>NC_132978.1:6516785-7160000 GCF_047496725.1 Anoplolepis gracilipes | reverse complement strand
GATGCAACTACACGAGAAATTTTTAACGACTCCGTGTTAAGTAAATAAACTTCGGTATTTATTTATTCGCATTTTTTTTTTTATCTCGTTGTGTATAGTAATATGAATTTCCCTTAAAGTAACATATTTCTTGGTGTAAACTATCTTTCCCATTTAGTCGGCGTTCTTTGAAAGCACAGATTTTTAATTAAAATATTCCGTGTGCTTCATGCCAGCACGAAACATCCTTTGCACGTTATATAGGTACATCCCCTTCGAACACAATGCGCAATCCGAGAATACCGCCGAGATAAATTCCATCTTCTCCATTTTTTCCGTCTTTTCACGCAGGAACGACGCATCCATTAACATTTGCGTTTCGCGCTCGCTTTCCTTCCTTGATATTTTTGTGATTATTTCGACCGATTATTACATGTGGTAACGTCAACGGAGGGGAAAAAAAAATCGATCGACGCAAACAGGCAACGATAGTAAAAACGTCATTCGATAGTTATTTATTGCCAGAGAGATACGTCACATAACGTCGAAACGTCGTTACGTATTTTTGGCAAAGAATCAACTGATGGCGAGAAACGAATGCGACCCGTAGCTCTATTCCGCTCAACGCTCTATAGCCTATGTTCTGTCGTTTCATTCATCATGCATCATTTGATTAAGCCCACGCACTGCGTGAATTGTGCACACCGCAGCCACGTGGAATGTTTCCAAAAGTCATTGGGAATGTAGCGGATGGCCGAAAAGACAGCTTATCGGTCGTTACCGGAAATTTTCGTTGACGTACGTGCACGGCAGATTTCGCGGAATTGTTCCATAATGCGCGTGCATGTCGTCATTGCGGCCTCTGCTAATGAGCATTCCGATATTTTCCCCTCTCGGGCTAAATCATGAGCGCGATATGCATTAAGAACTATGTGGATCGCAATGCACACACACAATAGGTTCATAATCTCGCGTGCGCATGTATTATTGGACGTTTATCGCGAAGCCTTTTGCACAACACAATCAAGATAATAAATTTGCATATTTCGTGTGTATGTGCGCGCGCGCGTGTGTGGGTGATTGAGAAATTGTCTTTACAAATATATATTTATTTTATATATTTTGAGTATATAAGTTATAAAATAATATGAATGATAAAATAATATTGAGTACACCTATATAAAATAAATCTCTAAGAAAAAAATATAAAAATTTTATAATATTCTTCTAATTCTTGCGCGACCTCTAAATTTTTACTTTTAAATAAAAATCTTATAAAATATAGATAAATTTGCCTAATTAGGTAATTTGGTTTAATTAATTTTTCAAACTATTTTCGCTAATAAATTTGTGATAGTATTATATTCTTTATTTCGTAAAAAGCATTTATGTATATTCGCTTCATATATTCGTTTAATCACTTATGTCAGTAATTAAACTTTATTACTTCCTGTCAGTAAAAAAAAAAAACACACGCGAACACATTTGCACGTTTCATGCCGCGATTTCGTAACTGCGATTAAACACGAAGCGGAACACGACGTGACGTTAAAGACAGCTTCAAACTTTCAATCCGCTCGTTATTCGTCGCAATTTCGCGTGGATATGGAATGCAGCGCAATATAAGCGCAGTACAATCACGCTTTTTCAAAATCACGCTGACGTTACATCGACGCGAAATCGCCTCACCATCGATTGATCGGCCTTTCTTTCTTTCCTTCTCTCTCGCCCTTTTCTTTTTTTTTTTTTTTTTTTTTTTATATTTCAAAATGCCTCGTGTAATGCTCGGAGAGCCGATTGCGACAGCGGATGTTGAAGCGCGAGCACAAAAATAGCTGACAGATAGCCGACTGAATGGTGTTACCGCTGCGGTGGCCCGTAGATTACCGCGCGGACCGGCGAAACTTGGTTTTTGACAGACAGGTCTGTTATTACTGTCACTCCAGCTCCCTTCGCAGCCCTGACGGCGGCAGCAGCAGCGTTAATCCTTTCGTCACCGTGTCCTGTGCCATGTCAGCGCACGTCGAATTACTTTAATGAGGAATTGTGCACACTCTGTTAAATAACCCGTCGTCCCGCCTCACTTGGCAACAGAGTCCGAACTATCTCACATTAATTGTAGTTTAATTAATTATTTTTTAACGCGTGGCGGCATTCCTATCCTGTCCGATTCGCATTTTGTCGACGCTTTATTTTTCTTTCGTAAAATTACCGAACATATACTTTGCGATTTTCCGGAAAACTGACAGGTTTCATTTCACGTGTGAAAATATGTCCTGACAATTATATTATTAAAAGTCAAGTATTTAAATAACGCAGTATTTGCAAAAGATGCAGTACTTAAGAATCGTGTGGTATCTTGGATGCAAGAATTCATTATCCAGAAAGCGCATCTAAGATTTAAATAAGAGTGATAAACAATTAAAAAAAAGATGTAATCTTATTCGACCGTGAAATTTAACGATTCCGAAAGACACTTTTGGCGAGAAATACAAGCTATTCATTTTCAAGTTTGAGACTAGTTGGAGGTAAATTAAGTCGACCGCTATAATCGAACAAGGAAACAATTGCAGTTCTTCTTTCAGGATGCTCGGTAACTTTTCCATTTAACTATAAATCTAATTCTAAAACTTTTGACCGAAATCACACATAAGTTTTTTGTGATTGCAAAAAGCATTCAATTAACACCAAATATATATATATATATATACGTAATCATTCTTGTCCTGAGATATAATTGGGTCATAATGGATATGAAGTTATCGCGTGCGAGTTGAATTCCGCGGCCTTGTAAGGCAAGATTTTTTTTTCGCTCAATTGCCGGTGGTGCGAATCGAATTAAAATTCCATAGCGTCGTTAAAACCCTCGTGTAAGAGTCTAAAGCAATGTTATCCAGAATGAAAATATACCGTGCGGCATTCCACGTGCTTGCGTGACTACGAAAGTTTCAGGGTCATTTTGAAGATAAGCTAGCAGGAAGGTATTGCTCTTTCTTTTAAGCTCGAATTGTTGGTATCGTATTTAGCAATTTTGTATTCAGCAGTTTACTCGGCTAAAAATTTACATTTAAAATTTACGTTTTATATCGTGATTTTATATATATATATATATACAAAGTGTCCCATAGGAACACTATAGGACTGCTAAAACTAAGCTGTCATTTTTAAATACACGTAGGAAGCAAGAAAAATAAAATATATTTTAATAAAGTACGTATATATTTTATAGAATACAATTTTATTTACATAAAGACAATCGAAAATATTCTTATTATTTAATAAACTTTTTTTTTAAAAAATACCAAACTTCGACAATCTTAATGACATTTTTTAACTATATTTTTGAATAGCTCAAAGTAAGAAAATTGACCAGAGAACTGGGAGAACAGCGGTAAATGGTATCTATAAAGAAATGTTAAAGTTTTTTATAGTTTTTATCAGAGACTTGATTTTTGTTTCGAAAACTATAAAAAAATTTTACGTAACATCTCTTTTGTGAATTTTTATGATCCGTGCTTCAAATATATATCATTAAGATTGTTGTTTTATGTGTGTGTGACATTTTCATAAACATTTATTAAATGATAAAAATTTCTCTGATTGCGCGTTTAAAAATTATAACTGATTAATTTCAGCAACTTTTCATAAGATAATCTGTGTGTTTTATACATGTATATTTATATACACATATACTTTTAAAATTTCAAAAAGTAATTTCAATGATAATATGCATGTCATACATATTTGAATATTATCTGAAGAACTCTGATAAAAATATCTACATTTTTATAAACATGTTTCTCTTTTTCTTTCTCCATTATATATTATTAAAAAAAGCAATTTATAAGAATCAATATAACCAATTTTTAAATTAACGCTGTTTTAATAACCGTATGATTAACTTTGATTATAGTTTCCGTCGACGTCTATCGATTGCGCGAATCAAAGCGCCGAAAAGTAACGAGGAGCTCAGGGGAGAAATTCACCGCAGTCTTGAACCGTCGTCGTCAATCAAGAAACAAGCCGGACGATTTCTCGAATTCGGCAAAGTCCCGGCAAGTTCCGCAGACTCGTTACGCGAACGCGAACGCGAGAGGACGAACGGCGCGGCGAGTGTTTGTCTTTCGCGAGTGCGGAGAGAAAGTCTCGGGTAAATTCGCCCCCTTTCGCCCGCAGGCGGGTCGGCGCTCCCGCCGCGGTTAAGAAGGATCGATTCGTCTAAGGGCAACAGCTATCCGTTAACGGGACCGAATAGCCTCCGGGGAGAGATCCTGAACCATGCGCAGCACACAGCGCGGCCCGTCGACCTCCGAGACGCGACGTGGTGCGGTATCTCGCCGCATCTCCAGGCCCCTAAATTAATGTCTGTCCCTCGCAATAACTTATCCGCCGATCCGGTATATTATGGTGTACGATTACCGTTCGCTGACGAATGGCTGTCTATTTTCCAGAGAAGAGCCCTCATCATATCTTCACGAGCTTCATCCCTAACTGCTTAGGCTGCTCTACTGACGAATTAATGTTTCCAAATATTATAATTGACCCTTGTCTCGCCCCTCCCATAAGCTATTCATATGTGTGAATAATGAGTACAACACAATGTGTTTTTTTTTTTTTTTTTATTTTTTTTTTTAAAATTAATAAATATATATATAATTGTTTACATATACTTGTCTTATTATTACAGTTTTCATTTTCTGCGTTTGTGAGGAAATGCAACGACGATGAAAAGTCACGCAAACGCGGTATTAAATTACGTGCATTTCTTTATTCTGATTTACAAAACGTAGAGAAACGCAAAGAAAATATTTCAATTAACTCGCCAAGCGCGAAATACGACGTTAATGTTCCTCGTCGCGTCGGTGTGTTTCATACGATCTCTTGCTTTGTTGTTTTTGGCTCTATGAAACAGAATAGCACTGGCTTTAGCTACGCTCGTTAAAACGCGTCAGCTCTCGCACGTCTCACGTCAACGATTCGTGTATATGACGCTGTTAGTCATCGCACTGTTCGAGGAAGACGATATTTTCGCCTTCTCGCATTCCCGTCTTTTTCTGCAACGTCGCGCGGCGGCGCAACCGGGACAGGTATTGTCTTGATGCGATTCCGTCACGGAACCATCACATCGAAACTTTATCGTATCATGAAACATATTGTTGTTACTTCGACGAGATGTCACGACAAATGATAATGCGCGAAACGTAAAAGTAACGTCGAACGTAAAAGCACCGCTCGTCCACTTTGTTTGTTAATCTATCGAAAAATATGTTTATCATTATTGTGTCTCTCCAAAGTCGGTGTAATTTCTTTCAATTATATTTTAAAAAATTTGCAACAAGATTAAACTTGGTAACACAATTTTCTCGCAAAATATTTAGAGATATATCAAGAGAAAAGAGAATAGTACAGCTCTTGCGAAATATATACGATAGATTCGCGGCATTATTTTTGCATGCAATGAAACCGCCTTGAAATTCTTCGGCTCGCGCGAATTATCAGACCGCGTCGGAAAACGTCGTTTATCAAAGGCTAGAAATATAAAAAGCCCTCTCCGCTTACAAAGCCTGGCGCGACGATTTGACGCACGATGTGTCCGGAAACAAAGAGAGCTCTCCTATTGCATTGTCGACCAAATCCAACATGAGCATTAAATAATTCGAACAGTCGCCATAAAACGTGACTAACGGCCATGTCGATATGCATCGCTGTCGTTGTCTTTACGCGGTGCTTTTCATCAGCTGTGCCTTAACATAACGACATTTTTCTCGACGTCGGTAGTTTAGAATTGTTGCGATAAGTTCTAAGACGTGTGTCCGCATAACTGCGTCTACATTTCTTGGCCATTTGCCTATGAATGGATTTTTCTAATCGTCAAATACGCCTAATTGTAAGTCACGATCCATCGTTGATATATGATGGATTTTCATAATCATATCGATTTGCCAATTTTCAAACAAATATCCCTTCTGCTTTTACGGAATTATATCTCTACTCGTGAGATAAAAGAAAATAAATATCGTGGACTAATGAAACATAAAAATAGTTGGGATAGTCCCGAAAGAAAATAATATCTCTTTTTATTAACTTAAGAAAAGTAAAGTACTTTTAGTACTACAAGTTCTACTCACTTCTTACAAAAAGAAATGTATAATTTCTTAGTACATTAGATTAATTTTGATTTCAATTTTTGCAGTATTATTTAATCGATATTCTGAAAAAAGTAAAAGTAACGTGCACATATGTACATAACAAACAAACAAGTAGTTTTTACTTGACAATATATATCACATAACATATCACGCGTCTAAAAAAAATTGTAAAAATCGAGACAAAAATTCTCAAAGTGAGGTATATGAAATAAAAACCATGCGAGACATATAACTATAGTTTTTCGTGAATTGTTCTGTAAAATGTTAACTATCATTTACAATTTACAGAATTAAATTAATAATTAAAAAATTTATTAAGCGTTACTCAAGAAATAATCCATAATTTTTCTTTTCGTTTCTATTGATGACAATTAATCTTCTTGATTCATCTGCCTCACTCTTAATCTTTATTTTTTTCTACATATCGCAGCAATAATGACATAACACGACGATGTTTGTCAATAATTGCTTCTCGTTTTTGTCTCTTCCATAACGGGTTAACCACGACTTAACCACGTGTGTGCAATATCGTGCAATATGCGCGCGTGCGCGCGTTATCCAGAGCTCGCTTTAACGACAACAATTTACGCCAGTTAGAACGGGTCACCTGCGCACCTATAAGCGACAAACTTCCCGAGCTCCTGGAGCATCCAGGACGCATCTACCATCCTTTGCACGCCGACCTGTATTATAGATGTACACGATTCCGGTCCGAACGGTCCGCCGCGCCCGCAATTTATCTAGTGGAGGAGGGAGGCGCATGCATAATGCAACACGAGTACGGATGAGAAGGGGGAACAGGGAGAGGGGAGGAAAGCTGACCTCGGCGGGTAAGGGAGAAGTATAGGCGATAGGGTATGACCGGGAGTATGGGCACGCGATAGTAATGGCCAAGTTACGCCATTGTGCGAAGTTTCGCTGCACCGGGGTCCAGCGGAAAATAGTGGACGGGATTTTCGAACCAAGAGGAGAAAGAGAAAGAGAGAAAAAGAAAGAGAAAGAGGGGGAGGGAGAGAGAGAGTCTCCGGTGAAAAAGGGGGTCAGAAAAGCGAACGAGCAAGCCATCCAGCCGCCAGGACCAGACGCGAGAGGAAAAGAGGCGAGGGAAGTGAGGGGGGGTGAGGGGGGGGGCAGAGGTGGCGGAAGAAGGAGATGGCCCCGATGGCGGCTGAAGCAGGAGGGACAGTGTGCTACGCGACCGGAAGCGGAAGCTCGTGCAGGCGCCACCGGAAGTGACCTCGTAATTCTCTCCCTTGCAATTCCCTCCTTCCCTTTCGTTGCTGTTCCTCTGCGTTGCTGCCGCGACCCATCTCGCCACCATCCACCTTCCCACCCCCTTCGTCCGTTCAGCCATCAACCCTGAATTATAGGCCGCCCTCTTCCCCCCCCCCCTCCTCCCTCCTTCTCCCTAAACCCTTTTGTCTACGCTTTTCCTGTCGAAAATTCGAGGCATCCCCTTCTATCTCCCGTTTCCGATTTTCGAATTTATTTCATTTACGATTTTCACTTTATTCTGCGTCACTTCCTATGTCGTCGACTCGTACATATGATTAGTCTAATACTGCGTGGACATAAATGGTTGTTGTACTGCATAATACAGCAAATTTCAAACAAATGTCTTCCCGTTGAAACTACGAGACACAATAAACAGTATTAAATTATCATGAAAAAAAAAAAAAGAGAAAAAAAAAGTTTCTCGAGATAGAAATGGATGACGCGATTGTTCATCGCGCATTCTTTTAGTATCGTTACATCGTCCTGGATTCCGCGTTTTCAGGTAAACAAATTTCCTATCTTCGTATTCAAGAAACAAATGTTTGTGTGTGTGTGTCTCTCACACACACGAGAGAAAGAAAGAGAGCACGGCTCTTTCAGAAACTGTACGGAGTTCAGCGATCTTAAATCAAATAAGAAGTCGTGCAAAGGGTCTCCGCTCGAACGACGAGAGAAATTCGCTCTTCGCGTTCGCCTTCTTTCGCAAGAGCGAGCGGCACCGGAGCATAGAAGGGGCGAAGGACGAGAGAGGGGGTGAACGATGGAAAAAGAAACGAGAATTAATTCCCGTTAATTGCTCGGAGCTGAAGTTTGCTGAAAGCGCTTTATCGAATTGAAAGCCTTTCAGCTTCGCTCTTTCAAGAGCGCCCGGCCGTCGGTCCGTCGGTCTGTCCGTCCGTCGAATGAAATACCGAATAGACGTTGCCGCGAGCGACGCTCGTTCTGCTCGCGTGCGTGCGCGCTCACTCGCCGTTCGGCATGATGGCACGAAAGGAAGCGAACGGAAAAGCCTGACCGGAGAGCGTAAGAGCGGACGAGCAGGAGGGATCCGAGGAGCAGAGTCGGCGATGCGGAGCTAAACGCCCCGGCAGTTCGGAGTGCTCTGTTGCCTGATTGCATTTAATTACACGTGCCCGGGCCCTACCACCGTGCGATTGCTGCATTGCGCGCGCTGCCCGGCAATAGACGGCTTGGCGGATGCCAAGCTTCCACCGAGGTGCTCGTAACGGGCTTCAGACCCGTTAGACGGACGGCTGTAAGCTGTATGGAGTTTGTACGTATAGTCACGTCGACCGAACGGGATTGCCGGCAAGATCGAATTTTAAAGCGTAGACCGCTCGCACATTCAGCGACTCTCTCTCTCTCTCTCCTCCGTTTGGCTTCAATTTACTCTACCAACACCTCTGCCGCGATTAGAGAGCCGCGCAGATTACACTCATGAAAGTCTATTTTTTTGTAAAATATTTTTCTTGTAACTTTTCCATCATTTTATAATAACTCAATTTTCCTTATAATTGTATTTACATTATTCTACATCCACTGAGATAAATTTTAATCGAATAGAACTTTTTTTTTTCAAAAATACATAAATAAATATTTCGTAACTATAAATCGTGTGCAATAATTATGATCTTAGATGTATAGCGTGACATAATTTACCGTCAAGCATTGTTACACGACGTTAATTTTCAATATATGCTCTGCTGCGAACCATGAAGCTTGTCCTCGAATTCTCTTCGACCATTCCTCCAACAATTCCCAGCAGAAACACTTAACAAGCTTTAATGTGCTGTACTAACAGGAGAAAGAGCAGAATGCCATATCTAATAGCGATCCGGTTAAGTATCCGTCAGATAGCGATAGGCAAAGAATTAATTCTATTAATAACAAGTATTTGAAAAAGAAGTAGCGAAACGGGAGATATCTCGTAAAGTCGGAGACGTATCGGTTTTTCATCGCCGCAAGACTCTTACTCGTCCTTCCGTATTATCCTTCATCGGTAATCGTCGTTCGCAGTGACAAGAGAACGTTATATAGAATTTCTCCATCTGCCCGTTTCCTCGAGCCACTTAATTAGGACCGCGCACTGCAAGCGCCGTATCGTATGTTGGATCCACTTGTGAGCGCCAGAGGAGCAGTACAATAGTTATCTCGCAAGGATGGCCGATACATAATCGCAGAATGGTATCGGAGTACAGGATGTCGATATAGTATGTATCCTTATCGTGTCTAAGAAACTCTATATCCTGACAAGTATTCGACCGTATTCGATTGTCTACCACGGAGAAACCGATAATTCATTCCCGCGCGTAATTGCATGAAGAAATGAGGATTAAAAAGTTAGCTGATTTAATCAGGTGGGAAACAAAGTCTCGTAGAAGCCGTGACGAGCACAGAAGATCGTGAGATCGACCTCGGGGAAAGACGGTCAATTTAAAAGTCTTAACGTCAAAGTGCAAAAGCTAATTTTGATTAGATATTAAAGATGATACATTTCGACAGATTTAATCAATTTTTCCTTATAAAACTTTGTTAAGTGAACAAACGACTTAAACAATATATTTTCATATTCTCTCACCTTTTTTTAAATCTCTAAGTACATATATATATATATATATATATATATATTCGTATGTGTATATATAAACGTGAACACGCGTTATCGTATTAGATGCATGTTCCATCTCGCGCAAATAGCATCACCGCTGCAGGATTCGATTTCGGAGAAGTTATGCGAACCGGTGGTATATATACGCCGCAATCTATCCTCTCAGAGTATCCTCTCGAGGATGTATACGCTTCGAAGAACCGCCGGATTAGTGCGAGCTTGTGGATCTCTAGTTGCACAAAGAGAATGCGAGCGGCCTCGAAATTTGCTGTGCTCCGCCTGTGTATTCGTTGTGTAATCATGTTAATGTTTAATTCGTTGCCGCCTTAGCTAATTCGTTCTCTCTCTCTCTCTCTAATAATAAGTAATTCTCGCCCCTTCTTTCTTTTCGCAAATATACTACTTATTATTATGCAGCTTAACGTTCTCAAACAAAGTTCACGTAATACGAATTACGTGGATAAGTCACGAACTGTTTTGTTAATTTATTTCTTTTTTTTTTTTTTTTTTTATGAAAGAATGTACTATTGTGAAAAATTTATGAAAAGAATACCGATAAATCTCGCTATACATTATTAATAACATTAATGCAATCTAAAATTAATATTGCTGAGAGTAAAGTATGCCAAAACCATATTTTTGTTATAATAATCATTATATTCATCTATTACTAATTGCTAACGAGCAACAAACGATCTTTGTAAGTTAGCAGACTGTGCCGACTATAATCGCAGTTTCGACCGAGGGCAACCACGTCACGAGCGCAGCTGTTTCGCATAAGTCTTTCACGAAGAATAATACCTTTGCTTGCGTAAGCCTCGCACTCCTTGTCGCTCTTCCGCCTCATTCCGCCACGAGATGCATAAAGTACGCGAATAGTTTTAGGCACGTGTAACAATGGATGCACCGTCTACGACCGCGCACGCGTTTTACACAAATTGTTTCGACCAATTGTTTCCTTTTTCTCGTTCTTTTCATCCTTATTATTAACGGAAGATACCCTAGCTATTCCATAGTTATTTTTCCGTAAAACGGAACATAACATAATACGCTACTATTTCCAGACACAACATAGCTTTTGTTACGACAAAGCCATTTTCAACACACAATTGCAATATAGTATTTTTACCTTCAATATATAAGCATTGTCTGAATATTTAATTAATTCCAGCAAAACATTTGTTTTAATGAAAGAGAAAGATTCACACAAAATGTAAATATTATATATATATATATATATATATATATATATATATATATATATATATATTTATACTAATGTGTTTATAATAGTCAGTATATATGTTGCTACAATTATTATATTGTTCTAATATATACTCATATATACTAAAAATATATCACGATTATAGGAGCAGAAACTATGTCAAAGGTGGCAAGTTAATTTTACAAACACTCCTCAAAGATACTCGGATCCATGAAATTAATTGGAAAAATCCTCGCACGTCGTTCAACCGCGGCTTGCCTTCTCGAGGGAGTAGGTAAAGGATGAGTAGGACAGACAGTAAGTGGCAAACAGAAGAATTCTTCTCGATCATTCGTTCCTGATTTTCTCTCCTCTCTTTTTTTCTCTTTCAGTCTCTCTATCTCTTTCTCTGTTCCATCGAGCCGATCGCGTCCCGAGAGAAACGGAAATCCTTAATTGAAAGCGTCCTCGAGCGAAAGCAACTTTTATAATTCCCCAGTCGATGATTAAAATTAAAAGTCCGGCCGTGTCAGAAGCAGGAAATCGTTGTGCCGGAAGAAGCGAAACGAAGGAAAAACCTGGAAAAAGCTTCGCGAAAAGAGACGCAGGTGGAAAAAGAAACCTTTCTTTTTTTGCAACGTTCGTTTCGCGCGAACCCTCTTTTATGGAGGAGTTCCGAGCTAACGAGCGAATCGATGAAGACAATCGAAACCGGTCTGCGTAATCTCACGACTATCGGAAATATATGCGGAATATGTAACGACAGTGAGATATACGTGGAATATATAATGACAGGGGGATTCTGATGATACTGCGCCTGACAGTTACACCAGTCTCCATCCAGGGATTTCAAGTTAATCGAAGCAATAAGAAAGAGGACATAAAAATCAGGGGACTGCCGAAGCCAGTGGAAAATCGAAGAGAATGCGCCATCGTTTTATAAAAGATCGAGAGATGTGGTGGAAGAGAACGTTTTTCCATTTAATGGAGCAGCATCCTTCCATAACTTCTGCGTTCCGGAAAAATCCGTCGGAAAACCTTTCAAAGAAATTCACCGAATTTGTCGAAACGTTTCTGTCCGTCGCCATACTTCGAAAACATGTAGGAAGCGACCAAACAAAAATTTGCTTAAAAAAAAGTTGCATCTCAATCTAAGAATAATATTGGCGACTGTTAAAATAAAAAAGATGAAAACATAAAAATAAGAATGGTGAAGACTTGCCGTATTTGAACATGTGCCAAAGTAAAACAATCTTGTCGTATCGCAAAGTGCCAAAATTTCGCCATGTCATCAAATCCGCGATGTTTCAAAAGTCAAAAAATGACGACATCCATTGTTTCAAGAATGAAAACGGTTTTCAGTATTACGAGCTAAGAAATAAAATTTTGAATTCAATGATATTAGAAAAAGGATTGATATTGAAAACATCTTACAACTTTTCTAAAATAACAAAAAATCGTCTTTAAATTCATCAACGAAATTATAGTTGAATATTTGAGAAATATCTTATATAGAATAGAGAGATGCACGACAATCAAAACAGCCCACGCGATGCAATAGTATAGATGTGCGAGAGACCGAAGACATCCATCTCCCTTGACAATCTCTTTTTGCGTCTCTCTTCCCACCGCATCGCGTCTCGCGTCTCGTGTCTCGACTATTCTCCTCCCTTCTGATTCGGTCGCGTTTTGCAATTTATCATCGGTCGATTAATTTATGCCGAGATTCCATCTCCACCCCACCCACTCGTCTCTGTCGTTTCGACGACAGTGCTTTTCGTTCCCCATCTCCCTCCCGGCTGGATACTTAGTCAGACGCAGTCTGGTGCGCCATTACGCGCTAAAAGCGAGGACATGATTGCGCGGGAATGTCTGGTATTTTACAAAATAGGATATCCCAGCTGGAAGACATTCTGAAAAAGAGAGAAAAAGAGAGAAAAGAGAGAAAAGAGAGAAAGAGAGAGAGAGAGAGAGAGGGATCCAAACTTTTATTCGAGACCTAAATTGACAATCGTTCTCGATTAATTCAACCACCATGTTTCGGTACTTTACGAAAAATAGTAATTTATTGAAAATTTTATGCTTATTCACAGACGACAGCGCGCAAACATCGACGATACCCGTCGCGCCTCTGTAAGCATAATTCGCATAAACGTTTACCAACCAACAGCGCGACGAGGTTCGGAAATATTCGCCCGTTCAAACATGAAAACTATATTCGTCGAATATAGAATACAGAGTACGCGGATTCGCGCGTAGCAAAAACGAAACGCAAATAATAACAACATATTAAAAGCTCCGAGCGAGTGCGTCGCGCGAAATATTTTTGCCATGTAATCGAATCGTGCACGTCTATCGCGCCTGCGATAAAACCCAGTCGGGCGACGTACACAATCGCTCGTTTCGAATCCTCGAAACCGTTTAAATCGCGTTACTCGTTTGATGATATACGCGCGCGAGCGCGCGTCCCGAAATTTGAAGTTTGAAAGACGAATCGATACATGGAGAGGCTGTGCGTTACCGTGGCGAAGAGCAGCACTTCAACGCGAATCCAATGGGACGGCGGCGTATGCTCGTCCCGTCCGTTGATTCCGCACCGTTCTCTCTATCTCCCGTCCATCGGATTTCTTTTCCCCCATCCTCCGCTTTCCACCCTCCTTCCTTCCTTCACGCTGCTTGACAACCGCGTGCACGCTCCATGTAGCATAGAAAACTGGTCTCTCTACTCTCGGCAACGTCCAATTAACGTAATTTCGAATTACAGACGTATCCATCGATCAGATCCGACAAAACGAGCGCTAGTTTCTTCAATTCATCAACTTTATTTTGCGAACTCGCAACCTTTTCCAACGTGACGCACTCTAGAATAATCGAAATTGAAGACTCCTTAAGATTTAATTGATGTGATGTATTAACAATACGTATTTAAAAAGCTAAAATGTAAGATATTCAATATTAAAGTGTTACAATCAGCGATAAACATCTTGAGATATAATTTAAAATTAAAATTTGGTTAAGAGATATATATATCTGAATATATATTTCAAATAAAGAAAGTTGATAAAAATTCTTTAATTTATGAAAAAAATACAAGAATAAAATTTTTATTTTTTACAAGTTTTTTATCATTTACAATTATGAAAAATAAAAGTCTATATGCAAAACATCAATGAGAAAAATATTCAACAATTAATCTGAATTTAAACATTCAGTATAGTAGAAACAACGAAACGAGGAACTGCGCTCGTTGAGTCGAGTCAATTTTGTTGCAAGACAATATGCCAACTTGTCAAGGGCAATTAGCAAGTGGTCTTTTCTTCGTCATCCGTCTCGTTATCATCGTAAAAACATGTCTGCTCTAAAAGTTAAAAATCGCGAAAGATTATTTTCAAAGGAAGATAAAAACAAAAATAGAAGCAGAAAAGTCGAGAAAAGCACGAAAAAAGATATATCCAGAAATAAATAAAGAAGATAGAGAGAAC
Organism: Anoplolepis gracilipes; assembly: GCF_047496725.1. Classification (NCBI taxonomy): domain Eukaryota; kingdom Metazoa; phylum Arthropoda; class Insecta; order Hymenoptera; family Formicidae; genus Anoplolepis; species Anoplolepis gracilipes. The sequence continues at coordinate 7,145,303 of NC_132978.1, read as the reverse complement.
AAAACAATGAAGAGGCCAAAAAAAGATGGAAGATGCTCGACGTCGCTTAATTAAGCATGTTAATACATTTTTCTCCTTTTGGCTTTTATCCGCATGTTGTTATGTCAAGGCACCGCCAGGGGCAAGGTTAAAGAGACGTACGACAGAGAGACACGTGGCTGCGCTCGCGGCTACGTGTATCGCATGCGTAAGATGCAAATGTGCGCGTGTGTGTGTGTATAGAGAGAGAGAGAGAGAGAGAGAGAGAGAGAGAGAGAGAGAGAGAGAGAGAGAGAGAGAGAGAGAACACACAGTTTTCCCGCGCTCGCGACGCAATTAACGTCTTGGGGTTAATTAATAGGCACGCCACAGAGAACGGAGCCTTAGCGTAGCCAAAGGCGCAGCCAGACATCAAGCAAATGAACGTAAACCTATGGTACACGTGGCTTGATACGTACGTGCGGGTGGAAAAGGGGGAGGAAAAGTGGCAAGACGAAAGATGGACCACCATCGTTGCAAGCAAGGCAGCGAAAGAGCTACTCCGTAATTACCTCAATGTCGCTCTCTGTGCGCAGAGAAGGGCCGAAGTCGACTAGCGTAGACTTAAATGCGAAATTGGTGCCGTTAATTCCGCCGTATGACGAGTACAATCCCTCTGCCTCGTTAATGTAAAACTAATTAGACGACGAGGTCGTATTTCGCTCCCTCTCCCTCTTTCATTGCCCCACCCCACCCCTCTTTGCTCTTCCTCTTTCTCGCGCGATCGAGGAAGCAAACACCAACGACAACGACACGTCGACGACATTTGCTGAAGACGTCATGCCGGATAAGATGAGAATGTGTATTTAAGCGATGCCGCATTCTCGATTCTCCTATGCTAGATGACGCTGCGAGATTAATTCGAGAATACCAAATACCAAGTCGCGCGATAAGTGTTGCATCAACAAATATTAGCGTGTTGATAAATAACTGCTTGATTCAAATACGACAATTCGCGATACAGTTGTATATAGTATAAATATACATATATATCCTGACACATTAGTGATTGCATGTAGGTACTTTAATTATCGTTCTTTGATTTAGTATCCAATTAATGTGAAAAAAATCATGCACGTGTATTTTAATAAAAAAGAATTAAATACATTTTTAAAATGATACAAGTTTCAATTATACGTAATTTCAGTGTTGCCATTATAGAGTCTATATACATATATTTCGTAAAATAGCAATGATGACGATAACATGGTGAAAAATTTTAAAGCGCGTGTTCTAGATGATAATATATTTAAAATATTAGGTATTTATGTGAGATCTGTAAAATAGATCATGAAATATATACCACAGTCACGCAAGCACCGTAATTGTACATGCAAAATTCACTTTAATTACAATGCGCGACGCGTATAGCACCATCGTCGCGTTAGCACAAACCTAATTAAATGACGGGAACGTATACGCCTTTATGTCTATTATGCAAACAAAGGCGTGAATAGATATTATTTCAGACAATATTGCATTTCGTTATAAAACAATGAAATAATAGAAAGAAAATACAACACAATTAAACGTGTTGTCGTTGATAAATAATAAACATTGTCTAAATCTCAAAATGCGAATGTAATATTAATTCGCTTCTTGTTGTCTTAAATCAATGAAGAAATTACAAATTTTCATATTTTTACGAAATTAATAGTGCGTAGTAACTTTTTATCAAATTATTAATATATATGTATATGTATATATTCTAAAAATATATCGTTTTTATGATATTTGCAATCGCAAAGTTAGATGTAAAATTGGTCTCGTTATATGCTCCACTGAGAGAAGTATGAACTTCCCTATCCTCGTTAATGTAAAACTAATTATATGGTCAAGATATATTCGACGCAAAACTTTTGCTGACTATAAAATGAAAGAGAGGGAGAGAGAAAGAGAAAGAGTATCTTTACCGTCTCATGCTGATTGATTTTAAAAGCAACATGTTTCACTCAAAGCTCAGCATGGTAAATAGATGCCAGATGCAAGTGGAGACATTAATTAGTCGCCGCATCTCACAATCAGAGCTTTGAAAACACTCCATGGCCGCGTGAAATCCTGTTTCGCTTTTTTTCACGTTTTAAAATAAATTACACATTTTATAAAAATGTTATACTATACAAAAATACAATTATTATAATATATAATTGTTAGATCGTCAATATAATAGGCGTTCACAGTGTCGATTTCGCGATTTCTTACAAACGATATTTTTCGCCGCAGTCCTCGCGAAGCCAAGTCGCCGATTTGAAAAATCGCGTAATTGGCGTCAGAAAGGCCCGATAACAGAGGCTTGGAGCCGTGCCAGGAGATAAGGGGCCGCCGGGGAATACTGGTTAAAAGAGAAAGAGAAAGATCGTTGGGAGAAAAGGGCGAGAACCAGGGTCGTTTCGACGCAAAGGGTGCGATAGGGTGATCCCGGCACCGGGATCGTTACTCCCGATTCTCGCGAGCAACCTCGAGCACAGCTGCACCTGCGATAAAAAGCGCTCCTTCTGACAGCGGTTAAATCGTTATTGTCGCGGCGACACTCCGCGACGCTATTTATATAAGAAGGGTGCTTTCTCACCCTCGCCTCCCGGGGGTGGCGGTGCTTTCAAAGCGAACTGAAAGACTGCACGTATAGAGGGGCAGAGCACAAAAGGGAGAAGCCCGATAACGGCCAGAAAATATAAATCTGTACGCGTCGGAATGGCGGCGCAAAAATTCGATGAGAGTGGCCAACGCATGCTGTGGACGAATAAAAGGGACGAAAAAGAGAGAAGTTGAATGTGTCGCGTAAGCTCGAAAGATCGTGAGCTAAACAATTTTTCAAAAAAAAAGACCATGTACCTATATATAAGACTCAGAGAAAAAGAGGCTAAAAAATAGAAATTTTTATGAACCTCATTTGTAGACATTGCGACTTTGATTTTTTGTCCCTCGCATTCCTATCAATCGAATCGCGTATTTTTTATTAAACACATTTCTCATATCTAGCTATCTCGTAAGATATTTATCGCAATCCCATTATATTAAATAAATTGGTATATCTCAAAACATTCTTCTCTTTTTCTCTTCCTTTTCTACCGATACCTTTGAAAGAATAAATTTCAAATAACTTTATACGGAAATAAAGGCATAGAAACTATTAACGAATTCTGCGCGTAACAGAACTTTCAAACAATCAGATAGTCAACAACGCGCAACAATCAATAAAATCTGTAATTCGACATGTAGAATAATTTTCAATAAATCAATCGCCACGAATTGCGATAACATTTTTCATGTTTTTTTCAAACGATAAAGATTTCAAGCAATTTGCAATCAAATTACAACTTCTCCAACATAAGTTTATAGTTACAGACAATTGTTATATAAGGGCCTGCGACGCAGTTATAGATTTCCAATTTTACAGCGGATAATGACAAGACACTACAACGACCTTTGTTCATTAACTTTGGCCGCAGTATCTCTTTAACAGGCTTTTCTCGACAAGCGCTAGCCCGCTAGCAACCCCTTTTTCCATTTCTCCTCCACCCTCTGTTCTCCACTTTCTGTTTCTCTCTAAACCCTCTGAAACAACAGGAGCGAAACCACTCCTCCGATTACTGGCCCTTTCCAACCTCTTCCTCCCCTTACTCCTCCGCACAGCCGACGTTTATGTTTTACTTCGTGCCACTGCAAATGCGCCAAGATAAACTGCGAACTCTGAAATTCGGTATACCCGTACCCGCCTCTTTGTATTTTAGCTCTCCGCTTCTGTGCGCGTATACACGTGCGCGGACGCGTGTATTTACGCGTGTGCACCTAACGTACACCTAACGAGGAATAACAAAAGAACAACCAACCGCGAACAAATATCACAAAATCAAAAGCATTCAGAACGGCTGTAATTACCACGCTCAAATAATCTATGTGTGCATGCTATGTTCTATATGATTTCGATTAGATTCGTGCGCGATGTAAAATTGTGTTATAATTTGCAAGTGTTATTATTACATTATGTATACACTATATTGTAATTTTACCCACACACACACACATACATAAAATGTCCTAATTTCATATATTCCAAGATTGCCTACATTCGAATAACATTTCGATACATATATTAAATTAGAAATTCAAGCCAATATATTATTAATATAACTATATGTATCGGTACATTGCATAATACGTTTTAAAAAAATCTTCAACCACGCATTATTTTATCAACCGTAATAACTCATCGTGATTTTTGCAGAAAATAAATATGGGGATTGTACCATTTTTCTTCTTAGATGGTTTGCCGTGGTAATTTTTTAGCGGATGCTGGAAACAACGCGGGGCTTAAACGCGAATTTACGGCCTATTCCGTTCCACGTGGAATTTAGATCGCGGAGCGTATTATCTGCTTCATAAAAATCTGCTTCCACTCGTGCTGGCGAAGGGTAATCTAAATTCATTCGCTCGGACTATGAGATAACGTTCGCCGCCGTATGCCTGTTGCAGTGTAAGATTAATTCGCGTTTATAAAAAGATTCCCCATTCCCTAAGCAATATTTTGCAGTACGCAATAATCTAAATGATATTTTAAATAAAAAAAGAACGTGATATATTTTACTAAATTTTAAATCTAGTTTTTATTTTGATATATTGTTATGACACAAAATAGAAAGAAATCTTAATCAATTTTCTTTATGCTATATTTTTTTCTTTCACACAATATTAATAATCCACATCTTACTTTATACAGGGAAAAAATCAATTTTACATTTTAATAACTCTCTATTTAAGACACAGATTCTTTTATTACAGCATTAAATTAAGAATAGAGATGTCTTTTAATAATCGATAAATTCTTACAAAATTCTCCCTTAAGCGAGAAAGGAAAGTCTATCTTGCGCGCGTTTCGTCTTTCTCATTATCTCTTCTCAAAGGTCCCGTCGTTTTTTTTTTTTTCTTTTTTTTTCTTTTTTTCTGCCGGTTGCTCGGCCCGGAGTCGTTCCTGGCCGTGAGCCGGAAATACATCTGCGGCCATGCTGCTCTCGAAAGTTTTTATCGCTTGGCTTAAGTGCGGGTTTACAACTTTTTCTTTCTCCTCTCTCTCGTCTCTCTTTCCCGCCGCAGCTTATACCGATTCCTACGCCGCGTGCTCGCAGCACGAAATCGTAAAGTCGCGAATCAGATCCCCGAGGGCTTACTTAGACAGGAGATAGAGGCAAAGGTCATTTCGAAGGAGTAATCGAAGATCTCGTGTAAAGATACAAAAGCAGTTGTTTTTTTTGCTGGCAAATTTTACAACGCTTGCTCGGTAGTTTATTAGCTTAGTGTTTTAGAAAGTTGAATCTTCTAACAGAAATCAGGATTATCTATATGCAAATTAATAAAACGTCAAGATAAAAAAATTAAAATATTTCGTATTAATCATCTATTATCTAATTCTATTAATTATCTAATTAATTTCCTATTAAATATTTCCTGTCGTAATCACACATATTATATATATAATAAAACTAAAAAAAAAAAAAAATATTAATTCAATATAGATTTTAAAATATTAATTCAATATATAACGAGAGAATTTTGTCAGTAAAATATAGATTAAATTAGATTTCACGTGAAAATGTGTGTAATATATAGTAAATAAAAGTCTTTTAAAATAGATATAAATTCAAAAAATTAAAACATTTTTTAATAATGACGTTTTAATAAAAATCACCTATTGACGATTGTTTCAATAGATTTAGGGGATTTTATTATGCGACCTGTCGCTTCTTTTTTCTTTGATAGAAGCACGAGGAGGATGCAACAAGCGGCACCTCACCACTATTCGAGAGGCTTTTACGCGTCCTTTGTGTCGCTGAATGGCATGTCGTTCTGCATTTTTAGTTGATTCCCCCTAACGAAGGGTCGATAAAAGGATGTTTATGGCTAGCTCCAGATCAAAGGTAAGTACGCTTATGCTGTTAACAAAAAGCCAAGAGAAAGAGAGAACCGGCTCTTGTCCATCGGCAAAAGACCATCCTCCCGCTCCCTCTCAACACACGACGCCGACGAAAAGGATGACGACATTATAAACGTTATGAATATAATTTGTGTATATAGCATACAGGCAGACGTATGTACGTGTCCGTAATATACCACTTTCCTCCCTTCCCCGTATATAACATCCCTGGTCTTTAGAGAAGCGGAAGTTAGATACTCGCGCCCCAGCTTTGCCGCTCCGGCTTTAATGTCCGCCGCCTGATTATAATCTCGTCAACAGGTTACGTCATTAGGAGCAGACTGTGCGGTAATACGTTCATTGTCTTTATCCTCTTCACTCTCATTTGTTCATCACGTTACCGTTCACGTCTTAAAACGTTATGTATTTTTGTCACTGGATTATCTACTTTCTAATTATAATATTCCAAATGAAATAATACAATGATATGAATGCATCGAGTAAGATATTAAAATCGATTTTCTCGATTTAATTATGTAATTTATTTGAATGACAATCTTTCTCTCGTAAACTCTTTAGTCATGATAGCTAAGGTGGTCAAAGGTCGAGTAAAACTTTACTAAATGAGAAAATATATCAAGACAAAAAAGAAGTGTGAAGATAAAGGAGGTAAAAGAACCGCACATTCCGGTTAATGTCGGCGCTTCCTATCTGCCTCAAGGTCCTAAGATTAAGTAATTTTTCCACACTTTGATAATTATAATTACATCTTAAAAACAAGAATTCTTTCTAAATAAAAAGCTTAAACAAGTAACTAAATAAATAGCAAATATATTAAACAATAAATGCTGTCCAGTATTGCATATCTAATACAATGACTTTTGAAATTATATAAGTATAATAAGTATTATAATATAACTTTGTGAAAAAATATATTTTTAATATTATAGTATTATAATCTCTGTAACGCTAAACTTTACGATAATTATGTAATTCTGCACAAAAATTAATGTCTCTTTCTTGTATATGAACACATGGGTAAAAGGAATACTCGATTAGGAATACTAAATTAGTGATGTGATTTTTAATCAGTAAAATGCTTTAAATATACATGCATGACGTGACTTGAACAAAAGTGAGTAGAGCGAGTCGCAACGATAAAGTCTGAAAATAGTTTCACGATTCTCACTTTTGACGTGTTAACGCATTTCGACGCGTTGTATTTTCGCTGTGGAATTTGCCTCGCGCAAGTTTTTACTGCGTCCCGAGTGACGTTCTCCTGCGCCTCGTGTCGTGTTCGTGTGCACCAGCGAGCGTTGGTAATTTCGATAAAAGGAGAGTGAAAAAATATTGCATTAACAGTTAACCGCGGCGCAGTCGTGCGACGAAATAAGAGAGACGCGCGCGTGTGCTTAGAAAATGTTGCATGAATCTCTATTTATCTGCGAGTACTGTGTGTGCGCGTGTTTATTTTACATTATATTAAAAGGATTGCAGACGCTCGTGTCATATCTCGTTAAACGCGCCGATGCCGCGGCACTCGAATTTGTAAACTTTTACCGTCCAAACAAATTGCATTTCATAAACCATAAACGTCCGTCGCAGGTCCGCGCGTAAAATTTATGCGTACAACATAATATTCGTTACAATTATTATATCCGTTCGAAAATGATGCTTAAATGGCACGTCACCTCAATTATTCCCCCGCTACAAAATCACCGATATCTATTACGACGTATAAAAAGACGAGCGTCCGTTTCAGAAGCGAGCTGTAACGGATTGCTCCCCGCTAAGTTATTATTGCGGCAGCGCTGTCTCGCAAGTTACTTCGAGGGGAAAACTTTGAGTGAATTTAAAAACGACTCACGTGGGGAGCGTCGAGGACGGAAAATGTATCGGGGAAACGCAACGAAAGAGAATGAGAGGCGTGAGACGGCATCTAAAATTATCCGCGTTACGAAAAGCTAACGATATACATTAGTCGTGAAACGGATAGGAAATTCAAGGCTACCATGCGGATACAAAAGCCGCGAATAACGGGGTGAAACGCGGTAAGGAAGGGAGTGTGTCGGCGGTGCGAGAGGAAATTTAGCGACAGTTTCGGGTAATTTCTGAATAAGGATAACCCGGACACGTTCGTTCGTTGTGGTAGCCGGCGGCGGCGGGCCGACTGGTTCGTGAGCTAAATTAAAAGCACGAATCGCTCCGAGCTAGGAGCTCTCTTCTTCCTTTGATCCGCCGGAAGGGAAGGGTGGCGGTGGTCGGGGATGTGTACGTGACATTATTACGAAGACCCCCACGTTTTCGCGTGGCACAAACGCGAAATCGAAGCCCGATATTTCAATGTATTCCCGGTTGAGGGTCCAACTTTTTTTCGTCTCGCGACGAAAGAACTCGCAATGAACGAATTAACGATGCCGGTAGATGCTGTGCTATCAAGGCGTAATAGTTGTGCAAATATTCTCGCGATTTACTAACGAACTCTCTAACTTGATACACCCAGCCCTCCGCAAAGATGTAACGATGCTGCATCGACGAAATGTCAAACTATATCGCGCCCTTTCTGCAATCCTAATGCGAAATGAAACATTGCGTTCACATTTTCTCGGAGGCACACGAGGCATTTTCAATTTCACGAAACACAGAGAGAAATAAAATAGAATTCATCTTGTGTCAAAGAAAGAAAATCGAGTACAACCTTAGTGACAATGCTTTTTTTTTTTTTTTTTTTTTTAATTGTAATGAGCATAATAAATTATTAAAGAGAAATTAAAAAATAGATAAAAAATTAAATTTTATTTTTATAATTAAAAATAATTATAAAAATAGTAAAATAATAAAATAACTCTGTTACGCAAGAGCAAGAAAATGGGTTTAAACAATAATCGAGCTCAAGGGAAAGGTTTGTCTGGCAAAGCGGTCGTTTATGGAATTTCTTTTCGATCGGGACTGTTCAAAATACCCAAAGTATCGATTTTCGCTCGGCGCCACGCGCTTCCGATTTCAAAGTTACCTACCACCGTACTTATTCTCATTGTTTTCTCAGTATCTTCTCTCTCTACTTTACATGGCTCGCCTCGCCCCGCGATCGTTTTCAAAGGAAATATTACCGAAGACATTCGAACCACCGACAGCAGAGACGATACTATCCAACATTGATGTTTACCCTCCTTCAACAACAAGGCTTAGAAAAAGACGGATCTATTCCTGAAGGCTAGAAGAATGTTGAAAGCGGAACTTGTCAAGACTATGTTTACCTGTTTCACGATTAGTGTAACCTATTACACACCAACTACAAGAAATAACCCTTGTCCCAATAATTATCATATTACGTCAAAATATTAAAAAGAGATTACAGTCTCTGAAGCAAATATTTTTGTTTCTACAAACACTTGTTTTCTTTGTCTTCGGTCCACTGTTTCTTTTTCTACGATCCACTGTTTTTCTCACGTAATGCTTTGACGGTGATTTCTGGGCCTTTCGTGATGATGTCATCAGAAGGGCAGGAAAAACAGACGCGATGCTCGAATATTATTAGAGACATATCCCGTCGATCACTATAATTTGCGCGCTTTATCTCTTGCACGCTTGCTCGTCTGTCAGGGATGCGGTTCATAATATTTGCACGTGGATTCACAAATAAATTGACGATCCCGTCCGTCGGCTAATTACACGAGACAAGATGAAACTCACACGACCGGCGCTCGCGCCACTGTTCGCGGACGATTAAATTCTGTGGCGTCCGCATTCCAACGATTGCGCAAGACGAATAACGACCGAACATAGTTGACGTAGGCATTAATCACCTCGAAGAACGCACTAGGCAATTTATTTCACAGGTTCGAAGTCTTTTAGAATATGTATCAGTCGACGTACGGCCCTTGTATTCTGATTCGCGCGGTGATTTCTGATTCCATTCTCATTGGAATAAGAATGCCTGCTTATCCTAATATAAGCAATTGAAAAATCGAAGATTAAATATTCAATACAAAATTCAAGTATGCGTTGTAGCATTAATCTAAAATTTTTATTAACGTTAATAAGATTAATATTTTAAAATTCAAATATGTCATTTTATCATACATGTGTATAATGTGTGTAATGTTTAATTATAAATAAATTTTATATTAAATTATCGCGCACGCGATATTATATATATATTAGTTTTATAAAAAAATCTTTTGATATTATGTATGTAAAACGCATTAATTTATTAATCCGTAATTGTTTTATTAGTTAGTATTTCAGATATTGGATAATCTTAAAAGTGTGAATGTATCGCGAAACTTTGGAGAAACGTTGAAAAAGATTATTGTATCATTAGTGGCTTCTTGCCAGACCTTTATATCGTTTTAGGATGCACCAACAGCTCTCTCTAAAATAGCACCAATATCCTACCTTGAGATGAAGAACGAAGAGGATCTCTTCATTTTCCCGTGGGGCACTAATGTTTCGCGCCTTAATAATTCACTACGTCACAAACGACGACGACGATTACACGATCACTGTGCTACTCGCGGACTTTCGCTGTCGTTAATGAAAGCACTTGGCACGATCGTCATTCGATACTAAAACACGAGAACGTGTAATCTCTCCCGAAGATCGTATATCGACTTCCGTGTTTGATCTACCTTGCGATCGAAAACGAGACCCTCATTTTCGCATCGGGCTGGCGTGGAATGTCTGACGTCGGGATAACGTACTACAACACTGAGTCGCAAAATTGAGAATTAAACTAGAAATTTACGCAGCCGTGCTTAACTAAAAACTCTCGAGACTTTTGCGCGATTCGGAACAAATATTCAAAACAAACATCCAGCATCCGACAGATGTATTTAAATTCACTGAGTTCTCACTCTGACTAAATTTATTTATCGTCGGAAAAGCAAATGGCTCACAAAAGTAACGCATCACCGCCGAGTGATCGCGAGATGAGGAATTTCCGCTTTGTACTTCGATCTGACGCCGTCGAAATGTCCGGCTGATCGCGAAGTCTGTCGCATTTCAGGCGAATCGTTTCAGCCAGATTTAATCGACAATGCACTCGCGACGCGACAGCGATGTCCGAAGCCGCGCGAATCGATCAGAAATCGTCGCTATTTCTCGCACGAACCACCGATTATTCCGCATTACTCCGCATGCCAACGGCAAACGCTCCGCTCCGCTCCGCTCCACTCCGCGCCGCTTCGAACCGGAACCCGCACTCGCGAGGCACTTTTTTAAAGTCGAAGATCCGGTCGACTATTTAAAGTCGACTATCCGATCCGAGCGGTTCGCATGCGTTGGCCGATCATTCCGTCGAAATCTCTGGACCTCTTGGAAGAAACCGCCGACCGCATCTTATCCGGATCTTAATCACTATCGCCAACTGGCGAATTGTACGGTGCGAATACGGCACGACGGCTCTTCTGGTTGGGAAAGTGTCGGATCTTGAAGAGCCAACTCGATGAGAAGCATCTTCCGAATCTCCTCTTCCGCACGATTCAATCCACTTTAGCTGGCTTCGAGACGGAAATCGGAACGATATTCAACCAATGTGGGATCTCACCGGTCGTTTATAATAGACTTTCATCAGACTCACGTTTTAACGTCATAATCATCTATATGAGCACCGTAGTACGTATACAGTAATCGCTAATAACCGCCACATCTCACTCGTGAACCAAGATCGGTTTCGTTCGATATTTTGTCATTGTATTAATCACGATCATTGCATTAATCACTGACGATCAAACGATTCCGCGATTGTTTCTCTTCTCGTTCACCTTTCGTTAAATTTCATTTAAGCAAAATTAGATTTATGCATCGGGAAGGATCGTATCAAATAATAGCTCGGGATGAAATTTTCCTTCAGCAATTCAGGTTTCACTCGACTAATGACCGAATTTCCTCGTCACTAAAACGAAGGAGACAGCACCGACGAACAGCCGACGACGAACGAAGCTTGCAACGACAACCTGTTAACAACGACGTGAGTAGAACGTGAAAGCGAAGCATGGACGAAGGAGAATATCGTCCTCGAGAACGATATTCGCATATTATGTTTCTCGTCACTTGAGCGATATATCGTACGGTTCCTCTCGCGAGAAGCTGCTAACCTCTCGAGAGCTACCTTGGGACTCGTCCCGTCTACGCAGAAACGCACAAGCACTCTCGCGAATAGAATTTACGATGATTCGAAGGTGCCACTAGGTACCAGCAGCTCGTTTCAAACCATCATCCCCTTCCATCTCCATTTCGTTCCCGATATAACGAACCACACCGTTATTTCTCGTGACTCGCACGATCGACTCTTAGACGCGCAACGTAGCGGCGGTCGCGAGGTGACAACCGCTGCTGCCGCTGGTACTGTTCCTGGTTCCTGCTGTTGCTGCTGATAGTGCTGCTCGCGCGCGGCCGTGGACGAAAGGTGGCGACGGGAGGGTATGCGCGGCGACGGTGGGGGCGGCGGCAGCGGCGTCGGCGTCGGTGGTGGTTTCACGGCGGTGGTCGGTCGGTCGGTTTGATCGGTCGGTCGGTCGGTCCATCGGCCGGTCGGTCGGTCGATGGATGCAGGTAGTGGCAGAAACGGCACCGACGATGGCAGCGACGACGGCAACGACGACGACGTCGACGACGACGACAACGACGACGACGACGACGACGACAACGACGACGACGACGACAACGACAACGACGACGACGACGACGACGACGACGACGACGACGACGACGACGACGACGACGACGACGACGACGACGGCAGCGGCGGCGGCAGCGGGTGGATGTGCCAGAGTGCGGGCTTACGGCGGAATGAGAGGAAAGCTCGGTTTACGGGGGGGCCGCGTGGCATCGCCGACTCCGCGATGAGCGAGAGAGTTGCGCGTTATCGACCCATCCGCGAGGCTATATTCCGCTGCTACTCTCCTATCCGCACGGCACACACTCGCACTACGCGCCCATCGCGCTTCGTGCGCTACGCATAGTGCGTATGTATAACCTAGCTATCTACTTACCTACCTACCTACCTACCTATGCCGAAAATTCGTATGCATGTACCTCACTCCTCTATTCTAACGCGTCATTTTCTCTTGCTTCTCGGCTCTCGCGAGCGGTACTGCGAGCGGATAGCTAAGTGCGAGCGATTCTTTCTCGACCCGTACTCATCTATTTTTCTTCCGATATTTGCTTTTAGAATAAATAATGTTCGAAAAAAGATTTTAGCGCAACGAGAGAACGCGGAATGATTGAATGGGATATTGAGAGATGGAAATATGTGTGTACATATATCGCATCTTTATGAAAATTAAATTAAATGAGTCATGTACTTTCATATAGTGATATTAATATTTCTTTAAAATAAAAAAATTGAAAATTATAATAGTACGCCAGCAACAAATAAAATATCATTTAATAACAGCCAATCAATCTTTCATTACATATACGATTAATTTTTGTAATTTCTTTTAAATCCATTTACTGAATCTGAGGATATCGAGATACACGGGCTATTTCGAAGCTTAATTATGCCGGGGATAATCGTAAACTACTAAATTCTGCGGAGCCGTCGTGCATTTTCCCTGCCGCGCTCACGCAACATTTAACAGCCGCATTTAACGCTCAAACGAAATTTCCGCGTCCGTCCGACCGTGCACGGAAGCGTTCCGGGTTTTCCGTTCCTCGATCGCGCGCAACAATGCGGCCCCGGCGCTCGACTTGAATATCTAAATTGTATCGACTGTTTCCGGTCGAATAGCGTCGATGACTCTCCACGCGAGAACGAATAATTTCAGTGCATGCGCGGCGTACATACACGAACGGCCGGAAAGCGAAGTGGCGCGTTTCGCCCGGTCGGCGGCAAACAACGCCGGCGTCCAAAATGAAATTTGTCGAGGCTGGATTACCGCAGAGCGCCACCGACACAGTTTTAATTACTTTTAATTATTCTGTCGCGAGGCGTGCGCGCCGTATATTCTTTTTACGCCGCACGCTTGATCCTCTTTTGCGGTATATTTTAGAGATCGGTCATATTCGAAATGAAAAATTTTCACTGGATTTCGATTTAAAATATTTTCAAGGTTTCACAGAAAATATAGTTTCATCGAAAATTATAGTCGGTGAACGCGTGATTGTACTGGATAATACAAATAGCAAACCTATTTGGAAGACAATATATTATCAAAAGTCGAAGCGTAATTTGTTTCTCGACAAAAATTTTATATCTCAATATTTTTCAATTATGAACGTATATAAAAGAAGATTTTACGTTAAAAGTGTTTTAAGTTCACGCGCATACCATACATATAGGTTTACAAATATATTAAATTTTAATTAAATTCTCATAAAACATAACTCAATTATCGCAATCGTGAAATTATTGAATCACTCAAAAAAAAAAAAAAAAAAAATGATCTTGCAACTTCAACAAAAATTTTCTAGGCGTAAAAAAATTAACTGAAACAGATAAATTATTAGCAAAGACTGTTGTGATACTGCATATATTTTACACTTAATCAATTTAAATGACAGAGACAGAATTGATATCTGTACTATTAATGTAATTTAGACAGAAAATTTTTCTGTGATGCCTATCTGTCAATCAGGACAATTATATTTGTGATTAATATTTGGCAATGGGAGCTAAATCTTCTAGAGGTATAGCTAGAATATTGCTATAAATTCCGTACGTGACAAACAATATTCTAACAGTTACAAAAAGTAGCGATAAATTTTAATTGAGACATTCAGAAATCTATCTACATTAGCGAAATATTTTTTTTGAGTAATCTAATGATGAAGGTAACTATACTCCTACAGTTCTGAGAAACTGTGCATCTTACAGCATGTGAAAAAGAATTTTTGTAATATTATTTAATCTTTCAAATTCATTCTGACGATAAAATTTAAATCAAATTTTTTTAACGTTTAACGGAATAGAAAGCTTTCTGTACTTTGATGCAACAAAGTACAACTAATTATCTACGGTCTTTAGCAGCGACAAAGAACCGAATTGATCGAATGCGGACTATGCAGCCCAGTATTCACAACGCGCATTACGTTTCGCGTCGCTTTACGACTTCCAAAGCTATGGTTTTACGGTTCGATGCGGTAGCATTGTAGCGCCATTGTGCCCTGATCCTGCAACGGCCACAAAGAGATCTGCTCGCGGGTCGCCGATAATCTGGAAAGATCCGATAGAAGTGTGCAGGAAATGGTGAAAAAAACTGAGAATGCAGCAAGCACTTTCTGCTCTTTCCTGATAAAGCTAAAGAAGCAAATTTATTTCGAAGCTAACACGAGTCGAAAAAAGATTTTTCATAAAAAAAAAAAAAAAAAAAAAAAAAAAAAAATATTTATCATTGTTAAGAGACGTACGTAATATAATCTGTATGTAATATAATCTGAGCTGTTAAATTGTATTAAATTTTGGAATTAAAATTGTGTTAAAAACTGCGTTGTTGAAAATTAACTTTATATAGAAGCAACATAAAACCATTAATTAATTCGTTCGCAATAGTGTTCATTTATTTAAGCGAAAATATTTCGTTTACCGATAATCTCTCGTTATATAAAAGGTATTTTTTATTACAATAAAATACTGTCATAGAATATTTATACATTTTTTTTTTTTTTTTTTATTTTTACTTCCTATCGTAATGTCGAATTTCACGAAAATGTGCCAGCTAATGTAACAACGGTAAAACTACGTGCGTCGTTGACAAACTGAATCGGCTTTCGTTCAATAAATCATAAGAATGTTGCCAGCAGTTATAATTTATACTCGGATTATCGCGCGCACAGTCGTTGTACGATTACGACGAACGGGAATAACAGCTGAACGAGTCCAACGATGGTACTTTGAGGGGAGAGAAGGGAGAGGGGGAAAGGGGGAAGGGGGGAGGGGGCGGGGGAAAAAGCTTTCCGAATCCGCGGGGGATTTAAAAAGGTAAAACACAGGTATATACACATAAAGGGGGGGGGGGGGAGGCGAGGGGAAGAGTGACGAAAGCCGAGGACGATATTGACACAAGCTTCAGTTTAATTTCTCCGCCGGTAAACATTGGATTCCCATCGCGCGCGAAACCCACCCACGCACTTCGGTTCCCCCTTTATAACCCCCGCTCGTCGGCGCTTCATCGACTCTCGACCGAATCGAAACTGTAACAAGCGACATTCGGCCCCGGCTAAAATATGCTTTTACACTTTTTCGAATTTATTCACCGGCTAAGCCCGACGTCATGATATTTCGAAACGCGTGAATAAAAAAAAAAAGCGCAGTTTTACTCCATCATGTAAAACTCACACACTGGTCTCAAATACTCGTCGAGACAGTACTCGCGACATATATATATAATGCACGTATGTCATCATTTATTAATTGTGCCTAATGCGGCTAACCAAATCCGCTAAACTTGTGTACTCGGATACACATCGCTTGGATCGAGTTTCACGTTGGGATGGATTAAGGAGGAAACAACGTTTGCGATTATTCATTAATAATTTAGCATGTTTACTAGTACCGTGATTATACAGTCTCATTGTACCCTATAAAACTACAATGTTGACTGAAACTGAACCGCGATTGGTAATCGTCAAACTGCGTTGTATATAAAATTTATATCTATATATATATATATATATATATATATATATATATATATATATATATGTATATAAAAGCCATTAATGGAGCAGAGAGATTATTTGTCTGACGATCGCGTATATTATAAATTATACGGTAGCCATTTCGAAATATCTTTGTGTTTTTGAACAGTGTTGTGTGTCGAGGCTGTCCCGCAGTACTCAAAATACGTTCGGAAACAAAAATATGCTTTTACCTGTCCATATCAAAATATGCTTTCAGCCAGCCCGAGCTTATGTAACATTGCTTCGGGATAAGCGCGATACGACCGTATTTCGCAATATTCGAATGCGTATATTTGATATGCGTCGATATCATCGAACATCGCGAATTTGCAAGACTGTTGTTCGCAAAAAAAAAAAAAAAAAAAAAAAAAAAAAAACCGATAACGATATAGAGCTGTTATTAATTACCGCAGTTTACATATCTAGCACATTCGTGTTCTAAATTATCCCGAAATGACACAAAATTGTAAATTTTTCGGTTATATAAATCGAATGAAAATAGGCGAGCTCCTTTCCATTCCGCATATCGCGATTCAAACAAGCAGCAAAATGATACAGAAATTGACTATTAGCATGGAAATACTCTCTACACTTATGCGTGGGACAAGCATTTACTCGGCGGCACAATAATTCACGGCAGTGATATGATGAGTTCAGCGTTATGTTAATTATGTTTCGTGATACCCAATGATCGTTCCACGATTAATTTGCAACCTTCGATAATGAGATAGAGATTATTTTATCTCTTCGACTTGCGTGTGTGTATATTTAAATATAATTTTCATATATTTTATATTCTGCAAAATATATTTTTCTAAAGTAAGTTTCATGATTGATTGAAACGCGTTGAGATGGTAATATTTTATAAAGTCATGTTTAGAGAGAGAGAGAGAGAGTTCTCTGATAAATAAATGTCTGTTTCAGATTTTAAATTCTTGACATAAAATTATGAAACTAAATTATTATTGAAAAATATATCAAGATTATAAGAGTGCAATCCTTTCTATTCAATGATAAAGCTGTAGTTTTCTCGAAATTTTCTCTGAAGGTTATTCAAAATAATTCTTTCTGTATAAAAATTTAATAGTACGTTCGAGAAACGTTGATGTTAATATAATATAACACATAGGCAAACGGCGTGAATGTTTCACAGCTTGCATTTGGTATCTATTAGCAAACGAACGAATGTAACTCGAATATTTATAATGTATAATTAACCGAGTTACCCTCAATGTGACTTGGCAATTATCAATCGTTCCATTTACAACGTGGCTGTTGTTAATTTGCACGTTCGTTAATATTTTGCTTGATTGTCATTCAATCGCTATACCCACGGCGCTATGTATAACAAACTTTCGTTACAACTGCCCGTTTCAGTCGTATAAGTAATGTAACAGAATAACACAACGCGCAGTTCAAGCTACAGGCGAGCGAGTGTGTAACATGACGAAGATCCAATTACCGGGGCCCTTTAATTTAATATCGGGTGTCGTCGAACAATGCGTCATGCAATATGGGAAGCCACATTGTGACGATTTTCATTCATTTCCATTTCCAGTGGTCATTGCAACGGAACATATTAATTCCATATCCAATATTTTGCGCAATGCACCGCCCGTGGAAAAGCGTAATGTCCGCCGACTTGCCTACCGAAATTCTCGCTCGTAAAAAGGAGGATCGAACAAATCTACGAAGCACGTGCTAGCGAGATGGGACGTCTAGTCTTCTTTTCCAATTTCGAGAAGGCATAGCGTGTCACTTCTCGTCGTTGTCATTGTGGTCGTGGTTGTGGTCGTGGTCGTGGTCGTGGTCGTGGTCGTGGTCGTGGTCGTCGTGGTCGTCGTCGTCATCGTCGTTGTCGTCGTTGGAGCCTTCTATTTTCGATCAACGCATTGCATAACTCGGCTCGCGCAGAAGAGGAACAGCAAGAGGAAGGGGAAATAGCGGCTCACGAGCATGTGCATGCATACACGTACTACTCGAACTATATCGAAAGCATTCCTAAATTCCTATCGTGAATCCACGTAAAGAATATAGAATCCACCGGACTTAACGATTTTTTTAGAACAAACTTATATTAATTTACAAATACCAACTATTTAAAAACGTTAGATGTATAGACGCTTTCCTTTCTTGGGATGTTTTGAATAACTAGCGTCATAATTTATAATGTATGACAATAATAATACAATAGAGTGAGATATTATACAAAGTATAAAAGATTCTTTTTTTTTTTTTTTTTTTTTTTTTGTAAAACCTAAAATAAGAGTTGAAAATATCGAACGTTAAGCCCAGGGCCCGCATATTTGAAACGACTGTCCTGTCCGCACGTGTATGTTTGACGCGGCATATCCGCGCTTGCATTTAAGAGCGGGATCGTATTTAAGGTTTCGAGTTGATCAAAAGATCTCCGTTCTCCTATGTGTATACGATGTGGCGCGCGCACAAAAATAGCAACAACTATTCTATTACAGGTTACATATGAGCGCAGCTGGGAGCCTAAATGTACTACAACATATCTCGGAAGAAGAAACGTGGTACGATGGATTTTAATATGACGGTGTGTTTGTCATTTTCGCAAACATATATCACTTGTCGAAGGCTCTATCTCGTTGTTCGACAGCTACCATTTTAAAAGCATTACGAAATTTATTTTCCTCCAAATTTCAATATCAAAAAGACTTTACAAATCTCTACATTCTACGTGATATATAAATGTGTTTGCAATTTTCTAATAGTTTAAAATTAACGTATTAACATATACGTCAAACTTATATATCAACAATTGATTGTTTGACGTAATAATTAACGCCAATAAATTAATTTAAAAATTATATTATCGGTGAAATTAGATAACATATACACGTTTGATCGAAAAAAAAAAAAATATATATATATATGTTTCGATATATGTATAAAATATTTTCATTCACACTCTTCTCTTTTGTCTTTCTGTCTCTACCTCTCCCTTTCTCTCTTTCTCTCTCTCTCTCTCTCTTTGGCTTGTACAATAAATTTTTTACAATATTTGCCATAAGGAAATTTTTTATTAAATTGTAAATCGATATCAACTGCATCGAAATTCCTAACATATCCCAAAAAGACTTGATAAAAAACTAAAAAGTGTTTTGCCATGTGAGTGTAGTTGCATCTTTGGCACCAGCTAAAGTAGCTCATTTCATTTCATCGTCCTCCTTTATCGAGCTATTCGTACTCGATCGGGCAACCCAAAACATCCAGGACTGTGCAATATGCTTTTTTGCTTCGTACATAGTTCACCGATCGTCTTGTAGAACTTGATAATAGCAATAAACGTCTGCATATTGCGCAGATGCTAAACAAATATCTAAGAAAGTTCTCGCAATTTGCCAATCCAATAAAAATTTCAACCTTTTGGAAATATTTTCCCTCTTTATCCTCGATTTTATTCTTTCGACTTATAATATATATATACGATATTGTTTCTATTTATAAAATTCTTTTATTCCATGAAAATTGAATTATTTTGTTTTCTTGTGCTTGAATGAATATATAGCTACCCATCATTTATAAATCGACACATTTGTAAAACGGTTATTTATATTCGTTTTACATACGCATAGCGGATATATGTATCATTAATTACGCGCTGGCGGATATAATCTGCCGTTGGCGTTGAAATTTTCAGGCATTAAAACCAATTACGATGATCGCGCGGTAGCCTCCTGCGGCTGAATAATGAATCGCGAACGACAACGTCTGCGTCGATCATGCGGGATCAATCGGGCGTTCTTATCGATCGCTCGCGCGCGCTGATCAATTATGCGCGCCACGGCCGATCCATCCATTCATCCATCCATCCATCTATCTATCGCACGGTATACTCTCTCCGTTACCGGAACGGATGCCCGCACTTCGCCGAATTATATATGCAGGATATAATAAGCTGGCGGTCCTCGAGATATCGGCGAGTTATGGGACGCCCTAATGGTCTGTAGTGCTTGATTTACAGCGTAGGATCTGCGGCGCTGCCGGATGCATTTCCGTAGCCGTACGCGCGCGCAATAAAGCGTGGCTATCAACTTTAGAGAAAGAGAGATAGAAATAGAGAGAAAGAGAATCCGCACGTTTCTCTTTCACGACGATAGATCTCTCATCGCTCCTCTTTCCGATTACTACCATCTGGCAACCGACCTTGTTTGCATGTTGCTTCGTTCATGTAAGTTATCACTGCAAACTACTACGATGATGAATTTATTTCCATTAAGTGGAAAAAAATTGTTTATAATACACGCAATAAATTTAACTGATTGTGAGTATATAGAGAATGATTAATGTATGATTAAATCGTTAAAACGAGTATAAAATCTCATTAGGTTTTTTTTTTTTTTTTGCAAATATATTTTTCTTTCAGTGAAGCTAGTAATTAATCTCATAATTAATATATTTGTAGGTTTTTCTTTCTTCTCTTTCGAATGTGTGTTTAAAAAAATTTCTTTAAATAATAAAAAATTTGCTTATATGGCAAGAATGGTAAGAAATATTTTAAATAGTATCAAATAATAATTACGAATATTTCTGTCATAACGTTAATTGCTAAAAAAATTAGATGTATATTATATATTATATATTTATATTATATTTAAACATATTTTTATTATATTTAAATATTTAACTTTATAAATATATTTAAACGTATATAAATGTATAAATATATTATGAAAATAAAAAAAAAACGCAATACGTTTATTTCTATCAAACTAATTTGTAACTAAAGTGGATCGCACCTTCTGCGAATGATATTTGAAGGATCTTGCCTCCAAAAGACTCGGAAAAATATTCTTTCTCAGTATTTATGGAGCAATATGGTTCGCACAACGAACTATACGCGCGGGAGGGCGTAGATCATCGCACGGATGGTACACGTTCGCATTTCGTAATTGTGCAACGGGCAGATAAACTGACGGGTAAGTAGCTTCTGCGAAATGAGTTATGCACATCTTTGAGTTTACTTACAGCGCAAGCGACTTTTTATCTTTTCGTTCTAATAGAAATTTATAGATTCCCATGTTCGCCTTCCATCATGCAAATGATATGTATGAAAAAAAAATATATATATAAATTATCGCAAATAAAATACAAGAAAATTAACTGAAAAGTGCGATCGATTATCTCAAGAAGAAGCTAAATTATCTTTACAAGTTTATTAAATTGACATAACCACTCTATATTTTCTCCGAATCGACTGGAATAACAAAACCGGGAATTAAACAGCAGCAACAAAAGGACACTAACTTTATGTGTAAATTTTGTTGGATCGTGGTACTAAAGTGACTGTTTCAGCTTAATAGACATAATTGAAATTTATATGTAGATTTAAATTTATATTATTGATTATATATTGACAACATGGAGAAGCAAAAATATACATGTGTTTACGTTAGTGTGATTGCCGGAGGTAGCTGGGAACGAAATTTGTTTGCCGCGAGGCAGAAAGGTTTCATTGGAACGAGAGAGTGGATCCAATGAGATCCCAATGAGATTAAAAAGTTGTCAACTGCTCTTTCCTTCTTTCATCCCGACTATTTCTTCTCGCTTTTCCTCTATCCCCCGCTATGGCGTGTTCCCGTTTTCGCGCCACTCCCGGGAAACTTTGCTAGTTAGAATTTCTCATGGTATGTTCTGAAAAGAAACCGTTCCCTGTTGCTGTTACCGCAGCAAAGTCAAGCTCGGGGAATGCGCCACCTGATAATGGCGCTCGAAACACCGTCTGTATTTCCCCTCAAATTACCAATGTCTTGGTAATGCGGAGGAAGGGAAAATGGATGGCGAAAGAGACAGCAGATATTTCAGTTTGTCGTTAGCAATCAACAAAATAGAAAGATGTTCTCCAGAATGTTACTACGCCATTATAATTATAACGAAGGTTGAAATAATCTTTTTCAAGTTAGCATCTAAATTCTTATTATGCATATAATATGACAAGAAAAGTGTCCATCAATATTACTCTTGAATAAACAGTTTGGAAAAAATAAACAACTTAAGATTAATATCATTCGTATGAAGAAAACAATGTATCATTATTTATCATTAGTATTTGGTTATTTATATGCATTATTGATCGCGGTTAACAAATGCCTCGGTTTAAACACTTACCCTCTTACGGAGGTTTGTATTTTAATAGCGTGACGCATTCAAGCCGTGTTCACTGATTGTGAGTATCACTCATTAACTCGCGTAATTCATAAAACCGCACAATTCAATTCATTAACTCTTGCGTTTCCCAAAGTGTCTGTACGAAATAAATAACGAAATTTCAATCATAAAATTTCATACAATGAAAGATCAATCTAGCGTTAAAATTAGAGTTCACAAAAATGAAATTTAAAAATTTGAAGTTTTAAAAATAAGTAAATAGGTCAAAGTTTTTAGCAAAGAATACGGGAATATTTTATGTTAATATTTAAACTATATAAATTTACGAGATGTATTTACGAAACGGTGGATCTAGTATTTAGTCAAAGAAAATTACGGAAAAAGATTTCTTAAATGTATCATGACCTGATTTTCGGAGTAGATTAATTACTTAGCAAATGCACGTTCCTGCGCTTCCCTTAGCGGGTGGTCCGATTCATCTCGCGTGAGACTCACAGGAAGATCGCGAGACCGCGAGACAAACTAAGCGCCAGGGTGCAATCTGAGGCTGCGGCAACGTCTTTGAAGACGGAGTTCTGTTTACGGACACGTTCACTCGCTTGCGTGCTGTGACGTATGTTCAAAGCAACGCACATTGACGGTAACCTCTATCTTATCCCGAGCGATCGATAAGCTCTGCGTTATCGGTCAAAAGCCTTACTCTCTGAATGATTACATATTTGATCGTGTATTAATGTGCAATCACAATATAATAGCGTACAATAGAATAAACGCTATTCGCTTGCGAGTCTGTTTAGAATTAGGGCCATAATTAAGATCAGTTGGATTACGACCAAGATTTGGGTCATCAATTATGTTATTTTAATTGACAACCTACATTCTCACGTAAAGTACAGTTGATATAGTTCTAAACTAAACTGTTGAAGCAAGGATTAAACGAGAAGATCAGAAATTTCACCAACTTAAAACTGACAGTTGTGCTGAAATTAATTCTATCACGAGAGAGAAATTTAGATTAATCATATTAAACAGAATAAAAAAATCATACTGCTAATCTACGGAAAAGAATATATGCGGCGTGATGAGTTAGATCGGCTTTCACAAATAATTCTCAAAATAATAGAAGAATCATACGGACACATATGTATATACGCATCGACGTTCGAGTTGTGAAACCGTTTCTGCACGTAACATGCGGGAAGAGATGACAGATAGAGAGAAAGAGAGAAAGAGAGAGAGAGAGAGAGAGGGAGAGAGAGAGCATGATATACAAATGTACGATAAAAAATATATTTGCCGTCCTAGTTTGCTCCGGTTGGCGTGGCACGGCGAAAGCTCTTCAGTAAATCCAGCTTAAAGCAGCTGTGTAAACGTTGACCTATATTACAATCACGGCGCCCGGAGCAGTGTTCGCCGGCAGCGGCAGCAGCAACATCACCACTACCACCATCAGCATGGCCATCAGGCGAGCGCGGCGTCGTTAGGACGAGACTACAAAGTAACCCGATGTTCCGGTACGCGGGAAAAACATGTATACAACCGGCATCTTGCTCGGATATAAATACATTCGAGTCGGAAATCACAATTATTTCTTTTCGCGATATTCGCTTGACGACCCGATGTCGTTGAAAAGGTGTCTTCAAAAGATGTCTTCTCTTTCTATCGACGTATAGCAATTCGTATTTCGCTCGCCTACACAGATGAGAAACTTGTGCTCTTAATTAATGCGAAAATCAAAACATAACTTGCAGTAGTGACGATCCTTTAACTTTTCAAATAGTGCAACCACCGCGAAACTTCTTAGTCGTTGATTATATTATGTCTTACTGCGATATTTGAAAGAGCTCGAGTTAACTCAATATTGAACGATGAACAAGGTATCGAGCAGAAAGATGCGTGAGAGTATAGTTTTAAATATTATTATTTTCTTTTAACACAAATAGGGCATCAATTTTTCTGTGAGTAAAAATTAAAAAATTTTTTTTAAATTAACTCTTTGTTCATTTTTTACATTCTTTTCGTACTCAATGATAACTACCTTCATAATTAAATTTCTTAATTCTTTAATTTTTAAAATAAAGATTATATGATTTTAAGGAAGCAAAATCTCTCTCCATTTTATATTATAATATTCAATTTAAATAAATTAATATTATAATTTAATATTATAAAATATCGATGTCGCTTTCTTTCTCTTTCATTGAGTCCGTAAATTACGATTCATTGCAATTTATAGAGATGATATATATAATTAAAAAAACACAGAAGAAACTTTCAGTATTTATTTATATTTATATCCCGTAATAAATTTTTCCGTAATTAATCTTCTAAATCTTGCTATATATATGTACAATATATATTTATCAACGTTGCACTCACGAAATTATATACCAGCGCGTTTACTCTCTTTCGTGTACACTCGCTCAAAGACGTCATACACACGTCAGCGAGATCACCAACGTATCGCGAAGAGAATCTCGCATGTCGCGAACAAGGGCTTCACTTTATTTCTCTAGGCGGCTTCATCACTGAGATGACTATCGTCTAATCTTCTGATTGTGAGAGAACGACTACACCACGAAAACGATACGGGATAAGCCGAGCTGGACGTACGTAAAGAAAAATGGTACAACTACTGGCGCAAGTAGACCGCCTCTCCACGACCAGGCTCCTTCCTTCTCCTCCACCCCATCTCTCTAGCCCGCTATCTACGGTCCGAGGGCTGAGTGGTAAAAGCGGAGAGACACTTAAAGGATTTACGGGACTGAGAACTCTAGACTCCGCTTGGATCGGCTCGGGAAGTACGGGCAAAACTAAGTGCACGCTTAAGAAGAAAAAGAGGAGGTAAACGCGAGCTCGGCATATACGGTCAATTCTGTTGTCAAGTTAAATTTCCGATATGTTTTCCATAATATAATATTTGAGCGAACGTCAGTCTCATCACGACTTTGATATTATTCGGGTATTTGAGGGTATCTGAGACAAGAAGCTTATACAAAAAAAAAAAAAAAAAAAAAAAAAAAAAAAAAAAAAACATATTGTTTAAATATAAAATGTAATTTGCAAGAGAAAAAGAAAAAGAGGAGATAATATTAGGGGATAAAAATTTATTCTAAACCGCAACATGTGCCAATAAATTGGTGCATTTAAAATATACTAGTGAAAATGGAAAACTTTAATATTTGCTGATAAAAACCAAATATTTGGATATTCAACATACGCGGTAAGTGACGTTATTTCGAAGAAGGAATAATAAAAGCCCCGATAAACTGCAGCCCATTGTGCACCGGCTTGACTATCGTTTGAGAGAACGACCCTTGCATCACCGGCATTGTTGTGGGCTCTGTAACACAAAGCTCTTTCCTTTTTTCACTTCCTCTGCACCTCTTGCCACTTTCGTGCACCACCCATCCTTTCCATTTTCATTTCTCGAGGCTGTCTGCTGCCGAAGGGGATAATTCATTCGTTGTAATGACAAAAAGAGCATTACAAGAATTCTATCGCGTAACATAATTTTCTCTAGAAAGAATAACAAAACAAACAATCTATTTTGAGGCGCGCAACAACAAAACTGAAAAAAATGCATCAAAATCATTTAGATGTACCAAGATTTATAATGCTATTAGACTTTAATTTTCATAACTCATTTCTGAAATTTTTATATATAATATATGAAAAAACTAAAAACATACTTCTAGCAGAAAGTTGAAAACAAGATATCTTCAACAACTTTGCATGTCTAAGCGCGAGTCGAGCGTCAGACGTAAAACTAAGTAATCCCTCCGAGTTAGAGGAGTTTCACTATTTTATCTCTCGTGATTCCGACGAAGAACTCACTTCATTGGTTTTCTTGAGATACTGCTAAGTCGGCAACGCTAACGTAGGAAACTCGGTCGAGCACAGAGCGAGTCTGATTTCTTCTTCTCGGCGAGTATAGCGCAATAAGCGTACATAAGAGAAGCCAGAAATCTCTCTTTTCCATTTTCTCTGGTTTCGCCGTAACGAAGCGTTTACATTGCACGTGTACGGCAGCGACTCACCGGCGCGGCGGTGTAAAACAGATACCGAGCAAGCGAATGCGTGGGGCGTGGAGAGAAAGGTCTCGACGGCAAAGCCGCTCGAGCATTCCTCGCGAAGCCACGTGGCGGTATTTAAGGTCCCGCTAATGCACCCATCGTGCGTGTATATCTCGTGCAAAATTGTTGGCGCGTTTACTTTGCACCGACCCGAATTGCGGTGCTCTCGCGCCCCTCCAAGACATAAAAAAATCAACTAATGAAAAAAGCAAGCGAGAGGAAGGCTCGAAGAATTTTGCAGACGCTCCCCTTTTTAGCGATATGCAGGCCATATCTCGAATTTGGTTTTTCTGAAATGGTCCTAAGTACCGAATTCAGTCGTAACTTTATATTTGAGAAGCAAAATTGCAAACAGATATGCCACACCCGACATGTTTCTGTATTATTTTACATATTATCTTCAAATTGGTTAATTATATTCAAATATAATATTAATGATTCCTATTCATTGTAATGTGTTCTTTATACATATGTATGTTATGCACAGATATAATTGGAACATGTAATTTACTTAAATATTAGTTTGATAAATTGACAAAAAAAGGCGCGAGCAAAAAATATTAACGCACGTGATTTTTATAGACACGTTGATTAAAGGCAGGAGGGACACGTGTCTCGTTTGTATGTCACCTTTATCGTTTCCGCATGTACTACGGAGACCGGAACAACGAAAGAGGAAGAGGTCGCTGGACCGGCGGAAACTTATAGCGAAGCAGACTGGTAGAGACTGGGGGTTGAATGCTAAGCACGGCCAGTCGGTTACATTTGCTTGCCACCCAGTCTCTTAATGAAAACCAACAGCATGGAAACGTCAGGTTTGCTTTGCCTTAAAATTAGAGGCACGACTCGCTTAGCACAGGTATTCCCAAAGCAAACGAAATGAGGTTCAAATGCACGGCTAATTCGCTATGCCGTTTTACATCTTATATCTTACCCACGATCAATTATCTATATGTTCGCGATTACCTTTTATCGATATGAAGAAAAATTAATTTAAAAAAAATATGTTTTTTCGATTATAAAATGATAATCAAATCAAATTGAAATTTGTATTAATATTTGAGTAATATTATATGTGGCAAATTTTCGGAAAGAAATGCAATTCCATTTCTACTTTGTAGCAAGAATAGCTAAGGTTAACTAAACGTAGATTTTTCCTTTTTAAAGATATATCTTTCTTTATAATCTATTTTATCTTTTTAATAATAGACACAAAAAAAAAATTTAGTCGACTCTAATGAACGCACTTACAAACGCGCCGAAGGCTTTAGCTTCGACCATCGAGGCGAGCAGTAATAGCCCTCACGATTGTCTACTTCATCGTGACTACTTATAAAGCGATAAAGCATCGTCTCGCGAAAAGAACCATCCGCTCGTTTACCTTTTAACGATCGCGAGGAACGCGGACGCAATAACTCGACGGAAAAGTAACCGGAACAGCCTCCCCATTGCTCGTTACGTAGCGTCTACGCTTTTACACTCTCCGATACACTCAGTCTTAACTTTTTACTCTCTTCATCGGCCTTTACGGAAAATTAACGATGGTACCGGTGGAGTGGGGAGCTCGATTAGAGACTGAATATTTATGTTCACCTTCTGTGTCCTTTTTCTCTTCCTCTTACAACTCTCCCCATTATTTGCAAGAAAATGCTTATCCGTGCCTATTTTAACAAAAAAACGCTATGTTCAATTATTTTTCATTATTTTCTCGTTCTTGTCAAACTTTGTAGATCAGCTTCCATAATCAAACTTTTTCAAATAACCTTTATCATCAAATAACATGTACGAAGAAATAAATCGAGGGAGTTAAAGAAATTGAAAGAGTCACATGTTTTTATATTGACACCAATTGTTATCAATAATTGTGCAAGTCTATCAATAATGACAACAACAAGAAAATATATAAAAATAGTAAAATAATTTTTTTGGCAGACTCAAACTTTTTACAGATATATAAATTAGACCAAAATATATAATCGTAGGATTAAAGATTGAAAAACGGCAGAGGGGGAAAAAAAGTTATGCGCTTTATTTTAATAGTTCGTACACGTTATAAGCCTACCAGAGACATCAGAGTGGCTCGTGACGACATAAAATTCGACGCAGGTGCGTATCGCACGTGTTATCGACTAGAGATAAACGCCAGACGATACACGATGCACCAGGGACGGCGGTAAGTCGTGTTGTTGGATGGTGCGATCAAACTGAATGTTTTGCGTCGATAGCGCTCGCATCCCCTTGATTTGCTCGCACGACAAATCGGGACGCGATTTAAAAGCGATTAATGTTACTTTAAATTAACGTCGATACGATCGCAAAATCAACGATTATTTTTTTCTTTCTGCGTTAATGGTTTCTACGTAATATTAATATATCCATTAATTGATAAAAAAAATATCAATTATTCCTTAATCTTAAGTTTCGCGAAACTTTTTCAACGTTTTAAACTCACTTCGCTTCTTTATTTTTGCTTATATATTAATATTTTTATTTTTTGTTTTAGCAAAACTTACGTAAATATAAAATGACTGGAAAATATATATTACAAAATATCAAACATCTCGCTTGAATGAAAGACGTAATTACGCGTATCTCTCGTATCCTGCGGATGCCCACACCTCTACCATATGTTCAACCGCTCCGTTTCACAGCGCGATTCGAAAGCGATTAATATTATACGGAGTTGCCGATGCGGTTGGCATCACGGTTCTCCGTCACGGAAGAGGAGAACGGAAAAGAAGAAGCCGAAGCCGAAGCCGAAACGGCGGCGGTGGCAGCCGCTGCAACCGGCAACGAAACCAATAACTATTAATCGAAGCGCCACCGCACATTCAGCAAAGTCGACGCGATTCGAACGCGCGGCAGCCCTCGATTACATACCCCATTCCCTTCATCCCACCCCTGCGCATCGAGACACGCACGTATTTCAAACGGCGTACACCGTTCTCTAAACGCGAAGCCATGCCTCTCTTTACGGCTCTTTCATCTTGCGTCGCTTTTCCGATTAAGCACGTCGGTGTAATGGTGCGCAGCTGATCTCGCGATGTATCTCTAAGGAAATATATCCTCAGCCCGCTCAGTCCCAGATATTCCGTAAATTCGCGAAACGCGTGCATTACTTTCTCGAAAATTAGATATAAATGTTTATTCACTTATGCGAGTTTAAAGAATATTTGTAAATTATATTAGAAAAGTTTAAAAAAATTCTCTCCGATAATCGGGAAAAAATATATATTATTTGCTATATTTTTAGCAATAAATATTAGAGATTTTTTTTCTATCTAATATATCATAGATGACTTTTTTTGCAACCGCTTTATAACGAAAATATACGATAATATTTGGTGAAAGGGATCCAGATATCTCAAAGGTAACACAATTGGAAATATTTAAACTTGATATTACATCTTCCGGATACCAGCGTATCTCGGATATAAACACGAGAAGAGAATCAAACCGGATATAATTGACATAAATTATTATCAAGAAAATGTAAGTAAATAATATTGCCTTAAATTTGTTGCATGTATAACACATGTGGTGATTCGCGACTGCGCTTCTTTTCTCTCTCTCTCTCTCTCTGACCGACGGCTTGATGATCGCACGTACCAAAGTGCAAGATCGACTCGAAGATATACGATGAACGAATATCCGGAAGAGGCGGTTTAGAATCGTGGACTCTATCCGAAAGAAAAAGGGAGAAAGAAGACAAAACGGCTTCCTATCTTTCGTATACACACATATATACATGTGACGTATCGGTGATGCACGACCTAACAAACGATCGAATTCCACGGCTTCGAGGCAAGTGAAATGGAGAATGCTTGGAATAGAAAAATCTATTTTCGAATGTACTTGAAAACGGACCAGACGATCTCTTCCAATAAAAGTTTGTTGATATCTGTTAGCCTCTCTTATGACTTTTAATTTCATAAAACAATGTTATTATGCTAAAAATAGTGACGGAACGTAGCAGGTTGGTTGAGAGTTGTGTAATCAATTATATTATAGAACTTTATAAAAAAAAAAAAAAAAAAAAAACTTCCAAGAATATTGTATGCAATTGTTTTTTCATAAATTTTCAAAGGTATTATGCATTTTATTCACTCACCGTAGCTGCCATGAAGAAATGAGAGGCGGCTTGGAGGGCGGCAGTTGTGGCTTCAGTACACGAGCCATAGCCAACTGGTGTTGTCTATTGACATGCTGTAACACAATATAGAAAAATCATTCTTCTCTAATTATATACTAGTATAAAATCAGATTCGCACACAGGTAATATTAATCAGATTCAAAATACGTACAATGCTTGCTTTATCCTAAGCTAAAAATGTCGTGAAATTCAACCGAAAAATATCTGAGAAAAATTTTTGTACAGAAAGTGTAGTAAAACTCTCGAATGCATATCTACGTTACATGATATATATATATATATATATATATATATATATATATACGTAGCAAATTGAGGAATTCCATTTTGTGCGTACAATATTTGACGCGGAGAAGCCGCAAGAGAGAGAGAGAGAGAGAGAGAGAGAGAGAGAGAAAGAGAGCGACATTTTTGTCTCCGGCAACGCTGAAATATAATTTCGCAAGTCTCAGCAATACAACGCAATAAATTTTACGAGAACTGTTTCAATTTCGACAAGTGACTTTTACGGAAGTACGCTTCGCTCATAAGAGATAACGAATATAAAACGAGAAGGACATAAGAACATATTAAAAGTTCATTCACCGGTTATTTTTCAATATCGATAATTTTTCGGTCACTCGTGAAAAGCGCAAATTATTCAAATGTATCGTTACGCAGAAATAAATTTCAATCGGATTTAATGGTAAACGAACGAGAGTGTATCCGGCGAGAAAAAAGAGATGGGGAAAGGATGCGAGCGGCTCGAAGGGTAATCGTAAACTAATTGGAAGTAAATACAGTTCCGTATAATTGCGTGTTTTAATTTGAAGTCACGCAAAAGCGTTCTCGCGCCAGTTTATTCGATACCTAGACATTGTAGAACGATAGGCCTTCATTTATCGTGCGCTTTTAAAAGAACTATATCGTAAAGTTCTATAATTATGTGGAAAATTACGTTTTTATCCGTTTGAAGCTACCGGCAACGTTCGAAATTTCGTTGTGATAAAATAAGATGGTCGAAATTCTGATCGTTCCTTCGTCAGCATCGCGCCGACTCGACGGGATTTTATTGGAGATTCCCGTGCAGTGTATCGATGCAATTTAAGGGTCTAATATATCGACTAAAGTGGCAAGCAAAATTGTACTTAAAATGCACTACATTAAATCTATTTAATGCTCTCTTTTATAAGAAATATATTGGCTAAAATGTAAACTTTGTTAAAATAACGAGAACATTTATGATTTGCTCTAAATAATAACGTTATAATAATGAAAATGCTACATATTATAAATAAAATGTTGCATATTACCGATTATACGTATCGATTATTCAATTCACGCGTTACATATTTACATACATACCTATAATGACGTCAAATGTATCTTAAATAATCTAACAGCAAGAATCATATATTTGGAAAATATTTCTCTAAACGAGTAATAATGTAAAAAGCAATATTTTTAAGTATTCAAAAGCGGTTGCCCAAATATTATGCGAATTATCGTTAATTAATAAACTATATTGTAATTAATAAATTTATAAAATATCATAACAAATTGGTACATCATACCAATGAAATGTTCATCAATAATGTCTGAATTTGTAACATAATTTTACACACTGATCTCTCCAAATTGCAGACGCTTTTTATTCTATCACGTCGGCGTGTAACGAGAGATATGTAGTTTCGCGCTGACGGTAGGATTGGCATTTTTTATAGAGAGCTCTTGGGTATCGCCGCAGAAAGAAAAGCTCGAAACGAATCAATCCAATCAGAGACGACATTGTGCGATTCGCTCCGCTCTCTCGCCGTTTCCGCATCACCAAACTCGGTTTGCTGCGCCCGGTACACCCCGGCAAATTAACCGAAGTTTCACGCGCCCCAGCCAAAACTTGATACTCTTGGCACGGCCAATCAAACTTCGAGTTTCAGTAATCCCCGGGCCAAATACTCCCGTTTACACATTACAGGTTATGGTATAAGACGGCCCGTTTCCTCGAGTTTCGCCGCCGTTAATACCCAGAGTTTCCGCCGCAAGTTGTCATCCGGTGGCGGCAGCCGGTTACAACCGCGAGACCGCGATTTTCTCATACGAAGAGAAAAGGAGGAGACGAATTATGCAAAAGCGTCTACAATCGTCGAGCAAACTGTTGACTCTCGTGGAGATCACGTTTGCTGACTCGTCTGGACATAAAAATTCTTACTATAACAGAGTACGTAGAATCTACCATTCGTTAATCGAGTTAATTAGCGAAAAATGTGTAGGATAAAGGTAGAACGAGAGAGAGAGAGAGAGAGAAAGAGAAAAAGGAGAAAAAAAATGCAGCGAACGCTATAAAACTAAGAGAAGAAAACCAAAGGACCGAATTCTAGCAAATGAAATTACTTAAAGCAACCGCATTACTTTTTCAGTGGCACTATCCGATCGGGTGCTTCCCTTGTTACGAAGTCGTACGATGACCATCAGCCACCCTACACTTCCATCCAAGACCGGCTACATTCCATGGGTTTCGAAGGGAAACGCCAATGTTCCATCATTCCCGTTCTTGCTCGTAGCTTCCATCAGGACCTCCTACTCTCCCCCTCTTTCTATCCCGTAGTTACGTCCGAACACGGTCACATGTATATGCAAATTTATTCTGCCGATGCATTAGTGCGCGACTTTGTATGCGTCAGTATGTACGTGCGTAAGCAAAGAGGTACATGTAGTTGTGCGAGACGCGTACGACCCTGATATATCCCGCGATGCGTATACGCGTGTGCGTGCGAAGACCGGTATAGCCCAGGCTGATCACGGCGGAGAGAGGATCATAAATTAAATGATGTAAATGCTCCGTCCACCCTCTATCGCAACGAGTGGAGACGACGAACAACATCATCCCCTCGCGTCCACCACTCCCTCCCTAACGCCAATCTCCCCGAACCATCACCCTGACTTCGACGATCGTTCCCCTTGCCTTGACGCTGAACCCGACTGATTATAATTATCGGGACTTTGGCCCCTCACTCACGCGGGATAAAAGCAAACGGATGACGAAGAAAACGAGCGTGCTATCTCTGAGTTTCGCGAAATGAAACTTATCACGTTTGGATGATTCGATAACGAAGAGATAATTATGAATAATTTTTTATTATCCCAAGTGTCTAAAAATTCCTGCCAATATCTAAAGAATTAATTTTAAAGATATAACTAGAGTAACTTTTAAAGTCTTAACTCGAGGAAATCCTTCCATTATATTAGTCTGTTATCTTTTATTTTCTCCTATTGTCGACAAAATTCATTGTTTTCTTCTTTACTACTTGCTTCTTCTGCTCCTCATTCTTCGAAACGTGCGCGCTTCGGAGCGGAATCGACACTTAAACAGGGTTATCCGAAACTTACGTTATCTGTTTATACCTCTCAATATCCGGTTCGCTGATATTGATCTCCTTTCTTTTCCATCGGTAGCGCGGAAGAATAAGTACTCGGCAGATTCTCGCCTAGCGATCGATAAGCGTGAGGCTGTGACCTGATTTCTCGGATGTTAACTCGACGAGGAAAGAGCGCAGAATTCCAAAGCCTTCGATCAGAGACGGGAAGGATCGGCAGGATCGCTAAGCCCCTGCTCTCAATCGGATTCGAATTTGATAGTATTTGAACAACCAGCGTCGCTCTCGTAAATTCGGCACGCCGTTTGTGTATCCCATCCCCTTTCCCATCCCTCTATGCCTCTTGACTCCCTTCTTCCGCACGATCCGATATTTGGTTCGACGCAAATAACCGCTATCGATTGTTGTCGCCCGTTTTCACAAAGAACGAATCATGTTTGCAATGAGCGAGAGTAATTTCTCTACAAACTCTGGCGCTCGCTCAAATAGATTCAGAACAGATCATCAGAAACAAGAAACAGACAGTTGCAAATTTCAATAATCTTAATATGTATATACGTTAAAATTGTTACAAATATTTATAAATAAAATTATTATATTATATAAATAAAATTGTTTATAAATATGTAATTAAGCACACAATAATTACCAAATTTTTGCATGTCCACAAAGCTAACGTTCACTTTATCAAAACTTATCAATTGTTGAAAGTTCTGACTTTATCTTTAATAGTTTTAAAATTGTCGATTAAACAAATAGATCTGGCCATTAAATAAAAAAAAAACATATATATATATATATATATATACTAAAAAAAGAAAAAACAGAGAAACATTAAATATTACATTAATTCAAATTAAGTCGCTTTATTAAAATATCTATAAAATATTCTAAATTTATTTAAATAATAACATTAGTTTGCAGCGCATATGTGTGTTTCGG
This sequence comes from Anoplolepis gracilipes, assembly GCF_047496725.1. Classification (NCBI taxonomy): domain Eukaryota; kingdom Metazoa; phylum Arthropoda; class Insecta; order Hymenoptera; family Formicidae; genus Anoplolepis; species Anoplolepis gracilipes. The sequence goes on along the minus strand of NC_132978.1, from coordinate 7,110,092 downwards.
GATTAATAAAGATTAATTTAATGGATATACTTGCATCTCGAAAGAGAGAGAATAATTTTTTTGTTCATTCGATAACACGATTTTCTCCGCAAAGAGTTAATCAATACGCAACGTATCGTCTTACGAATTTACGCAGCGTTGTTCCCGTTGTATCCGTAAAATGTATCAAAGTTGTTATCCATTTCGTTCTTATAAAGGTTATTTATCTAATCCGACACTGTATGCTCACAGTCTTATATCGAGTTCATGCGATATACGTCGGCGATGTTCGCGACCGAGCGCGCTTCCACCCTGAACGTAAAGCCGATGAAAATGCATTGGCCGTAAATAACGTCGGTCGGGTTTCGAAGGTGCGCACCCGCGCTTACAAGAAGATAAAATCAACTTGACCTCGTTCCATCCCCCGGCCGCATTTTCAGCTTCTTGTCGTCCTCGCCTCGACTCGGGCGGCGAAATGGAAACGCTCCCGTTCCGATTGGAAAAGGTGATAACCATTAAGAAAAATCGGCTTCGAGTTAAATTAATGGAGATGACGCAATCGCGCGACCAACAATGCCGCGGATATCGTGAAGAAGATTTTGTAATGACTTAATTTCTTGGCGCGAAAAGAGTTTTATACAAAGAATCTAAAACGGAAGTAAAAAAAAAAAAAAAAAAAAATAAATAAAAAAACTCTTTTGTTGAGCAGCGACGCGTTTGAAATTATTATTGGAATTTTCAGCGAAGAATCTATCATCAGAACATTCGAGATTTATTTAATTAATACTTAATCTAATTCCGTCCGATTGCGTCAGCTGCCTGTTACGATTAACCGCATCGATTGATTTGAACAGCAGTCAAGCGAAAAATTCTGCTACAGTACGATGTTTATGCAATCCCGGATTACACGCTTAATATGCAAAATGTATGTACGCATGTGTACAATACGTATCGTAATTATGATGATCAACGTGCTGTGCTTTCCATATCAATATCGGTGTAATTATATACCTCCTGTATATGCGGAGAAACAGCTAATATTGATCGAATGAAAATTATGTAGGAACCTTTATCTTAAAAATTGTATATTATCATTTCCGCCAAAATAATATCCACATGGTAATTACGCCAACAAAATACACAATATTATTGTATACCATGTGCAAAATGTGAAAAGAATTGCGTTTATCTTCTGAAAAGTTTATGTAAGCACATATGCATGCTGTTGCACAATAAAATTATTGCATTAATATTTTAATCAGAACGACAATAATATAAAAACCGATACCGTAATATAAAAATCTTATAAATCGCGAACTCGACGATATAACTTCGCGAATCAGGTAGGTACGTTATTGGATTCCTGTGGCTTCTACAATATTCAACTTTGCGTATCCGTTGCTTCCGCTTCCGAAAATTTTGATGGGGATTTTAATCGAATGAAAGGAAGAGCAAGAGGCGAATGTGCATGTGGAAACAAAACGGGTGCTTTTACAGCGAAGGATGTTGAATATTCAAAGGATAAGAATGGGAAGAGTTTGTCATTCCGACTCTCGTTTCCCAACAATGCTCGTGCATTACGCTTATAAAAAAGAAAAAAAAAAGTGAAAAAAACATTATTGATTAAAAATGTGTTTGCATTTTGAGTGCGTTACAGTCTATTTAATTCTTTAACTATTTAATTCTATGACTTCTTCAAGGATATATCTCGTACAAGAGAAAAGCTTTAACTTGACTGTTATTGTGTATTTCCTCTTGTATTTATACATATCAGTGCAAAATCGGGATATGTAGATATGTATATATGCGCAGGAGACAGAAGTTTAATTTAACCACGGGAGACCTGCTAAAGTCTCGTCTACGACTGTTTTGTATATATAAGGTAGAACCGGGACAGTTAAATTAAACTTACACAAGTAACGGTATTATCTCTCTTGTAGCTAACCCCCTTACAAAAGCAGTTCTTGCATTTACATGACCAACCGACCGGGCCTCACCCGTTAGAGATCCAAAATGGCTTTCTCCAGTATATTCCGTAACTGCCGCGTTAACGGGATACGGGTCAAAATTAAATTTCGCAGTGCGCCGACGTTAATTCGTCGAGACATTGCAGGATAAGTTAACAGGCTTTTACACCGGTAACGTAGTTACGCTTCGTTACGGAAAATTCAATCAGGGGACACGAAATATTTAAACCGATAATCGTTCAACGTGCCCTGCCTGCGCCTGCAGCCATAATGTTATCTCGCCTATATAAGCATATCTGAAAAGCGACGAGATATCTATTATGGTTCTAACTTCGTCGAGCAACAGTCTGCAAAAAAAAAAAAAAAAAAAAAAAAAAAAATAAAAATTTTGTACAATCCCTTTAGAGATTTCTTCTATTACAATTAATACACGAATCAATCGTACAATATCAGATAAAGATCCGTTTCGCACAAGTTATTATTGTAATGTTATTACTCATTTTATTACGTTTTAATTTTAATGACTATGCATTGATTCATGTATCTATCTAGATTTTTCGTTCCAAAGTTTACTAGCACGACTTATTGTTAGTTAACTCTCAGAGACAATAAAAATAATCCAGCTTTTGTCATAAAAATGCCACAAGCAAAGCCACCTGTACGTTATACCAATTCCCACGTGTCATAAAGCATAGAATCGCAGCTGCATATCAGTTACCTGTCTAAATGACAGATATGTCGTGCACCGTTTTTGCATCATTACACCTCGCATTTGTATATTTCTTTATACTATATTTTATCTTTTTTTTCTTTCCGCATTAAAATTTTTATATCATCTTGCGTTTATGACTTAAGTTTATATAACGGAATTTAGTCGGCCAGCTCGCAAAGTAGGTTAAAATACCAAAGGTAAGTAGACTAATTCAAGTTGATAATGTTAAATTTAAAAGGCAACACCCGCTGGCCGGCTCTCTCTTCAGTACCAAATTATTATTCTTTACATCGTAAAGCGTATGGTTGTGCTTGAGCGAATGTAGGAGGCATGTAAAATGTCAGGTGCACGTCGGAACATAGTCTATGTTTCGTGAATGTTATTCTTTTTACATTCTTTTCGTGTAGTTGGAAATTTCATCGCGCATGATAAATAATATTTCACTACAAGGAAGAATACGACGCAAAGCTCGGCTTACAAAATAATTTGCAGTCGCAATGGGAATAATAAAAAATACAAACAAAATTATGAATTGAGGTAAGTCTATGTTATATACGTACATTGCATTTCATTTGTCTGCATACTTATATCCCAAGTCCTAACAATACGATAAAGCAGCAAAATCGTTTTCGCCTTCCTAACAATTATATTTGACGCATCCTTGATGCTCGTCGTTATCAGTGACAAGATTATGTACCAAGACGCGGCTGCACGCTTCGCTCGCCGAAAATCCAATCGAGGATAAAACGACGTAGAGACGTAGAGAGACGAGGGAGAAAATCGAGACGTTACTCTCCGCACTCTCCGACCGAGGTAAAATATCCCCGCAAATAACCCGAATTCTATCTGGATTTCCATCTGGATCTCGAGGAAGGAGTGTGCTAAGAAAAAGAGCTAAGGGAGATGAAAAGAGAGAACTAGATCAGGGAGGTAAAAAGAACGGGCCAGCCATCTGCTTATGTATTCGATCACGTAAGTACACACGGGAGCACAAAGAAAAAGAGAAGTCGGCCGAGCTGAAGCTACCGCGATCGGAAGTAAACGGGGATGGGGTCTTGAGGCAGTAGCGTCGATCGGGTTGTTCGACTCCCTCGAGAATATCGCGATATTGCTCGCGTTAACCGGCATCGTGGATCCGGCTTCAAAATCCCGGACCGTACACCGGCGCGTCCGGAATTTTAAACATGGCGCGTAACAATCGAATGGCCAATAGTGGCGACAACAGCCAAACCATACCAAATAACGTCGATGTTTACAACACGATGCTCGTGTCTGTAAATATTTCGAATTTGGAGCTTTTAGTAAGCAAATAAAAAAATCTAAAGATCTCTAAATCTCAGACAAATATATGTATAAATAAATAATCTCATCTTCATTTAATTTCAACTTTTTATCTTAATAAAAAAATTTTATAATAGTTTTTACACTAAAAAAAATAATGTTGAATCAACAACATCATTATTTAGTTGAAATTTGTTTTATTAATTTAACAACATTATTAATCAAATCAATACGTGGCGTATTAATTTCAGCTACAATGATGTGGTTGATTCAATACTATTCTTTTTTTCAGTGTGTTAAAACTAAAATTTATTTTAAAGGTCTAGCATCATTGGATGTATGAAGCGAGGAATACTAACAAAAGTTCAAACCTAGTGATAAAAGCACTTGTTCGATAAGGGAAAGGTCCTCCAATTTTTCAATCACAAACGCGTGGCTCCACATTTTTCGTTCTCACATATGTCGAGTTATTCTATTTAATTAAATTGTAATAAAAATATTTAGAGCTTTTTATTTAATGTTTAAAATTAAAATTGATAAAGAATAGAAAAATTTCTATTTAAAATTTGTTTTTAACAGTATAACTTTTCACATAGGTACATGTGTAGATAATTATATGAGCTAAATGCGTAATGCATATTATTAAAGCCATTAGAAGAGGAGCTATTTTGATTAGTGGGCGTGCTCTCCATACAATTATAGCTATTGTAACCGCACTCACCGCGCTTTAGCGATGATACGAACGATATACGGGCATCCTGCACAAATACGTTTCCTACCATCATCGCAACGATCACTATGACTGGCAGATAAATATTATTGAAGGCTAACGAGATTCTGCCGTGTAGTAAAATGCAAAGTGACAGGCGTGGTTTCTCCATTTTCAATTCTGCCAATCTCTTTCTCTCTCTCTCTCTCTCTCCCTCTCTTTCTCTCTCTCTCTCTTCTTCGCGCAAGCGTGTTTTTAAATGCTTCCCATTTAACTGTGTATGCTCGCGCAAAGAAAATATGAGTTGATCGAGCGTGACACGGAGTAAAATAAAAAAGGAAAAAAGACACCGAGAAGGAAGGAAACTTGGTAGAGCGATCAGAGAAACGGGAGTTGCATCATTGAGATGCAATTTCAATATCGATATGTCGGATTGCCTCGACTTAGCGTTGGTGGCGGAGATCATAGAGAGTCTCCCCCGCCCGTCGAAGAAGAACTTGGTTGCGATGGAGATAACGGAAAGACCAAAGATGCAACACGTCCGTAGCTTATACACGAGGCTCGCCGAACACGCGAAAGATCGAGTGAAATTGAGCGAGATATTATTGAACGGCTCTGCCGTGAAGAATATGGAGAAAGAGGACGAGAGAAAAGAATGGGTTTCGCCGACGCATACGTTGCAATTGCAACTGAACTACATATATCGAGCCGACAGTGAGCTCCGCGTGCATAAAGAATTGAAGAATGACGTCCGTTTCGCTTGACGTACCAACGTTCTGTCGAATAAAGAGGCAGAAAAATTGGATCCTTTTTTACGGAACAAAAATGTTCGAGGATAGCAATAGATTCAAAAATAATATGACAATAAAATATAAAAAGTATTACTTTTATTGTGGCTTTCGGTCGTTCAATTAGTTTGTTATAATCTTAAAAAATTTATAAATATGACGGAAGCAGTATTATATCAATGCCACGATTAATCTACCTTTTTACAGAAAAATTCATACATTTATTTTTAAAACCCAAAAATAGAATAATGAATCGATAATCCTATCTATAATGTAAGATTATAAATGGAATATTATTTTATAAAAAATTTCAAAAACACACATAACTAATGATGATTTAACCAAACATAATTTGCCAATTTCTCTTTTACTTTCTATAATAAATTTTACAAATCAGAAAATTTATTCTCGACAATTTTCAATTTCGCCTTAAATTTTCTTCATGGTGATAATTTTACAGATAATTGAAAAGAGCGTAATTTTTCACGTGATTTTTCGAAAATTTCGATAAACTTGTTCGCGTCTAATGTCATATAGCCGAACCGTCTGTCACATCGGTTTACACGACTCTAGAAGTTGTTACGTGTACGTCGATCACACGCTTGCAAAACCGGTACGACGCAACCGATGTATCGAATTTAACTTCGAACCAGATTCGCAAGATGTCTCGCGGCTATCTTTCGTAACGCAGAACTTCATTATTCTCCGTATCGCTATCATCGTAAGACGATGTCGGGTTACGGTTACCGGCCCCGGCCCGGCCCCTGCCCCGGCGGACGAGAGGGACACAGAGAGAAAGAGAAAGAGAAAGAGCGACAACGCCGAAGGGAACAAAGTCGCAATTTCCACGTGAAATTCAACCGGCATGCGGACGTAATCAGAACGAGAGACGGGGACCCCCGTGTACCCCATGGACAGAATTGATGGACAGCCGGTGGTCCGTGACGCGACCACCTGACATTCTTGTCCGATCGGGCTGACATGCCCCTGGGATCATGCATGCGAGTTTCGTGCTCACGTAGCAAAACGTCTGCTCCGATTCTCGGCGACATACCAAGCGCACAATCTCGCAACTCTATGGCAAATTATCTTTGAAAGAGATAATAAAAAGATCGATCGCCTCCCTCTATTCAAGTGTACATCAAATTTTGTAAAACTAGGATAATAATTGTATATAAATGTATTTTAATCTTACAAATATCAATTCTTTGCGAAATTATTTGCAGTGATATTATCAGGAGAAATAAATTAGAAGAGAAAAATATATTTACAGCTAGTGAAAAAAATGACTATATTGCTTTTATTAAAAAAATATTTTTAATATATCTGTTTTTTAACATATACATATAAAAAAAACACCAAACACACAGTTATCCATCCTACCGCTTAGAGAGAAAAGTTCTATTTAACGAGTCAGACTGAAACATGCACAACTATCAAAAAACGAACAGTTATTCGCATTGCGTCACATACATGATTTCGACGGAACACGAAAAACGTCGATTTTGAAATACGAGCAATACCTAGACTGCGTCTGAATACAGCAGTCGTTTGCACGCAAATACGCACTGCGCGAATCCGTTTGCGAATCGGTAAGCCGCGCGGAATGTCACGTTGCATTGCATCGCATTGCATTGCATTGCATCGCATCGCATCGCATCGCAGCGCGTTGCGACGTAACGTTCATAAATAGAAAGAGAGAAAGCACCGCGACGCGTGCCTACACGCGAAATTGAAAGCACGCCTCGCGAAATCGAACCTCGAAATCTGTCGCGGGATGCAACCGAATATGAACGATACCGACAACGTGACGCGACTCGGCAAATGCGACGATTAATACTCGAAGGATTGGCGATCCGATATTTCTGTCTTCAAGTTCCATCTATATTATAGGTATTGTGATATATTTTATGTTTCGACAATAATCTATCGTTTTTGCTAACAAAAATATAATACTGTTAAAACCGTATATAAAAAAATTATATTGAGAACGATGTATAATATAATGTTTCAAGCTTTGAAACAATCATCAATCGCATTATGCATTATAATATATATCCAAATGTTTTTATTATTTATTCTCTACATCAATCATTATAATGTGTAAAAAATATATATAATTATTTGAGTTATTCAAAATCTTTATTAAATATATTTTTCTATATTTACTTATTATACTGTGACACTATCGTGCTTCATTATTAAAAAACACTATGTTAATGTTACTTAATACTAGAATCAAATCATATGTGAGTTGTCAACTAATTTTATCATTTAATATATACGTAATACAAGAGAGAGAGTGAGTGAGTGAGTGAGTGAGAGAGAGAGAGAGAATATATACATGATTCTAGATACAATTATAACTTCAAAAACACACGTATATTTTTTATATAAACAGCTAATTAAAGCTACATGCGCTTTTAGATGGCAATTGTACCGTTACTTTCGCTGCGATAAAAACTGCAACATAGTATACATATTTTTACTTAAAAAGAGAGAAAAAGACTGATTTTTTCATGTTTTCATTATTATCGTTTTATTTTTATTATTATTCCCATCTTTAGTATTGTACATGTATTGCCATTTATAGGACCAGTTATCACATAGACACGTGTTAAATGCTTGTACACACGCGGTCGCATCTGCGACCACTGTCCCTACAGAATTCTAGAATACATACATATATATATATATATATATATATATATATATATATGTATATGTATATGTAGACTGTACGTCGTACGTGGAAATGAACACGCAACTGCAGAACGGGACTCAAGTATCCTGTCACAGACGTTTCAATCAACGTGTATAGCTAATAAATAGTGCCTGAATGTAAGTCGATTAGCTTTTACTCGCATACATGTTAACTTGACATTTTCGTCAAACACAAACTGTAATTTGGTACAATAACAAGTTTAATTTAATAAAACAAATATTTCTTAAAATATGCATATATATATATTTTTGATTATTTTTATAATTCTTTTTCTCAGACATCTCTCATCTAACGTTGAAGGTTTCGACACAAGTTTAGAATCGATTTTCTAAAACATTCAAAGTGTGTATAAAGCATAAAATACACTCATGTAATTCAATTATGTATAATTAATGTTGCAAACGTCTCCATCCGAGAATAGCGAAAACATTACGCTGTAAAATCTGATTAGAGATCCCTATGCGATCCCTCACGTTCATTAAACGATAGCAGGATATGGTCGCGGTACACGAGAGCGACCGTTCGAATAGACCATTTCCCTCCACTCCGGATCGCCCCGTAACACGCGCAATTCATCCCCGCAGCCCTCGGCCGTTAGCGTAATTGCACGTACGGGCACCATTAGATACGCGCGACGCTACGTCGCATCCTGCATCGAACCATCTGCGAAATCGTCACTTTGTTTCGGCGTAAATCATGCCCGGAGCAATCTCGGAGCATGAGAACGCTCGCTTCACTCATCTTGATGCATCTAGCCTGAGGCGGTTGCATTTTGTCCTACGATGTATGCACGTAGTGCATGCGCGATTTGCTCCGACATCTTCATAACGGTAAAACCGACATTACATTCTAGAACTCGTTGACAGAGCAAACGGAATATCGAGATGAAAAAGTAGAGATGGAAAAACAACGTATTATTTTACTTGGAAAACATTAAACGCCATACAAAAGCAAACTCCGTCCTCGGTCATACTTTTTTTCCGCTTATTATTTTCCGAATAAATTTTCAACCGAAATTTATCGATACTTAAACTTGATAAAGAATTGGTGCGCTCACTTTTGAACAAACTTGGCGATGTTCCGACGTATATATATGACTCGAGTGCGCGACGACTGGGTCATCGACAATTTCTGTCCGATGAATCCGGCAGTTCTCGAAACAATGTTATTTTTATAAAACGACAGAAAGAGTTGCCAAACACATTGGTTACAAGACAAATTGATTGAAAAACTATATTAGTGCATAATCAGAAAGAAATTTAGAATTTTCAAATATTAAATATCAAATATAAATTCTCTAACATAAATAAATATATATAGTGTTCTTTCTCTAATAAATTTACTATAAATAGATGCAATTTAAATACTTGCTTGACGCACGTTAAAATCAATGTCTAATACGATTAAATATAATATTCTTTTGTCGCGAAAGCTGAAAACTTTTATCGAATGTTACGAGAAAATGTTCCAAACGAAGCGAGCTTAGCCGAGTCTCAAAACTTGATCGATGATTCTACATAATTTCCGCGGAACAGAAATCCGTAGTAATATTCATCGCTGATAGAGTTTCAGGACAACCATCTCCTCTCTCGCAGACGCTCTCCAGCGAAACGGACGTTCCTCGCCGAGGCCTTCTCGCGCACGGAGAATGTCTCGATGGTCGGTTGCAGATGTACCTAACTGCACTACGGGGCGTATTCATTATCGGCCCGCCGGAACCCAGGTTGCTGAGACGATTAAACAGGGAATGGGAGGATCCCCCAATGATTGGCTACACGGGACCGATTCGCTGTCTACGGCTTTATCGCACTGTCATTCTACCTCGCTATATTCTACCTGCGCGTGGTATCCTTATCTCTACTACTCCGTTTTATTTCTTCGACCATAATACGTTACATACGCCCCGATCGATTTCACAGCGGAAAATTCTGAAAAATAAAATGCTCGGAATATACTCGACAAATTCGCTTCACCGAAGGTTAGCGAAAACATATTCAAATTTGACGTCAATAAAAAATTATAACAATTCATATTTATATAGTTTGCAATAATACAGTAATAATGTGCTATTGTAACAATTAAATTGAATTAACATTCTCATTTTATTCAATTTTCCTACATTTAATATAAATACATGGAGAATGTATTTTTAACTCATCGATAATAGGATGTCTTAGAAATTCTTTATAATATTCGATTACTTAATCATATAATCGCACTGTAAATATTCGAGTAGAAAGTTGCCCGTAAATTCATTGTTGCAACTTCCTAATCCGCCAATTAAAATCTTTACGATATTGTAGAAAAGCAGCACTAATAAGACTTTCAAGTTCAACATTGTACGCATAAATTGATCGCAACGATGTCGATGCGGCAATCAGTCGAATTGCAAGCGCATCAGCCGACTGCATCATCCATGCTGCACCAACGTTAATGGCAACTCATTATCCATTCAATGGCGTGAATCCGCCATTTTAGCGCGTATGTCGATATTAAAAGACAACTCTGAATAAACCTCTCCCTTCCTCCCTCCCTCTCTCTCTCTCTCTCTCTTATTTATACGTCGTATGTGCGCGCAGAGCTATTATTCCATTTAACCTAACATCGGCGTTACAAGGTGCTTGTATAGGCGCATCGGGAATAGATAATCCAATGCAATCGGCTAAAATGTATTCGCGCGTCACGAGGAATGCAATTACGGATTCACGTCAGTCAGCCATTCGCGAGGCGTGTTCATCGCGCGAGCTTATAAACGCACAGGAGGCTTACAAGGCTTATGGTACATTTGCCGATTTATCGAAATCAAAGATCCATTTATCGGTCCGATCTCATTATCGAACAAAACGAGAAAATATCAAAGCTAAGAATAGCAGCAACATCATCCGAATAATACACGTCACGAACGATATATGTATTATTGTCTCGCGAGACACATTTATACGCCGGTGTATTTGATTGATTAAATTTAAGTTGACGTGTCTCTCCTACGTGTCTCAGACTCACGTTCTACATTGAGTGGAGGTAATCCTATATCTCTGGTTACAATGTGGCACTCGATGAGATGCACCGTCTCGATGCTGGCAACGCGTTACCGAGGCATCGTCATCAACAGCGTACGCGTTGCCACCTTGAGTTAAGCCGACACGAACAAACGCGTGCGTGCGTGCGTGCGTGCGTGCGTGCGTGTGTGCGGGCGGGCGTGCGTGCGCGCACGAGTAGGTGTGTATGTGCGTGTGTGCGTGTGTGTGTGTGTGCGTGCGTGCAATGCGTGCCAGTTGCATAAATCCCGTCGGGATGATATACGGTCTCCGAGGGAGCTTCCAACTATTTGCCGGACAAGTCCGTCCTGCGCACGTCGTATGCACGTACTCCTTCGGCTGGCCACTGCCATGCGACTGTAAACTGGCATGCCAGCTTTTAGGGACGGCTTCATATATCTCGCTTTACCGCCTGTCCGGGAAGAAATATAAATTCCACATCCTAAATAAATATACGGCGTCGTATATAAATTCGTATTTAGTCTTCGCGTTATTTTGTATCTCATCCGCGAGCGTTCGATCGCGTATCAATGATTTATTCAGCTACGTGGATTCGGTCTAGATCCGTGTATCTCGTTCAATGTAATCGAACGTGGAAATGCTTTATCGAATATAAAGTCTCGCGTGTTATCGTAAATATCAAACCAATGACAATTCGTGACATAAGAGAAGAACTACGTAACGATGATAAATATCCTACTTTCGAAATATTCGCGTTATTCCGAATGTTATATTACTGCCTTTTTGTACTAAATTATCATCTAATGTGTAATAGAGATATTACCAAAAACGCAAACACACACATGAATACTAAAAGCAATAGGTACAAAATATGTATATAATATTTCAAGATTGTCAATTTGAAGGAATAGTACGATTTAATTTTACGCGTGAATTATTCATTCCCCTCTCTGCGTTAATTTTAAGTAAATGATTTGAAAGCAATAATATATTTACGAGTACCACTTGTTTTTCGTGAAAATGCGACGTGTTTTATTTATCCATTCGGCTCTTCGACTATCTGTCCGACAGGAAATGGCAAACTGTTCCAAAAGACGGTCGGTGAACGAAGTTTCGAGCTTTGTCGACAGAAGCAACGTAGAAAATAGATGTTGGTCCGCGCGAAGACCAGGAAAAGACAGTGAAAAGGGGAAACAGTCGGAGGAACATTAACGGCAGACGCGATTTCAAACTCAAACGTGCGATCGTTTTATTTCCTCACCCCGGCGTCCTCTTTTTGCCGCCGGTGTCTCTTCTTTTTCCCGCCCCCGAGACGATCGGTCTCGTTAGCTTCACTCTGCCAGTTGTGCTGCTCTCGACGAGACTTTCGCAACTATGAGGCCATTTACATACAAATGCCCGTTAGCAATGGACATTCCCGCGAGCTCTTCTCGACATCGGTAACATCGTATCGTTCCGCCTCTCTTTCCCGTCTCTTCTCACCGATTTTGCCGTCCTCTTTTTCAGCATTCGCCTCGTTTCGCTTACAAAAGCTCCGGCAATTAAGCAGGTATCACGTTTAAACGTTTCCGTTTTTTTTTTGAGGGAGAGAAAAGAAAAAAACGAAAGAAAGAGCTTTTACTTTCGCTTCCCCTTGAAAGTCCCATCGATAAAGACAAACTGCCATAAAAAGAATTGCGTTGTTGATTGAATAATAGAGTGAAATCAATTAATAGATTAAAATATGCAAAGAAGCTATGACAGAATGTCCATAATTAAGTCAAAGTTACCAAATCTAACGTTAACGATCAAACAATTCATATTCTGCTGTAGAAAAAGTAACAAGATTAAAGTATTCTATTTTCTTTGGAGTAAAAAGTACATTAATGTTAAAGTGCCATTGAATACCAGTTAATGAATTCAAATTATTTAAAATTCATCACTTTCTTTTCTCAAAGCTTAATATTCCCACGCTTTTAATTTAATTTTGTATCTCTTTTCAAAAAGCCGTACATGATTTTATAAAAGAATAATAGTTCGTCGGCGAATTTCCTCGCTCTTTTGACGTCATAATATATACAATTGAGCACACTGTCTCGAACCATGAATATTACTGTTCTATTTATTTACTTTACAGGCAAATAAACATGAATGCAAAAAGGCGAGAGGCAGGGAGATGAAAAGGGAGCAAGAACGAGAGTGGATCGCGCACCGATATTCATACTGGATTTATGAAGACTCGTCTCTAGGATCACGTATCACTCTTCGCAGCCTTTTGCGCGAACGGGGCCGCCAATGAACCGGCCCCCTGCACGATCTGACCCGGTTCATTTTTCATCGGGTTTTCTCGAACCGTAGTAGAACGTCCGTGGCACGGAATCGGGCCGTCACAACTATCGCCGCCGGCTGGCTCTCGATAAGACGTAAAGGCAACGTTTTCCATCAGTCTCGCGCGGAATACGAGCGCGAAATGCTGGATAAGGGAGAGAAGGAGGAGTGAGAAAACCGGGAGGGCGAAAAGTGAGAGAAAAGCAAAATTGCGAATGCCTGCCGTGAAGCAGCTACTAGTCGAGTGCGGGTGAATGTCTGAGTAATACGTGCTTCCACCGAATGTTTCGACTTAGCTACACAATTTGATGGAAACTGAAGGAAATGTTGCGCCCTCCGCGCGTTCGCCGCTGCTTGCCTGTCGTCCCATATGGCTGTACGATGAAGGCGCGAGAGAGGCATGCAGGGTCGAAGCAGTGCAGGTCGTTACAAGGTATGTGAAATATATCGACAGACGCGCGGGGCGAGAAATCGTGTGCGAACGACGTAAGGAAAATTGCGATTTCTTAAATGAGATCTTGGCTGATTCGCGCGAAACGTAGTTTTTTTTCTTTAATACAGTTTTTATTTGTTTTTATTTCTATGCGCTGTGTAAAATCTGCTCAATTTGAACGAGCTACATTAACGCGGAATCGTTATTAAGAAGTAATAATTTCTAACAAGATGAATTAAAAAGTAATGAAAAAAATTTCCTACACTGCGAATAAAGGCATAGCTGTACATGTTATGCGTAGAAAAAAGCAACTTTTTTTTTATAATTAAATGTAACAACAATGACCGCGTACACGAATTTTTTTAATAAAAATATTAAGAACAGAAGCAGATGTGACATATCGAGCATTTATATCCGCGCTTTTAAAAGAGATTAATAGTAACGCGTGATATACCATATGTCATAAGATATTCATTTCATCTTTTTAATGTGATTAAAAATCTCTCTTCGAGTTCCTTCGAACTGCAAATCAAATCATAGAACGAGTTTCTCGCGGGTTTTCGCACTGTTGATTACTTCACGCTTAAGTTGTCAGTCAGAAATCCCGATTATTCGACGAAATTCGCGGGAGGCATCTTCGCTCGTCGCGGAAGCTGCTCCCATTAAAGAGATGGGATTTCACCGAAGACTATGCGTTTCTTTTTCTCTCTCTTTTCCCTCCTCCCGTCTCTTTCTATCTCGTTACTCTGCTCTATGTTGGAAAAACCCTTTATGCCCGCGATTCTGTTCTGTGTGCGTCGCGCGCGCAATCTTTCTCGCGTCCCTTTTTACCTGTCCTCTTTTTATCTCGCCGACGAGAAAGCCGCGAGCGGGATTAAATACCCGCGTTAATCCGATTCGCTGTAAATGTTTTCGAGCACGACCATCTCCGTCTCTTGCCGTTCTCTCTGTTTCTCTCTCCTTTTCTCTCGCTTTTTCACGCGTTTTCCTTCCTATCTCTTTTTCTCTCATCGAATTTTTTTGTCGAGAGGCTTTCTCGTCGTGAGCTTGCAGACGCTTCGCACACAGGGCTTACATTTACGAACGTGTATGCGTGCGGTTTGAAGCTCCACATAGCAGAGGCTTGCATGATAACGTCATCGTAAGAGGAGAGGAGGAATAAGTTCACATGTTGAAAATGTCTCCTCTCTCACATATTATTGCTTTCCTTTTTTCCCCTCTCTCAGTCTCTCTCTCTCTCTCTCTCCCTCTCTCCTCTTCACTCCTCACCCTATAATCTCGGTCGCCGTGCTAAATTTATTCATAGCCCGGCTAACCCTGTTATGGTGTATTTTACTTACCGCGAGGGCGGAAGCCGAGTAAACGGAGTCCTATGTCTCTGACGCTTTTCTAACTAAACACATGATATATCGATGGCACTTCAAAAAATACTAAAGTTCGGCTCAAAAAAGTTTTAGCTTAAAAAAAAAAAATATATATATATATATATATATATATATATATATATATATATATATTTATTTATTTATTTATAACTTTTTCTAAAAAAAACCTCTACAAATTTAAATAAAGTCAATAAAAGAAAAATTTTGTTAAAAAGTTAAAAAGAATAAAATTATAAAAAAGTTTTGTTTTCTACTTTTGTGTTTTGGATTCTCCCATATCACACGCACCGATGCACGTTATTTTATCTTATAAATTGAAAATCTCATATTATAATTTTAACCTGACTGGAATATTGTGTTCAAAACATTTAAAGTTTTGTTCGCTAGAAAAGTTCAAATCAGTCAAACTCGTGTACATTTTGAAGTACCTGAATCGTGACCGATCTATATCCAATTGAAACCAAGGAAATCATGAATAACTTTACTCACCGTGGAGCTAACTCCCGATGACGTCACTGCATCCAATTCACGTCGAACGTAATCCCTGCAACACACACAGCGAAAACGAACGTTAGTCGGATCGTCGGAAATAGAAACGACGACGATGGAGTCGAGTGGACTACCATGAGAATAAAGTACGGTCAATTCTGCTAGACTGCGCGATGCGCGCACGTGATGAAACAAGACCGAGAGATTTGATAAAAATAAAAAAGCTGCTTGCGACATGTGTATTATTCGAGAAAGGAAAACCGAGGCAAAAATATCATTTGCGCTTTCGTTCAAGCAATTCTTCAAGTTTCGCGTAACAACGAATTTTGTGTTCGCGTGATCTAAATATCTTTCGCATCTTCTTCATCCTCTTTCGCATTTTCGCAACATTTTCGTGATATTATCCAAATCGAGACCACACGATCGAGATAATAGCGTTTTAATAATTTTAAAAATTACTCGTTTGGGCTTCATAAAAATATAAAAAAAAAATAGAGAGAAAGCAATTACCCAAAATTACTATATGTCATTTTAATAACGATGCTTGTTTATGTATTGCATTCAATAATACGTTTATGATTCAATGCATTTACACTACTATCATAATAAACATTTCAATGATCGTCGGTGTCCATAATGATAAGCTCAACTATCAATGACCATTGATGTGCATAATACCTGGCAAACTCGACTACCGTCAACGATTATTAGCGTCCGTAATACCTGACAAATTCAATTATCACATCTCCATTAGATGCGGATTACGCAAAATCGAAAGTTTCAGGTTTATACAAACGTGCAATTTCGCAAACGTAGTTAGTTTCAACAAGGTCAGCTTTCATGTTCCACATATCTCTCTCTCTCTCTCTCTCTCTCTCTCTCTCTCTCTCTTTCTCTCAATTATCCAAAGAGGAAGATATATTTCATCGTGGCATATTCCGTGAGCCCGCACATACATCGTATGTCAACCTACGACGAGATGCGGAGATCTCATCGTCTTCGTCGTCGTCGTCGTCGTCGTCGTCGTCCTCGTCCTCGCGAGAATGACGACCGTGACACGTCCTGCCGTCTACACGCGCCTACATATGTATGCCGGCGCTGCGATTTGCGCGATAACGTAAACTCGCTTGTCAAAGGACCCGCCGAGCGTAACTGCACAGGAATGAGAAAAAGAGAGAGGGGAAAAAAAAAGAGAAAGAGAGAGAGAGAGAGAGAGAGAGCAGAATGATGGAACGAGAGAAAAAGGAGAGCGAGGGGAAAGAAATACGGCCGTGTGTACGGTCGTTACATATGTATATGCGTACGCGTGCAACGGTATATATATATATGTGTGTATATCGTTCAACGTATACATATACGTACGTACGTATGCGGAACAGTCCGTGTCAGGCCGTATACTCGCTGCAACGGACATGTATTATTCAGGCTGACACTTGTGCAATGCCTAGCGCGAGGGTGGATTCCGGTCCTCTTCCTACTCCCGATTATCCTCCCGCTCTCCCTTCAGCGTGTCCCATTCCCCCGTCGGACTTGGGGCTGGCCTTGCGGCAAAATAAAAATGCGACGGGACGGGAATCCGCGACGCTACCCCGCCGTCGTCTTCGGGAAAGACATCGTCGAGACGGCGACGAGGACGACGACAATGGCGCACGCTTGATACGCGGGAAGGAAATGTTATTTCTTTAGGACACTAAGTGACAGCCCGAGGGACGTTCGGAGGTATTTGCGCCCAGAACACCACCATCGTAGCCGGGATGTCCACCGAGATGTCTGTTGGGGTGCGTCGGTGACGCTTTCTGAGCAGCCTTTATAAAATGTAAAAACTTTGTAAATTTTCATTGATATATATATATATGTTACTAATCATTACTTCTTAGTGACTGAAAATCAGTAACTACATGCATTCCTAATTAAATATAAAATATTAAATAAGGGAAAGCCATTAATATTTTATTAAAATAGTATAATTAATTTTAATGGAATATTAATTTAAAATTTAAATTTTCTAGCAATTTAATTGACCTTATACGAGAGTTTAAATATGAAAATTGCATTTAATTAAATTTTTTATAAAAAAAAATTGATCTTGAATATGCCGAAGAAACGTAAAACGTCCTGCGCAGTCTTACTGTTCTTTCAAGGAGAGAGCTATAGATGAAGCAATAAGTTTTCTCTTGGAAGGCGCTTGACGTGCAATTCCCGATATAATTCCGGATATATCCGGTTTCCGTACCTCCCGTGGTCATTACTTTCTTTCGCGCAAGAAACAATATTCTTCCACTACCGGCCATTATTTGCATTGAGTAGACGTTTAAGTGTGCCGGTAGAAAAATGGTGGCACAGAAAGGAGAGAAGAGACAGGGCAAGAGAGGGCGGAAGCATTAGTGGTATTGCCATACTATTACTCGCGCCCCTTCTAATAGCTCACCCATTAAAGATAATGAACGTAAATTATGCGTAACGGACCGCGGTTAAAAAGGTCACTTATATCTACCGTGAAGGCAGAGCCATTCTAAATTGGCTGTAGCATTCGCGATACGTGACAATATTTCGGTCGATATACGTCGAGGCAGATTTAAAATTGCGAATTGCGATATTATTATTTTGCGATTTATAACATTTATAGCAGTCTGGGATAAATCTATTTTTATGACAACTTTTATCACCCATTAAGTTAATTTTACCTATACAAAAAGCAAAAGATAATAACTCTGTAGCTTATTAATATTCAAGATCAAATATCTCTCTTGGTAATTAAACTTCGAATGTAAAATTCCAAAGAAATGCTGTCCACATGCGAATATTACAGATAATTGATTAATGCTTCGTTAATAATTTCCACGATTTGATTTCTCCGTCACTAGTTGATAATTAATAGCACACGTGCGTAATTGAGTTAAATCGTCGCGATTGAATAAGCGAATATGAAGATACTCATACATTTTCATAGAAAAATTTTGATTTATACAATTTAAATTGTACTTTATGATACACATATTCCACAAAATAATTGTACAAAATGTACAAATGTATAATAATCGGTAATTGTTATTAATATATCACAAGATTATATTAATTACACATCATATTATATAATATATCACAAATGTGACTTAAGGTAGTTTCGTGTTGCGATGAAATTTACTGGCCTTACGTGAATCTGTTATCGTTCACTCGTGGCTTTCGACGAATTCCCAATCGCCAGGGAGCAGGCAGATGGGTGTAGAAACGAGGTCGCACAGATAAAATATTTCTTCCACGGTTCATTTACCGCGAGGCAAATTCGGTGCTCGCGATCCGCTTCTATCCGTTTCGAGCAAGTCAACTTTGCGCCATATCGGCTTCTTAACCAATGGTTCGCGGATTAAAGCGGATTTTCGTGACTTTGCGATAACATCGCTTCGAACAAGCTCTCGATCCCTCCCCTGTCAGCTTCCGGTGGCCTTCCAATTTTCTCGAGAGAAAGCAAGAGAAAAGGTTAAACGTGATAAGATCACCCAGAATTCCACCCTTCGTCGGTATTCGCGCGACCACTCGTCGTTCTTTTACATCCCCTCCCATCCCCATGACCCTCTTTATCTCCTCGGTCCTTGATTCTCTTCCTGTACTTCTGCTATCTAATGTTTATGGACGAGGAAACACTTCTTAAGCGCGTCTTTCGAGATTTATTTCTGTCATCAGGTTTCGCCTTCGTCGAGCGATAACGATGAGCTTTACAAAACGATCGAAACAATCCGTTACGACAGTACGACCGGCTCTGCTTCCATCTTGGCAACTGGATGCACCCGATATACAGTCGAGTGCATTAATTCGCTCGCTGAAGACGAACTAAACGCGAAGGCGCAATAATTCGCCTATTGCACTGCGCCATTTAACCCTTTCAGACTCCGAATCTCGATTTACGAAAAAGAATATCTGAATTCGTGAATAGCTCCCGAGCGATTATTCAGATTATTCAATCTAATTTAAAGAATAGGGTGCATTATTCTCTGCTTAATGTTATAAATAATGACATTGAAAGCAAATTTCACGGAAGGGATGACGAGTGCATCGCCGCTAACGCACCGCGCTATTTCGCGTATAAAAATTTCGATTGCCTCTCGTTACGCCATCATGCGTTGCGTTTCCAGCCATACACGTACGTGAAATTCGAGATCGAACGAGCTTCGCAGACGATTTTATTTGGAATCGAATAGATGCTATATATCATCAATGTGTACAACGATCCGCGCTTTCGCAGGCTGGGACGAATGATGGCGATTCCGTAAAATCCAAAGATCTGGAAACGCATCCTCGAGGAATACAATACTGGACGACGGTCTCGTTGACGATTCTCGTTTAACCGAGCTCGGTAAGAAAGTTGAACAGCTCGACATGGCGAGGTAATATCAAGCGAAAGGAGAAGCGCGCGCGGGCAGAGCATAATTAAAACCGGCTGCTGTTTACTCGGGAGGTAATGAAGGAGCAAACACAGTTTGTCTCTGTTACTGGGATATCTGCCGTTGCCGTCGTCGACGCTATTCACGTTTAGACGATACCGCGAGCAGCGTGTATCACCGTCTGGATCACCCACCGTCGCGTTGTTCGCTGCAACGGACTTAGCTGTGGCAATTCCGCGTGCGACTTGCCGACGGTCCCATCGGGACCGTAACGTTTTCGCGAAACTTTGTAGCCGTTGCGAGTACTTGGTGTTAACGCTTTAAGCCTTGCACCTATACGCTTCGACCGTACAAAGTTTGACGTCGTGCCAAGGATGCGTCCGAAATTGTTAATTCTCGTCGATTACATGTCGAAAAATTCATAATTGTTATATAGCGAATCAAGCTAATTAATTTTCCAATATTTTTTTAAGAATCTCTAATATTATTGAATATTATTATGATACAAAAAGTTACCAAAATTTTCAATTCTTTCAATCACATGTATGTTTGTAATTAATTTTATGTAACTTTAAAACTTTGCTTTGTGTAAAGAAATTGGAAAACTCGTAAAATTGCTCACATACATGGAGAGAAAAGATTTAAGCCTCTCGATGTAAGCACCAATTGATTTTTATCCGCGATTAATTTTTCTTGTGCGATAATCTTTTCTAATCTTTACGAATTTTATATTAATTTTCGTTTAAGATCCAACACTCATGCTCAGCATTAAAAGATAAAAACCTATAAACACGTGTATATATATATATATATATATATATATACACGTTTATAGGTGTTTATAGGTTTATATATACATATATATGTCAGAGAGACAGAAATACCTTCAACATTCAAACCAAACGAAATAAACCAGATTCACCTAATCCCTTATTTTCCGTCTAAAAGAGATTGATATCGGCTGAAAGAGAAAATGTTATTTTTGCTAGACGTGGTTTGCTTCCCCTAACAAGGATCGCTTTCAAGTGAGTAGCAAATGACGCAATAAATCTTCCATCGCATCCTATTCCCGCATCAGTTTTAATCTGGTAGTGATCGACAAAACACAGTATAATCACAAATGGACGAATGATTATGCATAAAAATCTTGACTTAACATAGCAGAAATATTGATTAAATATATAAAAATTCGTAAAATTGAATATATATAACGTGATTTATGTGCACCCAAGAAATAACGAAGATAAAGTAATATATTTAATAATTAATCGCGGAGCAATTGCGTTAAATAATTAATATATGTTTAAAGGAATCATATGTATATTATGCACGGTTGAACCTTAAACCTCTTAAATTTTCATGAACCTTAATCCTTTCTAATCTCCAAACTTTTACATTAAATTTTAATCGTACAAATCTTCATATTTACGCTTAAAATCTTTATTTTTGGAAAAAAAAAAAATTTTACAAAGACACTCTTATGTGTACAAAAATAACAGATTATAAAAAGGATCAAATCCATAAAAGGAGAATTTATCGTGCTTACGTAAGATGCAAATTTGATGACGTAGGTAGAAATTAGTCGATCGTCCATTACCAAATTAATAGCCGTCGTGTTCGCAATGAAACGTCGTTAACGCGTATACGTTAACGTACGTGCACATTGATACAGTGACGCGTATATCGTGCGGTGTATACATGTGTATGTGTGTTCTACGAGACGGAATTCGAGCGACCGCAGAGCCAAGTTCGACGGCTCTAACGGAGAGCCGAAGTTGGCTCGAAGCGAGACAATTGGACGTCGGCCATCATCTTGAATGACAGCGCAGATGTGGCAAAAATATTCACAATTACGTCCCGCTTAACGCCGTGGTCGCGTGAATAATAGACGCCTCCTCGGCCTCTCCGACCACGCATCCTCCTGTTCTGGTTCCCATTTCGCCATTACGTCGTTTTTTCGCTCGTCCGGTCGCGGGGCATCTTCTAAGAAACTCAGTCGCTCTAGAAATTGGCACAAGGTTCCGCCATCCGTCAGCCAACAACTTACACGTCGCGCTTATTCGCCACATGAATTTTTCTATTTTCGCGCATCGAGAGACCAACTCACCGACCGCTATTTCCAAGCAAAGTTTGTCACATCGCTTTTTTGTTGCAATTTACACTGTGTAATTAATAATGCAGTCATCTCTGTATAATTGATGTATTTGCTATGTGTTATTCAATTTGCATATTATTTTAAAAGTTATGCATAATATAATTTGAAACAATATTATATATTTTTTTATTTCTGACAAAATGTGATAAAAATAAATATTTGTCAAAATTTATTAGATACACCGATGGAAAATATGATTTTCTCTCTCTCTCTCTCTCTCTCTCTCTTCAATAAAGAAATAAATATATCTTCATTCTACCTAATAAAGTTAAATATGTAAACAAGAATAAAATGTAAATGTAAATCTATGTAAATTGGTGCCTTTAAACCTGCATAATACAGAAATTATATATGGTATATTAACTTAAAATAGCATAGTTTTTAATTAATTTGTAATATTAGTAAATGTCTTTTATACAGGATATCCCATGTTAGTTTTTAACAAATGGCAATACATGTTGCTTGCGTATCATGCAACTAGTATACGTTTGCGTATACACAAACTGTGTACAATCCTCGAAAAGAAAAATACAACAGTTCGGAAAGCAAATGCCAATTTCGCGTGCAGTCGGAAACGACGAATCGTCGTCGCGGGCGCCATTCGATCAGAGATTCAACGAAATTCCGCGGCCAAACCATTATCGGAAAGCGCTCGTTTTAAAATATACCGGCGACGTGTGATATTTGCAATTCCGACGAGGAGAAGCCGCGGAGTTTGCTATTCGTCGGAGAGCACTGAGAGTGCCGGACGATCGCAAGCGCGCGAGTTGCATAAACACGCTCGGACGAAGTGCAGCTGCAGCTGCAGTCAACGAGTGATCGTACGTGACTCTGTATCCGAGCGATCGTTAAAGCTTCATCTCGAATCGGTCGTTATTTCCGATCGAACGAAGCGACAAATCATTATAGACGATGCTAACGCGGTGTCCGACAGTTAGCGAACGATTTACGTCGCGCGACCGCCTGCAAAAATTTTATAACAATCGATCGATCGATCGATCACACCATTGCGTTAACATTGATAAGATATCGTGTCTAAATAATTTTTTTTTAATATCTATAGTGCCGATTGATGTTTAGAATTTAAAAAACTTGATTTATTTTTTTAATATCGATTTTAGGCCATGGCGCAAATACAGGTCGTATTTTAAATTCTAAAATATAAAATATAATAAAGAATTAGTCATATTTCTCAAATTCTAAAGCATACACATTTTATAGAGCAAAAATCATGCATATTAAACTTTTTATATTAATTTGTCAAAACACTACTGATTTTGTCATTTTCCTAGCTCTTAGAATACTTTTAATTATAATATTAATTTATAATAATTTATTTAAAATTAATTATAAAGATATATTGCGCTCCTCCTCTATAAAGTAGATAATATATTAATAAATACATTGCACAATATTATATTGTGACGAAAAAAACGATCACGTGAAACGATTTACTCAGCCAAGAAAATTGCATGATCTTTATAAATACTCGCCACAACTCTGTTATTAATAGATAATATATGCTTATGAAATGCAAATTTGTGATAATTGTTTGGAATAATTACAATTTTCGAAAGATAATGCGACGACACACGAAGCGAGTATTGTCGCTACCTTCCTCTTCGAACTTTGCCGTACGAATGACAGCAAGGTGACAGCGTCCCAAAACAATAACGGTGTTATACGCCGTACGTCATCAATCTCCTCCCATTGTTGAAATATTTAAATTAAAAATTTAATTATAAATTAAGTTTTAATTTAATTGAAAATTACATTTAAAAAAAATTTTCCGAAATTTGCTTAATTCTATAGGTTTTCTTGACCTCATAAAAGAGAATCATTTTCTTTTCGAATATATCGAATACTATCAAAAGAATTAAATTATTCAATGAGTATGAAAATAAAACGCGATATTTGATTTACTGTAAAAAATATAAATGAAAAAAAGATAACAGTAAAAAAGAATGTAACAGTAAAAAAGAAAATTCAATTAAAGAGCATTACTTGTAAGAATAGAGTACTTGTGACGATAATGTTTGTACTGTTACTTTTCCACTCAAATCTCATTGTATAAGTGACACGAAGGCAACAGATAACCATACATTATAGATATGTTGAAAAGTTCGAAGCTTGTTTTCTACGGCGCAGCGTACGCTATTGTTTACATGACCTTGTTATTGAGCGAGGAGATAATGGCGTGAGTCGCTCTACATCCTCACATTATTTTTCGAAATACAATCACGTTTCAACATTATGCGAAATATCATTCGCTACGATTATTGCAATTATTAATTAGCCATTAACGCGTATCCTCTTAAACAAATTATTATTTACCGAAGCAAGTACAATTTCGCGCAATGTATTTATTTAACATAGAGCAAAGTAAGAATTAGGCAACTATAAATTATTATTTCGTTTCAATATATTTTGTCTGATAATTATTTACTTAGTGCTTGGATTTTAATATATCTCGCGTCGCATTTTGAACTTTCTGTTGATTTGAATGTACTTTACAAATTGTCGGATTATGAGCGGAATTTTTAGTAGTAACGAAATAATATAATGTATCGTGGTAAGTTAATCGTTATTAATGTTAATAATTAATTTAAAATTCGAGGAATATACAATATTTCACACATAAATTTGTTTTGCGTTGTATAAAGTATTTCGACAATGAGAGGGGGATTGATGACGTACCGTGTATAATATATCATGTTATTGTTTTGGGATGCTGTCATCTTGTTATCATTCGTACGGCGCAGCTTGAAGAGGAAGGTAACGACAAGACTCACTCCGTGTGTCATCACATTATCTATCGAAAATTGTAATTATTCCAAGCAACTATTACAATTTACATTTCATAAACATATATTATCTATTAATAACAGAGTTGTAGCGAGTATTTATAAAGATCATGTAATTTTCCTGGCCGAATAAATCAAGTACAATCTCGCGCAATATATTTATTTAACGCAGAACAAAGTGACAATGAGACGACTCTAAATTATTATTTCGTTTCAATATTTTGTCTGATAATTATTTACTTAATGCTTGGATTTTAATATATATCTGGCGTCGCATTTTGAACTTTCTATTGATTTAAATGTACTTTACAAATTATCGGATTATGAGCGCGCAATAATATTGAATAGAAGGATCATGGAATTTTCAGTAGTAACGAAATAACATAATGTGTCGTGGTAAGTTAATCGTTATTAATGTTAATAATTAATTTAAAATTCGAGGAATATACAATATTTCACACATAAATTTGTTTTGCGTTGTATAAAGTATTTCGACAATGAGAGGGCATTGACGACGTATCGTGTATAATATACCGTATTATTGTTTTGGGACGCTGTCACCTTGTTATCATTCGTATGGCAAAGCTCGAAGAGAAAGGTAGCGACAAGACTAGGTCCGTGTGTCATCGCATTATCTTTCGAAAATTGTAATTATTTTAAGCAATGATTACAATTTGCATTTCATAAACGTATATTATTTATTAATAATAAAGTTGTAGTAAATATTAATAAAGATCATGCAATTTTTCTGGCCGAATAAATTTTAACGCAATATTTTAATATCTAATTAAACAACAAAGTATTAATTGCAACCAATTTGAAATTTAAAAAATTATAGAAAATATTTTACAATAATATATTTCACACATAATGTTTTCTCATTTTTAATAACTTATCCTCATTCTTTTTTAATAAACTTGACTTGAATTACTTTATATGTGAATTAAAACAAAATAGAATAAGATCTAATATCTTGTTAAAATAATGAGTTAAACAGAATCCGTTCGCGTTCTGATTATTAAAATAACTGATTTTTTCCTTAACGCAAAATAAGAACTAAAGTAATAGTAATTTTTGTTTTTAATATGTAACACTCATTTTTCGTAAAATAATAATTAAAATTTTATAAAAATTAGAAATTTGCTTAAATATTCTAATACATAATAAATAGTATATATTATGTATTAATCCTTTTGATTCTTTGCTTGATAAACATAATCCATGGCCATTTGAGCATTGTATACTCACTGTTAAATCGGAATACCTTTCTTTCTTTTTCTGTTTAGCGAATTAATTCTTTTTCGTTACTCCATTTTGTTCTGTCGTGAAACCTATTCTATGTAAATATACATTTTTTTCTCTGGATATTTGTCTTTCTTTTACGCATATCAAAATGTTCAAAATTCATTAATGGCCAAAAGCAGTCAGAAACCATTTGAAAACCCTGCTCTTTTCATCTTTTCTGTTTTTTTTTTCCAATCCATATATTCACAACTATTATAATAATTAATCTACATACTTTTTTTCTTTTTCATTTCCGACTTTTTAAAACGGATGATTTTATCTATTTCTCTTGTGGGTCTATTTTATTATTTACCATCCATAATAATTTGATTCTGACGCGAGAATAAAAATAAAATCTTTTCATTCTCTTTAACTCCGCTAAAATATACATTTTCTGATGTTAGTATCAAAAGCGCGCTATAGTTTGCACATTCTACAACTCTACTTTTAGTTTTTCCTTCGATTTTCTTTTTAAAAGAAGATAAAAGAAGAGAGACTTGTCCGATGGAGCTATGCGTTAAAGTGAAAAATAGAAGAGAAAAAGTTTATATAACGAGAAAATAGTCAATATTTTATCCGTCAATATTATTTCACGTGTAAGACTTTTAATAAAATGAAAATAATTTCAAATTCTTTTTAACAGGAATTTTTTAAATTAAACGTAATTGTATGCAGTACTTGATGTTATAGTATTGAATTTTCGAAGTCTCACGCAATGTAAATTTAAACAAACAAAAGCATATACGGATATACCATCGTCGTTGCGATAGCAACAAAATGGCGTCAATATGTAGAAATATGCATTTTCAGCGCATGATAAAAGCCCGATGCAAATTTAAGGCATTGCGGTGGTTGTGGGATTTTTCTCTCTTTTTTTTTTCAAAAGCCACAGGACCATGTTGAAATTTACACAACACGTTTTAGCGGTGAATATCGATCGATCTCTGTCCAGGATCGCTCTTGGAGAGCTTTTATACGATATTTTATTTCCGATAGAGAATGTAATACCGAACTACTAACGAGGGTCGGCGACATCGAGCGAAGCGTGTTTCGGTTGCAGGTGGAACAACCGAAACCAATAATTGGTGAACATAACACCGAAAGAGCTCAACGGTGTATCGAGCGTATTACGCGGAAAAAATAAGGGATAAACTAACAACTATCTATTATTCCTACAACTACCTATAGAATATTATTCGGACAATGTTATTATTGCTTAACTAAATATCGATCATATATACATATATATTAGAATATTTCCGCGTATTTTTCGTACACGCTAATATCTGTAATGTTATATACGAGAATATGGAATTTCTATAAAATACGTAGTTTCTTTAGAGTTTTCAATTTTCTGATATACAGAGAAGAATACGTTAGGACAGAATCATTTCAACGTGAAAATACGCAGAGGGACACAGAGGGACGAGGCGACATTGTCTCTCGCTAGAAAATACGCAAATGATAGTCGAATACCGACTGCTCGCGAGATAGGCGGAGAACGCCGATGTATTTCAATAAAGTACGGTGTGCATTCCGAAATCGACAAGCAGTTTATGCGCCTTCAGCGAAGAGCGCGGCACGATAGGATACGTATATCGCGTCGGATGTGCAATGTGCACGCAACATGCCAGTTTCCGTTTCTCAGACTGCCTGCGCTCGAATACGCCCCGTTATGCCCGTTCCGTCCGTTCGATCTGGCCGCGGCAAGAAATTCACACGCGGAGACCGCGAGAAAAATAGCGTCCGGGAAAATAAGATATTCCCGCGACTCGCCGCCATGGAAAATAGAATGTTCAGCGCCTCAACCACGCTCTCTTCCCGCGAAATAGCAAATCTAAAGTGCTATACGCGGCCTGCCAATATTATGCAGAATCCACGCGAGATGAGAGAAAGCGATATATTCCGTATATATTATATTTTCTGAAAAATATATATCTATAGTTGATGTTACAGTTTACTGACGTCACTTGCACATCTTCAACTCTTACGTACGTGTTATCGAAGAAAGTTATAAATATAATCTACATTTTTTTATTCATTTAGTCTCTCTTTAAAATTGCAAATTTTGCTGCTATAACTTCCTTTTCCATGGAGATATTATGTTGTAAACTAATCGATATTCCCGACATGTCTTTTGCCGCTTGTCGATTTACGATGTTCCTCCCTGTTTTTCCTTCGCACACAAATTTTGACCTGTATGCAATTTCCGACAATCCGCTCGACATCTGCTTTTTATCGTTCGTCGCGCTTTACAATGTCATGACAATATTTTGCCACCATCTCGATGATAAATAAAAACCATCATCGTTTAAGTGTTCCTGTCTCGACCTTAGAATGCGAGATAATAGGTACATATAATATAGATGCTGTCTCAATGGTAGTAGTTTTATCTTAAATTTTCCCTAAAATTATAAAAATAAATAAAATAGTATTTAAGAATATTCGTTTTTAGTTTCGCTTGCGTGCTTATATAAACGATATTGATTAATTACTAATACAATCGTTACGTGTTATGTGTAATTGTAGTAAAATAAATCATTAATGTTAGAAGAAAAGTAAGAAAAAATATAAAAATTAATTAAAGAAAATACTTAGAATATTAAATTTTTATTTCTCGAAGTATATATCACTAGCTAGATTACGTTTGTGAAATTTCATCAAAATATACGTCCAACCGAATTACATTAAAATCGTGACGTATGCTATGACGCATACGCGCAACGTTCCGATATATATATGGAAAGAATCCGGCATTATGGTACATACAGCGAGCGTAATCGGATAAACAGTACCCCTCCATTATTATTGCAAAATCAATAAAACAGCCCCAGTACGTTATTACTATTATGACGTTCGACAAATCGCATTAACGTTCGGAGTCGCATACAGAATGAAACAGGCTCATGAATCTCGCATTATTCGTTATGATACAAAAGACTGACAACAATGTACTACATTTTTTCTCACAATTTTACATAAACGAGTGTCCAAATACAAGTTTGCCAGTATTCTGACAACATCCTATGCGAAAATGTTAAAAGAAAACCATAATGCGTGAGGTCGACTATAAATATAAATATATTATATATATATATATATATACGAGATTATATCTCCGGGTAAACCTGTGCAAAATTCTCACAGTATATGAACTCGGAGTACTGGCAAACTTGTACTTGGATTTACCTGTGCTGAGATAAAATTAAAGCCGTGAAGTGCACAGTAGGACGGATCTCTGCTTTTAACATTATGTGAGGTTTCAGTGTCGTGGTTTTTCTCAAAATAAATTATATATATATATATATAAAATATTCTATATTAGATTAGATTAAAAAATCATCTCTCTCTATGCAGCGCTAATCAAATCTTGATGCAAAAGAGTTTCAACTTAGTACCTGGACTAGTTTGATTTTGTGTTTCACATCTTGAAAAGTGGAAAAGACGTCTTGCAAGCACTTTCGCGGCGAATCTTTTCCCGGGGGTGCGTCACTCCCGAGGGGACGCGTCGGGTTGCGAACGCTCGACAGGATTAGTCGGTGGTAAAAACTGGAGGCAGCGGGGTCGCGCCATAGCATGAAGGTGTATAGCTGTGTTTCTGTTGCACGAGATGGAACGAGCCATCGCGGCTTCTCACGAGCAGCTTTCCCTCGTAGAGTAACACATATATGTATACGCACACACGCACGTGCGGCTGAAACAGCCGCTCTAGATAGCACCTGTTAGCCTTACTCCAACATTACTAACCCCTCGCACCGCCACCCCGTTTCCATTCGGCGGCACCCTAACTACTCGCGCGCGTCGCTTTTACATATGATCCCCCAACCCTTCTCTCTATACGAGCCTTCCACGAGGGAGAACAAAATTTCAACGTTTAAACCAGCGAACTACGATTCCGAGACGCGCACGTGCATGGAGTATTCATTTAGGAATATTGTCCCCATAAGAGCGAGAATACGCACCATCTTTAGTTTTCTTATCGTCACTGAAGGATCCTATTAAGCAAACGCGTACTCTGCGATTACAATTACGTGAGATGGAATATCCCCTATAACGCTGCGCAAGTAATCACGTTTTAGTAAGAGAAATATTCTCTAAATTACACTTACTAAATAAATCAAATATGAAGCTGTTTATATTGGATAAACATTTTTTTAAATATTTGAAATAACAAAGATTCTGGAAATATCATTAAGTCAAAATATTTTTTAATACAATATACTTAAGAATATAATAACTTGTTAACTTTATTATATACATGACTGAAAAGTACTTAAAGGCAAACGATTATGCGGCACTTGAAGTGAATTAAAAGAACTATTAAGATATCAAACGCGCTACGACGTCGCTAATATAAAATAACTCGCGATAGTCTTAAAAACTGTTGGACGGAGGGAAGAGTGCTGTTTTTATGGATCATCTACTGTCGTTCATCCCTAACGCAGAGTTTCGCACGCAACTCCGGTATGATGTATATATAATCCCTAACTTCTCTTTGCCATGGATATAAACGAAATTACTAGCCGCTCATGCCGCTGTTCTCCAGAACACCTCCGCACGAACAAAGCACGTTGAAAATTAGTTCTTTGTATGCTTGTGAATTATCGGGCTTATCAGCCACCGTCGAGTAGAGGCAAACCGATAGCGTAGATGCAGCAGTGAATAATCGTTTAAGAAACTTTGTTAGATAATTCAATCTTCTTTTGTTAAATATAAAATTAGTTACACCATAAATATTTCTCTTGTAGTAATCAATTAAAGTTTAATATATTTAATCAATGTTTACTAATAAAACAATAAACTAATTATATAATAAACGTTACACGTTCAATAACTAATTACTATAATTTCTAACTATTTGATAACTCGAAATTGATAGTAATGTGTCGTGTTTTTTGAAAAACCTATAACGATATTACTAACAATATTGTGGAACTTTACGTTATAGAACATAAATTCATCGTGCCAATCAAATCAGTATGCATCGCATTCACGTTGTACAGTTATAAACATTCCGCGCACGGCTTTTATGCATCGAATATTTTCGCGAAAATTAGACAAGCAGAAGCATCGAATCTGAAAAACGTTATAATCTGGGCAAATTCACCGAGCATGCAAATATAAAAAAAACATTACACGTATATCGAACACGCGCAACCAATTTTAAGTGAAATATTTTATATCCGCAAAAACAATCGTAGCAATAATTGGGCAATGTGTAAAATTAGAACGGCGCCGAAACGATGTCTCGCGATACAGCGCGGTTATTGTTTCTCGCGTAGTGAAATTTTACAAATTAAATTTGAATCACAGCTTTTGCCGTTCCCCGCGGCACAAGAGAAATTCATATTGTCGAGTAGTATCATATATATATATATATATATATATATATACACACACGTTCCATATCACTGTCGGATTTTTCTCAACCTCTCGCGAGTCTCTCGAGCATCGCCCGATGCGAATGTTTAACAAAATCCACTCGTATGCCATATGAATATTCGTGAATCATTAAGATTTGTTCACGATCATTCCGTACGTGAGAAAGGAGCGCTTTTCTGATATCCGAATATTCACTAACGATTTCTATAACGTTTGAAAGTCTTTCCTATCGTACACATCTCGTTTCCGCCATTCGACGAAAGAAAAGCGACGCGAAACTTATCGTCTTTGTCGTCGAAATGCACACGCTCGAGAAGTAAGGAATTTTCGATTTTGAGCGTCGAGAGTGGCAGTCTATCTGTCTGTCTCTCTCTCTCTTTTTTTTTCTCGCGTGCCGAGGGCGCGATATCTTTCAATTTCCCGACGATGCGTATGAGGTATGAAGCTTTACGAGGATTCGAGAGTGCCAACGCGGCAAATCGATATGCGACCTCGAACTCGGGCTCGGCGAGCGAATCCGAACAAGATAACCGAGAGAACGAGACAGAAGAAACACGGCGAGAGAGGAAACGAGGGAGAGAAAGGGATGGAAAAGCTTTATATTCGCGCGTTGGAAAAAAGACTTTTCTTAGAATCCGTGAAAATGGCGGAACAGGTAGGTAGATAGGCAGATATATACGCAAATACGCGCGCTCGCTCGCATCAGGAGGAGGAGAAGCGAGCGCACAAAAGTGGCGAAAGGGCGCAATGCAACAGCGAATGCGAAATTTTCCGCGGATTAGTCGGATAAACGAAAAGTGTCAGATTTTTCGCCGCGCCACGGAGAGTACGCTATTCTCCGCTTATATTTCCTTTATTTCACCGTGCCACCTGACGCGTCGGTGATGGGGAAAAAAAAATAAAACCGCCGCGCCGCGGCGAGAGACGCGAATACGCGTTCGATATTCCACGAGTAAGTTAACACGAAGCGAATGCTGGCGAAATCGCAGCGTGTTTCCGCATTGAGAAACTTTGTTATGCAATTTTCTGACAGAGCGATCGTAATAATTAGCAGCGGTAAAAAAAGCATCTACTTTAAGATCTTTTGACGGGTTTTACAAAAAATGCGTTAAAAAATAATTTTACATATAAATTATCTATATACTCTAACACGTAATTAAAAGATCATATAAGATAAAGAGTTTTGAAGAAACAGAAATAAACTCTTTTCAAAATTAATTATTATCCATCTAAATTGTTCTCGTATTCCATCGGCGCAAAAGCGAGAAGAGATTTGCGTTATTTATAATTATAAATTATAACGCGAGTCCATCGTAATGCTGGAGGGAACGATCTCTCTCGGCAATGCGCCTAACGTCCGCTGCAATAAAACCGGTTGTTATTGATACCGAATGTGCGAAACACGCAAGTAAAGGGAGGAAGAGAAAAGGAGACGTAATCCGCGCACAGGGGCTAGTAGCGAGGGTGTCGACGATAAAGGGATCAGGCTGGTTTTTACGAGCGCTTTCTCGTACGAGCCTGCGGGCCCTGATGTGCAGTCGACCTTAAGTTTCCGCGGGATAGAAACCGCGAACGACGAGCACGGACCATCCCTTTTACCATCATCCTTCTCCATCTTTCCCCCCCCCCCTTTCTCTCTCTTTCTCTTTCTGATTCATTCGACGGGCTCGTTCGATAACGGCAATCGCTGTACTCGGGAAAACGCTCGACATCGGAATCCGCTTGAAGAGACCGCCGGGAAATACCGGCGAGAGCGCGCAGTTTAATGACGTCGTGTGATGATTTTCACGCGCGTTGAGATTGAGCGTAGTACGCTGACACAATTTACGAGAAAGGAAGAGAGAAAACACAGAGGACGCGTTGCGCTTGTTTTTGAAATTCAATAAATTTTCAATAGTAACGTCTATACGTACATATAAATAAATTCATTTCAAAGACAAATAATAATGCATAAATAAGCGATGCATTAATGCGCATCGAATAAATTACTAACGTTTGTCACAGGTCACGTGACACTCGTTGCGTTTGTAATATACAGCGGATACCGATAGCGAGTGAGATTAATATAAGCCGCGACAAATTATTTTCCGACGCTTTTCAAAAACGATCGTCATCTTTAACGACCCGCCTTACTTCTACATTAGCTTGGTCATAAGTCGCGCTTACTGCCCGCGAGCCACAATCGCGATATATCAGCGTTATCGCACCGGCGGGACGAGCACATAAATTCTTACTATTAAACGGAATCACGGATATCGAGGAAACCGGATCTAAAACCCCGTTGCTCTCTTCTCATTCGGTCTTGGTATAAATCGCCTCTTTCCACGAGGAGAACGAGCGAACTTAGTTCGGGCTCGACCGCGGGGTTGCCGAGTACGCGGAAGGGGAAAGAAATCGTCTCTCGCGTTCCCGAATACGAAGAAAGAGACGGCGGAGCGAAAAAAGGAAAAAAGGAAAAGGGGAAAAGGGGAAAAGCGCGAAAGCTCGCTCGCATACTTTTGCCTCACTGCAAATAAAGGCTCGCTTCTGCGCCCGTTATCTCAGGCGTATAATCTAAAGCGACCCGTAAAATCGCCTATATATACCATACACAGTTATATGTATATATAAACATACATTTTGCATGTGTATGTGTGTACCGGAAGAGGACGAATACCGGAGCGGTAAAGCATGGCACGCGGGGGCGAGTACGTGTTTCGTGTGGTTATGCACCGTTCCTGGTGCTACACACCGCCGATAAATATGGCGAGACACGTATTCGCGAAGAGCATACTCGCCGTGACTAGCGATTGTATAAAGGATTACGATAATATGGTAACTCAAACCCTTACGTTTTTTTTACCTCGCACCTTGGGGACGAGAATAATAATTTTAATATTATAAATTCGGGTTAACGAAATTTACAATTTAATAAAAAAAAAAAAAAAAAAAAAACGATCTATAGCAGATTCGCTTATAATTTTCACAGAGGCCAATATTTTCACGGAAAGTCAATTCGCGAAAAGATATATTTTACGTCATTAAAATATTAAAGTACCGGATTATCACACGTAACGTATGTGACATGTACATAAAATACACGAGTAAATATTTCAGCTACATATTAGGCGATTTAAGTGTATAGTCTCCCTTGACATAATTATAATCCGGTATTAGTTTTTCAACAGCTGTGCGCACGAAATAATTTACGCATTTGTAACACTTGTGAGATTCAATTCGGAATGCAATAATAAATTAATTTGCTGTCTTGTAAATTTCCTTCACTGTGAACAAGTACGCCGTAGAGATGGTAAAAGATAAAAGCACTGTGAGAGAGGAGTTGCATGGAAAGGTACACACGGCTAGGACATGTCCACCGGATGCCATCGTTGAGTTTTATCGTACATGTGCACGGCGCATATGCAACGCGGACGAATATTCGAGACACGTAGGAAACCTCCTCTACTTAACTATCCATTAAATACGACCGCCGTTCGCTGCACGGCACCGGCGCGGCGCGGCGCGGCGCGGCGCCATTCCACGCCGTCCCAAATCCAGCGTAATCTAGGGAAAATATCGTGGTAAAAAGTAGAACGTACCGATCAATATCCGTGTATATGGTATACGTGAACAAGGATGGAATATAATATTTGCTAGAATTCAGGATGAGATGCTGTCAGGGTGACTTTTAACCTTCTACTACCGCTACCGTATATAAAATACACAAAAGCAATCTTATTTTTTAATTAATTCACCTACACGCAATTCTATCTATATACGAGATATTTCTCTTCTTTCTTTGTCAGAAAGAAAATTTTCCGCGATAAGGAATTAATGTGCATTTTGAAGCAGACGAGAAGATACGCCGCGCCGCGCCGCGCCGCGCAGGTTTGCGTAAAAGGAACGGACGGTGAAACAGCGGACGTTGGCGCGCTATTTCGAGATAAATTCATTCGAATTAATTGCTTTCCCTCCCCCGCCTGCCACCCCGCCTGCCGGTCGCGTCGTTGCCACTTTGTTCCGCCTCTCGAATAAATAATTTCGTTAATGTGTAATTTAGATAAGCGCACGCGCGCCACGGAAGCCTTTTAAATTGTATTGCGTGTCGCTCTCGTTCTCGTACCGAATTTATCAAAATTAATTAATTTCCTATGAATATGTAACGCGGTGCATTGTAAACAAGCGCGGGATGCGCCCTCCTGTCGGACGCATTTAATCAATAGCGCTCGCATTAAGCGTGTCAATTATCGATGAGGTATCGACAACTATTTCAGGACTACCCGAGGCGATTAATTATCAATCAAAGTGTGGTTTCCGCGATGTGCCGGATTGGCCCACCCTTGCAGTTAATGTAGTACGATGTAACGGGAGAAGGATCTATTAGTTTTCTGCATCGGTGATCGGGAAGCTGATGCTATGAATCGCCTTTCTGATCTATGATCCATAAAAATTATAAGAATTACCGTTCGAGATACGCGAAATTACGAGTAGACGGTTATATCGATGTCGATGACAAATTAGCCGCCCTCGTCGGTTAAACGACCTTTTTCCTACCTCGACGCAAATTACCTCGTTAATCTGATATTAAATCATAATATAAATGATCGCAATTCTTTTTTCCAGTTTCTTCAGCCCAAAAGAGAGTAATATCTTTATGAGATAATGGATATGCTTCAACAAAATTCTCTAAGCAATTATACTATATAATAGATGCGTAAAAAGACAAAATGGTCTTTGTCGGCATTAAATGTTAACAGTAAACAAAATTTTATAATCAACTTGTCACAAATATACAACAGATAAAAATCGTTGTTTATCGTTGTTATTCGGGTTTTTCAAATGTAGGAAAAGACAAAACCATAAAATTTAAGTGCACTTTGAGAGGTTTTATATTTTAAAAACAAAAACAGCGAGGTTTCCTCTTATTTTCGTTACGTAACAAAGATTTGTGCTTGCAAAGTTAAATAAAAATTCTTTATTGCTTTAATTCTTCGTCGCTTCAAATGAACTTAATTCGTGATAATGTAAATTATTTAACATAATATAATTAACCAATCCTTGACTATGAGAGAAAAAAAAAAGAATATTTCACGCGTATAATATATCTACATCTTTTTCTCTGTTCAATTAATGGCGTGCAGAAAAACGCGCACAATAAAAGCTAACTTGCCAGATCAATCTATCTTTTTAACATCTGCACGAGAGCCTTTTCTTCGCGCGAAATTTTTCTTTCTTTTCCCGTGAGAATCGATCGATATAGCCGTCCACATCTGGGTCGCGACTTTTTCTCTAATTACTCGCAACTTAAGGGCGGCTGCAGCATCCAATGTTAGTCGATGCAATTATATCTCGCTCCTTTTTTCCTTCGCTTTTAAAAGGCTACGCAAAGTCGTTCTGACATGACCGCGATAGCATAATCATCATCAAAATCGAAGCTCAAAGGTCGAAGATGCTTTCCGTGCTGCCGTTATGAGACGGAAGCTTATTAGTCGGCTGATTAATTATCGTTCAGCCGGCAGACTCGCTCGGAGGGAACCCGAGTGTCGTAAAGCGTCGTCTTCTGACGGCCAGCGTGGGCTTCTTTGAACGAAGCGAGCGAATACATATACCAGGCGAGGGGTAATACCAACACGAACTTTCTTACGCGATTAACTTGCCTCGAAAATCCTACGGAAAGTCTCGAGCGACGAGGAGGCACTTTGCGGAAATGTCTTTCGAGAAAATTCGCATTCACCGTCGACGACATTGAAGACGTGGAAGCAGAGAAAGAGAAAGAAAAAGGAAAGAGAACGAGAGAGAGAACGCGGACAACGCCAACTTCGCTCGTAAACATTTCCCCTTGACGAACAGACTAAACGCGCTTTTTTTTTTATTATCCTTTTTGCCGCGTTAATTGCATCCGTTCTTTGAAGTCAAGTTTGCGAATGGCCGCGTATAATCACTTACGGGAAAAAGGAAGAACGGCGAGCGATATAAGGAAGAACAGCGAGAGACAAAGAGAGTCGAGGTGAGCGAAAGGAGAGAGCGACGACGAGAAAATGGAGTGGCAAAAGAGAGCGGGTAAAGTTAGCGGATCGGACGCGAGACGCGATAGAAGGAAACAGACGGCGTGTATTGGCACAATCAGTCGGCAGCACGTTACCACTCGTCAAACTGATTGTAACTTCTAAGAGCGAACGTAGCTACGCACACGCACGCACTTTGCCCGCACATCGCGGATTGCCAGGCCGCGACGAGGTAAGACGAAGGAAATTCCTCGTCGTAATAAAGCGGAACTTGAATAGTAAATTTGACGAAATTAGGGCGCCTTCTCGCTCCGTATCGATATATCGGCAAACGTGACGAGAATACCATCGCGAATAATAATTGCTAATAGTTTGAACTGACGGAACGCTTGTCGAACCGAAACCAGCAGAAGAGCGGAACTGATTGTTGTAGCCTCTCCGGACGCGGCGGCAAATCTCTTCTTCATATTTTTATAACAATAACGACACACGAGCGCGTCGACAGGCACTGTGATTGAAAAAATTGCATCCTGATAGAACAAAAACACATCGTGAAAATAAAACGTGGAGCAGGATAAAACAAAATTGTTATGATGCGTGGTAACTGAAAAACACGCTGACCATTCGATTTGTTACGCCGGAATCAATCTATTAACACAGTTTATTGTTTAAAGAAAAAAATACACTCCATCATATTTTCGTTTATGAATATATCGATGGCCCACAACTGACTAAAAAACAATGACAATTTTCAGATAAATGTTATTTTTCGAAAAATAAATGAAATATACAAATTATATCTTTCGGGGTTAATTTTATCAAATTAAAATTGTTGTAGAAATTAATTAAAATTGATAAATTGACAATGAAGAACATGTCGTATTTAAAACTATCAAGTGTGACTAAATTCTTCCCGTCACATCTTTTTTTCAAAATATGCAAAGAAATTCCACCACTGACGCACCCGTTGCGGCCATTATTCCGGCGAACTTTCGTTTCACGAGTAATTTCACCGGAATTAATGGCACATCACTGAACGACCGCCCGTTTCCAGAATTCAAGATCTCTTCGGGAGAACGCGCGCGCGCGCGCGCACAGAGGTCGATTATAACTCGTCATTCCGACAACGCTTATCATTACACCGCGAAGGAAAATATTACCCGGCTGGAGCAAATTCTGTCCGTTATGTCGAGCGTAGCGCATAGAATCGTAGAGTAATGCGCCAATTAACCCTTTGCACCCCAAGAAAATTTCAAGAAAGAGAGAAATAAATATGTTAAATATTTCTTCTTTAATTACAAAAAAAAAATAATTTTTTTTTATTATTCATGCTTACAACATACATGTCTAAAAGGTTTAAAAATATATCCTAGTTTACAAATTATAGTTACTTCTTTCTCTACACGAAAAAGTGTGTAATATTAAATATCAGTGCGTTGCATTTATCTCGATGTAAAACCGCAAAAGTACTATAATACGCGAATAATTTCTCTAACTCGTAGTACAAAGCTACGCGAAAAATATACGTTAGCAAAAAAGTAGTTCAAGTTCGCATTATAATGCCTTTTATATATAACATTGTGTATGTGTGAAGCTGACGTTTCACTTCGTGGAAAATTATTAATTGTTGAGAATTTTGGTTTTATTTTTAATAGTCCTAAAGTTCTTGATATATAGATTAAACAAACTGCTCTGGCCACGTATCAAAAAAATTGAACAAGCTGAGACGGCAAATTCATACTGCGTTTCACTTTGTCCAGTGATTTTTTTTTGGTATTTCTTGCTAGATTTTAAGCGCTTAAAAGTTTTACAATAGTTTTATAAAAAGTTTTTATGCATAAAAATTATGAGAATATTTATTAAACAAATTAGATCGTTCTCGAAACACTAAACGTACCAAGATGAAACACTGATCATATTTCGATAATTCTATCGATTTTAAATAAGATTTTTAATTTCCAAAGAGAGTTCTATGCGTGAAAATTATCATAATATTTATTAAATAAGTTAGAGCGTCTGAGATAATATATATGACATAATAAATATCAAGATGGAACGCTGGTCATATTTCTATCTACTTTAAATCTACTTTAAATCTTTATTCGAGCGAGTAGTATTAATGTACGAATCGAGTTTTTTTCGACTGGAATATATCATTCTCTACTTATTAAAATAGTTAAAATGCTTATAGAAGTTAAAAAGTTCTACTTTAGTCTATTTTAAATGAAATTTCGTATTATTCTGCAATCATTTTTCATTTCTAAAAATAGTTATATATACGCAAAGATTATTTAAACTTAAAATCAATACAAATTATTTAAATGAGATTTTGACAGCGTGGAGTTGGTATCTCAAGTTTTTTTTTTTTTTTGTTTAATGTGAGCAGAACTATTGGCTAATTTACATATCAAGAACTTTAACACTAATACAAATAAATAAATTCTCACTAATTAACGACTTTCCATAAAGTGAAATTGCCAGCTTCACGCAATCGTTATACACACTCATATATGTACATACATACATAGAAATACAGATAATTATAGTCTATAAACTCTATAAACAGAGAATGATATATCCGTACATTAATACTACTTCGCTCGAATAAAGATTAAAGACTCTTTTTAAATTCAACGATTGTTATAATTTTGTTACTTGCTATGCCAAAGAAACACTATTATGAGAAATAACGAGTATGCACATTAAAATTGAAAAGACAGCGTATGGTACGAAACATGTCGACACGCAGATAGACGAGAAGATTGCGCTAGAACGTTTCATCGGGCTCGTTCGCGGTCGATATATGGTGAGGAAAGAGAGGGAATTTATTTTTCCCTGGCGAGGATAAATCTGCGCGTGCAGGTAAATCAATTTCCTGACTCGCAGCGAGACCTGCTGGAGACAGGACGAGTCGTTACGCTTTTTATAACATTTTTCCAAGTCAATTTCCTTTCGCCCATCGACGAGAACCTAAGGTTCCTCTCAGAAAAGAGAGAAGACGAAAAAGAGATACATTTTTACAATCACGGATACAATTTTAACCCTTTGAAAAATAATTTCAAATTCTCTACAAAAATTTTAATTCATAAAAACTTGGAAAATATGTCCGTAACATTTGAAATAAGAAAATAACAGAACATCTGACAATTTTCCAGTTCTCGAATGAAAAGTCTTTTTATCGTCATAGAACGAGAGTTCTACGTCTCTCAAAATAATTAAAACGTTCAGGTTTTTGTAATATATATAAATTATAAGGACAAAAATATAGAAAATTAAAAAATATATATGATGATATTAGGAAATAAAATATTATAAATTTTTATCAATCGAATAATATTTGGTGCGATTTCGCAATGTGGGGAACTAACAGGAGATTGATTATTTTACAATAATCGCAACCAACTTTTCCGCTCCCGCGTCTTCCGTATCTCGTATTACGTGTCGGCCAAACTTTTAGAAACGACGAAAAATTGAGGTCACGCGGATACGAAAAAGCAAAAGAGTGCATCGCGGTACTGCTGCGTTCGCTGTTCGTCACGCGCCAGCGAACGCGCGTCTGTCACGGACATGGAGAATATCCCGATGGATATCGATGGTCTCTCATCGATGCTCAAATCCAGCTTGTCGAGCGAGTTTATCGGGGAGGAAAGGGGATGCGCGAGTAGCGCATCGCGAACATGGAGTGTCCGGAAACATCGCGCTGGTGAACGCATCGACCAAAGGAATACTGTTGAAACGGTCATTGCGACACCGATGGCGTTACCGTGTCTCGGCGATATTAATGCAAGGACGCGATACGGTGCACGAGTGTAGAACACGAGGTGTTATAGAACCGAAACGTCTCCACAGAGCCATTGTTTAACGCGACCATCGCGTGACTATAGTTCGACAGAGCAACGGACATGGATATTCATTCTGATTGCGAGTCACGCGAGTGTCTCGTCCACGCGACCCGTTGATGCTACCAAGTCTATATTTTGGAGCGAGTGTACATAGTATTATACATATACCGAATCCAGAATGGTATAAGTTAGTTGTCTCATATCGTGAGACTTTCGTACAATGCAGCATAGTTATGTTAATGTCTCTATATATTATTTCGTGACGAGAAAAAGCCTAAAAAGCACGTGTCTTACTGATCAAATATATGTATACATACATGAGATGTGTATATACTACGTTACATGTGTATTTGAATTTTGTTTCTCCTTTATTTTTCTCCGTATTGCTAAAAACATATGTGAAATTATATTAAAACAAAGTAAAAAAAAAAAAAAAAAAAAAAAAAAAACAAGAGCTTTTTTAAATTCTGATTTCTCGGTCCTTTTCTACATAAATGTAAAATTCGCTCTAGGTAAAAGTGGATGAAGTACAATTGAAATATCGAATAAAGACAAAAAGTGTATTTCGTTAACATTCTGCAGTCTTCATGAAATATTAACAGAATCTTTAGAATGTAAAATTTAGTCTTCCGCGTCGGTCGTATATTAAAATTACGTCATCCGTTACTGTTCAATTAAGGATGCTTGAAATATCTGAAATTACACATGTGTCAACAATGTAATCTTGGAATATTCAAGCGAACAATTTAATTAATTAGTTGAACTAAAACCGCGTCGAAAAATTCACGGATTGCGTGGCAGACAATTAATTCATGGGAAACGTTTTTCGTTCGCTCATTCAGCATTGCGTAACACGAGTGCATGCGTGTCCGGTGAGCAAGAGTCAAAAGGATAAAAGAGAAACAGAAATAGAGATAGTGAGAGAAAGAGGGCGAGAGAGAAAGAGAGAGAGAGAGAGAGAGAGAGAGAGGTCGATACGTCGGACAATGTCGGTGGAAAGGGGGATAACAATGCCCAGCATGGGGCGAATGGCGAGACAATGCATCGCGGTCCGTATCCCGTCGCGAAACCCTAAATCAACGTTCAGCATATAATAAAACAGCGCGCGTCGGCTAGAGGGACTTTAATGAATCGCACGCGATTTTCCTCCTCTTGCTTCGTTGGCGCTCACTTCTCTATCATCGCCTTTCGATGTACTGTCAATGCCACGCGCGAGCAACGCGCGCGCGAAACGCGTGGGCGATCGTTCGCCAACTGCAGCGAATTAAAGGAGACATCTACGAGAGGTTTTAAATCATAATAACCGGCCACGTCTAATCTAGAGAGAGCGATCTTTGTGAGCTGCGCTTTTTGTGAGAAAACTAAAGACGGATTAATTGTACATATTTTGATAAAAGAACTGTCTCTCTTTAAATCGTAAAAAATCTTTTAAATATGCCTCTATAAATCAATATATTACAGGATATTGTTAAAGAAATATTTATTAAATAAAAAAAACAAACTTATTGGAAAAATGTATTTATAGAGCTCTGATAAGTAAAACGTATAAAGATATCAAAATGCTTTCAACACGCACAAATGCGACGATACGATCATAAGCAAACGAATATATGTAGTTATAAAGATAAGCAAAGAAGTTATATCTTCATATTAGTGGAATGGTAATATCAATGTATACGCTTGTTTCAAGTTATAAAACTTGCATACTGATATGTCGAAGCTAGTAAATCTATCCATTCTATAAACTATGTAGTTTACATCGCACACATATATGCATATAGTACTTTCTGTCTACGCGCGATGCACATCAAGCGCGAAAACGATCGATAGTAAAACACGTCGTAAACAAGATTAACATTAAATGCTTTGACTTCTTTACGCATGAAGATATCTTTATGCATACAACCAATTGTTATTTCACCTATACTTCGTTTAGTCGTATATTACTGAAAATTATTATTAATTACAAAAATATTTTTCCCTGTCAAGCATAACGACATAATTGTATCAAGCTCTAATCAAATGATATAAATATTCCATCGTGCATAAGATGCGCCTAAAATACGTAAAAATATATATTCAAAATTCGAACAGAGCAAAGTTTCAATTTACGATTGTCGCAGTAGTAAAGCCAGCTGTGAGATCAGGCCACAACGACAAGTAGTAGGGTCGTCTTTTCAGACAAACGGCATCTGTTATCCAAACAGTCGCTTAAGTCCGTTTTTCCAAGAGAGAAAATAGAATACACACACATACATATACGAAGAGACGAAGAAGAAAGGGCGAAAAGAGAAGAACTCGCGGAAAATATTCACGGGAATTACAATGGCGTTCCAGTGGAAGTTCAGGCAACACCCAAACTGGTGGTTCTCGGTTCTATCACTTTCTTTTCTTTCTCTCTCTCTGATCCCCGCAATTGTTGCCGCCGTCGTCGAAAACTTTTCGGGAATCTATATTTATACGTGTTCCTTTGAGACACAAACAGCACGAAGCGCGAGATCGATAGAATAAGAGCGGATTGGTTTCGTCGAAAGGATTTTGTGGAATTCGAATTGGGGACGAAATGCCGCGATGAAATTCCGGATACGGCTTCGGCTAATATCGACTCACTATTGGTATCGAACAGCAGTGAGCAGAACAGTGCGCTTGAGTTGGACTTTTCGAAAGGGCCACGTGACAGGAATATTAATGTTCCACGCGCGGCTCCGATGTTGCACAAACTGCGGAAACTATCGCAAGACGAAGTACCTCGGTCACACAACCCTCACCGACTTGACCGAACGCCACGCAGATGCTTTTCCAGAATCGTCAGTTGACGAAAATTGATGAAGTTCGAAGAAGAATGAGGTCACAAAGAGAATTGATTATCTTCGAGCATGTTGTTTGGTTCGCAGGATACGCAGAATCAGCAGAAAAATTTTCAATTTTTCCAATTTTTCATCAGCTTCTTTTGATATCGCTTTCGTGATGAAAAAAAAATCTGCGAGAAATAAATCAATACTTCACGCGTAACAAAGTTACTTTATCTTCATAAAATTTTTTATGCAGTAACCCGTTTAATAATTTGAAAAAAACTTTAAATTAAATCGATAAGATTGCGATAAATTTCCGTCCACGAATATTACTTTATAACCCTCTTTTCGAAAAAAAGAAAGATTTATTTAGCAAATAAATACTTACATAATTAGAGAGATTGCAGTTATCATTTTTATTTAATAATATTTTTAACTTCTGTTTTCCATGTTATTGTATTTATCCTAAATTTGATTAATATTTATTTATTTTTTTTTTTATTTTTACGTGAAACAAATATTTTATTTCATCGATCGTCACTATCATGGCAGTAATCGAAAAAAAGTTTTTCTATTCTACTCGATACGAACTTCATGATT
This sequence comes from Anoplolepis gracilipes, assembly GCF_047496725.1. Taxonomy (NCBI): domain Eukaryota; kingdom Metazoa; phylum Arthropoda; class Insecta; order Hymenoptera; family Formicidae; genus Anoplolepis; species Anoplolepis gracilipes. Next base: position 7,065,096 of record NC_132978.1, on the reverse strand, counting down.
TGATTCTATCACTAAGAGACAAAATTCACCCTCACACGCACGCACATGTAGTTCCATCAGCGTGATTGTTACGGCAGGTTTCTATCCAGAGAAGGAGATGAATCTTTGTGCTATATTGGCATCGCGGCTTCTTTCTTCGCGTAGCTGAAAAAAAAAGCAGACACGCCGAGAGCAACCCTTAACGTGGAGGAAACGAGACGTCAAGTCGAGCAAAGACAGACAAAAGCCTGGAGTCGGATGAAGGGAGGGTAGATCAACGTGAAAATAACGGAAATAGGAGCGTAATAAAAAAGGCAGTCTTATAAAAGGCGTGTCTCTCTCTGCACATACAACGATAGAACAGAAATCACATGGCACGTCTTGTTATTAATAAAGTGTATTATCTTACATATTCGCAATCGTTCCCATCTCGATTACATCGTTATCTAGATGTAATTGTAACAATAACCAACCATATTTATTTTGTCGATATTTACAGAAAGGTATTGTTTTTCAAAGTGTATTTGAAAGGGAATGATTATCAAATTTCGCTTTCGCATTTCTTACGCTTTAACAAGATATTAACACACACCGATACATTCAAAACCAATCCAAATATATTTGACATATACCTAGTATATTGATTTATTCGACAATTTACAATCCTTTACAGTTTCTGTAATTAAATATATTGTTTTACAAATATAACGTATTAAATTTACGTAATAATTCACACAAATAAAATTATTTTTATTTCTCTTTTCGACAAGATAAAAATTATATTAAATCACGATACGGATATTCTACTATAACAATTTCCAGAGAAATTAATCGCTGTTAAATTTGATAAATTGTACAAATGCAGCGCTTGTACGTAATGCTTGCGCGTTTGTTGTTGTAGAAGATTGAAGCGAGATCGAAACGGGAGGGAAAAAAGTGCGGCAGAAACGAAATCACGCGAAGCAAACATTCGTTACTGGCGCGTAATATAATTAGACGCGCGGGAAATCGCGAGCGGGCGGACGAAAACGATGGTTGGGAGGCTCGGAAATGTGGTATGTGTAAGAGCCAGACCGCAGACACGAATTTTCCACCGAATTCTCTCCAATTTCCCTGCGATAGCCCCGGCGTTCCTGGTTTCGGGAGCTGGCTTATGGAACAACGTACCTATCACGAACTTCAGGAAGGAGCGGCGGTGCGCTCTCCCCATTGTTTGACTTGTTGGGGCAGTAATAACACAAGTTAAACCCCGGTATAACAAACCTGCATATGGAATTCTCCGATGCTTCAGCGCCAGTCGCATGCGCTGACAGTGCCTGTCTCCGTTGTGAATGCGTTTCGTTGACGGTTAAATTCATTGTTATATGCAGCTGAGGTAATGAGGGATGCAGTGTACCAAATCGTCTCTACGCTACGATGGAATCAGTAAATTTACAAATTTACATTTATATAAATACGCGCGCATTTAACTACCGAGTTATAAAGCCGAATAACTAACTCTCAAATGCTACTTAAAATGTTAATTAAAATTTGCGTTTCACGAAAAAAAATGTTTATGTGAAAAACTTGTACGATTATCTTAATAAAAACTTTCACACTCATATTAATAAAGCATGAAAATTTGTAGATAAAGAATTTTAAAAAATCTGCATAATAAAAACAATAAAACAACACTGCTGTCAACGAAAACAAAAAAAAAAAATAAGCGAAACAGGAAATAAAAAAACGAAGTTAAATTTATGCAAGTACTTGGAAAAATAAAATTACTCGTTCCAGCATACGTATCTACGTGAGTATATAATTGTAACAAAATATAGATTACAGATGTGTATATATATATATATATATACAATAAAGCAAAAATTATTAAGCGGGCTATTCTCCTTCGTAAAGGCTATAAGTACTTCGCTCACGAATTGGAACGAGCTTTCAGAGTAAGCTTCAATACAGAATCGCTCTTGAAACGTGGGAGTAGCTAAAGCCGCGTCTACAGCAAGCAAGCGAGGTAACCGGTAATACGGGTTGGGACGAATGTAGCTTGTTAGGGGATGAATGAAAGTTGTCAAGACGGTCCAATTAATATCAACTCTTCTGGCTTAGCCTACCGGTGGCTTGCAAGCACAGGCAAACTATTTCCCCTTCTATATTGGCGTATTACAAGCGCTTTTACCGAATTTAATTTAAAACTTTAATAACTTGGAGTCGTATCACAATTTAAAAATCTATCTCAATTTTAGTCATACAAGCAGACGAGTTAAAAATAAAATCAAGTTAAAAATTTTTTGACCGCAAAATTCCAAAGAAGAAAGAAAGATTAAAAGTCCGCGCACAAGCGAATACAAACAATGACTGCCTTCAATGGAGCTGGCGCTTACCGACCGAAAGATTTTCGAAAGAAGTGCGGCTTCCTTATCGGAGAATCTACTTACGCCTTAGACAGGAACTCCACTCGGCGGACAAAGGGTAATGCAAAAGTAACTTTGTCACCGGCGTGTGGCAACTTTCCCATGGCGTCCGACAACTTCGCAGGGCCAGGACTAGAATAATATTATTTTTTCTCCGTCACGCGGGATTACATTAAAGCACGTCGCCTCGTGCTTTACGTTTTTGCGATAGGTAATCGACTGTTGCCAGCTGTAGAAGATCGCACGGTGCTGCAGTTTGCGGACTCGCCGAGAAATTCCACGCGCACCACGCTAATGTGCCAAGAGAGAAAATTACAAATTGAGATATTAATTTATATAAGCTCGTCCAATCGCGAGTGTTTGAAGAGAAACAAACGGCTTCGTTTGGCGCCACTCGGGCAATTTGCTCAACAACCGAATGAAACAAAATCGTCATGATTTTAATTTAATAGACGCGTAAGATATACCGTTTTACATATCTATATATTTTTTACGACAATAATATATCCTATTGTTAAATTAGAATTTATTCTTTATTGCGAACATTTTTCACGGAAATACTAAAAAAATAATGCAAATATATGAAAGTCTATTTTTAACAGCAATATCTCTGACTTTGTAGTTGAAATGCAAAAGTGCTCGTTGCAGTTTAAGAATTATGCCCATTGTATGTCACGTTTAAAAAAAAATCTAAAATCCGAGAAAGAGAGGGAGAGAGAAAAGGGAAGAGAGAGAGAGAGAGAGAGAGAGAGAGAGAGAGAGACTCGGAAGCAGGTAGGATTTCATAGAAATGATATTGGCAGCAAACAAGATCCTCTGCGAGAAATCGTTTCTGCGAATAAGAAGGCCTTTTACGACCTTGCTGAGTCAGGCAGGGCGCATAAACGAGATGGGCGGTACCTGCTAGCCAAATATAGTACCTTCCTTCCTTAAATCCTGTACCAACTCAAGGCGGCGGCGCATAGGGGAGGCAAGAGGCAGAAGGAGAGATGCCCATTCGTGTGTCGTCTATAAGCGTGAATGTTGTGTGCGAGTGTTTATGTATATATATATATATGTGTGTGTGTGTGTGTGTGTGTGTGTGTGTTAACGTGCAAAACACCTATACAACCGACCGACACGTACAGGGTGGGCCAAAACACGACCACTATTCAACAGTACCGACATTTCCGAGCGTAGTTTCCGGTGACGCCCAAATAACATCTCCGAAGAAACATCGATCTCTGCATGAGCCAACAATTCGCTGATGGGATAGATAGATCGAAATACTCGTGTTTACTTTGTCGTTGTTACGCACCGCTTCGATGAGCTATGCGCCCCGATCAGTAATCAAACAGCGTGGATCGATTTTTTATTGCTTCCTTTTTGCAATTTTTCTCCTATTTATTAACTTGCAATAATGACAAAGTCTTGATTGCCTTAATTGTACACTGCGTGAATATAATTCTTTAATCTTAACGGATAGTTTCGTGTGTACTTAAAAATATATAAAACTATCTTTCGAAATGACAAATATAAATGTTTTATAAAAAGATTGATAAGGAAACAATTTATTAATTAGATTAAACGGAAGTGAGATGTAAGAAACGAAATACTAGTTATATAATGATAAGCAAAAATGATATTTTGCTCATTAACACGTAATTCGGTGATCAGCTTAAACTATTAACGTAACATGAGTATTAAGCAAATAAGAGAACGTTAACAGATTTTGCTGTCGAGTATCTGGAAACATCGATAGCCGATTGGGTAAATCGATAGTTGAATGGAACTTCAATGAAACTCTAGTTGAATTATCAGGATAGGAAAATCGATTGCAGTCGCATGTAATAATTATAGCGAACTTGCAGACGCTTACGTTTCAACCGGAATGTAATTCAAGCAAAATCTTCTTTGGTTAGTTTCATTAACATTGCAGACTGTCCTGTGTCCTACGGGACAACGGTAATACGAGCACACATGCTCGAATAACTTTGCATTATACATTCTTTCCCATTATGCAAATTCTTAGCTATTATGCAAATGCAAGAAAAACGCTTCTTTGGTTCTCGCGCGAAAAAAAAAAATATCTAAACGAGAGGTCACGACAATGTCGCGTATCCCGCTGTATATTTGTAATATGTTTTAATGGCATCTCGGAAATATAAATTCATACAGCCCACTATTTAAGAAATTCGGTAAGAATGGAGTCTCTCTACGCACTTTTATAATAATGCAAAAAAAATATTAATAAAAAGACAAAATGTCAAAGCAACTTATGAATTCCCCGACCGTAAGAGAAAATTAAGATTTTTCTTTCGCTTTTAATAATAAAAAAAAAAAAAAAAAAAAACTTGAACACAGTTGTATATATAGTGCCGTCGATAAGTCTGTATACATAACTGGTCGGTAAAAAGAACACTTTTAATGCTAAATTACAAAAGTTTAGGCTATATTATATTATGTTAATTCGACGATATTAATTATGCAATAAAAGAGCATAAGAAAGAATTTTTCTTGCACTAATCTTTTTTATTCTTTTAATTTATATATACATATTTACAAATAATGACGTATATCTAAATTAGAAACGTAGCTGTGATTGCTAATTTCAACAACAAAATTTATAATTATACGAGCATAATACGTATATAACAAGTATTTTTTTTTTTTTTTACACAATTTTCTACTTTTTTAGACATTATTATATTGTCATATCAAAGTATTTAATACGTACATCAAAGTATCTATTAATTCGTCGAAATAATCAGCATTTATTCGCAGGTTTAGACGCCTAATCCTTTTTATAATCGATATCCATAACGATAGAAGAAAATATATCGATGCACACCGCGACGACCACAATTAAATTTGCGCTCACAGTCAGATAAATGCGGTGGCACTGCGCTTTTGTTGGAATAATACAGAACGATGTGTACGCGTATGCATACATATATATATAGAGCCGACCTATGGCGCGTGCAACATTTATATAATACTCCGTTTGTGTTACACCGCCCTCGCTCTCACCGCCTATGCACCCTTGCACCGCAAACTATTGGACAATTGAGCAATGCAGGAGAAACAATAAGCTGCCGCGTATCGCTAGCGAAGTGCAAACCACTAACCAACACGCGAAAAAATGCAAAGCGTTAATTAATGAAAGAGACGAAAGTGCACTCTAAAACCCAACAGTTTCAATGTAATATCACAAGTTAAAATATAAATGCATATTTTAATGCAATTTTTATTTAACAAGTGCAATAATCCCAATAAAACCGCGCAAATATAGCTTTAAAAAAGTCGTAATATAGTTATTGATTGCACATAATGCAACAAACTATCATATTTATTGACCCATCACTATCACTATACATATATTGACCATCATGTTTTTAAATATACCTAATTAATTTATCAGCACGCGTAATATTTTCTTCTACTAACAGTATAAATATTCATATAATATTCCAATTATTATGATAGTAAAAAAGATACGACATAATTTTTTTCAAAGAGAAATGTTAATTTCCTTTACTTGAAAAACCTACGTTAAATAGAATAAACTGTTAGAAAAAGTGCATTTATGTACATATAAATATATACTCGTTGCTTTACACTTACACGTACGCATCAAGAGGTATGTGCGCAGGGCAACGAGCGTGAAATTTAAGAGACACAACGTCGACCTCACCCTAAAGCGTCGTCGAGTCGGATCCTCGTATCTCAGAAATCTCCGCCTCTACTTAGCATTTATCTCTGGAATTAGGTTAAGAACCGGGACCCTCTCACTCGTTTTTCTCTCCTCAGGGACTCTCGGAGCCTGTGGCCGGCGGCTTCACCGAGGGTGAATTTAAACGAAATTCTTGACTCACCTACGTGAGTTACCCGATATTCTGACATCGTAATCTGTTGATAAAAGGGTGAACAAAACCATCAAGATGTCATATTTGAACAATCAGTTCAACTATTTTTTTAATTCAATATTTATTAATTACATTTTCATAGACATGAAAAATTATTTCTAACTAGACTATGAGAAATGCAATGCAACAACAAGTCGTAGAATTCAAACTTACTTTAAATCAATAAAATAAAAATATAAATGAATTACTTTTCCGATACTTTTAATGAAATAATAATCTATTATGTATCGAATTATTTCCGACTGATTATGCGAATCGTAAAAGAAAATACTTGATATATCTTATAGATGTCACTAATTGAATACTTGATATATCTTAGAGATGTCACTAAAGTTTCATCTAAAATGCTCGGTTTACTCGGTCCATATATTACGTGTGTTGCGAAAAAAGAAATGATAATTGTGCATATAATTAGAAGAATACGAAATTAGACTGTGAATAATACTAATTATGCAACATTGCGAAATTTTTGCCGAGAAAACTTGAGAAAGGAACGCAGTTACATCTATATGCCATCGTATTCACTGCAGCAATGCAACAAAAAAAAAAGAACAAACGATGATACAGTCTCGAGAACTCTCTCGGTCGACGCTTATAGTAAGCGGCTCGTTCCACTAACCAACTACGTGAAAACTGCGCTAGAACACCAAAAGAGAGAGAGAAGAGAGACAACGAAGAGAAGGCAAGACAGAGGGAAAAATAGGAAGAAGAAACGCGTGCTCTCGCGCGGACTCTTTGTACCCACGGGGCCAAAGTTTAATCTCGTAAACGTATAAAAAGTTTAACCAGCAACGTCGGTGGATATAATATTACGCGGTGGCAAGTTAGCTCTCCGATAAAGAGGATGTAAATTGAAGAGTAGTCGCGGAATATAGCGAGAATTGAAGATGAATTCTATCGTCGAGCGAGATCGAAATACGCAAAGAGAATTAACGAACTCTGCATTATACAAATAACACGAATATAATGATGAAAGAATAATACCTACAGGTGCTTATTTTCTTGTTTAGTGTATTCCTGATTCAACTATTTATTTTAATTTGATTCCTCTTGGTAATTAGTTTATCACGATATTATATATATTACGTAAAATATATTCCCGCTAAACGAAATCTTTGTATTGTTTATTATGATATAGCATAACAAAAGTATTTAGTAAATTTGTTCAATTGTTAAACAGCCACTTAAAAATATAATGAAAAAGATATAAAGAAAAGTAAACTGTATTGATAACTTAAAAATATCAAATTTCATATTATAATTTGTATTACAATATATGTATATATAGATGTGTGTGTGTGTGTCATATTTTTTTATAATTCTTATATTTCTGCCTTCGAGACAAGGACGTAATGCTTTAAAGATTATTTTCTTTTACCTACATCGCACAGATATACTTTTATAAATCTATATTCATGATAATCGATTCTGACATTGGTTACAGCTGTTTCTCGCAAAAAGGCCAGCTAAGAAAAACATGTAGTATAAGCTGTAATTTATCCGTCTATTAACATAAAAAATACGAATTGTTTTTAGCTATTAACCTCTCCATTCTTTTCTGCTCGGATCATTTTTATTATTAATAATTATGCTACCATCTTCAAGCTATTATTAAATCTCTGCTGTAACTTGAATATAATGCACTGCTTATGCGAGCAGCCTATAGCCTGTTACTAATCTTTATTCTTTTTCTTTGTTAGCTTCTAGCATCAATAAAAAAAACATTAATTGTGGTAAAATATTTATTATAATAATCATTGATTTCTTACTTTTTTGTATTTTTGTAACTAACAATAAGTTTTGATCTTGATAAGCAATGTAATTTCAGTTTTAATAGTGCAAGATTTTGTTTATCTCTCTTCTTATTAATAATACAGGTAATAAAAGTTTTTATCAAACTAATAATAAAAATTTCTATAATATCACACAACATTAAATATCGATATTATGTGTAAAACTACCTTACTAACTTTTTACTTGGATCTCTCTCAAAAATTGTCCTTACTTTGATCGTTATGTATGTAGTATAAATCACAAGATTCAATAATATAATAGCTCCTTTGAAGTGTTAAAAATCGGAAATTTTTGAACATCGTAACATTGTAAAATTTGATGTATATTGAATTCTAAATATTTTCATCACGATTGTATTAAAAAGATTAAACTGTGATTTAGAATTTTAAATCGTTTATTATTGTATAAAAGATTATGATTCGTAAATTTTTAAATATAAAACTAGTTATATCGCTATTATACAACATCTCTCACGCATGAGTGAATGAATGGATATTTTTTTTTCCTTTATGAACCAGTTTGAAAGCAGCAAGTTATGTGTTGACGACGAAATGTTACGCGTTTCAATGAAAATATCGCAAGTCAGTCTTTCTGATACGCTGTCATTTCGCCTGGCGGAAACAAATCGCACGTCGCATTATCGGCGTGTCTCGCAACCGACATTTTTCCACGCAGACGTCTTTTTCGCGCGCGCGCGCGCGCGTACTCTCTTTCTCTCTCTCTCTCTCTCTCTCTTCCCGAAATGTCTCTCCTAAATCTCCGAGGAATAGTGCGGGTTTGTGAAAGCTTGTCGATGCCAGAGACATAGACGGATCACACCCGTAGGATTGCCACCGCCAGCTCGACGCCTCTCTGACCAAACGCAAAGAGAAAGAAAGGAATCGCGCCCAATACAAAAGCCATTACGCGGGGCTTCCATCTGCCAATCACGAAAATTGCATGCCATTACACGCTCGACAGACTCCTGATTCTAATACGCTGTCAGGAAGCAGTCCAATAGACATATCGAGTAGTTAATACAAGATATACATATAATAATAGACGGAAGCATGTTAATCTGTTTAAAAAGAAAAAACATATAAAATGAAATTATTTATTGAAACGGACAAATAATTCTTTCTTTCTCTTTGTTAATCAAGAAAGATTTCAAGAAAAATATATTAACAGATACGGTTTGAATATATTGTGTAAATATGATTTGTTGTCATCCATATAATTTATTACAATTTGTATACTCTTTGTTTCTGAAAATATTTTTTTACATGTTTGGAAAAATTATTTTCTATGAGATTTTTTTTTAAGTAAAACAAGATTAAGTTAAAGATAGATATTGTTTCAACAGATATTGTGTATCTAAAATTCTTCTTGCATCATATACTATTAATTTCATTAAAAATATTGGCAACAAAGAATATAACGATGCCAAATTATATTGTATACATAAATAATCTATATGTAAATAGCACACACGTGCAGTATTTTTACAGCTACTTTAGCCAAACTATGACATGCTGACGACTAACAATTGCCAATGATAAAATGCCAACACACTCACAATATATTTCTCCTTTCATCGTTTTTAAAGAACGATAAATATTTGGCTGTCGCTTTCAAAAAGCAGATAATTGCAAACACTCCTACATTCAATTGAATGCATCTTAGATATATTATATATATATATATATAATCGCTTTTATTTTATATAATAGCTTTTTAACTTGTCTGTTCCTAAACAACTTCTTTTTAATTGATTGTCCTCACACAAGCAAATTTGGTATACGAGTACACAAATCGATATTTTGCACTTCTATTTCTATTAACTCGAAAAGTTCCCGCCTGACAATAGTAAAGTTTGACCTACATTCGCACCGAACCGATACTTCCGAACGTCATCGACACACACACACACACACACACACACACACACACATAGATCATGAAGAATTCGTTCGGAATCGAAGAAAGGAAAATAAATCATAACGTGATCAAAATTTTGTTTCGCGACCCTGTCTTATAACGTCTCAGGGCAATAAAAGGAAAAGGGGAAAAAAAGAGACAGGTAGTCGAAAACACTGAAAGAGTTGGAAAATGGAAAAGCGTGCGAACAACGACGAAGGGTTAGAGAGGAAAAGAGGAAGAAAAGCGCTCGTCGAGAATCGATAAGAAATCACTGTGCGCGCGCGCTTTCGCCGGAATATTTTTGCATTTGCATGCAATTTTCGAGCTGTTCCGCGCGAACGGAGGAGTGGAATGGATTTACGATTCGATTAAACGCGTATGCCCCGCGATATTCCGGTTGGTTCCGCAAAACGATTCGACGATTGCCTCGCGAATGGCCCTCGAAAAACCGCCGGATGTGGTGTTTGCGCGCCGCGCGTAATGATGGCAGCGATAAAAAAAATTAATTCCGCACGATATCATCTTTGATTATATTCCGACACAACGTCAAACTTCGCGGACATCGAGGTAAGTATATTAAAAATTGTGGAAAATTTCTAGTACAAGTATAAGTTAGTTTATTAATAATTTAATTTTTCTTAAAAATAGGAATTTTATTATTTTTTTCTCATGTAATTCTCTTTTACATATTATCAATTATGATTTTCAATTTTCGTATGTGTTGTTAGATATCTAGAATTAAGTAAAAAGCGTGTTACGTGAGAGGAACTATTGAATAGAATTAATAAATTAAAATTATTAAAGACAAAAAAATTATAATAATCATCAATAATATAAATACTAATGTTTGTATTCATAATTATATAATAATTGAGAAATTAATCTTTATTTAAACAAAAATGCAAGTGTAGATATAACGTTTAATGTTAGCTTGTATTATACTGTACCAAAATAAATCAGCAATAAATTTAATTAAGTTAACTTTCGATGCAAATTATTCTTTTAAACATCAATATGAATTTTCAGTAAATCGTGCGAGAGTGGTTGTGCGGATGATAATATCGAAAATTTCTCTGACCATTGACACCGTTTACAGTCGCGCAGATATTCACGCCTCTCATTCCATCGAATTTTCCGCACTGTTGCCTGTTACAAATATTAAATAGTCATTAAAAACGTGACGGAGAACATACAAATGGTGATATCATCACTCATCTATACTCAGGGAAAGTACTTGTAAATTTAATTTATTTTATATTTTATTTTATTTTAGTATTTTTTAATATATTTATATATATGCGCGCGTGCGCGTGTGTGTATTTACGTATATCTCTCTAATATTAAGATATTACTTGTTCAATAGCTATCTAAAATATCGCCATGAAGTTTTATGTCGAACAATGCGTCGAAAGTCATCTTTGATGAAAACTCAATGCTGTTACACGTCGAGGTAGCGAGACAATACCGGCGTTACGACGACAAACACAGTTTTGAATAAGATGACGAAGTGTGACAGTCTTGTAACTCTAAACGCGCAGCACGAACTCGAAACGCGCGCACTTTGCTACACTAGCACATGAGATAATTTTAAGACGCTGCACTTAACATTCTCTCTTCGCTCCTCTTTGGTACTAAACGAGGTCACGATGCGTAACACGGTGTTTTTCAAGTAAACAACAGCGCAACGGTGAATAAGCGGACGATAAATTTCTTCTGTTCGCATGACGACAAAATAAAAAAGATAAAGAGAGATTATTATCCAAATAGACAAGATTATTTTTAAAATAATCTTATCGAAATTTTTTTTCGCTACTCGTGCAATAGAGAGAGAAAGAGAGAATCTTAAAAAAATAAAAGTGAGACGAACTTGGGTCTTACATACAACACAATCCACACACACACACACATTAGGACATTTAAAATCTCGTTTTCAGTACTATGACGTAATCACTGAGAATAAGTGACACGACACGAAGTAAAGACACAATTGAAGGAGAGAAAGAAAGTCATTAAAAAATGAGAGAGGAAGCGGAAATTACGCGAAGCCAATGATATTGCAGAAGTAAGATGGGATGAAAGAGAGTGAGAGTATATCGTGCTACACGATGAATGGGAGATACGCCTTAGCAAAGAAGAATGAGAGAGATTGCGGATAAGAGAGAATAAAGAGGATTGTAGAAGAGAGCAGTTGAAACCACGTGCGGGATCGATCCGCGAAATTTTCTGACTCCGTAACGATCGCTCGCGCGCGTTTCTTGTTTTGCTGCTGCTAGTGCTTAGAGAAAAGGTGTAGATTCGAAAGCGAGTACTCGCGATTAGGGTGCAAGATGGAGCGAGCAGAAATTGAAGAAGTCCTCTCTCGCCAACTTGACCATACCGAAAAATTGAACGACCTGCTCCGAACGCTTACGAGTTCCGGACGTGTGCAGATTACGAACGTATCTCTCGTTTCTCTCATACGCACGCATACATTCCGTATCGAACGAAATACGCTTCCACAGTAAAGAGTGTTAGAATGCTACATGTCGAGGGAATTTATCGAAACTACAACCAATCGCTGTTTATTGCGTACACGATATAAAACAACAGTGCTTACTTAATTTCTCGAGCAATAGCTTTTTTGTATTTTTTAAAAATTACTAATTGACACTACATATAAAATATACACATTTTTTCTAAATAATTGATTTCGTTTGAAATTTAATTACAAACGCAAAGTGTGCAATCCACAATATAGTGATGCCTATATTATTTGAATATCGTACACGATATACTTCGTATCTGAATACAAATGCCACACAAGATGAGCAGAGACAAGACAGCGCATCACCCTCCTCCGAATTGCAGATAGAATAGTGTCAAATGATCGGAAACCCTAATGAGAAGCCGCGCAATCAATTATCGGCGCTGCGCGCCGGCAAAGCGTTTAAGCGATCTCAGATTACTGCGCTTACTCTCCGCATTTCGAACGCCCGCAGAGAAATCGTTCGATTCAGCGATTCCTGCCAACCGAGAACGCTCAGCCTCCCATTTACTCTCCCGCTGTCTTGCCGGGAAAGTTTACGCGATTGGTGCCTAGTCAAGTGTGATTTACAAGTATAACTCGGCCCTTGCTTGATAACCGATGTACCGTATCTAATTCTGCACTCGAAACACAATCTCTTTCTCTCTCTCTCTCACGATAATGAATCTCTTGAATCGATTATAATAAAAAGTCATCATTGATTATTACATTTGCGCATGTATATATTTATGTATAAATCTTGAATTAAAATGTTCCCAGAAAAAAAAGACTTTAAGCAAAAATCGATAAAAATGGAAACTCATAATACGAATGAAGATTAATAAATTAAAGATATCTAACAAGAGAGAAAAGAGAGAGAGAGAGAGAGAGAGAGAGAATAGAAATTGAGATATTTTATAGAATAATAAGATGTAGGCAGTATTTTTTTCTCTCTTTCTTTTAAAAATCCTGTTCTTCTTTCTCTTTTATTTCTAGCTACCGATCTACAAAAGTAAAGTAGATCCCTTTACTCTCGTCCCTCTCTCGCTTGCCTTTTCCTTGATTACAAGTTCAGCTGCACTGTTCGTTTCCGCATCCTGTAATTCGGCTCCGTGACCGTCTTGCTCTTATTTTTCTTGCCCGACCTCATCCTCTCTTGTGTGACAACTTCAACGTCTCTTAACCCCTTCTCCTCCCTTGTTACCGTGTGCAACCCCTTTCCCGAGTTATATACCTCGACCGGAACGACATGAGTTCACCTACGTGGTCGCAGGAAAGCGGGATTATAAAACTTTCGTCGGAACGTAGCTAAAGTCGCCAGGGTGAATTTTAAAGCCCCACTGTATCGTGTCTACCTCCAATACTACGGTCCAGCGAGAGAGTACAACTTCGTGAATTCTTTGTTATATTTTACATTCGAATTTATAAAAAGAATAGAACGGAGGGATATCTCTCTTGAAATAACAAAAAATTCTCTCGCAAGTTTTCATATACGTTTCACAAAAAAAATTATATATATATATGTATAATATTTAATAAATATGTATATAATTATAACAGTATAGATAAGGTATTGATAAATTCTACTTATATTTCCAAAATCTATTATTACAATTGATATTCATTTTCACCGTATCGTTCTTCAACAAATCTACATACAGCAAAACGATCACTCAAAATGTCAACGTATATATTGCTATGTAAAAAAACTCTTTCACAGCGGAAATCTGCAGGATACAGCAAATCGTGGTGACGTCAGATTTTACATTGAACGCGAACACCTTAAATATTTATGGACATACACTTTCCACTATACATTTCGGCATATAATAAACTTATACATGCATTATTCACGTATGTAGAAAGTCGCGAGAATGACGTGAAAACAAATCTGTCCAAACGATCAAAATGCCGTGGATTTATGATCACACCAACGTACAATAATCGGAGAGAGAGAGAGAGAGAGAGGGAGTGGAAATAATTAAATACCACTTTTATCAAAGCGGGATACAAAATATCGTGTCCCAGCCTCCGAGCTTCAGCGAATAACGGCGATTTTATCGTGCGTTTTAACCTCCATGACCCGTTATCGACCTGGCCCTGCCCTGTCCCCCAATTACGACGACGACGACGACGACGATGACGACGACGACGATAGCAAGGAGCAAGAGAAGGAGAAGAAGAAGGAGAAGGAGAAAGAGGAGGAAAGGGAGCCTGCGAGCCGTGCACCTACGTGAGCGTAAACGACGAGGATTATCGAAGTTTCCTCGCTGCCGGGAAAAGCTTAAGGCTTCTTCTCTCTGGGCTCCCTTTTCTCCCTTCCACGTTCAATGGCGGCGAAAGACCTTCGTGGAGCATACGAGCGAACCAACGACGCTACGTGGATTCATTATTCCCTTTAGATTCTCGCTGCTGTCGACCCTACGCACAAAGGAGAAGTTCGAAACACATGTACATACACACGAATACGGTACACGATCTACGCGCAGGTGGGGTCTGACATGGACGGCGAATTGCAACGAGACTGCTTAAGCGATATATGGATAATTGCAAGAAAGAAGACGGAAATTTATAAACTCTAACACATAATTAGGATAATTATATGTAATAAAATAATTACTAGAACACTTCTCGATGTAAAGCATCGTAAAAGATCATGACTTAAATGCTGCGATATCAAAAAAGCAGTCACTATTATTATTATGATTATTATAAATCGTATTAAGTTCATTGCAACCAAGAGACGAGAAATAAGAATGAAACATGTATCTCGCAGAAGCAGGAAGAAGTAACTAGTATTCGACGTGAAAAATGGTGAATCTTTTTCTCGTTCTTTTCATAGCTGTCTGTAACTAAGGGAAACCACGGAAAGAAACAGACAAACGTTCTACTCTTGCGAGAAATCTCTCGAGCTCGTCGAAGATTACCGTGCACGTATGCACATATAAGACGGGATTTCATGAATGCAAATACCCTTCACCAACGGTGAATTGCAAGTATTTGCTTTGTTCTTCCTCGGGGCCGGAACATGTGATCAGACTGCCCACCGGCATGATTGAGACTCGAATGAATCGTGATTCGCGAGATTCACGGATTCTTATATCTCTCGTATATTTTCGCACGACTCTCGCCATCTCTCCTTTTTTTTTTTCCTCTTCACCACCTCTCATTCCCGCGGCAATTCTCGCCCGTAATTTTCGCGCGGCCTATCGCAGATTGCGCCAGGAATATACACTCCAAATCCTACCCACCCACCCACACACACATGCATACAAACATACACATATACCTTGAATTCCTTGTCTCACAGCGAGGTAAGTAAAACTCTCACAAATCCCGTATTGTCGCGGCATATATGAGGAAGAAGAAGAAAAAAAAGCAAAAAAAAAGAAAAAAAAAAAAGAATTGCAGATCGGAAACTGTGCGGGTAAGCAAGCGCGGAAATATAAGGTGCGCCTGTACGTAACAACGTACAACGTACTTTCAAGTACCACGAAATGGCGACGACGAGGAAGTAAAGCCGGATGTTATTGGTCGGTCGAAAAATACGCGAATACACTACCCAGACATGTGGGAGGCTGTATTGGAGATGGCGTAGACCGCACATATACATATCTATCGAAAGTGGAAAGAAGAATCGGCGAGAGACCAAGGATAGAAATAGAAGTGGAGGATACGATGCAATTGAACTCAAACGGTTTCAATAGCTGATAGGTTGGATAGGGATGCTGACATTGCTTCCTCTTACCGCCGGAGGAAACGATCAGAAGAGGAAACACTCGGATGACAATTTCTCAAAACAATAGAGTCTCTCTCTCTCTCTCTCTCTCTCCCTCTCCTTGCATTGTACATATAAAAAAAAAAAAAAAAAAAAAAAAACTGAATCTGAAAACAACCAGTCAGATACAGTACTTCATCTTAATATTGATTTCTTTACAGACTTGAAGATGTCTGTCTAGGCTGTATTTCATCCTATATAAGGCTCGCGACTGCTGTATTTAATATGTATTTAAAATGTGTTGAACGCTACTGATTTATAAATATCTAGAAATGACACGTTCTATCAAAGAGTACAGATGCATGACAAATAGATAAGCAAGACAGTAAATAAAACGTGAAATAAAAGGACGATAGAAATTCAGAGACAGAGAAAAGAGAGGAATAAAAAAAAGCGGGAAAGTAAAGTGCGAGTCGTATACTTTTTAGGTTAATCGTTGCTCAGCAAGCGCGAGACATCGGGTTGCTTTTCGCGCGTATAAGAAAAAGAAAACAGAAAAGAAGGTTCCTTTTCTATCTTGCCTCTACGCTCGGCTCCGTCATACTGTCTTATCCTAGGGGATTAATTTCTCGAGGTTTATGTACGTCGCTACGGAAGGGATGGCATCAGGTAAATCCTTCGCCGCGGAACGTATTTCACGAAGAAAAATACGAGCAGGATGATTCGGACAGAGTCCTCAGCTTGTTCTTCTTTCCTCTCTCTCTCTTTCTCTCTATTTTTTTCCCCCTCTCTCTTTCGTCATTTTAAATCGCCGCGCTTGCTCCGAGGTATTCGAGAGAGATTATCTCTCGAGAGCACGGTACAGAATATGCGAAGATAAAAATACGGACGCGACAGATGGTACGATAGAGATTTCCGATGCACAGAATTATTTACCGAGAGCACATCCTGACGGAACTTATTCCGAGAAAATAGACTAGTAACATATTCCACATTACGCGAGATTTCGCAGCGGGAACAATTCCGCGTTTGCCAGTCACGAGATACTCGCACTTCTCTCGTTAGTTACAAAGACGACATGAATCACGCGCGTTCCGAGCGATTGCGGCGTGAAAGCAAACTACATTCTCGGCAGGAAATTAAACTTGGACGTGCATGCCGGAAATATCGATTGTCAATTACAACTGTTCCGTACGCGACTGAAGAGACAATTCTACTAATTAAGACAATGGATACAATTGATCCAACAAATAACTAAATCAATTTCCACAGTTCTAACAAAAGTTACAAAAGTTTTCGAAATATATAATTTATTCACATCAAATCACGAAGGGAATTCAACGAGATCTTTTTTTTCTGTTTTATTAAATATATATATTATAGGTTTTTTGTCTCTCTTTGCGAAAATGTAGTAAAATTTACTCGAGTTTTCGACTAGTAATGGTCGTCCAGAAAGCCGAAAGTCAATAGGTTGAATTTAAAAATCCGCGTTATACATTCGATGCTACATTTGCGAAAAGTGAGAATGGGCGAGACGGGAAAAAAATAGAGGAAATACGCGCGGAAGCGGTCGCGGGTCTCGTCCCAACGGGATCAACCGACGTCGATATTGAGTTATTCGCCCGATGTAGATACTCCGTTTTCCGGGGACTCGAGTGGTATCGGCGGCTCTTGGTACGTCCCTATCCGCCGGCCAAATGAATATTAGTGGTACCCTGGAGACAGAATTAATAACAATCGCTCTACTCCGCGCATCCCCCGTGCCGTATGGCCGCAGACAAAACACACGTGAAGGCAACCAGGCAACTGAAATTTATACCCGATAGCCAATTCGTTTGCCATCGCACGAAACTCGTGAAAATACTAAACTTGCCGTGCGTTGAAAAAAAAATGCACGCTTCTTTAATAAATACTTTATTAATGAAAAAATCTCTATTCTCAAGAAAATATTTTTACGAGACACTATAACTATCTACAAGACACACTCGGTAATTTTTTAAAAAGCTTTAAATGAAAATACAAAGGATAATTAGAAAACTATATTATTTGCATATTATAATAAATGTAGAAAAACAATGTATAAAAAGAGAAAAGATTAGACAAATTTTTTAAATTTTTTTAAAACTTCTTTGCAGCTATTTGTCAATTATATTTGACTACTAATCGCTATACTGACAAAAAACGATGAATTACTGAACCTACGCAATTCTTATGATGATCTCAGCAAATTCATTAGACGAGACATTATCTGTCGTATACGTCCAAAGAAGACTGCCGACCCATAAACTTCGATCTCAGGAGATCGTTTTCCGGAAAAAAGTGGCATCATTAAAAGGAACAGGGAGCCGGATAAGAGAAAAAAGAAGGAGCTCGGTGGAGAGAACAAACCAGCGACGGAGTCATTGTTGCTCGTCTCCTTTTACGATTTGGAAGTTAATTTACACGTGAGAGGTAAGCTTCGAAATGTAGACGAATCCGAATGTAGCGTATACAGTCGAATAAAGCGCGAACAGATGCAACAAGGCAGTGCCATGACGGCTCGTAAAACTTTTACGTGGCAATATCTTTACTTTTTCGCTTCTCTTGCGTATAGAATCTCTTCTTTGTGATCGATGGTTGTCTCCGCGCTTTCTCTTTACACCTTTCTCTTCGATTATAAAAATTTTCGAAAATCGTACATTGATACACAAACGCATTTTTTATTGATTTTAAAAAGACCAAGTTTTAATATATGATTGTTCATCCATATTAATTGTACATATTTGTTTCACCTGGTGAAACTATTAATTTCAAGAATTTAGTGTTAAATAATTTTTTTCTTTTTATAAAATTCAATGAAAATTTTAATTTGTAAAACACAAAGAAAATGCAGAATAAATCAAATACATCGATTAACGATGTCAATTACGTTCATTTCATTATGCTGATATTTTTTAAATAATAATGGACCATGTAAAAAATATAGAGCATGTAATATTCATGAAGAATAATTGACATTAATATATAAAAGGATAGTCTTGTGACAAGGTTCTCCATGTTACAACGAGGATTAAAGGCAAAGCTGCTTTTGTGGCATGGAGAGCAAGAATGAACAAAATGATGCGGGAGTAATCACGGATCGGGGTACAGAAAACGAGAGTCGTTTGAAAAGGTTGCCTGACATCTTCCGCTTTCAAATCCATCGTCAGTCATTATCGCTCATCGGTGATCGATATACTTGGACCCGTTCGATGTCCTACTTTTTCACGCGTGGCAATGTTGCTTTTATAGATTACATATCATTACACGAAAGCCTCGAAAGCATCATCGAGTCGATGTTTTTCGCATATTATTAAGCCTTCCTCACTCGAACACTACTCGTTTTTTTTTTTTATTTCGATATTGACAAAGAAATCGAAGTTTTGTCGCTTTAACTGACACTCATGAAAAGGACAGGATATGAAAAAAACGCACATGTAGATCATATTGAAAGAAATAAACTAGCATTTTTAGTCGTTATTTCAAAATCAAAATAAGATATTTAAATTACGAAGATTGTTCAAGCAATAAACTTAATAATAATACAACTTTTTTATCCTCTAATTTATGAATAACTTTTTTGTAATTCAAATTATTTCTATTAAAATCTTATTTTCGTTATAACAATAAATACATCCAATAGTATTCAAAAAAAGAAAGAATTAAAACTAATTGTAAGAATTTTAGTTATATCGCGTCATCGATTGATATCACGTGGTTATTCAAAATATTGATGGTTTTTCACACATAAAAGTTTTTGTAACATATTATTACACAAACATATATATATAAGCAACGCTCGATAACAAGTTATTAATATCAATCAATGAAGCCTAATCAACGCGCGTCTCGGCGCGGTAAAAAAGGTAAAATGTGCTGTAACGTATAAAACTTTCAAGACTTTCACGTTCTCTACATCTTCTTTGTAACTTATGCACACGAGATCTTTGTCGAATCACTCTCGATATTCTTACGTTTTTCTTTTGCACTAAAAATGCTTTCATAGTCTTCGTTCAGAATCAATAACTCTGCTTCACGTGTATATTTAAAAAACGACAAAAATAGCATTACTAATAAAAACATACATATCGATAACTAATTAAAAATATATATATTTACAGTGTCATTATTATAAGCTAATTTTGCAAGCACAGATGGAGAAATTGCCGAAAGTATATTTTTCAAAACTTTATTAATTATCAGATCAAAATAATTATATCTCTCAGGAAAGAAAATATTTCTGATCCAAAAGAAACAATTTAATCATCTTCAAAGATTCGATAAGGGTCCTAAGGAACACGTCAATTACTTTTAAAAAATCTGTCAGGGGATCTAGAAAATGGGAGAAGGGGAAGAAGAGTGTTTTAACGAGAGATAAAATATAAAAGAAAGAGCAGCAATGTCGAAACGAAACGAGGGATTGCGCATATAGAAACGCTCGTAGTCCATCATTATTACAAGATGAAAGCGCATGTCTCTCGATCGATCGACAACCGCGACCTTTCGGTGATACACAACAATAGCCATTTAATCCCTATATGCATGTATGCGTATATGTATATGTATGTGTACTGTATCACCGCGGAATAATAATCTTGCACAAGAGCAGAAAATAAAAGAGGCGCTTATTTAGGGAGGGGCATACATACATACATCTCTTCTCGCACTCGTCCGTGAAAATAACGCAAAGAAAAAGAGGAAGAGAGAGAGAGAGAGAGAGAGAAAGAGAGAAAAAAAGAGACAGAGATCTTTACAAAGCTATGTAACAGAATAATGGCGCGCGCATAGCGCATACGTAGGTACGTATGTACGCACGAGGTGAATCACGCGCGGATTACAGTACGGAATGAAATTACTGGTACTAATGAATCCCGCGCCGCCCGCTCTGCACCAGCGCGAAATTAGTAGTCGTCCCCGACATGTTGGTGGCGTGAAATTTTAATACGACGCGCTTTAAATCCGCGATGCGCCACTCTCTCTCTCTCTCTCTCTCTCTCTCTCTCTCCCCCTCTCTCCCTTTCTTTATCTGAATGCAATCGAATAGCCACCTGTTTATTTTACGAGTCCGTACATCTATAAACGACAGATTACAATATGTATTTATACACGTATTTATAATTATCACGTGTCATCGAAAATAAACCTATCCCGAGTCGTTAAAAATAATCAAGATTAACTCTTCAATCAAAGTATGAGTTTGCTTGAGAATACTCGATGGTAATCCAGAAGCTTTTACATAATGCGATATGTTTGTTTATTTTTTTTTTTTTTTTTATATTAAGAGTTATGTAAAAAAATTTTGTGATGTAGCACAAAAGAACGACTTCACTTGTTCATCTCCGGGATATGGGTCAATTTGCACGAAAATAATTGAGAAATAACATTTATATGTATAATCTGCGTATCCTCTATTTTGTTATTCTCGTTATTATTACGCGCGCTCTCTTTTATTATTATAACCGGATTGTGTCTCGTAATGATCCCTCTTGATTATCGCGGCACGTTCTCGCAGTAGCGATAATGACGATTTATTAAAATACGCGTCGTTAATTATTATCACAGATAATCGCGGAGGTAAACGTGATCGTCTGCTTGCAGTTAAACATTTATTTATACTGGAATTCTTAACGTCGCAAATTTTCAACGTCATCTTTGCAAACATTAATTACTACGCCGTTGAAAAACTCCGTGATTTTGTACAATATTCAAAAGTGAGTTCTATCGTTGCTCAACTGCAAGACGAAAATTTAGTAGCCATTTTTTCCCGTAATCTCTATTAGAGCATGAAAAATTCCTAAAATGCTTAAAAAATATTTTAACTATTAAACGAGAACACAGTTGATGTTTCTCATAATCTGATGACGTATGATACTGATCCTCGCTAAATGAAAAACGGATCACGACGTACGACATAGAACAGACATGTGTAAAGATGGAAAAAGAATTGTCCGGAGAAATCCAATAGAAACAAATATAATAGACTGTAAAAAAAAAAAAAAAAAAAATTTTTTTTTAAATCGACGCGTATTTTGAAGTCAGTTTGTGATGAAGATGACGATAAATCATGTCTAGGCTGCGTAGAAAAGGGAAAATCGAGAGAGAACAAGCCATTCCATCAACACGGAGTGAAATATAACGGCTACGAAGCAGAAATTAAATATCCTCATAATGCCGTGTTGGCGTGTTGGTGTATTAAGCTGGCGGTGGCCGAAGCCTCCGGCTTTGGCTGCAGGCCAAACTTCGTCGACCCGCCAGATTTGATGCCTAAAAAGGACCGTAAATTTATCTCATCGCGCGTCCGGCCCACATTTGGCCCCGCGTGCGCGAAATAAATAGAATTCTCAAGCTTTATGGTGGCCCGTGAGAGCCTTATAAATCTTGTCGCTCACCCCGTACTCCACCATCATTCGTATCGTTCTTTACATTTCGGGTTATGACTGGATGCTACGCGCCCGGATACAAGGTTATCACTCGTTGAAAGATATTTTAATACGCGCCGCTAATATTTCTTCTTGTTCTGCAAATTTGTCACGTCACGCGCTAAAAATGTTACACGATATAAACGAAATACGGAATCTTGATCATGTCAAATTAACTGGAGAATCGAATTAACTGGAGAATACTATATAAAATAATCGAACGATAATATTTTATTTGAGAGAATAAAATGAAAGAATATTTAATATGTAATATTCCATACTTTGGAAATAAAATTAAAATCTGTGAATATATGAAAATTCAATAATGTATAACAATGCAGATATAATTTCTACCAGAGGAAGAAAAAATCTAATGAGAACTACCTAATTAAAATTTTATATTATTAAAATCTTTTATTTTCATAGAATTTTATATGTTATATTCTATAAACGATATCTATACGCGACAAGTCTGTATAATTATAATGTTATTCGTGATCTAATTATAATTTATTAGCTAAACGCCACTGATAATATTTCCCTGAGAAATTCTGTATTCACATACAATTAATCAAACCGAACATACTGTAACATTTTATAGTAATTGGTTATAAAAGTTTACGATTACCTTTTAAAAATATTTTTAACACAATAAGTTAATCGTCAAAAACTATCGATCATTTTATATATTGTTATCAAAGAGACGACTTTACCATAAGCTTTACACATAGGAAAACACTTATTCTCCACTTTTTGATGGAACGTTATATTTATATTTTCATTCACGTTGAAGGTATTTTTCTGAATATGATGTAACTGAAATGTTTATATGCCTGTTTTCAAAAGAATCACGAGTTTCCGTTGAAATGAATTTCTCGCATTAATAAATATGCAACAAAACCCGAGTTTGCATGACGTGAGCTTATTTTTATTTGTTAAAATGAAAATCACGCATCGCTCGTATTTCGCGAGATATTTCGGGCGTCGAAATATAAATCTGGAATCAGGGCGAGTTCTCTGTCAACGGCATTTTTAATGATCGAATACATTTGGAAAAGTCTCACCGAATGATACCTGCGTATGACGGGCGTACGTAGATTAATACAGGCGCGTATATGACGCGACAAATACGTGGCAAATGCGGCATTGGCCGATCGCATTGGCAGCCGCGGCCTTTTTGATCGAGTTTACAATTACACGTCACCTGTCCCGCGCGGTGCATTATCGGCTCTTGTGACGTATTGCGCTGTATTCTGGCGGGCCGTTAACACCGGCCGCGAGTTCGTTCATTAATAATGGAAGCATTATTAACAGCCGGGTGTACCGGAAATATTACCGATAATCGGCACGCAATTCAAATTTGCTTCGCAACATGTCATAGGATATAAGTTTCAGTCATAATGTAAACGCGGATTATGATTTTTCAAGATTTGTGCAAAGCAAAAGCGAAGAGGGAATCAATTTTTTTCGTTCAACGCAACAGTTGACACTAGTTAAAATATTTACAGTATTTTACACACGCGATTCACATAATATAACACGTATCAAATAATATTATAAAAATTTTTTTCTAATTTTTTAAAATTTGATTGTGATATAAAAAGTAAAAAAAATATATTATATTATTATATATTTATAATTGAATAGAATATAAGTAATATAAGCAATATTAATAAAATCAACCTTAATTAACAAGTAAAAAATCCATTAATTTATATTTTTTACTTTGCAAATACTTGCTTTACTTTTTACAAATGTATTGCCTCTCTAAAATAAATTTTCAAAAATTTAAGAGTTATATACACAGACATTCAGTCGTACAGAGAAAAATTACAATTATGATACATCAAGAGCAACTTGACATTTCGATTTACAGTAATCTGTTTGATCGCGACAGCGAATCATTCAATCGTTGTTATTGAACGCGAATCGTTAATTACGGTTGAGAGAAAAAAGGAAGGGAGAGGGAGGGAATCGGAGATCCTAATGGCAACTTTTGATTCGCCGGGAAATTGCGATAAAAGTAAAACAAGCGCTCTCGTCGCTCGTATGCGGAGCGCGGATAAACAATTTCGCGGAACAAATTTTAATTGCAATTACTTCACGTCCGCCTCGCCGCCAGAGCGTGAATCTGCCGCGCGACACACGTAGTTTTCTGCGTGCGTGCGTGCGTGCGTGTCTGCCTACTGACGTGAGTTAAACCGAAAATTAAAAAAAACGAGAAAGGTAACATTAATTTCGCTCAGGTGCGATGTGCGTACGTCACCGGACACAATCATAGATTTTGCACTGATTAAAATAATTCCTGTGACGCGATTGAGAATCGAGAAAATCGCGATTAGGAAACGGGTGCGAAAAGCAATAATATATTTCACATATTTAATTCACCTCCTAGCATTTTTTTTTTTAGATCAACTAAATAAAAAGTGCGTACAGAACGTATTTCGATGATAAGGCCAAGCACGTGTGCGAAAATTCAATGTCGACTCTTTTCCATTCCGCTTTTGTACTACACTTTTGCGTTCTTTTATGTCAAACACAGCGAAATATATATATAAAAAGCAGCTATTTTCACATTGTGACACGCTACTTTGCACGCGCCGCGTTAAAATAATAAAACGTTAAATATTGTCCCCACCACGTTTACTCGCACCGATAATAACTAATGTTAACGTTGTACTATTACGACCGATATACAGGAATGGCCTATCGATGCGTAAAACAGCGTACATGTTCACCGATGAAAAGCCAGCGAGTTAATCTGGTTTTTATTCGCTATCGTGCACATGACTACATACACGTATTACCGATTACATATTAAATATTACATATAAAATTACTTGTACTCTTTATTAATATTATTATTTTCATTATATATTAATATTCTCTCACAATAAAACAAAATTTAATTTAAAAAAAATTATGAGTTATACATTTACACATAAGTATTACGTTGCGTCATTACATTGCACAATTAATATCATATGATATCATTTACACGCATTACTATCATTATTTATTAAAATAAATTTTTATTTTAATTTAAAAAAAAAAAAAAAAAAAAAAAATGGCGAACTGTATTCGCGCTTGAATTATTTTGCATATTCATTTATATATATTCACTATATATCATTTGTATGTGCGTGTACGAGTGACCGCAGGCATCGTCGTATGTTAACGATGGCATTCCGTTTTGTAACGGAATCTCTTATTGTAATTAAATTGGAACTGGGGAAAATAATAACTGACCTGAAATTACGAAGCGTTTGCGTATGCATTTGCGTAGGTTCGCAGCAAATACGAACTCACCGACGGACGTAATCATACTTGTAACGCTCGTCTGTTCTCGAGGGTTTGCACATACAATATAGTTAGCATTCTGCGGTCAGGGTCCTTTATTCGAGTCGCTTGCAGAAACGGGAATTCGGTATAGGCTCCAGCCGATACAACAAATTTTACAAATAGTAGATCTAATATCATAAAATCACGAAAAGCTTGTCGATCAAAAAGCGACCAATAAAATTTGTATGTCATTTTAAATTCACCTGAACGGAATCATATCGAAATTATTAATAGCACACTTATAAACATTGCGTCGGTGTTATCAATGTGATAAAAACATAAAAAGCAACAAAAAAAGCAAAAAATATATAATAAAACTTGTAGGAATATAAATTTAACGATAACAGTTAGCTCGTACTTGTTAATTTCTACTAAATAGATTATATAGTTAATAGCAGAGTTATCTCTCATTCAAACGACTATATTATGTAATAATTACCCCTACATCTGTAAACTAACTATTGAAAAAAAATGTTTTATTATAAAATATTTTCTTCTTCCGAGAAAAAATAATTAAAATTTTTTTTGTTAAAAAATATTTTCTTCTAAGCTAATTTATTTTTTATATCAATTATATATTTTAATTATATATTAAAAATTTTACTTATCTACTCCGTCAAATACCTAAGAATAAATATGAAAATAATAATACAATTTTATTGTTAGGAAAAAATTTTGTATAAAATTTGATTAAAAAAATTATGCAATTGTAATTATATTTAAATTTTAATTGTATTTAAATTTTAATTGTATTTAAATTTTAATTATATAAAAAAACATTAACTTTACACATATTTTGATTTCGATATGAATGCTCTAATTAAAGAAATTCGATACGAGCATTGAGTCAAAGGGTTACGATATAAACCGAGGTCGACAGAGTGGAAGGAGCTTATTTTTAGAGCTTTAGACGGACATGACAAATTTACGTAGACGAGCCGGCACCTGTCACAAACACGAAATATATCGATTTACGAATGGACCACGGGCATTTGCGAAGATATAGACATCCAATTACTTCATGGAAGAAATAGGCGCGCGGCAGTCAGTTATAAATATAGCATTCGATAAAATCCCGAATGACATGCAATATTAATGTAATTTCTCGAGGACGCGCATACAAGAATATTGCATAAATCTATATATCACCGCTATTATTGTATTACATATATGCTATCGTTTATTTTTGTTAAACTAAAGGAAAAGATTTATGGATTTTTATCTTTATAAAAAGTTTTACAAGCAATGTTTACGAAACAATTTGAGGTATCAAAAAATGCTTTTCAGCACTTCTCCCACCTGATTTTATATAAAAATCTAAAAGAATAAACTGTGTATAAATTCAATCTATTGTATAATCTAAAAATGAGGCTACACGTGTGCGCGCGGGAAACTTAATCATGCACGGTGGAAGGGAAATACGACGCAAACAGTCACCGCAAAATTGAAATCTCTCGGGGAATGTGGAAAATTCCACAATACAAACGCGCGACATTAATTGCGAGTTAACAGCTCGATCAATATGCACGAAAATATGATATACATAGCTGTACCATTATTAGATCCTCATTAGAACTCACGCGTGAGCATTTTTATACCTACATCGACACGTGCTAGATAACAATCGCAAATAATAAATCTAAAGATAATTAGATTAATGCTATTAGCAATTAATAGATCGAAGTTTTAAAATATATTCATTAATAGACGTATAAGTTAAATTAAAAATTTTTTCTTTAACGTTCCAAAAAGATTAATCGATTTAAATACTCATATTACCTATATTATAAGACGCAATAATCACATAAATGTAAAAACAGAAAATGTGTAAATTTCACAAATAATATCAAAACTAATTTTAAGATGCGCAATGTTAATAATTTCAACGAGCAAAAATATTTAACTATGACAGCTCATGAAGTCAGTAACATTATTAAACCATGTTTATAAATACGCATTTGACGGAACCCACATGGTGTAATAGCAGGATGTCAAACAAAATGTGGCAAACATTTAGATTTCATCGAAATCCAAAGTTTCTATAAGAGAGAGAATCATTTTATTCCTCAAGATATTTATAAAATGCTGTATGAAATTTCATACATGAATAAATTAATTTCGATATAATATTTAAATTTA
This sequence comes from Anoplolepis gracilipes, assembly GCF_047496725.1. Taxonomy (NCBI): domain Eukaryota; kingdom Metazoa; phylum Arthropoda; class Insecta; order Hymenoptera; family Formicidae; genus Anoplolepis; species Anoplolepis gracilipes. The sequence goes on along the minus strand of NC_132978.1, from coordinate 7,036,975 downwards.
TTATAATAAACGAATAAAACCATCTTGAAAAAATTGTGTATAATCTTTCTCCAAAATTGTTAATGTTATTACATCAAGTATTTAGCAAATACATTCAAAAAATTACAGTAAATTCATAACATTGTAAAAATGCCTTAAACGATATTGTATAATTTAAAATGAGACCTTGAATATATAAGACAGGCACATTGCACAGAGATAATATAAAGAAATGAATATCTTTACCGACTTATGTCAATGAATTCTGCGGTAATGGGAGATATAGTGCGACATACATGAGATATGATATGTGCGGACTTACATAACGCGAGCGAAACAGTCGCGGAAGAAGGGGAATAAGAGACGGTTGGAAATGAGGGATCGTGGCCACGCGTCGGAAAACCAAGCCGGTGAGATTGATGAGTCCGTAAGTGAAAGGATCGAAGCGCGCGGAAAAGCGCGCGGATGTGCAGGAAGAATTCTTTTTCCGAGTTTCCGAGAATAAAAAGCGAACGTGCACGCCACACCAGGCGTAAAAAACTTGGCAGAGTAATTAAGCGCGCAAGTAATTACTGGCTCCAACCGCATCGATACCTCGATTTTCTGCCGCGCGTGTTGACGAGTTCGGCGTTTTCGGTTAGAGAATCGGTGAACGCAAGAGAGAGAGAGAGAGAGAGAGAGAGAGAGAGAGAGAGAGAGAGAGAGAAAGGAAAGAGCCAAGGACAAAACTTTAAATTCGTTAGCACAAAATTGCTCGCTCTGTTTGTGAACAGATATGCTATGTACATAATATATAAAATAATAAAAACGATGATTTTATACTGCATGATTGTGTGTGATAAAAAATTTCTATTTCAGAGTTAAAATTAGATTTTATATTTAATAAAGAAAAATTATTTTCTGCGAGATTCGATTATGTACACAATTTGTCCAACTGTTACTTGTATCATTTTAATTTTATTTCGTCAAAAGCATCTCAAAAATTATTTAAACAATATTTATTTCTTTTATGTACATGATATATGTCTGCCTAGAGGATTGAATCAATATTTAAAATACATGTAGTATAAATTTCTGATGGAGAATGTAACGGAAAGATGATACATTACACGTGGCACGCGTTCAATCGAATATCACGGCGCCCACTCGTACGAAATGCACATCGCGAGAACGAGAATGGCGGCGTTTTACATGCAGTCGGTCAGTGACGATATCAGAAACGCTGCACATGCACGTGACGAGCAGCAACGTCATGCGATTTTTGCGGGAAAAAAAAAAAAAAAATAGCCATCCATTTCCGGCCGCGACACGCGGACTAATGGCGCACGACTTTTCATTACGACTATGCATCGTGCGTCGACTGCCGATAGAGCTTTCACCATCGCGCCGTATTTTATAGGACAAATATAAACAAATATCACTAGCTATAAATAGCGAGGGGGAAAATGCCAACGTAATAACTCATGGATCGGTTTCCTGCGCGAATGCTAGAGATCGATTCGCATTATATTTCGAATCTCCATCCACGCATCGGTCGTAAAAAAAAAATTTATTTAGTTCTGATAAAATCAATAATTTACACCGACGTAATCTATCCATTAATATCTACACATCAAATTTGGTTACGTATCTCTAACTAGAAAATTCTGCCGCAAGATTAACCAATTATCGCTTGGAAAAACACGCGAGTCGGGCTCTGACCCCATTTCTCAGAGAGAAGTCAGATTAATAAATTTGTACCACAGCTGGCTGGTATTCCTTGGCAACGGGAATCTATTAGGCACCAACATTTGGCATCTCCGCGAGCTTTCGCGGATTTTAACATGATCGTAATTACAAAAGCGATCTCACAAACGACCGCAACTGAACTGACATAGATATCTTTTTATCGGTGAGCAAAAAGCTGCTCTTATTTACGGCATTAAAGTGGCTTCGTTCAATAATAATTGCAGCACGCGCTTATGAGATAAGATAAAAAATAATAAACCGTGAAGCTCATATACGTGATTATAATACGCGTACATACGTGGTTTATATAATCAAGCAGTTTAATCGAAAATTACTTAAATTGAATTATTAAAATAAATAATTAATGCTATTTGCGTACAGTATAAGTTGCCACACTTCTTTTAATAAATAAGTTAACAAATAAACTTATACTCCTATATGTTAAATATATTATAAATATATAAAAAGTATATTAAAAAATAGAACATCAAACTACATTAGCCATAGTATAGGAAATTATTTGACTCATGAAAGGAATGTTGTTAATAAAAAATAAATTTTTAATATTCGACAATGTGTCTATTTAAAAAAAAAAAGATAAGATATTGTAATTAATTATTATCGCACTTAAGGATTATAAACGCTACATTAAATTACTTTAAGTATAATTCAAAATTTTAATTATAAAAATAAAGTCTCAAATAATTCGAAAATACTTAATAATGTTCTTAATAATTTATAGATACGTTTGTAACGCATATATAATGTAAATAAGGAAAAAATAAGTTTATAATTAGGCTGTAATTAATCGCTCGTAAGAGGTTAACGTTAAATTATTGCAAACGCATTCGTCTTATTGTTAGTTTTTGCTACATATTCCTTGAATCGCGATATAGTGTCAAAGTACACTAGTCAAGAGACGTCAATTTTTCAGTTTTTATTCTCGTTACGCGCGTTGCTCAAGGCAAAAAAACGACAAGACTAAAAGTGTACACGGTGATTATTCACAACCAGATATATGCAAATAGCGAGGAAATATCTATGCTTCTCTTAAAACTAGTTATATTCTACGTGCACACAAAGATGCATCTACTAAAATTTCGCTCGCTTTATCGGAATTTTGCCAAGAGCAACGCCAAGTACGCGTATTACGTCAAAAATTACGAATTTATTAAAAATCATTTTACGACGCACGGTCGAGAAAATGAGTCATCAATTAAATCTTAATATTTCTAATATTTTGGTGATGCGTGTTAGTTTAGTTTATATCATAGTTTCATAATATATGCAAACTCACGTGTTAGTTTGTTTACATAAATTTTCACGTAGATGAAAGATATTAATTTACATTTGAAATGCTTAGAATTTTAGTGAGAAAAATTGTCTCGAAATATTAACATATATATTATTTCCTTAAAATAAAAAAGACACGAATAAACTATAAAATGTATATTTCAAAAAAATTTTTTTTTTCTTCAAAAATATGCAATTATTTTTAATAAAAAAATCACATTATTTAAGTACAGATATCATTTTCTCGACCACTTATTATTGATTTGTGCAATTTAACCTTCAAAATGTTTGCCATTTCACTCTAAAATTAATTCTTAATATCAAGCACAAAATAAAGAGTAATATGTAGGATTATTCCATATTATTATAATATTTCATAGATACTAAAGGAGTTACAATAACTGAATATAATTTGAACATTTCTAATACATAATTATATAAATATATAAATTATTTTAGAGTTTTCTATTATTATAAATTAAAATAAACGCGTAGTCCTTTCGGGCAATAAAAGAAATAATACGCGTCACGTAAAATTTCCGTCAGAGATAACATAAAAACAAGTGTATGTGCTCGGTATCTAAAGATATTAGTTTCGAATGAAATATAGCGAGTCCGGCGCGGCGAGAAGAGCAGAATCCACGGTGGGACCCAGCAGTGACGGGACGCGCCGGCGCTGACAGCGGCCAAGAGAGGGAAACAAAGACTAATACTCACGAAGCCAAACACGTCTCGCCAAAAACTGCGAAGAAATCCCGCATTCCGAGCCGGGCGGGCGGGTTCAGTGGTCGGCGGCTCCTCGACAGGCGTTATATAATTCTTCGGTGTCGAGGCTGCGGCAGAGGTCGAAGCAGAACAGGACGCGATGCGCACAAGGATAAGTTCCGGTGATCGTTGCCAAAACAACACAGTCAAGCGTCTTGCCGTGAATCTCCGCGCGAACAGTTTACGATCTCGCGCGCGTGACTGCTCGCGATATCGTAAGAACGCTCGTAAAATACCAACGACGGCGACATTGAAGTGAGCGAATGCGGAAGGGAGAGCGACCGAAAAAGAGAAAGAGAAAGAAGGCTATGCTCGTGAGTCCGGTGTGCGACGATTACACAATGGGCCCTTTAAACACGAACCGACCGGTCGACCTCGTGGGATTTAAATGGTCGCAGAGGGGCACCATTACACACGCGCGCGTCCATTGGGGCGGAGAGGGGGGGTAGGGGAAGGAGGAGATGCCCCGGGCGATTTAAAGGGCCAGCGGCGCCGCGCCAAAGTTCCACACTCACGCACGGAGACCAGTTCATCGAATCACGTGCGAGCGAGTTAGTAGTGTGGTATTAAAGGCGCTACGAAAAATGCGTCTCTCCTCGCGCGCGAAGGACGTATGCGACGCGTTACGCACCAATGAAATTGCGGATGCGACTCTATCAGATTGCTACTGACACGCGACTACGTCACTCGGCACATGTACATATAACGCGTAGTCGTGCGACAGTCGCAACGTCACGTCGAGTCTGCAAATATGCGGACGCTCGAAAATGCGCGCTACGTTTTATCATAGTTATGGCGACACTCGACGCGATCGTAAAACGAGCGCACGAACAATATACCTGATTGCTGTATGCGCGTATCTCCTCCCTTTGATCTTAATCGTTTAAATTTTCGTTCCTCACGCGAACACGAGAACACATTGCTTCGTACTTGATGGTGTAGCTGTTTGTTATTGTCATTCCTCTCGTGGACGATGACAGTTTTTTCACACCTCTTGCCGTCACTCCTCGCCTATTCACCTTTTCTCGAGATTTGTTTACCAACCAGTCGTGGTCGACCATTCCAGCCGACTGATTGCTCGCGTGTCGCGATCGTAAGCGCGCATAACACAACACGGGCGACAGGGCGCATCTCGTCTCATCGAACGAACGAACGAACGACCGACCGAACGGCTGTCACTCGCGGAAACGACGCGAGAGAGAACGCGAGTACGAGTTGCGGACACACAACAAACACACACGCGCGCGCTCGCGTCGTCGTCGTTGACGGGCACGGCCGTATCGTAGTACGTATTCGCGCGTGTACGGGACACGAACCACCGCGCACAGCATCCACGTTCCACCATGGGGGATCCGCGACCGACCGCGCCACCGCCGCGTCGAATCGTCGTCCGCCGGCGAAAGTAGTGCCGCGCGTCGCCGAAACTGCGAATCGGTGCGCGCGCGCGCTCGCGGGCGCCCACGTCCCGCGTCTTCGAAATTCGCGAGCGACACTTGGACGCAAAGTTGTGTGTCTTGGCGTTATATGCGGATAATTAACTCACTATACCACACGTCTACTAGACACTACCGGTAACGATCAAGGGCGAGTTTCGCCTCGGAAAATCGCGGATTTTTGCGCGCAACTAGACGCGTGACGCGCGAACGCCTGCGTGACCGTTGACTTTGCAAGTATGCGTGAAGCTGCCACGAGATTCATTACTGACGTCATATATTGTCATACTTCTCTCGATACATTAACTTGGCGAGGAGAGCGCGTTACTTCACTTTGACGCCGATTTATCAAATACGTTAAATTTGAATCTAGTTGAGCGAATATATATCTTTCGTTTCATATTTCCGATTTGCTGAAGACGAAATAAATATAAAATTGATTTTGCTGCGAAAAATATAAATTATGATCGCCAATATGCGAACACGGCGTTTAAGCCCAGTTATTATGGGAAAAATATATTATCATTTTTTTGCAAGTCAAATTTATCGGAATAATTTAGATTCGAAAAGTCAAACTTTAAATTTTATCAGTTAACAGAATTTTAAAATAATTTTAATACATAATTCTCTCTTGCAAAAACTTGCATTAAAATGTGAAATATGAATATATTTATTTATTCGGTCAATTAGCATTCTTCAGATACCATAATTTGCTTACTCTGAAATTGTTTCTATATATAAATGCAATTATTTTAAAATATTACCAATCTGCATCGAATACAGGATGACAGATATCGTGAAAAATTATTAATTAATAATCGTAGAAATTTCTTTTTCTCCTTCCTTCGTCACATGAAACGCAGCCGAGATTAAAGATCAACGAAATTCGAACGCTGATCGTACCTACGGCAACCGAATGAGGCGCGAACAACGTAGCTGAATCGCGTTCGAAAATCCATCGTTCGAGTAGAGTAACTTTGATCAGCCAATCAGAACCTTTCGCTCCTTTTCTCCTGATTGGTCAATCGAGCCCTGCTTTACTCACTAGTAAATTTCCGAACGCATGCAGGGAGCAGCGAGAGATGACGGTGGCGGCGATGGCGCGCAGTCGTGGACGTGACGTCACACGCAGCGCAATATGGCGGACGTTGGACAACATAAACAGAACGGTGACCACGGCAGCTCGTATGTGGGTAAGTATTTCGTTTGATTTTTCATCATCTCGCCGGGTACGAGGAGCCACGCGACATAGAACGAGGATCGTGCGCTGTCGTTGAAATGGCGAAAGGGAGACGGATTGATGGCGTTTCGGGCGCGAGCAGCTGTTCGGTGAACGGCCGCCCGCGACGTGACGAGCCGTCCATGCTCGCTGCTGGTTTGACACTTTGCTGACGCCGATTCTACCTCCGCTCGATTCTCGGCCCATCGCTCGACTTCCTCGTGCCCTGTGGAATTTATTTCTAAGTTGCGGGTTCGAGAGATACGATTGTGCGATTCGTAAACACGTAAAACGACGATGGACGAGATAAGGAGAGAAAGGTGAGCTACGATAGTGAGAAGGAGCGACGGAGACAGAATACGTGCAAAGGACAGAGACCGTGTGGGTTGTGCAACCGCGAATGTCTCTGTCGAGTGCAATTAAAAATATTAGTGTCATGGATCGACACGTCGCGTGGTCCGACGAGAGATATTGCGAACGCAAGTAACGTCGCTCTTGTAGAGGTTATAATGTAACGCTCACATAATAGAATGACGCGTAACCGATGACATTGTGTGTTCGCCGACGCGAATGTCTATAAATATCGTGCTTACACGCTCTTGAGGTACGAGATAAATAAGAGATGCTGTCAAAAAAAAAGAATGACGTAATTTTTGGAACGCAAAAAGCTCTCGTGGATACTATAAAAGCGAGGGAACTTTGATCTCGCTACGTATATTTGCTCGACCTTGCATTCTCGATTAGTCAGCAAGGTTAACAATTGCACGGATTCTTCTCGTAGAAACGTCAAACGTTACATTGAACCGACTTTTCCACGACTCAATCACGGTCGTCGCACGTGTAAAGACGTCTCTAAGCGATACATTTGATTCGATAAATTGCCGCCAATTCAATAAAAGATTGTTTTACGTTGCAGATGAAGTAACGTATCTCGTAACTATATATATATATATATATATATATATATATATATATATATATATATATATATATATATATAAATATAGCGCAAGTATTTTATATAATTTCTCTTATATCATTCCAATGTGAGTAATTGCATTGGATGAGTCTTTAATTATGACGAGTACAATATTAGAGCCAAAGCGGAAAAAGGAAATCGACACGGTCGATGAAAGAACAATGCTGTATTGTTGTAACTTTCCATTCGTTTCTGCTTACATCGCATTCTACGTTTGAACTGTACGTCTTAGCGAAATGTCTTTTCAGAAAAATACGATACATACTATATACAAGACTTAAACTGATTACTCATTGTCAGAGAATTTACTTTGCAAATTTGTGTTTACGTATTGAAAAATTTATCTTGGCTGATGATTCAATTCTTGCTTGTTGTGAAAACTTTAGAAATATAAAGAAATTGCTTAGGATATTGATTATAATCGCGCTTAAATTAATTATGTAATCACAGATGAGACTGCAAGTCTGATAATATCTTAAAAGCAGTATAGTTTAGCTACGTCACTTATTTATTCGTTAGCATTAGTTATAAGCTCTCAGACCACAGATAGCTTATATAATTTCACTCTTCAGTCAGCGTTCGTAGTTCTCGACGTTTTAATCTCACTCAACTATAAATGGAAGGAAAGAAATGTTACGTTTCAGATATGTCGTTTTATCGTTGGCAACAACATATTTACCGGATTAATAGAAAATACAATAAAAATAGAACGCGAAGAGGAAAGAGTAGAAGCTTTCAACGTATTTCACTACGCATCAAATCTGATCTGATTTCCGTTATTAAAAGTATCAAAGGGCGACAAACAACGCGAAGAAGAAGGGAAAAAGAAAAAAACACGAGGACTCGTATGTTATAACAACGTTGTTTTTTTTTTTTTTTTTTTTTCCGAATCAGCATGCCGGTGACGATTCACGGCACTCGATATATACACTCGTGTTCGTTTTTCATTGGAAAATTAGCGAACGCGTTTTTACGATGCAGAAATCCGTTTTCCTCTTTCTCTTGTATATGGAGTAATGCCTCACAGCAGGAAGTCGTAATATTATTCCGCATTAAATGAAATCTCTCTCTCTCTCTCTCTCTCTTTCCATGCGACAATGTCGGATGGGAAAAGCGCGCGCCAAAGCGATGCAACGCAATGGGCGTACGTTACATGCACAAATATCCATGCATACACGTATGTATATATATACACACACACACACGCACACATACAAACACATATTGCTGTTCCGGGATTGGAAATGAGAGTCGCATATTGGCGCGCCTATTCAGCTCGACGTGGCGCGTGTTTTATTGAATAGCATCGATAGCTTTGCGTGCCACGCGCGCCGTGTATGCACGTCCGATGGAAACGAGCCCCGGCCTCACTTTCCCGATAGTTTACGACGGGTCCATCGTCGAACGGAAATACACACAACGCCTCACAATAAATTTCTGAGCCGCCCGCGATAAATTGAGCGGAAGTCCGAACGTTACACCCGGCTCGTGCAGCCGGAACCCGAGACAATTCGTCGGGTTAATTGAAGCTGATTCCTGCAGGTAGTTTGCTGTCCACTTACGGACTCGTATAACTACGATAAGGCATTCTTTTTCTATAGACGTAGCAAGACCAAGTTAGAGAGTCGCGGTCAGATTCGAGCGATGAGAAAAAGTTTCTAGCACGTGCTACGCCTTGATTCTACTATCTATGACTCCTAAAGATATAGACGATGATTTTTCCTGCAGATATATGTTTCTTTTATATCCATCTATAACTCTGACTCATTGAATGATAATATACATTTATTGTTAACGTTCTGTGGTTTTTTTTCCCTCTGAATATCGGTTAATTTCTTTTATTTCAAAATTCCATCCGTACAATTGTAATCTATCAAGGGAAAATAATATGAATATATCATTTTATATTTGACACGGATTAAATAACATTATTTTTAAACAATAGCGTATCAATTTGTATTCTTATTCAAGTTGACAATTCAAGCTGCGATACAAAGTAAAGTTGTACATAGGAAAGATGTCAATTGACTGACGAAAGGTCAGACGATACGAGGTCAATACAAACACAGCCGTCCTCGTCGCGTCAATATGCAGACATACATGCTTAACATGTAAACTACATATCTCCGTTCGAGTTGGATTCATCGAGCGCTCTCCTGCGTTTGTGCACTTCGCTAATTAGACTTGCATTATTCAGTCAGATGAATCGGAAGCCAATCGGTCAATGCGCCATTAATCGGCGATCGAGCAATACCGGCGAAAACACGAATTCTATGCTTCTGCCTGAAGAAAGAGTGAGAGCTTTTTGCGCGCGCTATCAATACTTAAATATTTAATAGGATCGACGTGGTCTGTGCAGTAAACTATAAAGAATTTTTATATCCTCTTCTGCGTAATAACATTTTTCTTATACCTACCATAGTTTTGAATGATGACAGGCGGTATTTACGTCACGAAATAAAAGAGAGCGAGCTTTCGTTAGCATAATTTGTAATTGCATAATCGCAATCTCCCAAAATGCGATCGTGACATTATTTTTTAGAGACATCCGTATTTTCTGCCGTTTTCTCGCGTAACTTGCATAATAACGAGAGCGGTCTAGCTGAAGTTTGCAGTAAAAACGAGTATAAATACAATTGCACGTGACGACGAAGTATATCTATTCTCGGTAACTTTGTAAAGCGTGGCATTTAGAAGGGGGAGGGAAGTTCAGGGGTATTGATTTCTATAAGCGACACCGCGTGTATACAATGCGATTCAATTAGCTGGAAATTGCAATAAAAGCTCCATCGTTGCGCGAAACGCATTATGTTTAATACCAATATATCCTTCATAATTAAATTCCTGATATGTTCTAGATCGATACAAACGCAATTTTATTTCCTTATAAAATCTTTATCAAAAATGACTCATTTTTTTTGTACATAACTGATTTTATGCATATGTTTATTTAAATTATTTAACTGTTTAGAAACGATAAAATTTAATATTTGTAATGTAAAAAGAATGCAGCCTCGAAAGCTTAATTTCGTATCGTATCTTATTTGATTTCCGCACAACTTTTACGATTCAAGTTTTTATCGATTTTTTAGTTAGTTTTAAATTTTAGATCTTTAGTTTTTAACTGTTGTAACTTTTTATCGATTTTTTTTAGATGAAAGTTAATGTTTGTATAAAATGATGGAATTTAACGTTTCGTGTCGAGAGCCATCGTTCGGTACCGTATCTTATTTCATTCGGCGTAACGTTAGGTTACGCCATTAAGATTTAAGACCTGCCGGCTGGAACTTGCAAAATCATGCTTGCGTAGACGCGAAAGAACCTTTCGGGCTGTTGCAGAGCTCATAACCGAACTGCGTACGGTGCTGCATAAACTTCGGGAATCGCGGTTATGCCCGGCATGTACGCGGAGATGGAAACGTAAATAAACCGCGTGCCGGATAACGCCTGGGGTGAGATTAACGATAGCCGAGATGTGCCTGAAGGAGGCACAATAATCTTAACTCACTCGTTCGTTTATACGAGACGATCTCTTATTTCTGTTCCCTCTCTTCCTCTCACATTCATCCGTTTCATCCTTTTATCCCGTCGCACATTTCGGCTTTTCCCTCTCGCAATAAATTCCCTCATTTGTCGTAAAACATTTGCCTTCGCACGATGTAGAAGTTCAAATGGTACAAAACGATGTGTGCTCGGAGAGAGAGGGAAGGGTACACTTTCTTAAAATAAATATATCTCACGAAAGTACATCGTAATCCTTCCACACGTGCGTCCAACGCTTGCCGCGAACGTTAACTTGGCTCATTTTACCGCCCGTGCAAACCAGGTACCGACCTAAAATCCTTATTGGTGTAGCTACTGACTTTGATTATGTTTGTTCGACGATACCACCTCGTAAATCGGCAACGCGATTCAACGACGATCGCGTAAAGTAGAACGACGTGTAATATTGAGGTGGAGATGTATTTTCCAATCAACAAAGACAGTTTTATTAATCGGCAGAGTTTGAGCCTTTCAAAAAACAGTGAATTATCTCAATTATTTTAATGTCCATTTTATCTTCCTCTTTTAATAGATTGTATGATTTAAATATAAATAAAAGTTTGACATTAATATCTGAAAAATGAAAATGTTTAAAACTTTCTTTAAAACATCGCATAATTAAGTTTTCTCTCTTGTAATGTTATTTAATTTTAAACATTTATTATATAAAACAATATGTAATACTTGAATAATATTTGAATGTAAACTTTTCGTATTCAAATTAAAAACAGGTTGTTTACCTGTAATTTTTAGAATCTCTGTTTATGATGTTTGTGAGATATCACTTGAAAACTATCTCTGGATGCAGTGCCAATATTTGCGACGTATGGCACGATCTTCTTCCCAATTGGCGTTCGTAGATGCGAACATACGAAATTACTCGTATCATCCGTTCTTAAATTAAACTAATGCTCGTTATTTCTTCTGCAATATATGCAAGAGAACTACCCACATACGTCATATCATGTCATAACTATCTGCAAAAAGTGACGTAGCCAATGATCCAAAGATCAAGAATATTCCAAGGTTTCATGCAATAACATTAATTATCGCCGTACGTACTTAATTTTTATGTTACATCACTAATTACAGAGTTTCTAATGTGAGGCGGAAATTGACTTGTTATTATGTTTCCTTCATGATTTTTCAATGTTTTTATTTAAAAAGGCGGAAAGGAATTTTGTTATTTATTTTTATTTTAATTTTACACATTTTTTTTCTTATCTAAATTGAGAAAATTTAAATCGGAAAATTTATTGTTAAATTTGTAGATGATAATATGAAGAAAATTTGTATTTTATTTTGTTAAATAATGTTCTTAACAGACGATTATCTTCTTTGTCATTGCGATTTTTATTATCTTTTGTTATCAAAGATATGATCGTATTATCTTTGTGTGAAATACTGTGATTAGAAAAACTTATATATCGTGTTGCGTTCACAAGTTATTTTGCACAGAAGCCATGAAATCTTGCCAAATTTCACTTTTCTATTTATACGACGCAAATGAGCCGCATTGATTTAGATTTTGAAACTTTTATGTAGTATATAGAATTATCTAGTTATTAGAATTTTTTTAATACATTATCAATGTTTTTTTCTTTCCATTATATCGACCGACTTTGTTTTGGTATTAAAATGATTATAGGTATATCAAGTATTATAACAAAATAGTTCTATGAAAAAAAATGCTAGTATAATAAGTATAAATAATCTTAACGAACGACTTCTTTATAAATAGTTAATATTAGTAATAATTTTATCGTCGCTGGGCAGTGCAAGTATTTATACTGCTTGTACAATTTCGAAACTCTTTCCTTTGCGATCATAATACATAATTTTTATTAATTCTTTATCTAATTTTATCAATTCTTTATGTTTATACGTATATAGAGAGAATTTATACCACGTTCTAATTAAATTCACTCTATATATTATGTAAAAGATAAGAATATCGAAGATATTAATTTTTTTATTTCTTTATTTTTTCGTTAGATTTATAATTATGCAGACGTAAAATAATCTTAACAATCTTAGTAATTATACAATCTTAGCGATTCTTTCATAACTATGACAAATGCTCGGTAGTATCCAAAAATATTTAGACACATAAAACGTAAAATTATCCCTCCCATGAACGTTTAATTGTCACCGTTTACTCTTTTTTTATCTGATTTCACTCATTCGCTCTAACTGATCATAATTAAATTATTTGCAATATATCAAGCGAAACTAAACTCGACAGCGCGTAAAGTAACATCTTAATGCAAAGACGTTGATGACGTCGTCATTATGTCATTTTGCAATTTTTCTTGTCAGCTTTTAACATAAAATCGGAGAAAATATACGTTTCTATAGGCGTAATCAGAAAACTGCACTTGCATCTCGCTTTTAAAAATAAAAAAGAATAAAGAAGCGTTATAAAGAAAGAAATACATTTTTAATAATAATATTTAAACTCGCCGTGTCTCTTATTTTTGTTCATACCTAAACTAAAATAAGAGATACTTTTCTCTCTTTTCTTTATCAACAATCATAAATATAAAATTTATTCGAAAAAAATAAACTATTTATCAAATATTTGAAAACAGAGCGAGAGGAGGAAACCTCTCGTATGTGATGAGATTGTAGCATGTTTAATTAAACTTTAAAACATGTTTAACATCTCGAAGAAAATCCTGTGAGTGTTCATATGCGTACAAATGCCCCCACTACCTTTCCATGACCGTGTCAGCCGGTTTCTGTTGGTCTGCCACTCGTGCGACACTCATGCCACTCGTGAAATGCTGCCAACTCGCAAAGTTTGCCATCACGCACACGGCTGAAGGAGTGTCGACCGGGATATTTCTAGTCCGGTTCTTTTCACGGACTTTAGTACCTGAGTATCGCGGATGCCCGGTGCATCTACGCTACGCACGTCCGATTATTCTTATATGTACCTACATATAGCTCGCGCTTGTCTCGATTTCATTGAATCGTGTGTATCGTGTCGATTGTGTGACGAATGTGAAAGCTGGCGGTATGGCCGATAGAAATATCGTAAAACCGAGACGAAAGCGGCTGGACGACCCTTCCGGGTCAAGGTTGCCGGAGAAGTCGGACAGGCCAAAGGAACCGGCGAGGCCGCCGAGAACGAGGGCGCAGCAGGTCGTGTATGTGACGGCGGCTAACAATTCTGATTTTGGAAATGTCACCCAACGCAGCGCATCTGCGGAAACGCAGCAGAGACCGAGTTAGTTGTCGGACAACCTTTTTTGAAACGCGATCGTGTTGTCGGTTTATTCAGTTATTGGTTATTTAATTTATGAGAAACTATCCTTTTAAATCGTTGTTTCCCAAATTTTGTTTTATTGACGCCTTATTTCTGGAATAATTTTATTTCTTCGTTGTATGTACAATATACTTTGCGGCTGTTTGTCTCGATTTGATCCAACAGTTTATAACGTATCGATCTGCGATGAATGTGAGAGCCGGAAGTGTGACCGAGAGAAATATCGTAAAACCACAAAACAAATAATAACAAAAAAGATAGTATTATTAAAAATCCAATAAAAATATCAAAATTTATTATCTATTAATTTGTTATTAACTACTGAAATTTTTGCAAAAATTTGGAAAACACTAATCGAAAAACATCTGAAAACGATAAATAACTTCTCTTTTTCTCTTTTAAAAGAGCTCTTAAAATTTTAAAGATTTCTTTTAAATTTTTTAAGGATTTAAAATTAGGGACATGGTGAAATGGAATTATTATTTCAGTTTTAAATCAGAATTTAGCTCACCTGTATTATCGTTTTTAATAAGATATAAGATAATTTTTGTATATAAAATATGAACATGATGTGAATTAAAACGTGACTAATCTTACTGTTGAAAAATCTGTTTTCAGCCGAGAAGGCCCCGATGACGACTCTTGACGAGAACGTGAATCGCATACCACAACAGCATAAGACAAGCGAAAATATGGGTGAGTTGCTTTTCTTAGTCTCCCGGCTAATGTATTTGCTTGATCATTCTGTTCAAACTGTTAATTTGCCCGTTTGCTCGTTTTCCTGTTTTTCACTCTCGTAAATCACGTCGCTGAACATTGCTGCCGTGCCACTGAAAGCCTCCTAAAAATGTAACGATTCCAAACGAATTTCGAAGCGACGACCCACTTCTTGCGTACACGGGAGAGTCCTCTCTCTCTCCCTCTCTGTCCTCTTCCACTCGTAAAATAGTTTTCCTTTGTGTACAAAAGAAAGCAAGCAAAAGCGACCCGTAACTCCTCAAGAATTCTCGCTGGATCAGATTTTGCGACGAGTTCACGCGTCCAGCAGCTTCTTTCTCGGGCATCACTCGAGTTCTTCTTGCAATTCTTGCGAAAGGTTTGACAACTTGAGTTTACAACTTTTGGGAATCGTTTGCGACAAAAGCTATCTTGTTCTTTCGAATTTATGTGAGTCCTCGTAATATCGCGACCGCGTGCGATTTCAGGTGCAATGCACGAGAAAAAACGCAAAATGTGAAAGTTAGCTATTAAATAGTAGGAAGTCTAAAATTTTCTTGCAAACCGCAAAATGTTTTCGTTGCGAACAATCAATGTAATATAAACTTCCTGTTAAATATAACTCTTCCTCATCATAACATCTGTTATAATTAATACCTACTCATTTCTAATGACGATATAAAGTCGAATCCATCTATATATATAATTACATGTTACGTGCAATATTTATTTTTTTTAAGTTTATTTTCTTCATTTTCTGTGATTAGTTACGTCAACTAATTATATACGAAAAACTTTTGAATATTTATTTATCTTTTTTATTCGCATATATCTTTGTAAAGTAATACGATAATCGATTTATGCCAGATCATGTGATAGAGGAAATATCTACATAATAAATATTAATAATAAACATATTACAAAGTGCAAGTTGCAAAGTACAAAATCGTGCAAAATAAACATATAAATGTATATAATAATTTTAACGCTTTCGTTGATACAGTAACATGTGTTATTTCTCTTAATTATTCTTACCTCTGCTCTCTTGTGCTAACATTTTAGTTAATTAGATTCCGGTATTTCCCTTTTTCTTGTCTCGTTTCACATGAGAAATTCTTCGCCGTATACTGTTGTAACGCAGTAATGAATCGTGCGATCTGAGATGATAGAGAGGACCGTGGAGATCGGATGATGACACGTGTACTATTACGTCGCGACGACGATGACGCGAAGATTGTCGTGGAAATAGAAGGAAGAAGGCGGGCTGTAGAATTGGCATTCGCACGAGTATAATTGGCCGTTTGCTCGCAATAAATAATCGTCGAGGGTTTTCTATCGGAAGAGGGAGAGAGAGAGAGAGAGAGAGAGAAAGAGATACGTTCCGACTATATATAACGAAATATACCGTCAACGTTATTCGTAATTGAAGATGTTCCTCATCTTGAGCTTCTTATTAAAATATACTTGTTAATTGCATATCGAATACATGCCGTATATAGTTCTTAACATGAAACGCTTAATACCATTAATATTCGGAATATTCCTGAAAATGTGTGAATCGATAAAATTCTAATACATATATAATCAAGATTATTAATTATGAAACATACTTACTGTATAAAAAAATATAATTTTTTAAAATAATTTACAAGAGATACAATAATTTGATTTTCTAATATTTACTTTCAATAACCTGCTTAGAATCTTTACCATATTTATCATGAAAAAATTATGTAATATATGCAAAAGCAAGATGTTGATAATCATCAGACACATATAAAATCACTGCAAAACCACGAGCAAAGGTTGAAGATATAACTAATTTGTAAGCAGAGTTACCTTGAATATGACAAAGCATAATGTTCATCATCGAAACATCGACCATGACATTGCGAGATAATACACATGTGACTTATACATTATACATGTGACTTAATATAACATAAAATTTTATTGCGAAGCATTTAATTATTTCGAATAAGTATAAAATACTTTAAAATATCTTTCCTATCCGAATTATACAATATTTCGTATACAGTTATATTCATCACTTCAAATCTGTTGCTTATTAATACTTATCAACATGATAATTTTATTATATTTCTAAACAAGCAGACAAATGTATCAAATGAAGAGATATGAAAAAATATATCTCTATCAGTTATCATACTTCAGTTTTTCAGTTTTGATACGTATCTCTTAGCGATAATAAATATGATGAAATCAATTCTCGTTTCATGCGATTGTAATATGCTTTAATAGTGGAATGTCGTCATCGTGTAATAAAAACCATGAAGTCTTTTTTATTTTATAATGTGTGGTAGACGATTGTACGTAAGAAAATCACAGCAGTACTAAACATAATAATAAAGTAATTATGATATAACACGTACAAATAATAATTTAAGATGTAATTTTTATACATTTTCTCATAAATATTAATTTATTCTTATACGAGAGTTAAGAAATGAAATAGATAGTATCACTGTACTAATTTCCCGGTACTACTTCCTTTTGCAATTAAATTATTACCGATATATTCTCGTGATACTAATAACGGCAATTAAGTTAATATACTACACGGTAGTATAATCTTAAGAACGAGAACTTGTTATTTCGTTTCTCGTCTATTTTATTGGAAATCTGTGATATTTCATCTTTATATTGCAATGATATGTTTCATTATCTTTTTGAATGCAGAAACTTTTCTTTTTCGCTAAAAAAAAACGCTTTTAAAAAACCTAGTAATGCTATATATAAAAAAAATAATAATAAACAAATAACAAGATTTAAAAACTTGTATCCTGTAACATAGATATTTGAAATCATTTTTATATCTCATTGTCAGTCTCGTTGTCTTTTGTTTAGTTTATAAGAACGATATTGACTGAATAACAGAAATTATAAATAAAATCGTTGTATCTTTCTTTCATTAACCTTTGCAATGCAGCTGATAAACATATTTAACGATGCAATCTTCCAGCGATTTACGTTTCGCGAATCTGTTTGATCATCTTGCCGTCACACACTGACGTTTTAAATCTTCTTATTCACTCTAACAGCTGATCCGAGTCACGCGTCACGGGTCAGCGCTTTAGACACGTAACCGGCGGTAGGTTGGTCTTGGACTGTTTGTTTTCGTGCAACGTGCAATAAATTACACCCCGTTTAAAGCCCATTTACATGCCTTGCTGGTCAAGGCCTATATACACGTGGCCATGTATAACTTCCTCATCATATCCTTCCTCTTGTCCTTTGTAACTTTTTGAACAAACGAGATATGAAAGCGAGAGAGAGAGTGAGGCGAGTAAAGTAGTTAGTAATCCGGCAGTGGTCAGCAGTCTGCAATTTACGCCATGTAACTTTTAAACATTGGGCAGAGTTACGTCATTCTCTTACAAAGGTTGTGTCAAAATTTATTATTATTATTATTAAATCTTACAATTAATTAAAAAAGCTGAATTTATCATTGATATACATATATATATTTTATACGTATCTATCTAATGATAAGAATAGCTTGTAATTGATAATAAATAAATAAACAATTATTGACAGATATTTATTTCGATAACCATTTGATCGATGCATATTTAAATATAATGTAAAAAAATATATTTAAAGCTAATTAAATATCTTATGTCTTAAAAACATTAAAACTTATTTTCAATGCTTTCTAATAAGATAAAACATAATTTCTTTTAATTTTTCTAATAAGAATTTTGTTTTCTTTGCATTATTTTATTAGTTAATATTACATAAATTATCTATATTATATATCACATTTATTATCTATAATAGAGATGTTTTATGTTTGTTGCAGATAATCTAGGGAGGAATGATCGAATAGATAGGATCACGCCAATAAACGCACAGACGCAGGACATATTATTGGACGAGGGACGACCTGTCCAAGTAGTACTTGCTCATCCAGATCATACCTTCGAATTAGATGAAGAGGCATTGTCGGAAATTCTTTTACAAGACGACGTGAAAGATAGAAATGTGGTTGTGGTATCTGTTGCAGGTGCCTTCAGGAAAGGCAAAAGTTTCCTTCTCGACTTTTTTCTTCGTTATATGAACAGCAAGGTATACGTAATATCTAAAAACGCTTACCAATATATGCAATCACAGATATTTACCAAGTTTATATTGTTTTATGTTCATCCGTTCCTCGATCTATATGAAACTTTGGATACCACAAACGACCATAATACGTGCATTACTGTAATCAACAGTACACGCTACATGATAATAACGATTCTTGGTTGGGCGCCGAAGATGAACCACTGAGTGGTTTTTCATGGAGGGGCGGTTCCGAGAGGGACACCACGGGAATATTGATGTGGTCAAAGGTTTACCCTGCTACCTTGGCGAACGGTGAGAAGATCGCAGTGATTCTTATGGACACCCAAGGCGCGTTCGACAGTCAATCGACAGTGCGGGACTGCGCGACGGTGTTTGCGTTGAGCACAATGCTGTCCTCCGTGCAAATATACAATCTGTCGCAAAACATTCAGGAGGACGATCTTCAGCATTTACAGCTATTCACCGAGTACGGTAGATTGGCGCTGGAGAGTTCTGATAGCACACCCTTTCAGAGACTACAGTTTTTAATCAGGGATTGGGTTTATCCGTATGAGGCTGATTATGGAGCGGAGGGCGGAAAGAAATTGCTCGACAAGAGACTGGAAATCTCCGACAGGCAACACGCGGAACTACAAAGCTTGCGAAAGCACATTAAATCCTGTTTTTCGGATATATCTTGTTTCCTCATGCCGCATCCCGGTCTCGAAATCGCAACGAATCCGAAATTCGATGGTAGATTATCTGAAATACAATCTGAGTTCAAAAAACAGTTAAAAGTACTCATACCAATGATACTGGCGCCACAAAATCTGGTGACTAAGAAGATTAATGGTCAAGTCGTGAAAGCGAAAGATCTGTTAGAATATTTCAAAAGTTATATCAATCTTTACAAAGGAGATGAACTTCCTGAACCAAAAAGTATGCTTGTGGTATGTATACGTTAAACACTCTCATATCTGTGATTTATAATTTTTATAATATTTATAATTTTTTTTTCTTGTTTTGTTTCATTTAAAGAAGAAGCAAACATCTACATCTTTCTCAACAATGTTTTGCATTTACAGGCTACCGCAGAAGCTAACAACTTAACAGCTGTAGCTGAAGCTAAAGATTTGTACCTTCAGATGATGGAAAATGTGTGCGGTGGAGGAAAACCGTTTTTAGCGACCGCGCACTTGGAATCAGAACATCATCATTGTGTGGACTCGGCTCTTCGTCAATTCCAAAATAAACGAAAAATGGGTGGAGAAGAATTCAGTCAAATATATATGGAAAAATTGATTAAGGCAAGTATGCGTATTTAACTAACTGTAATTTTTTGTAGAATAATTTATAGATGACTGATGTATTTGTATTTTTTTTCGAGATGTTTATTTTAATTTAATTTAATAAATGTTTTTTTCGCAATATATATTTATATAGGACATGGATGAATCTTTCTTACAATTCAAGGCGCATAACGAAAGTAAAAACATCTTTAAAGCAGCGCGAACGCCAGCAGTGTTTTTCGCGATAGCCGTTACTATGTATATTTCGTCCGGAATATTTGGTCTTGTTGGTTTATATACAATAGCGAATGTATGCAACCTTATTATGGGTATCGGTCTCCTCACTCTTGTTTTATGGGCATATATAAGGTATGTGAATTATTTAAAAATATGTGTGAAAACTTTCTATTATCATGCACCATTTCTTACTACTATCTCTTGTTTGAATATTACTTAGATATAGTGGAGAATTCAGAGAAATTGGCACACAAATAGATGACTTAGCCAATAAAATATGGGAAAATGTAAGTATGAATATCTCAGAAATTAATCACTCAATTTTTTATCTTTATATGTATCTATTTCAATGTTTTTCATGTAGAAATATAAAATCTTTCTGATAAAAGTTATATATTGTTCACAGTGTACTAATGAAAAACGATATTTGAAAAAGGTAGTTTTTTTTACTCATTTATTAGTTTTATAAACGTGTAATGTACATGTTTTTCTTAAATTTAATTTTAAATACTTTTTACTCAAAATACAATACAAATAATGTAAAAAAAAATTCAATTAATAACTTAAGAAATTTACCTGCACTAAAATCACTTACAAAATTTTATCTGTTTCATATATCACATATAAATAGCACTTATCAGTCACAATGTGTATATAATTTACATATTAACATGGATCATATGATATTCACATTATAATTAATGCATTTTTTTCATTGCAACAGGTCTGGCTATGCGCTCATCTTTGTTATAAATTAACATATAAATTAAGATACCTGATCCTATCCATTGTAGTAATTGTGTTTGCAATACCTATATGTCATTTTACTTATCTCGATCTTTGTAGACACGGCTATATATGATCCCACGCTTTCCTTCCTCTTTAAATTTTAAATTTATCAATTATTTCAATTTCGAATTGCTTCTCGATACCGTTTCTGATACATCTATGTTTCATAAATTCTTTTTTTATTAATCAAAATCCATTTGATAATACAAGTACAACCATTAATACCATTCTTTTAATTTTTTTTCTATTCCTGTCATAAGCCGAATGCTAACAGGAACAAATATCGAAAAGGTATGGCATTTGGCTAGATAGATATATAATCAAATATTTATAACTTAATATTGACCATACTTTTCTATCCGAACATTAATCACGATTGTTTTAACCGGAAATTACAATACTTCTGTGTAACTTTTTTCATATGTCGCATTAATTTTCGTAAAATGAACGCCTATACCTTGAAGCTGCGAAATAATTTAAAATTTTAAAACTTATTACATGTGTAATAAAAAGTACACAATCTTAATTGCTCAAAATTATCTATATATTATAACTGTTATTAAATTTATACAGGAAAGAATAATGGAAAAAATTATTTTTACATTTGTTCAGTTTATGAAGCCACTCTACCAACAATTTGTGGAGAAGTCAGTGTCTGTAGCAGTGGCGCAGGCTGCTGAAATAGCGGTAACAAATTCAACGATGAATGCCGCCACTGTCACTGCCAATGGCAAGGCTAAATTATCATAATACTTCATTCCTACACTATCTCGATTGTCCAAATGGATTGAAATATTGCATTCTTGTGTGCGAATACCAACAAGTGACATAATCAAATTTTATATGTTATTTCTTGACATACCGCCATGAATAGTTTTCTCTCTGTTTAAACTGGATTAAACATTATGGCTTGAACGTACTAATTTGAAATGACTGTGAATGTATATATGATGTATTCTAATTATAAAAAAGAAAAACAAACAGCGTTAGATTGGTGGAAATCGTGATATACTAGTATAGCCTGGTATATCCTTGGTATATATGATGTTGTTATAAAAATAAAATCTTGTACTGGTGAAAGATATTGTAGCTTGATCTGAAAATGTTTTATGACGGGGATGTTAATACATATATTTAAAGTTATCACGAATTATATTAAAAAAGTAGAAAAATGCATTTGTGAAAATATTGTAAACAGTTAGGAAAATAAGTCTATTATGTATGCTAATTTTTGTTTTCTTATCCACTAAGTGCATGCAAACTTTTTGTTGTATCCATTACACTTAAAATGCATTTTGCAATTAATTCTTTTTTTTATATAGCAGGATTTTGTTTTTGCACAATTACATTTTTATTATTTTATATGTTATTTATATGCTTGGACTAAAATAAAGTAGATTTTGTTTGTGCCAGAAATTTTCTATATCAGTTACTGAGCTATTGTTTAATAATAAAAGGAAGAATGTACATATAATGTTATTCACATTTTACGTAACTTGGAAAAGTGATAAAAACTACTTTGACATAGAGTTCATGCGCCATATAATATTATTGTTGTGGTATCTTATTAAATGCAACATCTCTCAAAGTTGTATAACATTATATTAATCTACTTAAGAGAGTAAGATATAAGTCTTATGTTGCCAATACACTGTTAATAGTGCTCAAATTTGCTAGATATGCTGGATTCTATTGCCTATATTGCTCATTGAATAAAACTAAGAGATCTTGTCTAATATATTTTATACTTGATTTAAGATATTACTCACATAGTTTTTTTATCCAAAAGCGACTTACAAGAATATAAAGAATTAATTTTTTCTTTTTATTGCATGAATTTTGTTCAATGAGTAATTTTGATAATAAAATCTGACATATGTATATGTTAAAACTCTATTACACAAGAGTCTCTTGCCAAGTGATTATTAATATACTTAATATTCGATCTATAACATACTTGATGGAGTAATGTGTTTATTTTTATAACTCTTGCATAGAATTCTTCTATTCTTACAAATTTCATTAATAAATGACAATATTGAACTTAAAAAGTTTTATAATTAAACGTGTCTAATAAACATTACATATTGTTTGGAAAATATATAATTATACTTTTTTTTTTTGTAAAAGAGAAACTATGATGGTTTTAACTTTATTATAAATTGTTTAAATCTTTGATATCTTAAAATATTTACTTTACGATGATGTACATGAAAAATATGACTTTTTTTATTTTTATAAACAAATATAATTGCTCCTTTTTATGCAACATAATATATCCAATTTTTAAAATGTTTTTTTTTTAAATTGTGACCTTATAATTTTATCAACAGATATAAATATCGTCATAAACAGGCAGCTTTAAAATATTCTTAATTAATATTTATTTTATTAATAAACATCTTTATATTATCAATATAGTTATATTTCATCTCATTGTGCTTTATTACAGAATAGTTGTATGTAGAATAGTAAAGTTATGCAGAGATGCATGGTCATAAAGGTGCCATTAAACTTAATTTTGGATTACCAAGATTTTCTGTGTGTCACGTATTAAATTTATTAATTTTATAAAAATTTGTTTTTATTTGTAATTTATAAGTTACCTAAATAAATAATTCTAGCATATATTCAAGTTAATTATAAACAGTTACAATTAGCACTTAAACTAATATATATCATTTTAGTATTATACTTTAAACTGACAAGATAAAATATGTGTATATAACATCAACAATTAACATATGCAATTTTAGTATTGGAATAGTTGTGCAATTTTATAAAATAATTAGAAATTAATATAATAACAAAGTTAAATAATTGCATTCAAGTGTCTAAATTATTTACAAATACCGATATTTATATGAAAGAAACTTATAATATCTTACATATTTTATATAGTTATGATGTTAAGAATAAATACATCATTGTGTGAATAATTTATAGTTGCAGTTATCAATAAAGTTACCTCAATCAAAAATTCTGTATCATAAAATACCTTTAAGTGCATTGCACTTGCACATCTACACTATATTTGCTACACTTTTGTTTTAGATCTTGTATACTAATATTGTAATAAAACTTGTATAAGTAATAACTTCTTAATGTCATTAATCTTTTTACACCATCAAAATACACTATTATATACTAGTAAAATATTAAGATGATTATAAGTT
Organism: Anoplolepis gracilipes; assembly: GCF_047496725.1. NCBI lineage: Eukaryota > Metazoa > Arthropoda > Insecta > Hymenoptera > Formicidae > Anoplolepis > Anoplolepis gracilipes. The sequence goes on along the minus strand of NC_132978.1, from coordinate 7,012,489 downwards.
ATTGTGAATAGAAATATAAGGCTCGCATATTTTTCTATTTATAAAATAAATATATTTTATTTCTAAAATTAACAAACAAATGTATATATTTGCAATATTTAAAATTTATTTAAGTCTTAAACATTCTTCTCACCATATCATTGCTCCTCTGAATTGATTCCTGTAATCTGGTGTTATAAATATTAAACTGCTCTTTTGCTGCATTATTATTTGGCTCTAAGGTAAGTATTTCCTTTAAATCTGCTACAGCTTTTTCATTATTGTTCATATATCCATATGCCATTCCTCTTCTATATAAAGCCTTAACATTATTTTTATCCTTGCACAACACTTTATTACATAGAGTAATGGTATGTTCATAATTCTTTCGACTCAGATGACACATAGCCATATTGTTGTACAGCGCTAATCTCAGACCATTAATATTGGATTCTAATTGTTTATCTAATTCTAAGTTTGCTATTGGCTCCAATGTTATCAAAATTTTGCAAGCTTTGCTGAATTTGTAGAATGCATCTGTAATTCTTGAATCCTTGAACAATTCAACACCTCTTTCTTTGTATCTCAGGGCTATTTCATACTTCTCCTCTGCATTCCATTCCCAGATTGGTTTGTTACGCTCGCATTTAATCAATGTAATCTCAAACTTGACTGTTAAGAATTCACTATTAACTTCTGACTGTTTTGCAGGTATAGTGATGGTAACGAGACTCCTCTCATGGATGTTCATCATCTGAATTGCATTCTCGATCTTTCTATCAATTTCTGCGCTTGCTTCACCTATAACTAACACTTTTTCACCTTCAACATCGAGAATGTCGGTATAGTACTTTTCTCTCAAATCTTTGTTTGATGCTCCCGTGACAATTAACTTCTCTACTAGAACATTACACGTGGAACGTTCTGTAGGTTTCTTGGTATATACTGCCGGTTTTAGTACACTTTTCGTGATACTTTCGTCCGCTGATTTCCATTGCAACATCGTGAGAATTTGTTAATGATCGATTCTGTATATACATACAAAAAAAAACAACTCTGTTAATCAACTAAAGATAATCAGCATTAATTAATAATTAACATAAATGAAACATAAATGTCATAATAATGCAAGTGATATGGAAATCTCCGATTTTAATATGTTTTAAAATCTCTGATTTTAATATATTTCAACATGTATATGTTCTTGAAACGTCACTTACTTTAATCAAAGAGAAATCTGAGAATGGCCACATTGGATTTTTCATGAATATTAGGAGTTCCTAATTGCACAGCAAGAATGACCCGGCATTCTTAACCTTTTCAATCTTTGTGTTGACAGACACGAAAATGGATCGTGTAGCGTGCAGGCAGGACGCGGAAATGTTTGCCGCGCATCTAAAAGCGATCCAGTAGCCAATCAACTTGTCACTTTTCCGTAAGAGCGAAAGGTTAATTGGCTACCGTGCTTGTCTTTTGCGCTTGCGCAGCAAACGTTTCCGCTTTATATATATTTATTCATTTAAAAAGAAATCATAAAAATATAATTATTAAAAATTTATATTATATTATAAAAACAAAATAAAATTAATACAACTATGTATGTCTTTATTGTACCCTTAATTGCATATCTAATTTTGTCCATTTTTCACTGACTTTCCATAACCATTTTGCCAGATTATCGTTTTTGGCTTCATCTGATACTTCTTCAATTTTGCAATTACTGTAACAAATCAAGTAATAATATTAATGCTAGATTCATTATTTGCTAAATTTATCATTTGTCAATTCCCTTTGATGATACTTACTCGAAATAACAGCCAGAAACATCTGTAAGACTAGGATCTAACGCTGCATACAAAACAGTTTGGGCCCCTTGCAAAGGTGCTCTAATAAATGGCCAAGCAAATGGTTTTAAGAATATTCGTGTGAAGAAGTTGTTATATACAAACATATGTCGCGTTATATTTGTATCCACTATACCAGGATGAACAACATTTACAGTAACACTGCTTCCTAAATAATACAGAAACCTATTTTAGCAAAACACTATAAAACGATAAATTAAGCAATCATTATTATTATTAAATTACCTTTCAATTTGTTTGCCAATTCTCTGGTGAACAAAATTATAGCTAATTTACTTTGTGAATAAGCTTTACCAGCATCGTATTCTTTATTGCTATTTAAATCTGTCATATTTATTTGACCTCTACGATAAGCAACACTTGATACGTTCACAATTCTAGATGATGTAGATGCTTTTAAAACATCAAGAAGTAAATTTGTGAGCAAGAAATGTCCTATATGATTGACCCCCAGCTGCATCTCGATACCTTCTTTGGTATAACTCTTTGGACATCTCATTACACCAGCATTATTGATAAGTATATCAAGTTTATCATATTCTGTGATACAAATGAGATATATGTAAACATTTATACTGTGTAATAAAAAATTAGAAATTCATAAATGAATATACTTATATATAAGTAATTACCTTTCTTAAACTGCTTAACAAATTTTCTAATACTTTCTTGCGATGCTAAATCACACTTCCTACAGTAAACATACTTATTCTTTGTCTCAAGTACAATATCTTGACGTGCCTGTACAAAAATAATATATACACATATAAATTTTTTTATTTGAAGTAATTAGCAGTAATAATGATACAAAAAAGCTATATAATATTTCTTTTAAAGGAATGATTTATGTAAAAGAATTATTGTATTTTATTTTTGCAGATTGAAAATAGACATTACTGACAATATAAATACCTTTTCACATTTTTCCATATCTCTGCATGCCATAATAATTTTTGCATTGCGTTTGGCTAACTCTAAGACTGTTTCTCTTCCAATACCAGTATTAGCTCCGGTCACAATGGCAACTTTATTAACTAAGTTTTCTTTACCTGTATATTTTGTACCTCCCATATAATCTCTGCAATATTTTAATATAATTACTTCCTATCACTTATGTCATAAAACAGTAAAATATTTTGATCTAGCAAATTATATATCAAAAATAAAAAAGATGATGTAATAAGTAGTTTTTATCATTTTTTATATCTTTTAGTTACATTTATATTGTAGATATTCATTTATTCATATTCACACACACACACACAGTAAGAAGTAAAGTTGTAGAGTATAAATAAATGTGAAAAACCAATTAATTATGATTCAAGAGAGTTTTAAATAATATTAAACACTTTGCCAAATTTTTTTTTAGAATATTGGAAAGAATTTCAAGCAACATTACTTTGTCAAATATGATACAGCGACAGTAGTCGCTGCCACAGAAGCGTAAAAAAAAGGTTTTGGAAGTGTCCAACGCATTTTTATAATTCAATAAATGCAGTAAAGTTATAAACAATGTAAATAAACAATTTATGATTTATGAGAGCGTATATAACCAAAAAATATATAACTCGTGGAAGAGCGCATGTCGGTGTGTTCCGAAGTTAGCCATACGCGCACAAAAACACGTGTTTTATATCGTATAAAATTAATTTTGATATATTCTTATTATTATATAAATATAAAATCTAATTAAATCTTTATATCATGAATAGATTAAAAAAAAAGAGGAAATTTTTCAAAAATGTACAAAATTCTATAAATACATGCAATCATGTCTGACAATATAAGCTTACTGGCTTTTCTTTTATATATTTTCTTTGAATTACATTTTTAACTATAAATTATTATATTAAAAATTATAATGAAGTTAATTAATAAATTAATTTAATTATAAATTTTTAAACTTGTGAACAAGAGAATGTATAAGAGACAGTGAACAATCTTTCACATGTAATGAAAAAGTATTTATAAAAAAAATTTTATTTATATACTTTTCTTTATACATGGCTTAAACATTCTATAGATTCTATAAATATGCATATATAAGTATATACATTATATTTAAATAAAGCTATTCTCTCGACAATTATTATATATTCTGTGGATACATGAGCACCTTAGGCTGTTTTATGATATCGTGTAGAACACAAAGATTCATTATTAAGAGATCAGGCATTTATAATGGTTATTTGTCTACACGATTTCATAATTGTATCATACAAATTGTCAAACAAGATAAACTCACTACACTCTCGTTCACTCGAATTCATGATTTATTTAGGATATGTCACGCTTTTGCCAAATACGCTTACGATACAAATCATTCATGGAGTACAATTGCAATCTACAGATTTCATATATAAATAATTTTGATCAATATCAATAAATATAGCTCAAAGCGTGTATAAAAAATGTATCAGAAGAATCCTTTAAATGTATAAGACTTTTCAAATACTGATGTAATGAATTTTAAAATATTTTGATATATATATACTTCTCAAGTTTAATTTGTAAAAATTTGAAATTTTAAGTGAAAGAGAGGAAGTTACACTGTAATATAAATCTTACATACAAACTTTGAAAAAATATGTTAGCATCATCCAAAAATGAAATGCTAGTGAATTTATGTTATTCAATATTATATCATGCAATAGCAAATTTTTAAAACTTTCAACAATATATTCCATCAGCTAGCTCATTATGCTATTCCTTATTCATAAATTACAATAAAAATACATTAAAATAGTTTTTACTTTTGAAAATAATTACACATCATATAATTCGATAAATATAAATAAAATAACATAAATGAAATAATGAAGAGAACATTCATGAAGAATTCCAAACAAAAGATGTATTCCTTATGATCAAGTTTAATAAAACAGTAATGAAGACTTCATGAATGTTAGAGAATAAATTACTACTTAATTAAAGAATGAAAATTATACTATCATTAACCTTATTATATGTACATAATGCTTAACAATTGTGATGTGTTCTTTTCAAATTATTAGATCACCCTTCCTCTCACCCTTTTTTCATCCAGTATGTGTAATCTAATAATCTCGCATTTATACTATAAAGAGAAAAATCACATCTAGCATGTATTTGTAATTCTTTCCAATCTCATATAATAATTTATACAGTATCCGTGTTCATACTATTTTTATCATAAAGATTTTAATATGATGACTCCGGAACGCAATAATTCTCACAGTTTCAAGTGCAGAATTACAAAATTTAACTCTAAAAGTTGGGAAGATATTTTCTACAGTTATGGAATAACAATCAACATTGAAATTAAGAAACTCTCGATTTTCCTTTTTTTGCTTATTTTTTTCGATAACCGCCAAAAAACGCTTCTTATTTGAGTCTATTAAAATTAAACATTTGTTTCTTTTAATAGATATAATAAGGTGTAAATATAATTGTATAAGCTTAATAGTATATGCTAATCATATACAGTGTATACACTGTGCACTTGGTTCCCTCGAGTTATTTCCAACATTGTGAATACATATCAGCATGTTATGATTTATATTATTCATACTACTTATATCACATGATAAATTTTCGCGTTTTATTTACAATAACAGTGCTTCCATTTATGTTCGTAAACTTCTTTTTTTTCCATGATTGTTACAGGGCATTAAACTAATTGATAATTTGAGTGAATTTTGTTGATAGCGATATTAATTCAATTTTGCCATAGTAGCCTTTGACAAAATTGTTCCAGCTTATACAAATCACTTAGCGAAAGTAAAGCTTGTACATTTTTCGATCTATGAAAAATATATAATTGTTATAGACTTAGCCTACTCACATCATATAATTACATTTCAGTCTAAATTGTCCTTCTGAATTTCTTTTCTATAACTTCATTCTCTTAGTCTGTCTTATTGGATCTTACTATGCAGTTCAGTTCAATGCTGTCTTTAGTACAGATATTTCATTGCTTTTCAAAATTTATGACTGTTATGCAAAATAACTCCAAAAAAGAAGGAATATGATATATTTCAAAGAGCATGAATCTTAATCAATAAAAAAAATTTTTAGAGTTGTAAAAAAATTCTAGTATAGTTTGATTGCTATAATTGTAATAGCATTAAAACGTAATTTAAGAAGAAAAAAATTTTGTCTCACTTGTATCAATAAAAATCAATTTAATTTTACATTAATAAGTATATAATGGTATTAATGTTTGCAAGTATCCCAACATATATTAAAATTCAAGTTAAAAAAATATTTTAAATTTAATATTTAAAAAATTCTTTAAAATATTGCTCTAGTCACTTCTGGTTTCTCTTTTATCTTGTTTACAGGAACTTTTCTGTAATTGAACATTGCTCATCATATTAATGTAATTGTAAAAATATTGACGTCTTGCTTCAATATTCAAACTAGATAAAAAACAGTTCTGCCTTTCATCATTTGTATATGAGAATTCCAAAAAGCATGTTTTGTTTATAATTATGATATTAAATCAAGTAATATGCAAATGATATGTAAAAACCAAATTTCACATTATATGCAAAACACATATACATATATTAAAACTTGGATAAAATAATTGAAATAAAAAAATTTTACAAACAAAAGAATAAACTTTCTAATTAAAAAATAAATAGCAATATAAAAATACACAAATTAATTAATGACAAATAAACGCAATAATTGCATGACGAGATTCACAATGAATTTCTGAAATGCTATGCTTGGCAAAATGTTTGCATTTGCTATACCAAGTCTTGAAAAATGTCAAGAGAATCGAAAATAGATGTTAATGGAATTCAATAATGCATGTAGTATCTTCCTAGAGAATTATAAATGAAAATTTGATACTAAATGAGTAAGAGTAATGTGACAATAACGCGAATATCAGGTACTTTTTTTCCGGAATTTAATATTATACTGTGTGACAAAGTTTTAAAGTCATAGCATGGAAAAGATGTTTATTATGTTTGTTCTGTGAGATTTGTCCTCACACATATAAATATCACATGCAAGTACACTTTAAAGCTTCTCAACACCAATCCTGTACTGAGCATTTGAACGCTGCATATCATCAACATACTCCAAACATTTCCTAACATCTCTGTATTGCTAATATTCATCTGGTAACGTAAAAAGAACTGTAAACTGGGATGACGGGCATAACGGGCAGTCTCACCCAAGTATTTTTATCGCATCCATAATCCAAAAGACTGCTCGATATGTCTGCATTATGTTTTCTCTTCTTTTTATACTGCTTTTTCTGGTTTTCCTCAGGCCATAGAAATTGTAACGTTAATTCCTAGGTTTCCATTGTCAGCGAATAACTGGGCAATAGAAGTGTCAAATACAAGGCAGTCAGAATTTAAAATCGCAGACGATACACCCTCGTGAATAGACCGTGGCATCGCTTCCCACGTGAGACGCCTTCTATGACCATTTAATTCTAATCTGTTAAACAGAATAACTTAATGAAAGTCATAGCCCCCAATATAACAATGTTTTAAATGTTAATTAATTTATTTTTTTTTCTAAATTGTTTTCTAAATTGTTTTCTCTATTAAATACAATTATAATTACAATTATGTTTAGTTACCTGTAAGCAAAGTTCTCTGCTTGCTTCCTCGAACCAATCAATTGTACAATTGCAAAAAACTGCTGATGTCCATCATATTTCTCTTGTTTCTCAAGCACTAGCATAAAGTGATGGCCAAAACAGGATTGCATCATCACCCAATCTACAGCTCCAGGAAGATTAATATCAGTTGCCAAAAAGACAATGTCTTCTCCTAAAGAAAAATACACAAAGAATAATATGTAAGAAGTTACAAGTAAGGTGCAAAAAGAAATAACAAAAATTTAATACCTTGTAAGGTCGTAATACTTTTGTGGCTCATCATAAGATGCGACATTACTTGTTCCAGTGATCCCTGCCATTTACAGGACGCACCCGGACAAGGACAACTGTATGGACGGAACTCGCATGCATCCTCGTGATCTGCCTTTTCAGTGTGTACCAGTGAAACTGTACAGCCACTGGTAGAATATTTACAGGGGAACATCACATTACTCGCTACTTTTTCCATAGCCAAATTACGGATGTTACCTGTGTATTGTCAGATTATTTGTTAATTATAATTTCAATAACAATTTTAATAAAAAAAAATAATAACAATAATTGCATACCTAGCGGACCCCTGCATGTGGGGCAGCAGGAGAGTTTCGGTCGGCAATTTGTGCAAACAAGATGCCCGCTTTGACATTGTAAAATCGGTGGAAGCACGTAATCGAAACATACGGGGCATTCAAAGAGGCTCGCTAAATCGGTGGAACTGCTCAACGCTGATACCGTTGACGCGGAGGTACTCGCTATCCCCCTGCCTCGCTTACCCGTGCTGATATTTAACTGGGACATTATGTCTTCTAGGTTATGTGTCGAAGTTTGTCAATCTGATTTAGATCACTCGACGATGGTTTTTGTTTGTTTCTTGCACCCGTGATGCGGCTCAGCAATCGTGATGCATTTTTGTTGTATGTGTAATTAGTTGATACATTTCTGAAAAATTACGCATTATAAATAATATAAATAATAACTCAGATTATATTTGGATTAAAAAAAAGATCTTACTTAATCTTCAAATACTCGCGTTCTAAAAACAGAGTTATTTATTTTACGCTTTTTCTCTCCTTTGACAAATACCCTTTTTTTTCTATGGATACATATTTCCCTTCTCTCCCATATATATATATATATATATTAAATATTAAAAATTTTGAAACGTTACAAGAAAAAAGTTTTTTATTGTTAATTTCTTATATATATATATAAACAGCTTTTTTTCTCATATAAATAGGAACTTAATTTTGTATTTTTAAACTTAAGAAATCAACAATAAAAAACTTTTTTCTTGTAACGTTCCAAGTTTTTAAAATTTATTTAAAAATTATTAATAATAAGTATATCTCTTTCTTTTGTGTGCGTAAAGAAATGATATATCCTAAAATAGAGCGTTACATCATATTTTTTTTTTGTTAAATAATAAAAAGAAAAAAATTACTTGTATAGAATTGACCTGGGACACTATTCTGTACATACTATTTCGACATAAAAAAATATACACAATGACTCACCGAACCGATAGTCATCGGTAAGTATCATTGTGTACAGAATAGTGTCCTCGGCTAGTATTTAAGAGTTAATAAGTAATAGTAATATCTGTATATTAAAATTTTTAATATAATTTTTGGACCATTAATTAAAGCTATTTATAATAAAATTCACACACACACACACATACATATAATGCTCTTATGCGAAAGAAAACCGACTTAACAATTACAGAGTATGACATTACGAATCAGCTGATATCTGATGACACTTTGATTTTCACTGTGATTGTTAGGTTTCACCAGGTTTCACTGTTTCGAAAATCGCTACATCTCAAGTTTCTCGAAATATTTCGTATCTTTTCGTCTATTAGAGATACTACAAGTGTTTCGATTATCGTGTTAGATAACTTTCAACACAGATTATAGAGATAAAGCTTAATATCTCACTTCAATGAATATCACACTTACTGATAAGTTTCAGCACAAAATAAATATTATGTTAATAATTTATCACTATATACGGCTGACGTAGATATTCAATGATATCTACGTATCTAGACTCCTAAACAATCACAATAACGGCGATACACCTTGACTCATTATGCAATCTGAAACCGCTTGATCATAATGTTACACGTTGTTCTTCGATACTGCAAAAATTTGCCGACACATTACAAATCTCGCGGGCGATTAGCAATCAAGATCCATCGCACTCTTCTGTAAAGATCCACATGTATATTGGCAATCAAGATGCTTGCATAGATAATTTATGCTATGACAATATTTAATCACTATTTTATTTTTTAATCAATTAGTGGTTACAATTACAAATTTTAGAGAAAATTACGGATGATGTTACAAGAAGTTTTCAGAGTATCAATTCAAATCAAATAGATGCGTTAAAGTTCTTCAAAGGGAGAGAAAGAATGAGAGAAATATAAAATGACAAATTTATATTTTTAAAAGAGAAATAAAAAACAAACGCTACAATTTTCAATCGCCGTAAATAACTTTACGTTTATTTTATTCAATAATTGTATGTAAGTATTAAAACTTATTTTTTTAAAAATAATAATCGTGATTTAACATTTTCCTGTATTATAATTATGACCTCTTTAATGAATCAATTTAATAGTTATTTTATGATTAAAAGCCGACAACAGTTAAATTCGACAAATTAAATCTCTTTGATGTTACACAAGTATATATATATATATATATATATGTTAGAAGAAAACTCTTACACGAGTTACTTTTTTTTTTACTACTGCACAACACACAAATGGAAATAGAAATTATTTGACAATGAGTATCTGCAGCGTCGAAACTCAACGAGTTCTATATCCTCACTTTTCCCTTCCATTCTTTTCATGGATGTCTTTGTCTTTCAGGACACATTATATGTATATATATATATATATTTTATATTTATTTGAAACTATCACTTACCAAGGCGCATATGCAGGTTTATATAAAGATGTATATAGGTAATATCGTCACGTTCATCGCCGGGACAGATGCAACATACACGGTTGCGGTCTTGCGTGTAATCGGACGGCCGACTGATGGCCGAGTGAAGGCACTTCTTGTAGATGACAATGACGATGATGAGGACTATGATAAGGAACGCAGGTAGTCGCAGGTGACTCGACACGGCGGTCCAGATCCGTTGTTACGCGAGATCCCGTCGGCGACGTTGCGTGACGACGCATCGATGTGATCGGGATGTTATAATAAACGATACCACAACGCGAGAGAGAATGTTTTCCTCGGACTGACAGAGGGGGATGGGAGAGAAAGAGGGGAAGGAGGGCTACATCGCGAATCCCTGCAGCCGTCGAGGCAACGTGACTGATCGCGACGGCACCCGTGTAGATTCTGGGTGAGGCATCGCCGTGCAAGCTTGGACGCGCTGTCGCGTTCTCTCTCTCTCTCTGTCTTTCGCTTTAGATGTATTTCAGATTGCCCGATTCTCCTGTAACACGAAACGCAGGAAGCTTCAGCTGAATCGTACACCACTGAATCACGCGAGCCACTCGTCGTGTGTTACTGTACGCTTTGAGGATGCCATGCCAAGTGCTGGACTGAACACTAAAAGACATTCAGCTCCATCTATTGAGGAAAATATAACCTACACCATTCTCTCTGATGATAATCTTGCTGCTTAATTACATTATATATTATTATTAGATATATATTATATATTATTATTAGTTATATATTATTAGACAATTAGGTATAAAATTAGGATGGTGCAAAAGTTTGTCAAATCAAATTAAAGATAATTTTATAGGTTTTAAATGTTTTTCCTTTTTAAAAACAAATTTTTTACTCTATTTGATTTTAAACTTAATGTATAGAAACAGATAATAAAACTTTTGCATCAATCTAATGTATTAAATCTATCTATCTATATATATATATATATAGATAGATAGATTTAATACATTAGATTGATGCAAAAGTTTTATTATCTGTTTCTATACATTAAGTTTAAAATCAAATATATATATATATATATATATATAATACATTAGATTGATCTGTTTCTAGATTAAATTTAAAATAAAATACATATTGTGTATATATATATATATATATAAAATATATAAATATATGTATATAAATAAAAAAATATAAATGTTATATATAATATCACAAGAAATATTTGAAATAATTGATATTTATTTTTTGCTATAATTAAAATATACACTGTGTCATGGGTGAAACAGGCGAATAGTAATTAATAGTAACAAAATATCTGTATCGTTTCCTTTAATTTTTCATTCTCTCTTTTTCTCTCTCTCTTTCTTTTTTTTTTTTTTTTGTATTCCACATATATTTCACACGCAAATATGGTATACACAGTATACAGATTTAATGTCAAAGACAGTTAGCTTGGCTTATATAAATTCCTTTGGATGCACTAGTTTGACATACTAACAGACAGATTAGAGCCTGTTGTACATTAATTTAGATGTAAAAGCAGATATCTAGATGTAATATTTAGGTATTATTAGTAAGAGTGTAATATAAAGCATTTTGACTAAAAATGATCAGTATTTCATAAAATAATGATAAATTTTGAACATCTTGCATATTCAACCTGCTTATATACTATACACAGGCCTTTACATGAATTTCTGTACAACATACTGTAGTCTGTAATATACATCGGTAATAACAGTGTGTTCACAATAAATGCTGCATCAACAAACGCTGTAATGAACATGTCAATAATGCATCCAACAGAATTCACAAACGAATTCTATTATAGATCTATTAAAGATGTTTTCAAAATGAATTTCTCCTGTTAACTTTCGTTTGATCGAGTTAAGCCAAACCATTGATGTCTTTGTGACGTCTGAGAAAAAACTTTTGAATGTTTAAAGTTTTTTCAGCCTTGTGTACAATATAATTTCGATGTATCTAAACATAGTATCCCACATATTGTGTCTTATCTACATTCTCTAACAATTACGTTATTCTGTTTTCTTTCAATTTTGTAGTCGAAACCGCAAATTCTATTAATTGTCAAAATTTTCTAGAGCCTGTATCATCATTTGTGACAGTCTTTTCGCGATATGAAGAGCAGTTTTCGTACGGTGAACAGGAACTGCTACTCGCACGTTAGAAATGTGAAAGAAATATTAAAGTAATCTACAGATTGTGGTTTTTCATTTCTGATCGTTGGCCACCTTAAGTCTACTTTAAACAAATTATAATTTGCGATAAAATTTGCTAGAAATTCACTTATAATTATACAGAAAACATTTTAAAAAATAAAATATGCATAAATACATACATACATGCATGCATACATACATACATATATATATATATATATTGTATATATGTGTATGTAAAATTTAAGACAGAATTCTATTTATAATTTTGCGACATATTTAACGTGGTACATCCAAATATATAGCAAAATTATAAATAGAATTCGATCTTAAATTTCAAATTATAGATCATCGAAAAAGATATTAAAACTTTAATTTTATGCTTATTTTATTTCTTCAAATGTTTTCTATATTACATGACATGTAAAATTATAAATGGAATTCTATAAATTTGTTACAAAATTCGTCACGAATTATAAATCGTCTAAATAGACTTTAAACATTGATATCACTTAATTACTTTGAACATTTAAGAAAATCTTTGTTATTTTCAGTGTGTACATTGCTGTTATTATTTTTTTCGCCATATTCATGTTTTATTCTTTTGTTATACAGACCGAGCACACAGACGACACGCAAGTAATAGAACTTTGTTTCGAGATAGATTTTATCCATCTCGTTTTATTAAAGACAGATTAGAATTGCCAGACTAACTATGGCAATATATGTTTTATAATGACACATTCACAGGATGTCGATAGTATAATACAATTCTGCATAAATATTGTAAACTATGATTATACTGCAATATGCATATTTTTTTTTCTTTTCTCACTACAGACGTATCGTTTCGTCGACACTATTTTAGCTAAGTTCGTCGTTTGCGTGCACTTTATGTATATACCCAGGACGCTCATATTTTAATTATATTCTTTTTTCATTTTTTTTACATTTTTTCCTCTGAATTTTAACTCATTATTACATCGTCATACAAATACGCATAAATGATTGTATGTATGTTTTTATTTTCTTGATGTAACATACGATGTACATATATGTACAATTTAATCTGTATATCTTTCAATGTGTTAGACAGATATTAGATAGTATACAGATATTAGATGATACGCGACAAAATGAGTTTAGATAACTTCCTTAACATTACTTACACATATCCTTCAATTACAATATAAATGGTTTGCGAGTAGATCATATATTTAGAGCATATCTATCATATTTATCTTTGACTACACTATTTGACATGAGTTATATAAGGAAGAAATATATTTTTATAAGCCCTTGGTCCATAAGTATTTTCTTTTTTTTTTTTGTCTATTATGTAGCAAGACTGTAATCATACAAATTAAGATTGTCCAAAAACAATTTGAATCAAGGTATACCAAGGTATACATTAATTTTTTTTATACATAATGTATATAGTGAATAACATGTAATAAAGAAATATGTGTGAACTTAAATTTCTAAAGATAATGAGAATACTAAAATAGAGTACTAGCATACTAAAATATTGAGTTGCCCCGAAAATTTGTGCCAAATTTTCAACGAAGAATAGGAGAGACATCTTTATACGTAGACATATTTTTTCCAAGATACATATACTTTTGTCTTTACATCTATGTCCCGATATAGACTGAAGTATTGGGCAGTATATATACACTGAAAAATAATTCACATATATGTACTTTCATTCATATATGAGGTTCGTTCTTTGTAGATGAACTTTTTGCACTTTTCTAAACATATACCTAATCTAATTTAATCTTATGCAAGTAATTCAGCGTGATGAAGATACTAGTGCAAGAAGTTCAACTAGAACAAATTGATGATGTATTGCCAATTAAAACAGAACAAAATCTCTGTAAAACCAAACTTAGTTTTACCTTCCATTATACTGCACTGGTGCCACATTAATTAAAAGTTGCTATAATTACTTGATTACATATTAAATATATGTATTATTTGAATGTAAAAATATAAAAAGTTTTTTGGATTCTTAGTGAAATACTTCTTCATATGTAAAATAATGTATTAATATTTTACGGCACAACTCAATATATTAGATATTAATATATAGCTACATGTTAGTTGCAAATCATGAATAAAGAACAAATAGAGTTAAATTAAATGAATACGACTCATACTCTAATATAAAGGTATTGAAAATTTTATTTTCTTTTCTAAGTTTATAATCATATCATATATCAATTGTTGTAGTTTTTTTTTATTATACAGAAAACCTTGCCAGATTTTTTACAAACAGAACAAAGTACATAAAAGAAAGTACAAGTTATGTATAAATTATCATGTTGTTTATCAACTCGTTCTGTTAGTGCAGAAGAAAATATGAAACACGCGCATTTTAAAACTTCTATATTTTACATGATAACATTAATTTCATTGTTTAACATTGATTTCGAATCACTGGTTTCGAGCAACAATCGTTTAATGATCGTTAAATAAAAATATTAATTTTCTGATGTTAACATTACTCATTCTTAATCATTTTACATTAATATTATCAACTTGTATTTCTTGTTATTATTGTTAATTTCAGTTATGCTATCACTAGCATGTGTTTCCTTTATAATCTATTAAACTCGGGGAATTTGGAACCGCTGGACGCGAGTCGTTTACAATTTTATAGCGAATTCGATTAGTAATGTTTGAAAAATGTATGCACTAAACTTTTAATGTGTACCAGTGCGCAATATTAGAATATATACTGGAAGGGCCAATCTCTGAATCATTGAACTATAGAACTATTGGAATAAATCTTCAAAAGATGAGGGCAATTTCCACTGATTTATGAAAAAAAGATAACTATTATATATAGAATATCATTTTTGATTGATAAATAACTTTTTACAATAAATTTGCTAAATATGAAAGGGAAGTAATATTCTTCACGATAAGGTTGCTTTTTCTTAAAGCACAATTGAGTTTAAGTTGTAACAATAATTGTCTGATAATAATAGAAATTGCTTTTTTCCAAATCGTGGCCACATATATCATTGTAGTTTGTTGCAGAAAAAAAGATTCATTCCAAAATTAAACTAAAATTCGCATAAACTCAACGATATAAATCAGAACAAAAAAATTATGACAAAACATTAATATCAGATATAGAATATATAATTACATTAATCAGTTTTAATTGTTAATTGCATATCACTGAAGAGAATCTTAAAGAAGCAGATCGAAATGTCTGGGTAATGTATAATTATATATTGTTTTTGAATTGAATATTAGATTCCCTCATTCGCTTTTACATCTGCTATTTGGCTTTCTGGTATTAGGTTTTCGCCACAATTTTATTTGTTCTCATTCCAAAATATTGTACAATTTAATGGTCTGAGCAATTTAACAGAAATGTTCACAACATTTGTTTATTTTTCTTACACTTTCTATTTTTTTAATGCATTATACTTCTGACGTTTTTCTTTCCAATGTCTGAGTATATATGAATCTTATTTCAAATACTCTCCTAAAGTTCTAAGATATAAGGTATAGAATGAAAAAAATCTATTATCTGTTTGAAATTATGCAAAAATGCATTATATGAACAAAACATATCTAAAAGTATAAATAAAATATTTAGGGAGTTATAAGAAACCGATTTTCAACATGGAACACACAAATAAAATATAACTTTAATGTTTATTTTTTATCATATGTCAATAGAATATATAGAATGCCATTTGAATATTTTACTTAATCTTACTCATTTCAGAAGTAGATGATAGTCAAAAGAACAGACGGACATCAGTTTTAATAAAGAATAGCAAGACTTTTTCTTCTTTTCCGGTTCGATCGTTTTTGTACGGTCCAACAGAAAAGCGATACGCAAATCATGAGTGGCATTGGTGGGCGATCGGGTTTTTCACATATACATAGCAGTAGTGATGATTGTACATAGACCTATGATAGCAATATTTTATTGATATTGCGTTTATCATGTATAGGCGAAAACCCCGGTTTACTCACCAGATATATGTAACACCCTATTATGATTTACTACACTCTAGCTCCGTTTTATATTACTTATACTGACATTGTTAACAAGTGGTACTTCATAGTTGATTCTCTTCTAGTTAATTCTATATTCTAATATATTAGAATTGCGTGAATTAACTAGAAGAGAATCAGCTAGATTTTTAATATATCATATTTGTTTATATAGTTTTGAAAAGACATGCTGAAGATGCTAACAGAAAGAAAATGCGACTACTAATAACTCGATAATTCAACAAAGTAATAGCATGTCGATATCGCCACTCACGACTTAGATCCAAATGCTTACGCATCCATTTTTGAAAAATCTTGCTTTTTATCTTGTAGTAAAACTGACAAAGATTATCAATCTGAATTAAGATTAAGAGTGAAACTGACAGAGTATATTTTATTTATAATACTTTCGTATATTTTGTTTAGATAATGCACTTTTGCATCAATCTCCTTCTTTGATCCCATTGAATGCCATTCTTCAAATTTCTATCTTTTGAATTGAAATCTTTGACGTTCTCCATACTTGACATTCTCCTACATGAAGCACTCATCTGATAATATTAGCTTTGTTACCTAAGCCGAGACCTATAGCGACAATAATAGTAGACTATGATTATCGCTATAGGTCTTGGCTTAGATGCTGAGATAATATCATCGATTTTTTCGGAGATATTTAAATTCATAGCGGAGACGATATTTGAATTCTATATTCTACAATTTATTACTAAAGAAAGAACCATTTGGCCCAACAGTAACATAACTATTTCATTATCCTGTTGAGTGAGTTCACCACTCGCCAATATATTCTCTCTCTGTCATGTAAGAGCGAGTCAGAACGCCGTCCTTCGCGATAATAATCGTAAGGACGCTGCAACCTACAACAAGGCTATGATGCCTAATCTTCAGTCAAATTTCTATTTCTCTTTCTTTCTTTCTTTCTCTTCTTTTTTTGATATATCTATATACATTTCTATACTCTTATATCTATCTTCTTAGACTTCCTAGACTGCACAAAAGAGTCTGCGCAGTTGAGATATTTATGTTCCGTGCAATATATACATTTTTTTGTTACTCTTATTACATACGTCTTTCTTCGAACTGCTTATGAACCTGTATTTCTTGTACACAAAGGTTCATATATTTATAAATTATTGACGTCTTTTGCTTCAATTTAGCCTCGTGAATGCGACTTTGAATGCGATTTTCTGAGCGTTGTTGGCGTTTCTGGACTGAAGAGTAACCTATGTTTACTAGGCGGTATATGCAAATGCGAACTCTGCACGTCGATGGAATTCCTTTCAGTAGAGAATCTTCATGAGCAATACTTAATACAAAATACTTCGTATATTTTTCTTGCACATTCTTGACTCATAACATGAGTTTTACCATTGTTCCATGATGTAATCAGTATTCTTTTCATTTCAAAGTCCCGTTAGGTGGGTTTATTTTAAAATTTAAAACCGAACTCAACATGATGTCCTCGTAGAAAATATGGCGGACGACATAATCGATGAGGCTATTATCCTGTTCTTTCTCTATTGCATTTCTTTAGATTACAATTTTGTGCCTTTGAGAGGATTAGTAACGTGTCACAGCCACGTAACTCCTGGAATACAGTCTGTATGTGTGTGTTTTTGTCCACGCGCGACACATTTATTTATATTTACAATTCGTCATGCTCTTCAACATCTGGTATATTATTATATTTATCTTCAGCATCTGGTGCATTATTAGGAATACATATCGATCTTTTATTTTCACGTTCAATTCTCGTAATAATAGATTTTTTTTTCTTTTCTCTTTTTAACAAATTATTAAGGATTATATATGTATTAATAAGATTATATATATATATTAAGGATTATATATGTATTAAGAATTATATAAAGAACTCTTACATATTCAAAAACATCTTGAGACGATCGCATTTCCTGATTTCGTGTCGGAACATTTTCTTTTGATTGTTCAAACTATTTCTCGGTCCATGATAGTAAAGGTAGATTTGAAACGCGCAAACGTCCTAGATGTTTTCTTCTATCCAGTAAGACAATCCTTTTAATGTTAATACCTATATATCTTCTTATATCTTCAATCATTTATCCTACGCTATACTCTAGTCTATCATACAAGTTATACATCTTCAATCATTTATCCTACACTATACTCTAGTCTATCATACAAATTATATATCTTTGTTTGCACTATGTTGTCCAGTATGCTATAACTTTTCCTATGTACGGATACAAGAGCAATAACCTGTATGATAGACTAAAGCAGTGTAGACAAATGATGGGATGATTGTTTCATCAGTGACGCGTCTTGCGGAGCCAAAAAATTTGCAAACGGCGACACGCTTTCCTTTACTTTCGTAGGTGCAGAGAGTGACGTCTTTTGCTTCGATTTAGGCCTCGCGCCACTTTGAATATGCAATTCTCGTTGTTGGCGTTTCTGAACTGAAGAGTGACCTATGCTTACTGAGCGGTGTATGCGAGCGCGAACTGTGCTGCATGTCGACGGAATTCCTTTCAGTAGGATCTTCATGAGCAATACTTAATACTTAATACAAAATACTTAAATGGCATTTTATATATCCTATTGTTATATAATAAGAAATAAATATTATTATATATAATATTATATATAAGTTACATTTCATTTTGAAAATTGTCAAGTTTTTTCGTGACTCACAGATGCATAATATTAAAAGCTTATTATGAAATTATTAAGAAATTTAAAGAATGACATATATAACATGTATCTATAAATTAGAATTTGACATATGTACATTGCAGTAACAGATAAGATCAGACATTGGGAGAACAACACGTGGCCTTTCCAGTACATAAGTGTTCTAAGTTTTTGAAACTTTATAAACATTTTCCAATTCTTTATTTTCTTTCACTTTTTTGTTTTCTTTATCTCTAATATTCCCGATTCAGTCTGCGGCTGTAATTTGTATATTTAAATGCACTCAACTTGATATTACAAATACTTCGGATTAATCAATTAAAAAGAGTAAAGATTTCTTGGTTAATCAAATGCTTCAAAGTATTTGTAACACTAAATGGAATGCGTTCTATATCTCGTGAAAGAATAGCTCAGCCTGCATATAAAGTCGTAATGAAGAAGGTAAATGATAAAAATTAGAGAATGCAACAATCAACAGAAAACACATGCATGTTAGCAACGTAAATAAATTATATACATTGCTGTCATTGATAATATTTAGAAAGGTATCTCTGCATAATAAACAAATGAAAATTGAAGGGCTATTCTCTTACGGGATGACTTTTGATATAACTTGTAGTATTCTATCTAGGACCTTCTTAAAGAGTTCAGTATGAAGATATATGATAAGATAGTTAATATACCTGTTTCACTTAGTACGGTTGATGTCTCTGAAACTGACGCGGTCCTGGACCATTTCCTCTTGGTTTGGGTCCATAGCCCATGTTATCGTAACCATCATAGCCAACATAATCATAGTTGGTGTACATGTCATCATAACCACTATGATAGCCGTTATAATCAGGAAAATAATAACCACCGCCGTAGCCATATCCATAACCAGGCGCCCAGAAACCTTGATTTCTTGGATCTGGATTAACCTTCACCTTTTTGACATCTACTTCCTTACCATTTATTGTTTGTTTCGGAGTTTTCAATAACTTATATACGACCTCCTTCGAGTCAAATGTAATAAAACAGAAACCTTTCCGTTGATTTTTGACTTTGTCAAAAGGTGCTTGAAGCTCGACAATAGTGCCGTATTGTCCAAAATGAGTTTTGATATCTTCATCCGTGATGTCTGGTGTAAGACCACCCACAAATACTTTGCCATGTTGTGGTTTTTTGCTCACTCGCTTTGGATCTACCTGTATAATCATAAAATAAAATTGCATAAATATATAAATCAAAATGTAACTAAATCTTTCTATTGTTTGTACATCAGAACCAAATTTCCAAACAAATTCATAGACCAATATTTATAATCCATTGTTATTTAAGATCATCTAAAGTATGATCCTAAATATAACGGACTATGAATATCAACCGTAGCATTTTTTTTTCTACGTTATACATATACATATAACTTCTTATGTTTCATATATATATATATATATATATAATCAAGTGACACGGTATAAAATGAAGACAATACAAAAAGAATGCTAAATGTAAGAGAGGTTAAGAATGCTTGAAAAACAGAAATGCTAAGAATAAAAATGCGATTATAAATGCAAGGCTACAGGCACAGCTTCTATCTCTCGTTGCGTAATAACATAATTTTGTAACTATTTTCTATACTACAATATAGAAAGGAGAATATAATGCAATAACAAAATTTGTAAGATGTAAAAAAAATGAAAGAAATAGAAATTTGTAACCAGTTTGATCCATATTGCTCTTTTAGTAGTATGGTCGTTACCTTTCGTTTGTTAATATAATGCTCGCCGGACGCGAGCAGCTTGTCGATGGTCTTGGGATTAGCAAACACCATAAAGGCGAAGCCACGTGAGATGCCTGTGTGAGGATCGACCTTGACAGAGATACTTTCGATCTCGCCAAATTTGCTGAAGTGTTCATGTAACTCTTTGTCGGTGGTGCTTCGAGATAATCCTCCAACAAAGAGCTTGCGCTCGTCATCCTTGCCAGGAATACCGGCTGTAGCTTGCTGTTGTTGACTATGTCCTTGATTATGACCTGCGTTTTCCTGACTATTTTGAATACCTGGTTGATCGTGCCCGTTAGCCTTCTCACCTTGCGCTTGAAAGTCCATGGCTGACGCCATCGTTAAGTTGGTTCGCTCCTTGTAACGAATGTAAAAGAATGCCAGCAATCTTCTACGCGTCCGCGCTACGAGTTTGGTTCCGAAATCAGAGCACTGAAGGAACTGATTTATTCTGCGCTACGCACAGATAACTTTCGAAAGCCTAAGCGCGTGGCGGGAGTTTATCAATCGTTATACAAAGATCAACCGGTCTGCCTGCCTGCCGGCAAAAGAAAGGACATGGCATGGACGTAGGTAAGTCTGTGATGCGTGGACTAACGTGCCGACATATTTTCTTGCTCGTCTTTCCACGCTCGTGATTCGTTGCTGCTATTTAATTTACAATTGTCAGCCAATCATGAGTCGACACCTCTGGAACAAAAAAACGTGCGCGTTAACCGGAAATACCATTAAGGGTCGACAGGAAACACTGTGGAGACCTCTCGCGGAGGATGATTCGTAATTCTCATATTTTGACCAAAATACAGAGAAGATCGTGATAAAACTATAATATTCCTAATCAGCAGAATCGCTTTTATTTACGTACAAAGCGATTTTTTGAAAAAGAGATCGGAATTTCTAAAATTTCTAAAAACGTGCTGCTCACCGCGAATTGCCGCGAGTGGGGAGATCAACCAATCAAAATCATCTAATTTAACGCACACAAAAGGTAACGCAACAACGGACAAATACACGCTAAATTTAGATGATTTTTATTCTTTGACTCCCACTAATAGCATTCCGTTTTCTGTAAATGTCACTATATGGGGGGTACGAGGTATAAGCATAGACATAGTATAAATAGACAGAGCTTGACGTCACTAAAACCTTAAAAGAACAAAGATGCTGCGCGGGAAGCGTTTCCGTGTCCTGTGGGCAGAAGCCCTGCGGCATTCTCTTTAGCTTAGTTTACATCGAGCACTTGATACGCGTACTAAGTACTATACTAGCCAATCATAACCAGTCTTCTAAAGAATGAAATGGCTGTGATTGGCCAGTAGTATTTAGTGCGCGTATCAAAGTATGTCGGTGTAAACAAAGCCTTTGTCTCTTTATACATGTGTAATACGGCACGCGTATAGTATATACATTGAGTGTTTTAAGGTTATATATATATATATATATATATATATATATATATATATATATATGTATATATATATATATGTATATATATATATATGTATATATATATATATGTATATATATATATATGTATATATATATATATATGTATATATATATATATGTATATATCCTTGCTCATTTTCTTTCTTGTCGCATAAAAGTAAGGTCAATATTCATAGTCCGATCTTATATTTAAGATCGTCTTAAGCCCGATCTACAATAAGAAGTAAGAGTAAGAATAGGAGTAGGAGTAAGGAAATAAAATAATTTTATTCGCTCATACGCTCACTCCAGCTCCTTACGCCGCTCTTGTTACTTTACTCCAAGCTTACTCTCACGTATTATAGATTATTGTAGATCGGCCTTTAAGGGCCGCCTACAATAGGTGTTGGGCGTTTTCTAGCAAAGACACAGACGACACAGTGTAACACAGTGTCCATTAGTTAAGTCAGACACAACGAATGTTCTCCCTCAAACTAATGGACACTGTGTCGTCTGTGTCGCTTGCTGGAAAACGCCCGTTGTAAGTCGTAAGGCGTGAGAAATTAACCAATAATATTCGATATTCTTCTCTAAGGTCAACCGTCAACTGTGATTGGTTAATTTCTTGCGGTCTACGACTTACAATACCTATTGTAGACGACTCTAAAGCCTCGACTACAATGGCCGTAGAACGTAAGGTCGCAAGCAAATTGACCAATGACAGTCAAGCATTTTCGAAAATGCTTGACTGTCATTTGCTTGTGACCTTACGTTCTATGGCCATTGTAAATGACCCATTAGGCCGGGTTTACAATAGATGTAGTAAGCCTTAAGCCGTAAGAAATTAACCAATTACAATTGACTTTAGAGAAGAATAATGAATACGATTGGTTCATTTCTTACGACTTAAGGCTTACTACAGCTATTGTAGACCCGGCCTTATTTTATTGGTTAAACGAGATCTTAAGCGACCTTAAATGTAAGATCGGACTATAAATACCGGCCAATGGATGCGTCAAAACTATGTTTTTGATTATGATATTAGAATAGCATCAACCAATCAGCGAATCCCTGAGAAAGATAACGGTCCACTCGCTATCTATCTATCGTTGGGTCATTCTTTCACCTCCCACCACCCACTTCTAAGGCTAGCTGGCTAGCTCCTGTAGTATGTTATAGGAGCTCGATGGATGGCGGTGTGTGCACTGTGCACGGCGAGTCAGTGGCCAACAAACATGGCGCTTGCCAAGTAATAATGCTTTACGTCGCGTAGCAAGTATTTAGTGTCACCGTGCGTATTATTATTTCGCGTTAACGAACCTTTTTCTACAATTTTGTACGAGTGAATAGAATTTAGAGCAAATTTCCTCCAGGAGCTCTTTGCAAGTCTCTCGGGCAGTGCGGTGCTTCGTGCAACTAGTGTTCATCGGCGGCTCGCGACAGTTCATCGCGGTGAGTCAGAAGACATGCACGTATAAACGCGCAAGTCTCTAATTGGCAGTAGAAGGAGAAACAATTATCACATGGCTAGTTAATTGGCGCATCTATAAAAAGAACTGATCATTAATCGACTAACGCCAATTTCACGTTCCTCTTCTGCGAAATCTGTGTATGTATACTTACTTACCCTGTATAAATCCTACTTTCCTCCAAAGAGAGAGATAACTGTTATCCACAATATCTTTATCACGCTTCTTTTTTAACATATCTGGACGATTGAGTGATAAAACAATTTTGTATCAAAATCACTGTATAATCAAACATTTGTTTTAATTTGTTTTCAAATTTTATATCGTTAAAGAAGTAAAATATTAGATATTTAAAATTTATATTTTATTTATTTGTCAATCTTGTTATTAAATAAAATTGTAATGAGTTTAATTTTTAATTTGTATTATACTAATTTATGCTGTTTTATGTATATATTAAAATTATGTGGTTCCGTTTTCAGAATAGGAGACAATTGTTTCAAAAATGCCTACACAAATGACAGAAAATGATGACATTCGAGTGAAAATTATATATAATGGGTAATGCATGTTATGAACTGTTTTATAATTTACAATTTGACAATACACATAAATTTTGTTTTTATATTTATTACACATTTAATATAAAGAACATTTTTTAAATATTTTTAAAATACATTTTAAATTATATTTTTTATTTAAAAAAAATTTTAATATGTTATGTACATATTCTTTCTTTTTATATATTTAATCTCTCAAATTTTATACTGTATCTATAATAAAATAAATCAGATTAATTATTTAATAATGAATACAATATAAATAATTTTTTTCTTGGAAATTTATTTGAAAATTTATTTAAAAAAAAATTTTCTTGAAAATTTATTTTAAATAAAAACCTATATTAATATAAGAATTATACAAATGGAAGAAAAATATTTTTAAACAGATCCATGATGAGTGTGATGTAAATTTTCTGTCTCAGAGAGATTCAAATCACCTATATCAGTCCTGGGATTTCCGTGGAAAAATTGCGCGAGGAAATGCGAACGATATGCGGTTTTGGCACAGAGCAATTCACAATGAAATGGGTGGACGACGAAGGCGATCCATGCAGAATTGCCTCCCAACAGGAGTTGAATGAAGCATTGAGACTGTACGAACTCGAAAAGGACACGGAAATAACGATACACGGTCAGCTATTTACAACAGAAATCAATTTTATTAGATCAATTCACCTCTCCTAAAAACATAATTCTCTTGCATGCTCTCTGATTTTAGTGACGTTAAATTATTTAAAAATTACATATTGTTCGATAATCGCTTGCATATTAGGTGCTTAATTAATAATTAAGAATAGTCCACTATAAAATATGCATCTATAATCAATTATTTATTAAACAAAAACGTATTTATATATACAAAAAAATAATATCTATTTAATATTCTATGTTATCACGATATTAGATATTTATTTAGATACAAAAAAATATCCATAAATTGCACGTAGATGTATATGTCCTAGTTATGCACGCGCAGTAATGTGATAATGCGTGTGCAAACGTTTCAATGCGTTCCAAGTATCGATATGTGCCTTAGATAATAGTGTGTATATACCTCTGATATATTCGTCTTATCTATGGTTTATCATCGATATAAGTCAATTAACAGCGAAATCCATTGGCGCCGGTACACATCGTGCGATTTAGCGAGCCGATTCCTCAAGGATGACAATATTTTTCCATCGCATGTATTTATGTTCACGAGGATTCTATATACAAGTCACGCGGCGCATTATGTGTTTAGAAATTCATACGTCCTCCGAGACTTTAGGGAGATGAGTCGATATTGTTCTCATTTGTGCGCGATAGGAGAATACTTCCTGCAAGATGAAGTGCATCGCGATCGTGCATGCATTTTTGATCCGCAGGAATCTTTCGCTTTTTTGCGAGAGTTTAGTAACAATTAAAGCTCGCTTTGACAAACTTATACAAGAAACAAAACCTCTTGAATTTTAAAGATAACTAATTTTTTTTTAAAGAAAATATAGATAGTACTTTGAGTACACGTTTCTTCGTTTCTGAGCAAAATAAAATTAATTTGCAGTTTAAATAATATCGAACGCAAGCAATAAATATATACGACTGTTCCAAAAAAGTTTTGAGATAAGGACATTGAAATAATCAAATTTCAAGATTTTATATATATATATACATATATATATATTTTTTTTAATTGTTTCCATAAATTACTTTTATTTAGTTTACTTTAATTTGACTACATCTCTTTTTCGAAGCTTTTAAAACAGCGACATTATAAGAATAAATGATATTTTAAATAAAAACGATTTCGCATATCATCTGTAACAGATTGTAAAGTGATCGCGACAAGCATCTCAGTTTCTTTGATACGTATATCTCTGACACATCAGTCTTCATAAATCTATAGTTTCATAACATCAGTCGTAGCAGCAGGAACGAAAATCGTATATCGTCACAGAAGGACAAGGAAGAATCGACAGAACAAATAGCGAAGGAGCAGCAAATGCAAAATGATAACTCAAAGAGATGTGAGCGATCAAAGTGAAAAACAGAGGCCAACGATCAAAGTGAAAAAAACAGAAAAACTAAGGAAATAAAGTAGAAAATGAAATAGTACAAATGTGTGCTGTAAGATAGAATAATCCTCTCTAAAAGGAATCCTCCACAAAAATAGAAACATACAAACAGTAGAAAAATCTCATCTCTTTGGAAAGGAAAGAAATGGAGTTGACCAAAAACGTTATATAATACAATATAGGGCGGCGAAGCAAAGTTTATTTAATTCGGCGTTAGGCGCAATATTTTTCCTTTATTTTTCTTTGGTTCTTAAAACAACTTTGTCTTAACATTATGTTAATATATCAGGCATTAAAATATGTCAAAAAACAGTAAAGAACAAATTCGTAAATATTACAATAGATAAAAAAATTGCAGGGTATAGTAATATGGCTTAAAATAATATCTATTTGCATCTATTAGATATTGCGCCTAACGAAGGGTTAAAAACAGTGACAAGAAAAATCACTGAATAATCAGTGAGCAAACAGGAAAAGTATAAAGAAAGAGGAGACGGATAGAAAAAGAGAGATAGAAAAGAGAAAGAGGGGGTGGGCAGAATCTGTAGGTAAACATAGGCGGGTGTAGAACCGGCAGCTAAAAGGGAAGGGGAGGATATGTATCACCTCCATCTCGACGAGGCGATCCGCGTTTGCGCGATTCGGTCGGTAGCGTGCGCCGGGCGGTGGTGGCGGGCGGTTAACGCATCTCGCCGCGGCAGTAGTCGATATCCTTGCACGGACCGATCAGCAAGGGCAACACGTTTCGACGCAAACCTGGCCGTGAGATTGCGAGATCGGGTCGTCAAAAGGGAAGTGCCGAGTGGAAAGAGGAGGAAATCGAGCCGGAGTTGCAGAGAGCCTCTCTTACGGTCGCAAAAGGGTTGCGTCATCGATAACGTTTCGACTACAGCGATAGTCGTCGGTGGTAGTCGTCGGCGCGCTACACCGCGAGCAGAGAGAGGTCGCAAAAGAGGCGGTAAACTAGCATCGATCGAGGCTGGTGATTCGTCGCATGCTCATCCCGGCGGCTCCTGTGTAAGAGGTCGACCGCGGTCGAAAAGAAGGCAAGGCGAGGCAGGAAAGGAAGTCGAGTATAGAGAAAAAGATAAAAAGATTTCGCGCTCGAAACAACAAAGAGGCCAGGCAATCGTAACGCGATTAGAGCAGACACAAGAGGATATAATAATACACCGCGACGATTGAGCAAGGCGAGACAAGCACGGCTAGGCTCGTTACAGAATGGCGTGGGGTTATTGGAGCGCAACTTCCGTCAGCGATCGGGGTCGGTCACCTCGCCGAGAGAAGGACAAACAGCATCAGTGCTTGCATCAACCGCAGCAACAGCAGATGCATCAGTCGGAGCTCTCCGCGCAAAGTACCTATAGCACCGTGCAGCAGGAGCGAGAACTCGGTCCCGGTGCCGTGGGGGTCGTGGCGGAGGAACCACCCTGTAGCATGATGATTCAAGGTGGTTCTTTTTATTCGTACTCGGCGGCGACGGCGGCTGCCGCCGCGAGCCGTCGTCTCTCCATTGTCGACAGTGGTCCATCCTCTTCTACCTCTACCGGCATCCAAGTGTTCCCGCGCGAGCGCCACGTGAAACCCGGCACCTATCCACCGTCGCCGGGTAGCGGCGATTCGGCCGAGTACGAGCAACCAATCATCGGTCACCTTCGTGCCGCTGACATTTCGCCACCTCCTCGCATCAGCAGCCCACTGCACCATCATCTTCATCATCATCATGAGGACATTTTCGCACAGCCCAGCACCTCGTCCAGATCAAAGTTGCTCCAATGTCCGCCGGACGCCCCCGAGGGTATGGACGAACTGTCCGAGACCGAGTTTGAGGAAGTGTTAGTCAATGCTGAATTAATTTACGGCCGCAACCTCGGGCCCACCGCGACGTGTCGTGTGCACGGACCCTGTAATCAGCAGCAGCAGCAGCTGCCACCGTTGTTGCCGGAGTCCGCGCCCTCAATGACGTCGCTCATCGACGTCGAACCTATGGCTCCGTCACAGTTCCAGTTCAACGAGATCACCTGGGGTAGGTGTAGCTGAGCGAGAGGGTACGCTGAACCGAGAAAGAGCGCGCTCTTTCTAGTCGTAGTTTCGCCCTCGTTCTAGTCGTCATCTTCAGCTTTAATGTTTCTTTAATGCGGTGTCTGATCTAGATAAAAAAAAAATCTCCTTTGGCCTTATTAGTTAATGTTTTTGTGTACGCGATAGCATTTCTGGTGCATTTCGTTCGATGTGGCTGGACATGGCAACTAGAAAAACTTGTGTTTTTTTTTTTTTTTTTTTTTTTTTTTTTTTTTTTTTTATTTCGACGATGCGTCTCGGCTATATCTCATTATGTCTACATCACACGCCTCCTTTCGGCCGGCTTTGGTGGTCTTGTTGACAGAAATCGTCGTAGCCACATTTGACGTTTAGCGCATTGCAGTAATATAAAACTCCAAGTCGGTCACATATGAATTAATTATTGCGATTTCGTTTTCATTAAAACAAGGGAACGAAATTACATCGTTAATTGTCGGTCGAGTTGTGCTTTTAGTTAACGTGTTTTTTTTTTTGTCGGATATGTGATAGATATAGCGATACACTTTTTTGTACATGTTTAATGTCAAATTTATTTCTTTTAATTTTGTTGCGCTTATTATAATCTCATTGGAATCGATTATGCATTATGTTTTCCATTTTTTACATTAATTTCGTAAACTAATTACGGTCATTTTTTTCTTATTATTTCGGATAAATAACTAATTGATTCATATTATAAAATTATAGCAACTGGTATATTAATACTAATAAGTTAGACTAATCTTTCATTTGCAATATTTTAGTGTGTTAAGTGATTATTATCACTGTTACTGTTTAATGATAAAGTTTTATCTGTTTATTTTCTCGCACAATATTATCGAAAGTACGCAAAAATGTACGGTCATTGTTTGGAATATTAATTATTAATTATCAACATGAATTATACAACTTTGTTGTATATCAGTGATCCAGTTACAGCGAAGACTTGAAAGTTTTAAATACGACTTTGATTGTACTCTTCTTCGTGTACATGCGCGCCGATGCACTTATGCATTTACGCTATTATAGATCGTGCTTCTAGGGTCCCGCGTTTCGTGCATCCCGCACACAACTCGTTGCACGTATCCACCACGTTAGAGGAAAAGGGAGTAGGTATATGTATATCGTCTTTATCGTACGTGTCATCGATCCCTCTTCACGATAATTAGTCTATGAATATTTGAAGAAAGCGCGTTTGGCTCTCTCGCTCGTGTATACCATCTTGTCCTGCATCATCGATACGTGCCTGCGGCTTTCTCGTAACTAATGATTCGATTACGTGTACCTTATACCAATGAGGGAGCACCGATGACCTCGTTAGCGAACCTGTCGCGATCGTATAATATATCCACGTAATTCTAGCAGCCGCGCTTTGCTTTATATTTACACTGATAGAAGAAATAACATTAGCACGGTAAACTGTGTGTGCTAATTCTTTTTGTAGCAGATTTTTTTTTTCTATATTTAATAGCTTTTTACACACGCGTTTTTACAATACTCTCGAGATGTGAATTTTTAATAAATGTTATAATTTATTTTAAAAATAACTCTTGTGATTAATAAATTAATTTCGATCTCTTCTAATCTGAAGAATTATTGATAAATTTATTTAATTTATTTTTTTTTAATTTTAGTTACATAAATCTTGATTCAAAATTATATTTAGATCTTTATTTTAGGTAAATTTAATAATTGAACTTGTATTATTAATATTATATATATTTAAATATTGTTCATCGACCTATATTTATTGAGGGATCTATTTTTGATATTCAGTAAAAATCGTTTGTTTTACTTGATAAAAGCATGCACCAGGATACTCCAGACAACTTTTATTGTTCGCTCCTTCTTTTTCTCTTTCATAACATTTTTATAGTCTTTATCTTACAATTAGCTACTCGAGTCTTCTCTCGAATTTTTACACGAACTACGATGTGTCAACCTGTACGTTTGACTTATTGTTAGACATTCAAGAATTCTGAACAGCCTTTAAAATCTTAAAGCAATCAATCTGTAATTTTATTTCACCAATCTTTCAACTTCCCGCCAATTATTATATCTTCCGTGCATTCTATATGCATTTCATGAAGCATTATTCAGTAGTGGTACATGTTTAATATCAGGATGTCTACTTCCTGGAAAAACATGGAAAATCTGAAATTCTCTGGGATTTCTTTTGTATCTGAAACATGAAAAAATCAGAGAAGTCTCATATATTTTTGGGGACTCGAGGAATTTAAAAAAAAATCTCTCTTTGATAATTTTGCTCTTATATTGTTTGCAAACAGTCAGCAAGTTAAATAAATTATATTTAAAATATATTATAAATATTTATTCATCTTTGTTTATATATTCAATATCTTAACAAAATATTGAATATGCAGTACATATTCTTTATTGTAATTATTTTTAGCGATAAAAAATTGAAAATGTTATGCAAATGAAAAATATTTTACGAAAGCTATTGAATTTTTTTTAATACATTTGTAAATCTAGTACATAAAACTTAAATGGCTGTGCTTTTCTTTCGTAAAAAATATATTGAAAAGTATTAGAAAATATACATAATAAAAAATCTTATTTTTAAAAATTGTATCAAATAAAATCTTAAAAAAAAAAATATTTTTTGTTTTTCTCGAATTTTGAGTAAAAATAAAAATGGAAGATCAGGCAATTTTCAAGAAATTTACTTACAAGATTTCAGTAGATATCCTAAATATTCTTAATTGCATTTAATCTTTGTTTTATTATATTAACTCCGCTGTAAAATTTAAAGATTGTTCTGACTTCTATCCCTGCTAATTAGAATATAATATAATACGTTCGTAATCATTCACCGGAGAGAAGGAGTTAATGCAACGTTGGGAATAACGAGATTAAAAAACTAAATCGTGCGAGAATGTCAGGAAGTTTTTTTTTTTTTGCAAATGTTTCGCGCTCATTGACTTTTATGTTTTTATCGACTCGCGGAATCGCGAAGAAATTTAATCGCGAGCGGGCTACATCAAGGCGACCATCTATCGCGCGTTTGTTTCATCGTCAGAGCGTTCTGCTGCCTTCTTGTCTCTCTCTTTCTCTCTCACCCCTTTTCTCTTTCTCACGACACACGATGACGGCGATAAGTGATAACGCGACGCTCGATGGCTCGAATAGGATTCAGTGTTAGTTGTTATCTGACTGTAACCGGAGTGAGGACACGACAACTAGTACACACAGTATGTTGGACAATGAGCAGCGGACCTCGCTTGGGTTCCGGTACGTGAATTGCTTTCCATGTAAGTTTGCGAGCCTCATTACTTCGTTAATCTATTTTATAATTCTTTTTACTGGGATGAAAGAGAAAGAGAGAGGGAGAGAGAAACTTAATCGATCGCCATCAATCGTCCCGTCGACAGATTAAATACGCAATATTAAATCATTGACGGCTATGATATTAGAAAACACGATTTCGCAGTATCTTTAGATAATATACCTAGTTATATCTTATATAGATTTTGTTAATTGGTAGTATATGTATATAAATTTTATTACAGAGCTTATTAAAAAATTCTATAATATTTTTACATATTTTTTCATGATAACACTGTTATTATTTATTGCTAAACCTATAATGAAAGATAAGAAATAAACTATATGTACGTAAATTAAACTTATTTGAAATAACGAAAAACTTTTGAATGCAATAGTTAGAGATATAGAAAAACTGTCACGAAGCATAAATTTTTTTTCTTTTGTTACAGTTTTTCCAAACGTGCCGCCTGCTCCCGGGATGCCGTGTCAGGGAGAAGACAGTGAGTGTATTTACTGTTCATTCGAAGCGCGTTGCAGCAACCGCAGTGTCCTGCATACACATACATTATATTAGTCAATGTGTACTAGCCAGCGAGTTCTAATTAACCGGCCGGTAGAAAGAGACGATTAGCGCGCGATAATAGACATACACGAGGCTTAACTCCGTTATGTGTGAAAACCGTGTAGGAATATTTCATCTCGTTCTCGACACCCCGTTCTTTATCAAGTTTTTCCCTTCGATATGTTTTTAATCATGTAACCTTCATTAACGCGTCATGTCTTCATGTATTAAACGTTGAAATTAAGATATAATTAAAAAGCTCTTTCGCTGCAGTTATAGTTGCGTGTTGTAATAAATTCAGGATGTCTACTTTCGGGAAAAACATGGAAAATCTGAAATTTTTGGATATTTCTGTTATACTTGGAAAAATCAAAGAATTCTCATGGAATTTTATTAGGACTCAAAAAAAAAATTTTTTTTTAAATTCTTTTTTTGATAATTTTGCTCTTATATTGTAAGCAGCAATCGACGATTCACCGATAAACCAAGTCGTAAATTATTAATTGTTAATTTATTAATTATTAATTGTTAAATTTAATATTAATAATTGTATTTAAATTATATTATAAATATAAATATATTGTACATATATATGTACGTATATATTTGGTTATATATTCAATGTCAAAACAAAATAGCATATATTCTTTATTTTAATTTTTGAACAAAAATATCTGAAAAAGAGGAGAATTTTCAGGAAATTTTTTTTACAAAATTTGAGTAAACATCCTGAAATTATAAGGCATCAGAACGTTCATGAATTCTTTTTTCTTATACATCACATCGTGCGATAATTCTTATTTACGTTGCAAATAGATTTATGAAATGTCAAAAATTTGCTTTGTAGATTAGCAGATAGTTGTAAACTACGATACACTGTCGTCAAATGTATTTTCATTGGAAATGTGAGACACGTAAAAATGTGAGTATATGTATATTTATCTATGAAGGATAAAAAAAGAAAATTTAATATGATTTTCCATTATTTACTTTATAACTTTTACTTATCCACTGCAGCGGAAGAATCAATAATTTTAAAATATCGTTCTTTATGCAATCGTTCAATGGTTATCGAATTGACGTTTGAACGTCTCTTAACGACTTGTAGGCCTAACTTTTAACGCTGGTCTTTATAACGCGCCTATAACGTATTTGCTTATACCGATCCAAGGTCTGTAACGCATGCGTTTAAAATCACAGAATAAGTTTGCTGAGGTGCAAAAATGTTGCATTAAAATAACTTTTAAACCGCGCAGTTTCACGTGAATCGCTTTCTCGTGCTGAGCTCTCCTCAGATCACTGGTATCGATACATACAGTAATTGTCTCGCATGCGGATAAGCAAGCATAGATTGAATCTGACCAGTCTTCGAAACATTTCGCGTGTAGTAGTTTATACAGAAAAGAAAGAAAAACAACTTATCGTTATTTCAACGTGCGTTTTTACTGTACAAGATACATTTTGCGGGAACCTATTCCGTTGTTATTGTCATTGGTCTTTGTTTTTGTTGTTTTTGTTTGTCCTCGTTCACGTCGATATACTTCATTGTCAGTGAAACTACGTATGTATCGTTCGATTACGCGATCGGTCGCGACTGGGGGTTAAAAGAGAGAAAGGATAGTGGTGAAATCAATTCGTAAAAAAACTCAGTTTGCGAGGATGAAACTTTGTTATTGAAATACATTCATGAAACACACAAGTTAGGTATCGAGAATTTCACATGAAATTTCACAACAAATTTATTATACTCATTCTGCAAGATATTATGTAAGCTTCGTATTTTACTCTAAAAAAATTCAAAAAAATACATTCTTTTTAATTTTTAAAAATATATCTAAGAAAAATTGTTTTAAAATTTTGAAGCTTCAACGATAAATATCTATTAATTTTTGATCGACAAATTAATTTAAAAAATGAATTAATTTATTATTGTACAATATAGTATTCCTACTTAATAATTTAATTATTAATTCAATTAATAATAAAAAATGGTTCAATAACTTTTTAATTAATTATTGCATAATATAATATTTATAAGTTAATAATTCAATTAATAATTAATTAAATGATATTAAGACATTAAAAATTAAATTGTATTTAAATTTAAATTGTAATTATATTAAAATAATTATATTAAAATCTGCGTTATATATAATGAAATTTCATCATTGTTCGGGGTGGGTGATGGGTCGCGAAAGTCGATCACGACGAATTGATCGATTACTGGTGCTTTCCATCATTTATGACATTTATTTCATTATTTCCGAAGGAAACATCTACAGACGTGGCGCTCGTAGGTGGAGGAAGCTGTATCGGGTGAATGGCCATATTTTTCAGGCGAAACGATTCAATCGGGTAAGCATCATACCATTTAATTATCATTGCACAATCTACTCATCACCTCCCCATTTTTCCCCACGTCGTCCTTTTCTCTCTCACACGCAGTGCGAAGATAAATTTACCGCAGATCTGCGACACGACGATGGAAATGAGTGCTCTGTGTAGAGTTCTTTCATGGAGCACTGCCAAAACTTTAAAACTTGCTGGCTAGTGTGACTTCATCGTCGATAAGGAGAGCAGATTTCTCTCCTTTTGTTTTGTTTAGCTTCTCTTCCTCCTTCCATTATACTTTATGGTACTTTACTTTGTCCCGTTTTTGGAAGAGTTATGTTTAAGACTCTGATATTTAAATTTAATTATTCTTTTTACGATTTAGATTTTAATCCCAAGAAGTGCTGCATTTGTGTGCGTTATGATAGCTACTCTATCATATTGATTAAATGCACGTTTAGACTCGTGTTTGAAAGCAAGTTGGAACCTCACGTATTATTCTTCGCGAGACTTAAACACGATTACTATTTTAAAATGCTTTTTAATACACTTTCAACACAAAAAGTCTAGGAAAATATAATGTTCTTTATGTATGTTGCTTCGCAGAGAGCATTTTGCGCGTTTTGCCAGGATCGAATCTGGGGTCTCGGACGACAGGGGTTCAAGTGCATTCAGTGCAAACTGCTCGTACACAAAAAATGCCACAAAGTGGTGCGCAAGCCGTGCCTGAGTCAGCAGCAGCAGCAACAACAGCAGCTGCAGAGCGCGGAATCCCAGACGATCGACAGAAATGGCGATCAACAGCTTGATCCGTATCCGTGCGATCCGACGTCTCATCTCGAAGATGAGATATCGGAATCGCCGATCATCGAGGAGCATTCGCGCGATCGTAAGATATTTTAATAAAAGTTGATAATTTGCATTATTTAATATTTTTGTAGTTGTATATAGGAGTACTTTAAATTTTAATTTTCTGAAAAGAGACATTTTTTTTTTAAATTAGATGTACATATTAATAGTGTTTTATGTATGTTAGATAAATATATTTTCTCTAATAGAACTTTAATGAAAAGTGTTACATTTGTTGATCATTGATTTAGATTTTTTTTATTTGTCTTTTTTTCATACAAAAAATATTAAATAAATATTATTATTATTATTAAAGAAATCGGAAGTGAAGAAGGGGAAGAATTGCCGTTAGACACACTAAACGAGGGGGACACATCGAACGATATGCAAAGGCAATATTCGTTGAACGACTTTGAGCTGATCAGAGTGATCGGTCGTGGTTCCTACGCCAAGGTCTTGATGGTGGAGCTGAAACGTACTAAGAGGATCTATGCCATGAAAGTTATCAAGAAATCTCTGGTAACGGATGACGAGGACATCGATTGGGTACAAACAGAAAAACACGTGTTCGAGACAGCCTCAAATCATCCCTTCTTGGTAGGCCTGCACTCCTGCTTCCAAACGCCTTCGCGCCTGTTTTTCGTGATCGAATTCGTGCGCGGTGGCGATCTCATGTTCCATATGCAGAGACAGCGTCGTCTTCCTGAGGACCATGCGCGATTTTATGTAGCCGAGATCAGTTTGGCGTTAAACTTTCTACACGAAAAGGGTAAAGAATTTTCTTTCTTCCTTATTTTCCTATCATCATTTTCTTTCTTCTTTTTCTATCTTTTTCTCTCCCTGCCTATTTTCTCTCTTTCTTTTTTTTTTCTTTTTGTTTCTTTTCGTCTTTCTCTATTTTTCTCTTCTTTATTCTCCTTTCCTCCTATTTTTTCTTCCTTTATCCTCCCCTCCGACTCTCTCTTCCATTTTTCTCTTTCATCTCTTCCTTTCTCTCTCTCTCTCTCTATCTCTCTTTCTTTTAACATTAATAATTTATTGAAGATTAAAATTTAAACTCGATAATCATTTGCTTTCAGGAATTATATATAGAGATTTGAAACTGGATAATGTATTGCTTGACCATGAAGGACATGTAAAGCTTACGGATTACGGAATGTGCAAGGAGGGTATCCGGGAGGGCGATAACACTGGCACTTTTTGCGGTACTCCCAATTATATCGCTC
The DNA here is from genome assembly GCF_047496725.1 of Anoplolepis gracilipes. NCBI lineage: Eukaryota > Metazoa > Arthropoda > Insecta > Hymenoptera > Formicidae > Anoplolepis > Anoplolepis gracilipes. Next base: position 6,975,605 of record NC_132978.1, on the reverse strand, counting down.
CTGAAATTCTCCGTGGCGAGGAATACAGCTTTTCGGTGGATTGGTGGGCTTTAGGGGTTCTTCTATACGAGATGTTGGCAGGCCGCAGCCCCTTCGATCTTACGGGTGCAGCTGAGGAGCCGGACAAGAATACTGAAGATTTTCTATTTCAAGTTATTCTAGAAAAGACTATACGTATACCGCGGTCGTTGACCGTTAAGGCAGCATCTGTTCTTAGAGGATTCCTTTGCAAAGACCCTGCGGAGAGGCTGGGTTGCGGAAAGAGACCTTCTGGTTTTCTCGACATCGTCGCCCATCCTTTCTTCAAAGCGATCGATTGGGAAATGGTAAATATTATTGTAATATATACAAGACAAACTCAAACTTGTTCATTTTGCGAGATATTTCGCAATGTATGATTTTTTGCACGTCACCAACTGTTATTCGTAACTTTGCAGTTGGAACAGAAACAGGTTACACCACCTTACAAGCCACGCTTGGATTCTGATCGTGATCTAGCAAACTTTCCACCCGAATTTACGGATGAGGAAGTCCGTTTGACTCCGGATGATCCGTAAGTTTCTTATATATATTATTTCTCTGAAAATTATTTTTCTTTTATTAAAAATTGTTTTTATTTATATTATTTAAAATTAATACACACATATGTGTAAAAAATATATTTTAGTAAAAGTTTAAATTGTTCATGTTGTTATATCGCAGGAAGCTAATCGAGAAGATTGATCAGAGCGAATTCGACGGCTTCGAGTATGTAAATCCTCTACTGATGTCGCTAGAAGACTGCGTGTGACATGAGCCGATTCTCATTGTGCAGCGTCACAATCAAGATTTACAGCAGCAGCAGCAGTATCAATTGCAGCAATGCTACATGTACGAATTGCAAGATAGACTCGCGAAACTTCGTATTGATCCCCTACTCCCCGTTGTCGGCTCAAGTAATCGAAGTTATCATAATAACGTATTTCTAATGACATACTCGGAGGAGAATGAGAACGACAATAATTATAATGAACATCATCGACAGTTACCGCCGCCCTTCCCGTTCCGATATGAAAGCCCGACATGCCCTCGTTCTCTGAGTATCACAGACGTAACTTACAGTCCCGGCAATAATAACGCGATTGTTAGTAATTATGACGAAGACAATTATGACGATATGGAGGATGAAAATCCGCGGAAAGGTCTTCTGAAACAGATATTTTGCCTTCCATTAAATTAAAGCTCGATTCTCGAGCTTCTTTTTTAAAGAGATATATAAGATCTCTAATTTGATCACTCGTGATATGCATTTTTGTAGAAACGACTTGAGATTTACGGCATTGTTGGATGTTGATGTCCTGCGTAGCTACACATAGCTTATAAAAACAACATATTTAATTCATTCAAACATGTATATATATATATATATATATATATATATATATATATTATAAAATTAAGTTAATTGTTCCCTTTTACACATGGTGCTGCAAATATTAACATATTAATGAGTGACATTATTTTTCACAATTTTTCATTGAGAAGCTAAATGTGAAAATGTACCTGATTGCTTCAATTGATCTGTTTTTTATATACAAAGTTGTTTTTTTGTGCAGCAGATTAATGTTCTTAAAGTATTATACGATTAAACATTCCTTTGTATGTGATTACGTTTAATGAAAAAGAATAACCAAGAGTAATCTAAAACTATATAATCGCCATTTGAAACATAATATAATAGCACGAGCTATATATAGATTAGTTGTATTATGGAAGGATCATACCAAACATATAGGCGTAATATTCTCTCCTCTCTTTCATTGAATAGTTATTATGTGAAGCTCTTTGCTAAATCTTGCGAAACATAAAATGAGTAATAATTATATTTAAACGCGTTGCTTTTATACAGACATTCCTATTATCTCGATTAAATTGATTAATTGTTACACTGGTCACTTTCTAGATTAAAAGACTGTTGCATATTATAGCTACAGTTATAAATTCCAAATGTTTCTTTTGTTCTCGAGAAATTGTACTCTCGTTGTTAGAACAGAAGAAGAATACGCAGTAAAAATAATTTTCTATGAAAATGTGGTTTTTTATTTGTAGGAAATGTATTCTTGAAATATTTTTACTCTACAACAACTCTAGAATTGTATTTACATGTTTATATTAATATACTTCTTATCCAAGCGTGAGAGAGTATACCGATTCCTAGCGTGTGATTAGTACAATTTTTATAGTTTTTCAAAATATATCGAGCAAGCGAACAACTAAACAGTTGAAATATACTAAAGATTAGTTTATCATAAAGTTAAAGTTATATAGAGATCATTATGCACAGTATTCCTTGGTTATTCATAAAAAAATTCTAATAAATAAGACAATTGTAATGTGTGTAAAGTATTCGTTCTAACTTTATTCTAAACTAATTGCAAACAAATTTCGAAGCATGTTACGTTAAAAGTATTAACCATAAAATATAATATTGTTAAAAGCACCGCGTGGGACGTTTTATTAAATTGATATTTCTAATGAAATTAAAGAATAAGAGAATTGAACGATAAACGTTTGACAAAACGCAATCATTAAAAAATAGAACTATATGTAGACGAATATATTATGTATTAAAGTTATACTGGGATTTTTGAGTAATTTTCCAGTGATTAATAACAATTAAAGAGTTAAAAAAAATTTCATGAAAAAACAGCTTATTACATTAACTAACTGTACTATGTCTTGTCATGGCTAAAGGTAAAAGCGAATATAGTACTACTTTTTTCATGGCTAAAGCTAAAGGCATCAGACGTAGTACTATGTCTTGACTTTAAACGGGTTTCAACTGGACGAATTGTTTTTTCTTATATACCCGTACAACAGAGAATATTCCTGTATTTATTCCAATTATAAATAATAAGTGATCCAAACATGATATTTGAAAGCAAATTTTCAAAATTCTATCCATATGTTAATTACAAAACTTTGCAGCATTTTACTTTAGGATCGCGGCAAAATTGTCAACCGCGAATATGTTGATATAGCTGTAAAAAGATCGATGCGGAGTTAAATGTGAAAAGTAAGTTAGAAAAGTATTTAGGAATATAAACACACACACATACATACATAGATATAAGGAAATATTAACGAGACAAAATATATACCAAATTGCATCACATAAGAGGAAATATAATTAAATTTCGTAGTTCTCTCCGAATTCTTTCGAGCGAAAATATAGATACATATACGATAACGATGATAAAATACTACTAGCTGTCTTAAAACAAAACAACAATCAATATTATCTTTGCACGGCATAAAGAAACATTTTTATATAAAGAGAAAGTAACATGATTTGCGTTGGAAAAGAGATCGTGCGTTAGAAAGAAAATGGTGCCAATATATACTCAACATTTTTAATAAAATATCATTCGTATCACGCAGACGGGTACGAATATAATATTTTATGTGTCGCAAAATTTGTGCGTGATTTTTTTTACATAGCTATACTCTTTGTATATGCAAAGATTTGTTTTTCCCCTTGTCTTTATTTTATTCGCGAATGATAAACCACACTATTTTATCTTTGTATCATTCCGTATCTTTTTCTGTAAGATTGTGCAGTATATGTATAAAAAAAAAAAAACTTCGCATTTATACATGAATTCCTATTGTAACATAGCAAATCAATTGAATGCGTATTATCGCTATAAACTTAATTGTTGCAAAGATTACTATTATTTTATATAAACTACGACGAAAACATCGTCAATCTGCTATTTTTTATAGAGATGAGTTGGGTGAACGCAGCTGTAAAAGTAATTATAAAAGTATTCTAAAATAAAAAGATCATTAGCGCGCTGATGTTATTAAACAGCATGATATAATTATATGGCATAACATCTCCAATGATGTCTTCATACTGTTTGATTTTCGGCGCTATATATTGCAGTTGAATTTATTACTTAGGACAGATGCTTAAATATCGTAAAATAAAATATAATCTATATATATATATATCTTCTGACGAATATATTGCCTTTCCGCGAGCGGAACACGGCATTTCCTGCAATAATCGAGATATTGTCAGATAAAGAAGGAACTTAGAAAAATACGCAGATTACAATTCGTAGCATTTATTCTGTGCTCGATTAAGATTGCTCGAGATTGTATGGGATTCCATTTACAAGTTTAGCGGCACACTGATGCAAACTTGCATGATATATATTCTCTACACTTTATACCGTATTTTTATTTTTTTAAAAGATTAGCGAGTCTTAGAAAACATATAAAAGTTCGAGTTTTACATTATATGGATTTTATGATCTTTGTTAATTCTTAATGTATTCGTACATACTTCTGTTGTGTATACACGCATCTATAAAAAGAAATATACATATAAATATTTATAATTATATACTCGACGATCTCGGATATCTTTAATCGAATGAAGAGAATATCTAGAAAAATGTGGATGAAACGTATTATATTTATAAATTATAGTTATATGGAGTTAATTTTTAATTTAGTCTAAAACGTGTCGAAGTTACATGAATTTTCAGTTGCATATCCGAGCCTCTCAAATATCCCAACAATGTTCCCAAAAATATGAAAACAGATTTTATTAGCTCTTTCGCGTGAAAATAGATATGAAATATAAACCTAGGGAAGTAGCGTATAAATCAATCATCTTTGTACTTTCTTCTATGTGTGATCTTTTTATAGATCACGTGTGTGTGTGTGTGTGTGTGTGTGTGTGAGAAAGTATAGAAAAAGAAGTCGCGCAAAACTCAGTTTTACAATTAAGAACCCAGTCAGCCAAATCTGTTCGAACAGATTTTGCTAAGTGCCTGCTACAAATTGTTGTCAGCAAAAAGGCTACAAATTTGATACGGGAATTGTTAATATCGATTAAGTCGACAGATTAGCGGTCTGCTGTCAGATTTTGTGAGCAGGCTTTGCTGGAGAATTACAAGCTTAATGCGGACATAGTTGATGTCAATTTGCTTGTCACTTCTAACAGTAAATTTGTGGCCAATTTGCTGACATATTGCGCGCATTTTGCTGGGATATATTATTTGTTAATGTTCGGATTTATATAGGAGTTGATACATAGATATTTTTCTATGTAATTTAAATTTTGCAGGCATTTTCAGGAATTGAATTTTTTCTCGTATTATCGTTTAAAAGTATTTATCACTCTGAATCTGATGTTGAATTTAAATATACGTATCAAGATTCTGAGATCATAATCGCAGATATAATTTTTTGAATTCTCGTATAGCGTAGTTTGCAGATGCTTATTATAATTCTTATTTAATTTTTTGTTCGAAGTACAATAGAAAAAAAGTGACAATTGGTGATTCTTTTAGAATATCTCGCGTGTGTGTACTCAATGTGTATACCGGATATCTCAAAATTTACAAATTAAAATATAGCAGAACAAATTATGTAAAAACATTATTTGCGTTTTTTTTATTCCAAGCAGTTTTTGAGATATAAGGGTTTAAAGCTAGTTAATCACACGATACATTTAGACATACATCTGTTTGCGAATCGTATATGTATTATTAACGTAGCATATACGTGACTTAGTCTGTGATTGGCAACTTGAAATCCTTATAAACTATTGCTTGGAATAAGAAAAAATATAAATAATGTTTTTATTTGATTTTTGGAAAACTTTTGGTATAGTAAAACTTAAGCAATAGCTCCATACAATTTTTAAAAAACATTACAGAAAAAGGCATAAAGGAACTTGAATAAAGGTTTCTTAACTAAAGTCGATGTTATTATTAATAAAATAAATATAATTAGATTAGAACAAATTAATTGCGTAACATTGTCACATTGATATAATCGAATAAAGAATAATAATAAATATAGAGCATCTGCTCAAAACAGGTTAAGCAATTTTAAATATAAATAAAATTCATTTATATTTAAAATTTCTTAATTTGTTCTGATCTAATTATATTTATTTTATTAATAATAACATCGACTTTAGTTAAGATACCTTTATTCAAGCTCTTTTATGCCTTTTTCTGTAATGTTTTTGGTATAGTATTTTGTTTTGTGAATTTGGGGACATTCTGTATAATATATTTATGCATTTACATAGTATCGAAAGATATTCATGATGCAGATAGAGAATATGTGACACATTAGTGACGCGTACTAAAAATGTATGACAAAAAAATCGAAGAGAAAAATATCGGAGAATTTTGTGTGTGTATATGTATATGTATAGACATATCTGCGTGTGTAATATATATTCACTGTAAAAGCTGATAGAGAATATGTGACACATTACAGTACAATAATTTTTTCAGCCACACATTACTTAATATTTGATTAATTTATCGTATGATTATGTGAATGTGGATAACACAGTATCTATAAATGCATCATTGTGTGTGACGCACACCCGTATATATATGTATAGGGTGTATACAAAATATTTAATACATCCTGTATACATACGTACGCGTGTATGCGTATAAAATATGCACTCGCATATATGTGGTATATGATGTGTGTCATTTCCTTTTTTTCTAATAAATTTTCCACGCTTACATTTTTTACTTTATCCATATATACACACAGTGCTCCGAACTAATTAATTCACATTTGATTGTAATATACATATATACACGTTCTATATTACAGTTATATTTTCATCATATTTTATGCATATAATTTGAAAAAAATTAAAAATGATAAAAAAAACTCGGTTCTGACATATATATATTGTATATATATTATTTCTGTTTGTAATTTGCTGGAATATTAAAAGACTATTTTTACTTCTATGTTGACAGAATGATATAATAAGAGAGAAGAGACAAGATTAATTATACATATACATATACATATATGTATAATTATTATTAATTACACACACACTATACATACATACACATATAAATTGTGTATTATATATTATATATAAAATATATGTTTATATAATAATATATATAATATATGAGTTATATATATATATATATATATATATATATATATATATATATGTATGTATGTATGTACGCGTGTGTTTATGTGTGTTTGTGTGTGTGTGTATGTGTAATATTTATAGATAAAACATTAAAGAGAGCGTGAGGGTTGCATTTAATTATTATAGAGTACATGATATCAAAAAGCGAAAGGGTCGCTATTTTAGAATTTGTTACACAATCTAAATGAGATATAAATTGATGTGGTGCATTTTGTCTTCACCGAGCAATCAAGAAGAAAGGTGTGTCAAAGAGCGGTCGGATTAATTAAATGCATCTCGTTTCGCAGATTTAATGAAAATTGATTATACGCGTGCCTTCCTTCGTCCGTGATGGCAAAAGTGCCACGCGTATGTTATTGATGATGTATTTAAAAAGAGATGGCCTCATAATTATTATTGAGTAATTACGTATATTTAAAATTAAATTGATATATGTCATACATATGTATATGTATGCATATATACATACATGCGTCATACATACATGTAGATACACGCGTGTATACACATATACGTGCATACATCATACATGCATAAATACATACATACTTACATAAATACATATATGTATATATGTATAAGGCTTGATTTATTTTCTCCGCATGGAAAAATTATATTGGTTCTCAAATACATTCTACATATATCATACGAACGACAAGTTATTAAGTAGCCATTATATCTTATATACATCATATGAATGACAAGCTATTAAGTAACCATGATCTTCGTAGGCACACGAGGATATGTGATTATGTTCCTTTAAAATGTTACAAATAAAGTAATCCCTATATACAAAGGAATTAATCAGTCACCTCTTGCTCCATCACAAACGCGACTATATTTCGTTTGCTTTTTGCATACACTTGTACATTCAAAGAGACTGCATAATTTTCAAAAACTGTATTTTTATAAAAGAAATCTTATTTCCCGGTTTTTTTAATATTTACTATTTTTAATATTTTACTTATATATTTTAAATATCACTTTTTTAATATTTTACACAAATATCACTCTTTTCAATTTTATCTTTTTACTCTTAATATGCACATACACATACACATCATATATATATGTAATAATCGTATATTATGTGAAATTAAAAAACAAAAATTGCTATAGCGAAGTAGAGAAAATGTTCGAGTTAGAAAGCGTTAAATCTAGAACTTTAAAATTCTCTTTTTTTGTACAGCTTGTCTTTTTATCATCAATATATCAATTTCGTCTAATCGCGTGTGTGATGGTGGCAAAGGGGAGAAAGGCATACATTAGAATAAATTCTATTAAATCTATTAGTATGTAATTTTGTCGTTTGCAAGTTTTTCTCTATCATAATATGTTAAAATTATGATTGTTGTACATCTTGAGATATCCTTATATCTCACATAATAGCATAATTTTTTAATATCTGAACCAGATGATGGTGATAATTTACAAGTTGTTTGATTATAGATACATTTTATAATTATATTAAAATGTTATTGAGAGATGTATGTATCGTCGAATTTTGTAAAAACTAAATTAGAATCAAGCTGTTGCTTTTATCACGAAGACAGATATTATTTTGGGTAAATCTCAAGTGGCCAATACATAGCTCAAGTATCGATTATATGGTTTATACGCAACTTTTCACTGGCATACAAATATACAGTCGTAGCGATATGTACTAACAACACGATAAAAATTCTATTTATTTTCAGTTGTATGATAAATAAAATTTCATCGCGATCCAAGACGATTCAGATAAATTTTCATGCAGATCACATGATCATGGATCGACATTTCCATTTGATCTATTCTAATATAAACTAATACATATCATGCAATATATAACTCGATATGTATATTATTATATATTATACACAGCCAGCAATTTGTGAGCAATTTTCAAGTGCGACTGATTCTTTTACTTTTATTTCTGATTTAAATTCTTATAGGAATAAGAACTTATTTACTATGTAAAATAAAAAGAAAGACAAATTGCAATACACTTAAGTTTCAAAAAATTAATTTTTAATTGCTTGGAATATTATTTATATTTATTAAAAGATTCTTAAATTATTCAAAATTATTTTTTCGAGTTGCACTTGATCTTGAAATATGCGAGCTGGCTCATCCATATTTCCGCATGAGTAATTTTAACAATATATAATAAACAAAGCGTAAGTTAGCATAGGTTACATATAACTCTAATTATAGTAAAAAAATTTCCATATATGCGAAGTAAATCAATTACTTAAAGCATCAGCCGCAAGAGGCGAAACTATTGTCTATTTCTTCCAGGATAGCCATACTATAATACATATATATTTCAATAGAACAGTTTTTGAAGCGAATAAGATATCTTTCTGGACGCTGCTCAAGTGCGATTAGAAGAAGTTATAAGTTTATAATTGTATCGTGGCGGCTTCATGCGATCGCGAGAAATTATAATCGCAGATGTAGTTTCTTACGTGCAGTGATCGCAAGGTTGATTATGACGGAGTATGTATATAAATGTATATAGAGAAGAGGAACGGTATTATATAATACAAGAAAAGTACTATACACTATAAACAAAATTACTTTGTATTAGTATATGTATTAGCATGTTTCACAACAGTGCTCTGAGGTGAAGTCCGGAAAAGTAAAATTAGAGACAAGAGTACAGATTATATATGCAAACGTATACAATATAATAATACACTAATAATATAACAATAAATTAGACGGATTCATTACACATTTATTTTTATGGTATCTTTGTAATTTTCTATTATTAAGAAAATATTCTTTTTTAGTTTAGGAAGAACACCATTATTGATATTGGTCTAGCAATTGTAGAATAGGTCGCGACACTATTTGCAGAGAGGATTTTCCCCATATAAAATCGTAATGATTAAAGCTGGCATTCATAGAAACCTTGGAATGAAATACGACGCTATTGAGTTTAGTAGATAATAGTTCCACGTCCTTGAATGAGAATTAAAAAAGATTAATAAATGATCAATAATTTGATTTTGATGAACTTTAATCATACGTGATAATTTTAAATTAAAAACACTTGAAATAAATATTTGCAAAGTTGATTTCAAAATTAAATTTAATTTTTACAAAAAGAATTTTTTTCTAATTATGAGACATACCTTTGTAGTTGCTAGCCAATCATTGTCGCTACTAAAGAGAACGATTGGCGCTGTGATTTTTTCTAATTGATAATCCGGTGGTGTCGTTGAATTGTATATTCGAAGATTTTTGTCAATGTCGCCATAATCATATTGTCTAAAGTGTCCTGAAGCACATTTTAAAGTTTTTTTTTTTTTTTTTAGAAAGAGAGAGAAACTTAGTCGGAATTTGATGTATCGCTTATTATGGAATATTCAAAATTTTTTTTCCCTTCTCTAATAATAATTATCATGATATGTTACCTGCGTTAATATATCCTTGACCATAATGCACGAATTGTTTCCAGGAAGCGCCAGCAGGCACGTGACCTATGATAACTGTCAAGTTTTCCTGCTCAAACGAACAGAAAAGTAATCTTTTAATCAATAAAAGGAAAAGTGATGTAGAAAATGGACGAATATATAATGTACATATATCGTTTGCTCTCACTGTATTTAATTCCGCACGGCTGAATCCCGCGACCAAAAATAAAATATTACTGCAGATGAATTGTGTGTGCGCCATGCTCTGACAGAATAGATTCGACACGAATTTTCCCCAAGCGGACCGCGAACGGAATTCTGGATAGCCGAAAGTTTCACCGATCCACTGTAAAGGAAATGGAAGTGATCAAAAATTTCGAATCAGTTTTATGTATGTATAAAATTTTAGACGCGAATGTTTATAAAATCACTTATATCTCACCACACCGAGATAAGTTAATTTGGCGAGTTTCGTAATTGGTCCGCGAATGTTGCCGCTGAAAGCTGCAGGTGCCAAGCCTATCATTAAAATGATCTTCGAATTGTACTCGGGTTTTTCCGATGCCATTACCCAAAATTGCGTGGTTCCTTCCGAGTGACCGATGTAGAAGATTTTTTTGTGTCCCGTCGCGTATAAAACGTAATCGATCATCGCAGGAAGATCGTAAATGCCAAATTCGTGATAACTGAAATACATACATGTTTTTTTTTTTTTTTTTATTTAATGCCTCTATTTTCTTTCATTTTTAGTTTTAAATTTTAAATGAATAGATTTAAAACATTTTAGTTTAAATTTGGCACTTTAGCAAGAAAATCTTAAAACGCTTCGAATTAATGTAGTAATAAAAGAGAAAATAATTATATGATAAATTTTGTTCTCATTATCATAAAATTATGACTGCTTTTTTTAGAATTTCAGTTACCTAAAATTCCAGAAAGCTCGGTCTGTTGGCGACAGCGTGATGTGATTTCTTGAATAAATGTTTCCTCTGTTATTTCCAAGCCACACGTCGTAGCCCGCATCGGCTAATATATATGCTAAAAATAATAGATCGTTATGTTACCTTGAACAAATATTAATATTAATTTCTTCAAACAAATATTAATATTAATTTCTTTATATTAATGATCTTTTTATTATTATAATTTCTTTATAATAAAGTTTTTATTAATGATTAATATATATTTAACAGCCCAAAAATCTGCACAAGCATACCTAAAGAATTTTCGGGTCCCATAAGAATCCAATCGGCGGAACTACCTGCCAGGCAGTGCATCAAAAGTATCGGAGTTCTTATTTTGGATCTTACTTCGTTTTCATCATCCCGGCCGCGCGGTATTCGATGCAATTGCAGAGTATACCCATCCTCCGTAACGATATCGTGAATCTCCAAAGAATATCCATATTTCTTCACTAGTTCAGGCTATCCGAAAAAAAATATACATAATAGCATTTATTGAAGTATATTCTAATTTTACTACACATTTTAGCAAATTATAATTATAAAAGAATATTTACATATTTATAAAAAATGTACAAAAAGTGTTAATGTATGTAGTTAAGAACTAACATAAATTAATCCGCTTTTATTTCACGCATATTAAATATCTATAAAATTAAAGCTGCGAAGTAACGCCGTTACCGTTTACTTTTTTTCCTATGTAACGATAATGGCATTACAATAAATTTCGTCTGTAACGAAAAAAGTGACTGTTACATTTTTCTGTAACGAGTTCAAGATCAACGAGTTTACTATAATGAATTCAAGAATTACTTTTCGTTACTTTATAAACTTATGCAATTTAATTTGCACGAAAACAAACTCGCATAATGAACATTAAATTAAATTCTTTTAAAAATTAATAACTTTTGATAAAATTTAATGATTTTTATTTTGAAATAGATTAGGTGTAATTTTTATAAACTTTTGCAGAGAAACACTTAACTCGTAAAATAGCGTATAATAATTTTGGAATTGCATAAAGTTAAAAATGTGCGATTTTAGCTATATCATAAAAATGAAAAGAAGAAAACCTAACAAAATACTCTTTCATTTACATTGATACAGTAAGATCTTAAGAAAAAAAGATTTTTTTGTAATGTTTTTAAAATAAATCTTTTTAATGAGAATATTTAGAATTATTATCAAAATTATACATTTTATATCAATGACAGTATCAATACAAAAATATCAGCTTACATTATACTTTTATTTAATATAAACATGTTTAATAGATGTAAATTTTATATGTATATGTTTTATGTATAACTTGACCTTGTAAAAAAACAACGTTTAAAGTCGGTTACGGGTAACGGTAACGAGTTATTTTTATAAAGTAACTTTCCTAATCTTGAATAAAATTAATATTAAGAAAATAATTTGAAAAAATTCTGAAATTAAAATTTGAATTCTAGAAAAAATGCATAAAAGTCATGAAAGAAGTTTTTAAAATTTTTTTAAACTTATTAGCGCACTTAGATATATAATGTATGTTTAGCCACTTTATATGCATCTGTCTATTTTCTTGAAGAGCACACACATGAAGAATATGATACTCTTCAAGAATATGTGTATTCTTGAACAATACACATATATATGATGCTTGACATTTGAATGCATAAAGGTAAAAATAAAAGGAAAAGAGCAAGATCATGCGCATATTATGTAAGTTTAACTGACATTCAAGATCCCATTCACTGTTACAGCACCTGAGTGGCGGTCCATTATATTATGACGATCATCTATTTACTTATCTATCTGCGATGGAAAACCGTGAGAGTAACTTACTGTCGTGAGCGTGATATCGGGATTGTCGTCGGGTTTGACGAACACGTTTGCCAATGAGAGGCAAAAATAATTCAGAGAGATTATAACGATGAAAATGCAGCGTTGTCGACATATTGTCGACATCGTGACGGCGCGCACGAAACAGAGAACCGAAAATTTTGCTCATCGGCGTTTTATACGTATCACGTCTCCGCGATGCACATGAGACATGAGCGATAACGCGATATCTGCTCGGTCCGCGTGTACATCCTCGTGCATTCCCGACCCTTGAGAAACCCGACCATCACTCGGAGAATGGAAAGTGACGAATCGCAAAGTTAAATGGCGAATAAATGCATTTTTTTTACATAAGTTCTGCCAATTACAAACGATGAAGAATGTTTTGGATACTCTACCAAGATTTTCGTCAAAGAATATACGAAGTAAAAGCGGTTGCACCTTTTTTTCTTTTTAAAGAAACACCGTTAACACAAATTCCGTCAGAGCTAAGCAGATTAGAAAATGTTAAATTAAACATCTAATAACGGCTTTTAATTTTATATTTAATATAAAAGTTACATTTTTTAATTCTATGTACATATTGGAAAAATGAATTCCGACAGATTTATATATTATAAAGTATATTTAATTTAACAGGTTTTTTTAACATTTGTTTTTGACGCATTTTGATTTTAGTTCTTTAAAATGTAAAGCACTAAAGATAGGAAGTTACATTTGTCTCACAAGCTTTTTATAAAGAATTAAACTTTGAGAAATTAGAGTCCGATTACGAGAAATCTGAGAAATAGAAATAACTAGAATTTTATATAACTTTAATTTAATTTTATATTACTTATGTTTTAATGTTATTCTCGATGCGAGAAAGAGAGAAAATATTTTATTTTTTTTTTTATTTCATTAACGACTCAAATTAGAACACGTGATTTTAATGCTTACATCGTTTTGAAGGTAACACGCTGCAGTCAGTGAGCGGATCTTATCTGCAGTATGTATGTACATACATATATTGTGAAAGCGACTGTCACAACTAGGCTGTTGTCACTCTTCACAAGGTCGATTTCGTCAACTTTTCGCCTTCGACCTTGCAGATAAAATTGGGAAAAGAGGTTTCCTCTGTCACCTAAAGCGTTTCTCAATTAACTTTACTATGTGAGGATCTAATATGCAAAATACTTTTGCTTTAGCTACACACAGAATATATGTATAAATACGGTTTAAAAGAAGGCCTAAATCTTGAGATTAATACTTAGATATATACTATATATTTATAGATATGTATATATTTAAATTTTTGCTTGTCATATCAAATAAAGTTAAAGAATTTTATGTGTACCCGCGTCATACATTAATAATTCTAAATCTTTTAATTTTTGATCGCAATCAAAGTATATGTTATGAAAAGTCTATAGGTATTTTTCAATGTCCATCTAAGAAAACAGCTGTAAAAACTAAAACATTTCTAGGTAGTTTAAAGTGGATAGTGTTCATATCTGTTTCGTTAACATTTAATTTAACATATTTATAATACTTGTTATTGTTAGACATATTTGATGTTTTGCCATTTCTAATATTACAATATTGGAAATAATTGGTTCTTAACTTTTCTTTTCTTTTCATTTTATTTCGATGCCTCAAAAATTTCTTCTGCAAACTTGGTTTTTTATTCAATATAGAACATACTATTTTCTGATTATTTTTGACCTTTTTTTAAAAAGAAACTTGTAAACGTAATATTGTATGCTTTTTGAAAAATAAAAATTTAATGTTAACGCAAACTGTCGAAGTCAAATATTTGCAGAATATTTCTATATTTATCTTTTTTTGTCCTCTTTATTACTTCTTATAAGAGATAAGGCATCGTCACTCATTATTGTTACATCTTCGTTTAGCTAAGTTCCATCGAAGTGTGTATTTCTTAATTCCGAAAACAAATTTGCTTTCTGAATTAAGAAATAAAATGTAAAATAGAAAAAAGAAAATATAATATATCGATATCGATACTAATGGTAAATAACAGAATACTAACAACTTCTATAAGAAGAAGAGATTTGTGTCGAAGTGACCGAGTCATCGGAAGTATTTACGAATGAGGATGCATGAGATTATCATATGCATCGTCACTCATTATTGTTACATCTTCGTTTAGCTAAGTTCCATCGATATAATAGAAATGTAAAAAATAAAAATAAAAAAAAATTAATATTTAAAATTTAAAAATTGAACAATTAAAAGTAAACTCAACTAAAAATAGTTTAAGAGTAATAACTGTCATAAATGATGTTTTTTCGCACCAGTTTTTAAGGTTCAGTTTGTTGCGACCAAACATAGTTGAAATAAATTTGATTAATTATAAGATAGAAGTAGTTCGTAGAAGGGAATTATTATATTATTTTTTTTACCTCAAATAATTCCTTAAACAAATTAAGATGACGCTTGTTTTCATAAATAATAGTTTCTTTTATTCAGAAAAAAAGAAGGAAAAAATGTTTTCAAATGCAAAATAATTCTTGTGAGAACACAAAAGCTTTATTCATTTTCTTATCCGAAGGCTCTCAACAATAGTGAGTCAAGGTAGAATTGACTGATAATGACAATGATGAGTTTTTTAACATACTGGATACTGGAGCGAATGAAATGACGTAATTCATAGAGAAGGATATATGCCGGGTGGATTGCTATCTTTGTCAGAAGGATTGAATGGTTGATAGTATATTTAGTAGTATCAAAGTCAAAAATATTACCATATGTACATACGTGTATGTATATAATCCATACTGCATATGTATGTTATGTATTTTATGAATTGAAAAAAATAAATAATTCATGTAATTAAATTTCCAATTTTATATATATATATATATATATATATATATATATAAATAAAACAAAAATATTTTTTAGAATCTCTATTACTGTATCGTTTTTATTTTTTATCGCTAAATTTCTGATGAAAAATATTTTTATTTCAGATAGTATTGTATAATGTAAAAAGAGACAGAGAGATCCATTCATTGCGAGATATACACTAGTCTCTTTCTAATCTGTGGCTATATGTATAGATGTACATAGTATAAGAAAGGCTCGCTTCAATATACTATAGGACTCAGTAACGTCACAGTCCAAATGCACTTGAAACTATATACTTTATTCTTTTTAGCTGCCCTCTTTTGCCTTTTTAATTTTTCCTTTCATATTCTAAATATATGTCCGTCTCATTCCATTCCATATTTTCTAGTTCGGTTAAAAAATGCGGAACGATCCACTCTTGTTCTCGGAGTGAGTCTGGCTGGTGCTGCTGGTGCTGTTTGCTGTTGTCGCCCGTCCGTGGACGGGAACGGACGTATTTGAGCACGTATTGCGCATTTCCTTTATTTAGATCTAATTGGTGGTGTGGTGATCAAATATTTGAAAAAGACTTCTCGAAGGAGGGAGAAAGAACTCGGACCCATCAGTTTGTGGCAGTAAGATTAGATCCTGTTCGATGCCAATTCAAATGTAGAATAGAATATACTCTTGTTCTCGCACACATGATGGCGAATGGCGATCCCAAGTTGACATTACTCTCGATCCGCGCAATTAAATACCGCCTGCAAAAGTGACCGAAGCATGGACATTGCGGAGAACGACGTGGGCGCGTTAGACCCGCGTATACAGGTAATTATTATTGAATTATTCCAGTCTCCTGATCAAATAAATAGGTTGTTTACAAAAGGGTTACGCCCGTAAAACAACCAGGTTAGGTTAGGTTATGTTTGGCGAGCACATACTAGTGTCTAACAGCGCCTGGTACATTGTCCTATTTTGCTTTCACTTTCCTTCTTTTCCTCGTACGGATATAAGATGCGCTCGATTATGAATGAATCGATTACTTAAATCGTTACAATGGCAATAAAAAGTTATTTTATAAGTAAACAATATTTATTTGAGAGCAGATATCTTGCATGAATGTGTGATCAAATGTATGCCAAATCTTCTTGTTTTTTGCCACATCTTATTCAGAGAAAAGAGCCTAGTTTAGAGTGATCCTCTTAGATTTTGATAAAAATACACTCGGTTTATTTTCACGTAAATATAAAAAATTGGAAAGTAAAAGACCTTCGAAGGTTAGGATATCTGTCATACAATAAAATACTGACATTGAGCATTAGCAGTGCAACAGAATAATATGTAAATTTTGAAATATATGGCAAAATAGATAGAATGTTTTATATTTTATATACAATTGTAAAATATAAGAATATTTTCTAAATGTTATAAAATATAAAAAAGATATATTAATATTTAGTACACTTATACAATATACAATTACAGATAAGTTATATAAAATAAAGTTATATAAAATTTTCCTTAGATGGATTTGATAAATAAAAAAATAAACTACTGAAAATGTTCATTTTCATTCAAATTTTGTATACTTTTTCTATTGCAATGTATGTATTTGTAATGTCAGTATCAGTATAAATTCCCTAATTTTTGAAAGTGTCATCTTTATTCTTTAATGCTTAATAACTTTTTTTTATAACTGAGCAATTTTTACTTTTCAAATCTTAATTTTTACTTGAAAGGAAATTGATTGAATGTTTTTATCAAAATCTAAAAAAGGTATTTTAAACTAAATATTTACAGATATATGATCTTTTTTATATTTCAATATAATGATCTTTTTTATAAAACAAACTTGTGTATTTTTTAGATTGAGTTGGAAAACTTGAACAATGCAACAGATGATATAAATAAATTGGAGACTGAATTGGATGTAAGAGAAATAATATTTCATCTATAGTGTTTATCTATAATATTCATACACATAAAATATACTAGTAATATGAATTTAATTTTTAATTTATGTTTAGGAAGCTCACACTGCTTTTAGACAGCTTCTTTCTGATACAACAAGGAGGCTAAAAGAAATTACTGATAAACTTGGTACTAGCTGCATTGAAAAGGCAAGATGTTATTACGAAGCACTGGAGATGGCTCGTCAAGCTCAGGTATAGAAATATAGTCTAAATCTAATTTTTCCATTTAAAAAAACTCTTATTTTTAAAAAATGTTTGGAAAATTGTACTGATTTACTGTTTCAATAATGTGTGCATATATATTATGAATAAAAACATACTCATCTCATATATATTTATATATGAATTAATTATACATATATATTTATATATACACAAGATAATAAATCAATTTTATACAATTATATAATTTTTTGTATCAACTATAGTATATTATTTTTCAAGCTTTGTTTAAATCACATATAATTTTTTTTATTTTACATATAATATTCAAAGCTATCATTTTGTTTGTAATAATCCTTTATGTTACAGATTAATACCAATTATTTTGCATCGTGTTTAATTTAAATTACAACTAAGTGAACTATTACATAAATGAATTTTCTCGCGCGCAATTTGCAGGTGCAATGTCAACAACAAGCACAACTGTTTCAAAGAGCCAGCGAAATTCACGCAGCTGCGAAAGAAACTGTTGCGCTGGCGGAAGCACGATTCATGTCTCATCAGCATGAGTGGAATTTCGACCAGGCATGGCAGGATATGCTCAATCATGCTACTATGAAGGTAAATGTTAGACTGTACAGTATGCATATGTAATCGCGTTACACATTCAGTTATCTTTGGAAGCATTGCGAAGCATTTGAAACCATGGAAAACATTCTAATATTTTATTTATTTAAATTTTCCCATGTTAATATTAATTTTAGAAACATTTAATTTTTATGACAAAAATGTATGACAATAAAGAGGTAAAGTTTCATCTACATTATGTAATTACATATTTTTTTTATATATATTTGTTATAGGTAATGGATGCTGAAAATCAAAAAGCTGAATGTGGTCGAGAACATCATAGAAGAGCGATGCTGTTTCATGACGCTGAGAAAAAACTATTGCAATTGGAAGAAAAGCATCGACGTGCAATAATAAAAGCACGACCGTATTTTGAAGTAAAAACTCAATGCGATCAGATGTTAGCAACGCAAAAGGAAAGAGTGGAATATCTACAGCAAACTGTTAAAGAAGTTAAACGTAATTATGCCACGAGTCTTCGAACGTTGGAGAATATTAGTAATCAAATACATCAGCAACGAAGGGATTATGGTACTTTCAGATATGCTTTGAAAATATATGAAGTTTTTTTAATTTTTTTATCATTAACATATTTATAATATTCCAGATATCGTAGCTAATGGACCACGAGAACCTGGTGTCGGTGCCGAACTAATAAGTTCGGATATATGTCAGAAATATGAGAATGAATTCAACAGTTTTAACAGTAAATTGTCGCCAATCAGATATAATCAAATTGAAAACAATGAAAAACCGCACAATATCAAAGTTAGTAAAATACATAGTTATGTAGTTTGTACAAGACATTGAAATTCGATGTACTTCTATTTACTGGACTGCTGTTAATAATTTCTATCATTTAATGTTTCTAAAATTTACAGGAATTCTGTTCAAAGGAGAACGCAGAACATATTGATAAGAGATCCGTGGATGGCAGCGAGAGCAAGTTCACACAATGGGAATTAGAATTGCAAGCTAGTATGGAGAAATTAAATCGCATATCAATCGGAAATTCTTTGCTCGTCCGAAAACGAGATGCACAAAGTTCTTCCGATCTACAGACTGTTGATGTCGGCGCAAACAATTTGTTATCCAATGAAGTATGGCAGAGTTCAAATCAATTTCCAAGATCGACCAAAGATTCGAAGACTTTCGAGAAAAATGAATTTGTCGATAGCAGACCTCCGCATTTGCAAAGATCATGCTCGATGATTAATTCGATGATATCATCACAAGGTTCATCGATGTTCGCTTTAACGAACAATACTTCAAAATCGCTAAACAGCAGTCCAGTAAATAGAAGTACATCGAATTTCAAGAATAGGATTATTACTGAGAAAGCAGGAAGTGCAAATATATTGAAATACGTGCCAAATAAAATCTGTCAATTTGACATTAGAAACAAGAAAGCACAGAGCAGCTGGAGCATTAACGATTATTCTAGCAACTTTGATATCGATACTAGTGAAGAACAAAAAAGAAATAGATGTAGTAATACGAATGATAATAATTTAGTCAGTACAAGTCATGTACAATCTACGAATTTATCTACCATGACACATTCTTTCAATATCAAGTTCCTGCCTGCAGAGCCTAATTTATCAGAAGGACATCATTCTTTCGAATCAGATAATCATTCTGTAACGTTTCCCAGCATTAGCCAGCACCTTACGAGCTCTCAAAACGATATCACACAGTTACAAACACAATCTAATTCTAATATTTTACAAAAGAAGACATCGTGCAGTGCCAATTCCAGTCCGGTAAAATTAAAAAATCTATTAATATCATCCCCCAAATCCAATAGCGAGAATGTGGGACGGTTCGATCAAGAATCTATTCCTAAACAATTTGCTAGTAAAACTGCAACTATCAAAGAGTTACCGTTACTATCGATTTTTAGGCCAATATCCGGGTTGTCGGCGATCAAAGGCAAAAGTTGCAGCATGATCGATTTAGATGATAAACAAAATTTAAAAACGTTGCTTGATAACTCTCGTTTAGGCAATATACAAGCGATCAGTGTGGAAAGATTAGCGAACGTGAGACAAAAGTTAGTAAATAATTATCCAGAAACGAAGAAAGTGGACGATATTGAGAAATAAGTACAATAAGTATGATAAGATAGATTACTTGTGATAAGCAATTTCTGCGTTTAACCTGTAAGAGAATTATTAATTATTTGTTCAGAATTCATATATATATATATATATATATATACATATATATATATATATATATGTATATGTATGTATATATGTATGCTTTATGTACATACAACATTGCAATAAAATATTGCAAAAGCGAAAGCGCTACAATTTAAATATTTCTTACGTTTTCGAAACATTAGAAAAATCATTTTTCCAGCTTTGCTGCCGACCGTAATAACAGTCAATCAATTTTTGAGTGCTGCTATGTTAATTTATAATATATGTATTATATAAATCGTTATGGATTTAGCTAGATATTAATATTTTACGTATATTAAAAATTAATCTAATTGCGATTGAAGATGTTCAAAACTATTTATCGAAGAGAAATCGGACAATATAAATGAATGAAATATACAAATACACGATTATTTGCAATTAGACATACATGCTGTTAAAAATCGACCAGATATATCAATGTATGAATCGTTTACTATTTTCCAATTTTTTAATATGTGCTTTTTTTAATAAAACACATTTCTTAACTAGTTGATACTTGTATACAGTTTATTTAATATATGTATATTTAATATAAAATTATTAACTCTCTCTTTCTCTTTATGTATTAAGTATTTATGAAGATGCGCGGTGTATTCAAGATTTCCGATAATAAGCTTAATTTACTACACTAATTTACAATACTTTTAATGATTATACAGCTATAGATATTGTGGATAATAGATATTTATCACAGATATATTTCATCCAAGCACATCTACATCGCGGAACACGATTATATAAACGCATGAAAACTAAAAGGTCAATGACTTTCAATCGTTATCGTCTTAGTATAAAGATACATAGTTAAAATGACTTGTATAAGATTTGCGAAAAAAAATAGCATAATGAATTGGATATCTCGAATTTTCTTACAGCGATGCGGCACCGATATCATTGTACATATGTATGTACTTGTTTCTTCTTTGTTCGTTAAAACGTCAAAATGGCCTCGTACACACTTCTGATCTAAATACCGTGCATACATCGAGCGTTTTCTGGCTCTGACGAATATAAATTCTCTTGGACTAAATTACAGCGAACTGGAAACAATCGTTAATTAGACTTCAATCAACCATCGAATATATTTCACATCAAGAGCTCATCATCTTGGAAATCTAAAAATTCTATCTCGTTTCTTATTTTTATTTTATAAAGATAATTTAATTAAAAGATAGTTAGCTCTTTTTAGGTAAGTTCATTATGCGAGTCATTACTCGTTATATATATGGTGTTGCATATTTAATGATAAATTGCTTGGCTAATTTTAAATTGTTTTCTTACAATTTGCGAGAATGGTTGTCTAAATAAACAACAGTTAAAAATAAAGCAAATATAGATGATAAAACTATATTTTTTTTTGTAATAATTTTTGGGTAAACTTTGGTTTCAATTTGAGATTTTTAACTATTAAGATCTAGTAACGATAAAAAATTTTAAAAATCGCGGAAAAGTATTTTGTGATTATAACTACAATATAAATTATTAAAAAATAATATCTCTCAGATATATTTTTCAATTTGATGAAATTATATACACAATAAATTTATGGAAAAGCAAGATTAATATTTATAAAAATATAGATTCTGTACGATTGTCACCAAATTTTAGAAACCGGAAACTACAAATTTGCGTAAATATACGAGAATAGACGCTCGTGACTTGAAAGATCAGCCGATCTTTGGCAAGAAAAGCACGTCATCAACGAAAGGTTATCAGAAAAGCGAGACGATAAACGACGATGTTTCGCGAACAAACGGATAACGAGAGGGTCGATTATAAAGGGAAAGCCGACGGTCATGCGATAAATAATCATCACAAGGCATGTGATATCTATACGCACGAGATCGCGGGCAATTAAAACACGTATAACTGGCTCTTACAATTTGCGAGTTTTATATTGGAGATTAAAAAATGATATATGATTTTTTAATTGATTATAATTATTATAATGCAATTCGACAGAATTAATTGCTATAAAGTATATATGAAAAGGGGAGGAGATTAATCATTATTTTTCACGAGAATTTATTGTAATCATATATATAATAACTGAACATTAAATAATTATTGTGACAAGTTCATATGTAATTATAATTGCGACACATTTAGATCGCAATGATTTGATTCGTTCGAATTCATTACGTATGTTCAATATATTGAACTTATTCTTTCTGAATGAAAAGAATTATTTGTGTTGTAGGAATTGAATTATTCTCATTCTGGGTGGAAATGTTCGGATAATGATAACAGGATGCAAAAAAGAAAAGAACTCTCTAGTGAAATTACAGAAGACGAGGCGGAAGATGTCGAACGGGAAATTAATGAAGAGAAGGAAGATAGCGCAGATGTACAAAGAATAAATGCAAATAGCGAAAAGAAAGAAGAAAACGAAGAAGAAGACGATGCACAGATCGGGGAATGCGCAATTTGTCACATTATCATCAACGACATAAACTTTAGCGGAAGTGTCGCCGATTCCGAGCAAAATCCGTACGAAAGCTATTTGTTGTGTCAACATTGCGTACGAAAATTTTCAATCCGATCAGGTCAATAAAAGACTCAATCATCATTATACGTATAATGGTAGCTAAAAAGAGTTTTAGGATTTTTTAAATATTTCTTATATATTTCCTTAACACTTTTTAAATTTTTCAAAATTTGACGCAAATGTAATCAAAATTGATACTCCTGCGATCAAATATTTGCTTCTTCAAAAAGAATCATTATTTTAAAAACTGGAATAATTTTTAAAAATCTTAGGACATTTTTAAAAGTCTTTAAATAATAAATCAAACATAATATGGTAACAATAATTAATCGTGGAAGTTGATCATCAAATACGCGTGATTAATTATCATCAAATTCAATCCATTTAAAAAAAAAAATTAAATATCTAAAAAAAGAGATTTCAATTTTCGTAGGCATAGAAGACTTTCAGTCCCGAAGATCGCATACAAGTTTCTCACAAAATAAAGACCACAATGACCACATATCCTCAAGAAAAAAGTATAATAGGCCGTTCATGATGTACCTGCAACCATCGTCGTCTCATTCTGCATTAAAATTGCGTCGCAATCGATGGTCCTGTAACTTCAACAGAACAATGCTCGAACCGACAGATGATGAATCAGATGCGATCTCCTACGCGGTCGTTGACGATCGAGGCAATCCGCAGCGGGAGGAGCAAACGAAGAGTCACGAAAAGCAGTGTCAACAGCAACATGACTATCGCAACCTGACAACGACGAGAAAAAACGTCGCAGTGGATCACTGTACCTCCGAGATTAAAATGAAAAGTTCATCTTTGTCCTCTTCCGTTGAATATTCTCGTAGACCCATACGCTGTCCTCGTCTTGACTGCTCGATGAATGTTGCCTTCTCAGCACTTACCCACCATTTCCTCTTTGATCATCCAGAAGTGCCTATCCTCAGCGTCGAACCCGGCGCCGAAAGTACACTCATCGTCAGTTATGGAGCTCTCTCCTGCAATTCCAGTCGATGTCTAGCTCTCTTACTGGTGTCCGGCAAACTCTCGTTAGTATATTTAATCATTTGCATATTATACGCTACATCCGGTATATATGTAGCGATATCTCTTACAAAAGTTTTCCTTTAAAACAAAAATGTCGCAATGTATGAGTAGAATTTGATTTGCGATCGATTAAAGAAAAAAGATTTAGGTGCAAATAATATATTGAAATATCTAGATTAAGGCTTCTGCACATAAAGTTTTAATCATAATTATAAGGCGTAATTAAATCGACAAATTACAGTACATATTAGTAACGCAAGCGATTCGCCTTACGATTACGATAACTAAAACTTTTTTATCTACAAAGGCCTTTATATAAACAAATTTTATTCTCACAACTAATAAATAATCGAAATTTCTGTAACAATAAGAGATTCTACAGCGAGACTGTTCGGTGGCAATCAGATAAACCCTAAGTATCGCAATCGGCTACCTTTACCAGTACTGGCTGCGCGTTTGCACAGCAATCACAATTATACGTGTTGCGAGGAGGTGCACGCCGGCGGAGAGGGTCAGTGCGAGAAGGATATGATAATTGCCTGGGTTGCAGGACTGGACGTCGGCGATACGGTTGACAGACTTCGATGTAGTATCCAGGTATATTCAGTCGAATCAATTCGTATGCCTAAGATGAAGACATACGAGTTCTTTAAAAAATAGTTAATAGTATTTGACTGGTTTTCCAGGCTGTGGATAACATTGAAAATCGTGGATTCCGCTCGCTCACCTATACAGGTCCCGTAACTTCCTTAAGAGCCGCCCAACGTCCACTTGATGTCTTTTTGGCCGGCGACTGTATAGTTCTTCATGAAGGACTGATCAGCCATATCACTTTTGGCTGTACTAGTCTTAATGTAAATGTTATTGTACACTAAACCTATGTTATATATTAACGCGTAAAGTATATATTTGTCCCTTAACTTGTAAGTATTATTGTTTCAAGAATGTGTATGCCCATGCTAATAGCATAAAATTATGAAAAATGGGCAAATCAAATGAAAAGACTAAGTAGATTATGTCCCGTATCCATATGAATTCTTATTTATCTTTTAAAAATATCAGTCACTTTTTAGATTAATCGATATTACTTCTTCTCTTACACTTGGGTTTTCTAACGGAGAGTAAATATTTAAATAAAATATTAATTGTAATTATTATTCGATTTTTACTCTTGAAGATATGCAATACAAAAAAAAGGAATATAAAAAACAACGTTATTGCCAACTTAAAGAAGTAAAAACAGACTTCTCATCTTTAATAGTTCGAATCATAAGCTAGTCATAGCAGGAGGTCGTGCATACGCCTTAGGAATGAAACCGTATTTGCGAGTCTTCGGCGCATAAGCCCAAAGCCAGCCGTCTACCGTTTGATTTCCCAAATCCGCGTATATCCAATCCGCTCGTTTCACCGATAAGTCATCCGGCGCCTGCGCCTTATAATCGTAAAGCACCACTAATTCCGTGCCGGTTGTTTCGTCCCGAAAATCTCGCGCTCCTTTTTGTTGTAACGATTCACCACCTCCCGTAATATTACTTATCATACCTTTACCTGTAAAATATAAGTAATGTTAACTCAAAATTCAATAATTATGGAGGATAAATTGATAACTATAGAATCTTCAGAAGTTTTAAACTTTACTGAAATCTATTGATATAAATATATATGTATGTGTACGCAGCATGTACATTTTCTAGAATGTAATTTTGCCAAGATTTATAGACAATTTGATGATTAGAAAATCAACCTGGACTATGAGTCTCCGTAGACGCTGTATTCGTGGTGGCGGTAGTGGCAGTTGTAGTGGCAGTGGTATAAGAATGGAGAACATGACCCGGATAGACAAAACCAGACGGCACAAAACCCTCGTTACCGTCGCAATGTCGAAGCACCCAAAACCAATCCGGATCATCGCGATTTAGTACTGTCACAAATTCGCCTCTTTCAACACTAACGTCATTTTCATCCCGCGCCACGAATGTGTAAAGAACAATGTATCTTCCTGCTGATGGATCCTATCGAATGTACGAGATTACAGTAGAAAATTTCTCATCAATGCATTCTCGTCAAATAAAATTAATAAATATTAATATTACAAAAAACTAAAAATTAATATTTTATTTAACTATCAAGTTTTATAAACTAAATAGTTTTAATATTTGAAAGAATATTTTTTTTTTTATAAATCTTATTAATGAGATGAAATTTAATACTCGGCAAAATATTAAATTAAGTCAGGGACAGTTATATGCTTACATTAGTCAATCGAATAATACCTTAAAGAAGGGATGTACATCTGGCTGAGATGATATAGTCTGTATGGAATTCTGAGATTGCGTGATGTTGGAGCGATTGGCGTTGAGATCCGCGGTGGTAATATTATTTCGCGTGTAACTTTCGCAATCTGATGCCGACCCTGTATCGGTCTGTTGCGTCTCTTGCAAACGGCCCGTGCTAAGAAGATCACAATCGTTCTCGCTGGATCGCGGCAGTTTCTTTTTCACGTTATTGGCTAGTGTCAATTCCGCTAGCTGCGACGTATACGGTGCACAATACGAGTGTGGTACAAAGCCTTCCATACGCGTATCGGCCGCTATTACGTACACCCAATCATTTTCCCTGTAAAGCACATTCACTACCTAAAACGCAAAAAAGTTCATCATTTTATTTTTTATTATTATATAATTTTTTAGAGATTGTTTTGAGGAAAGAGTAATAAAATTAAATGAGTAGGAAAGATTAAAACTAGATAAGCAACATTTATACATATATTACAAAAATTACACATGCAATAAAATAAAAATAATATGTACCATATATTATATGTGATTTATAATGCAATATAAGGGTGATGATATAAAAAAGAGCTTTTGGAGAAAAATTTTGTAAATTAATCACTAACCTGTCCCCTTTTAACTTGAAGTTCATCATCGACGCAGGGAGTAAAATCATGTACAATGACCATTTTGCTGTCTGGAGAAAGTCCATTTTCCTTTTCAATGCCAACTCTTACAAGGGTCTCAATACTCGCGCTACCAGTTATCCTTCCAGGGGGCAATGATACTCTAGTACTCAAACCAAGTCCTGTACCTCCTGTTCCACAGTCTTTCTCCAAATTAAAATTATGTGCTCCAGCTAGTTCAAAATTAAAGATTATAATAAATAAATTTTGCACATAGACTGACTTAAAAGATTTAAATCAATTTAAAAAATACATTTTTTTTTTTTTTTTATATACCTTATGATTTTTCGATAAATTAAACAAATTTTAAACATTTTGCAATATAAACATATTTTCAAAATAAAAATCAAAAAATTATTCCTAAAATAGACTTTCCACAATAAAATGATAAAAATTAATTTAAAAAAAAATGTTTTTTATAAAACACTTTTGAAAATAATTATCACATATAATTATCATACATATTAATATATGTTGTATATAAAATTAATATATAAACATATATTAATATATATTTATATGTGATAATAATTAACTCAAAAATAATATTCTTAATATCCTTGTAATGTTTTGCATTTTAGAAGAAAAATCGAAAATTGTGTATAAAATGCTTGAACTCGGCTCGAGTCTCTTCCTGGAGAATTTGAGCTAGAAGCTGCATAACCGGTCTCAAGCAACAGGTGATCGAGTGAGTCGAATATGACAACTGGCCTTTGCGCGATCAAACTGTCGTTACTGTGTATTAGTAAATACACACATTCCTCGATTTTTCTCTTCTCTCACTTCTCTTTTATATTCTTTACTTACGTTTTTTCTTTTTTCCACGACGTATGCGTACAGGACACAGAAAGGCCATTCTGTATGATTTACTTATTCTCGGAGTCCACTTACTCTGAAATATCTCACATTTCCAGTGCGGCACGTTCAACAGGTTCAACCCAGTTCAATTACCTGTCTATCGCGGTCCAGACGTCGCGACGCGCGCAAAATGCGCGCCGCATCCGTTCTCGCCGTCTTATTACAGGGGATATTACACAAGAGATAGAATGATAAAATACAGTGTAAGAAAATCGTTCGGGTTGAAAAATGAAACCTGATGGTGCGAAAATACACCTCTTACGACGATGCGTTCTCTACTCTCTATGCTCTCGTCGTTTCTCTCTCTCTCTTTCTCTCTTTCTTTCTCCTTCTCTCTCCCTCTTGGATCCTCGGGCAGGGCTAGACAGAACAGGACCCTATCCCTATAGACGCGGTCACCATGGACGCGATCGCAAATTAATCCTGCATACGGCAGGTAGAGAGCGCTACGGGATATGCATGAGATCGTGGAATAGCAGTCGGTCCAGAGCAGCAATTCCGATAAATTTTCATGACTTAAATAAAAAAAAAAAAAAAAAATTGATGTTACATTCCACGAAAGAAAAATGAAATATATTAATTTATAGGAAAAAAAGATTAAGCAAATGAATTAAAGTTGCTTTATAACTGACAATAAAAATTATATCGTAGGTTTCATAACAGAAGGGCGTATCCCCCAATTTAAAAAAAAAAATAAGATATTCAGATATATATTTTTAAGAAATAAAGTATTAAAAGTTATTAGAAATATTTAACAAAAATGTTAATGAACATATAATTATATATTTTTTTAAAGAAAAACAATGTGAAAATTAGTTTTCTAATTAATTTTTAATTATAATTTTCTATATTATTTTCCCTGTACATATATAAACAGATTGTGTGAAAGAAAAACATATAGACATATTTATATTTATTTTTTAAATTTCTTTAAAAAATATATATAGTCGGATAAATTTAAATTTAAATATATAACCATGATATAATCATTTTTATATATGTGCGAATTTTTAATACATGTGGGATTGTTTTTTCGTTAAGTATTGATTTCAAATTAATTAAGTAATTTTTCTTATCCATAGAAATGTGAGAAATTTGATATGAAATTTAAGAAATAGAAAAATGTCCAGAAAAGTAAAAATTATGAAATTGGCATTTGCAATGTCTCGAAAAATCATAATTTTAAAAGGAACGAAACAAGATCCTAAATTTAGAAACATATTCTCTGAACATCAAAATTGTTATTGAAAAGATAAAATTTAAAACGGTATATCTTTCTAGAACACACATTTCTACAAATAATGTATATATATTTATTCAATTGATGCCTTTTCTCGAGTTAAAAATATCTAAATGTTATTTTTCAAAGAAAGAGTTCATTTACATCTAATAAAAAATAATATTTAAAAGAAATTCGGGTGTAAATTTGTGATCGAGTTAAACATGCGCAAATTTTCAAAAAGATCAATTACACGAAATGAGACGTATACAAACCTTGCTTGAAATTTGGTTTTATTGTATTCAATTAATATAAACGACGGTGGTATATTCGTTCTTGCCTATATAACAGAGCTCTCCTGACTTACGCTTAACAATTGCGGGTATTACTTGGTTTCACTTATTTTCTTTCAGGAAAATACTCGTATATATATGTATATGTACAACTATATCGTAAAATTGTGCCGAATATTTAGTCATCGTAGATTGCGGATCGACTATTTAGGTACCATTAATGTTATAACTTTGGTTAATATGAGACCGTAGAAATTCTTCTTTATATAATATTTGTATGCTTCAGGCGTACAGAATTCACGAGAGTTTAACGAAGAATTAAATTGTGTGTGTGTGTTGTGTGTGTGTGTGTGTGTGTCACATGTATTACATGTGTGAAATAGGTAGAAAATCGACTCGGTACAAAATCGTCTCTACTCTTTGAATAATAGAGCGCAATTATACGTCCACGACGAAGACGAAACTTTGAGAACGAGCGAACCGCTTTTACAAATGGAATTTTATTATATTATCGCTGAGAAAATTTATCGCTATAGTGTAGACACGATCTCGATGGATAAGATCTCGTATATATATATATATGCCGCGAAAGAGAAATTGTCAGTGTTCATTGTCACTAATTTGTGCCTTCGCAATCCGTATGATTATGAAGGCGTAGAACACTTTAAAGAGGAGCGATCGATCGATTTCTCTTCGTTTCTTCTTCTCTCCCTCGTGTGAAGGAAAATTTACAAAATTCGAGAGAACAAGAGGTCAGACTTTGTACTTTCGTATTGCACTTTGTCATGTTAGTTCAATGACATGCTGAAGTTCTTAAGAATAAATCCTAACGCAGTCACGAGAGACTCTCCTATTCTAATGTTCGATTATAATATACTTCGCGCGATAAAATAAATAAGAGCGTAAATTGAAAAAATAAAAAAACAATTGCATACAAAAGAGTTTTATTATTCTCTCACTTTCGAACTCGCACAACGCAATCTCGCACGACGCATTTTACTAAATAATTTTTCCTACACGCAACTTTCTTTATCATTAAATAAATTCCCGCTAACAATTTCAGATACAGCGTCTTTTATTCAAACGATATAAAAATCGTCTAGACGATGTCTTAAAGATGACTAAACAATCTCAAAAATTTTAAATCTCTAGAAAAACAGTGTTTAAACAATGTCTCAAAAATTTAGGACATTTAAAGAATGTCTAAAAAGTTATTTATAAAAGGCGCCTACAAAATTTTAGAACACCTGAAAGATAGCTAAATGACACTTTTAAAAATTTAAGATGCCGAAAAAATGTTTAACCCTTCGCTGCCGAACGTCAAATCACCTGGTGTTTTATAAAACTTATGCAATAATTTAAAAAATTACATGTATACATTGTACAAAAATATCAATAAATTTTATTTAAAAAATTTTTTCTTTCTTTTAATTATCAAGTGATACTTAAAAAAAAAATATATATATATATATATATATATATATATATAAGGATTATATACACACACACACATACACACTACATATATACATATGCTGCATACATATAGTGCACTGTATGTTAGTATATAGTGTACATATAATTAATTAAAATCTATTATATAATTTTATTTTACAATATACATATATAAAAAAATTTGTTATGGATTAAAATTATGCGTGGATGTGTGGGTATGCGTGCGTGTGATTCAGCGTTCGTGCAGCTGCACACAGTTCAAAGGTTAAACAATCTCTCGACGATTCTGAGGATACTTTTTTTAGGAATCTCTAAAAAACATCTAAACAAATTTT
The DNA here is from genome assembly GCF_047496725.1 of Anoplolepis gracilipes. Classification (NCBI taxonomy): domain Eukaryota; kingdom Metazoa; phylum Arthropoda; class Insecta; order Hymenoptera; family Formicidae; genus Anoplolepis; species Anoplolepis gracilipes. The sequence goes on along the minus strand of NC_132978.1, from coordinate 6,943,969 downwards.
AGATGGTCCTAAAGATGTTCCTGCAACAATTCTCAATTATTTGTAAAATCTAAATAGTTTTATACGAATTACAGAATATAAAGACATGCGGGATTATTTTTTTTGTAGTTGCACTTGAATGGAATATGATTTTGCAAATTTCGAATCTCATTACATGTTTTACAGACTATCGCCGATTATAAGAGGTCACTATTTGTCACTAATAGACTTTCTGCGAAATTGCAGTTGCGATATGACGATGTCGCGGAGCAAAGTCCTCTTCTTTCTGCTAATAACATGGCCGCATTATGATATCCGCACATCGTCCGTTTACTTTATTATCGCACAAACGCTTGCAAGATTATTTTCTAATATATATATGCCTTATCATCTATTCAAATAGCTTATTTTCCTTTTCGCGGCATATGCGTGTACACGTGTGCGTGCATCGTCCATATCGAATGACGAGCTCTCGCTTTTGACTTTCTTGATTTTGTAATCGTAATAATAAGCTAAAAAAAAAAATAAAAAATAGGACAATACGTATGTATATACCATGTGGCTTGCGAGTACAAATACTTTATTGATAATGGTATCGCCGATAACTTGTGCGTCATTGTATATCAGAGATTGGACGAAAATTCTCGCGATTTTGTTTGTCTTCAAAGATGGTTTTTTTTAATAAAAAAATTAAAAAAACACAAAGAGAGAGAGAGAGAGGAGAGAGAGAGAGAGAGGGAGAAATGTGAAGAGAAACGAGTACACGCACATGCATGCACACGTATAGGTCGTATCAGCTAGCTTTTACAATTCGTGTTTCGAAAGTCAGACTAAACATATAATAATAACAGAGATAATATTAGCGAAGCACACGATAAAAATAATTTCCGACGTCTGATCTCGAAGGCTCGCTAGTTAAATGAGCGTCAGCAGTATTTCAACACAGACTTTGTGTATGTCATAATTATATTAGAAGCACGACATATCACGGATATCGTATCTCAATTTAAATAATATGATGCTTCTTTTTGTATTCCTTTTTTTTTTCTCTTTATAGTGAAATCAGGCATCGTATATACTCCATTTTTTATTTTTATTTTATTTGTCAATATATATTTTCACTTCGAAATTAAAATACATCATCTCTCATCTGCGAAATTGAAATACATCTAAAGTCATGGCAGTTACATGATTTGTCGAAACTGTGTTTATTATTATTAATATTATATTATTATTTTTTATACATAGACTTCAAATGTATTCGAAACCGAGCTGTATATGGTTATTAGATATTATGAATTATCCTTTATGCACGTTATGTCCTAGGTAACTATGATAAACTTGAATGTATTTATATGTATGTACGCGTGTATGAAAAACATATAGACTATTACATCTTTTACCTTAGGTGGGATGCTTACATTACTGTTTAACATTACAACGTAATGTGTCTTATGTATATTGACCGAATGTTACATAGGGCATATATATATATATATATATATATATATATATATATATATATATATATATACATATACATATATATATATATATATAAAATATTCTATATATTCTACATCATCGATTACTTCATACATCATCAGCTTTACATTAACAAATTGCTTTGAAAATCTCACATTCATTTCATCTCAATACACCAGAATCAAGTAGTCATAAATTTTTTTTTCTTGCGAGTATGGAAATACGAAATTTCTCGCTGTGAAATTTTTCTTTGTTCACGATTTATAGAATTACTGGCACTGTTGCTATATTTAAAAAAATAAGACAAAAAGACAAACGTATATATGTATGATAAGAGATCTTCGAAACAGTCTCGACATATACGCGTATATTTTCAATACATAATTATCAGCATTGTTTTGCTACACAATGGAAATATAACGCAAGTGTATGATTTATTATTATTATAACTATCGCTGACTGCGAGGATATGTATGCATGTAGACATTATCTGTTATACAATCCTGGCTCTCAGTTTCTTGCGTATCCTGCATTTGGATTATTCTCGGAAAATTTCAATAGGTACATGATAAAGATTATATTCTTAAAATATATATACACTGAGCGAACGAAAACAAATCGAAAATATGAAAATAAATTTATTTAATGTATTTTTATTTTTTATTTCGTTTTACGAATGAATCGAACGCTAACAAACTATTTGCTATTATTCATGCTAAAACAGACATTTTCGAAATTGTAATAGCGAAAATTTGCATTTGTCGACCATTCGCTCATGTACATACTCACTTTTACAAATACATTCACATAATAATAAAATTTAAATCGGAGATTGTATCACACATATCACTGGGAACTCCGTCACGTATCTCGGTATAAAAATATTCAAGCGGCGAAATAAAAGTATAGCATAGCATAGTAAAAGAAGAAAGACAAGGGAATAAAAGGCAAACGTTCCTATCACACATTATATCGATTGTACGTGTAATAAATGAAAACAGAGTCCATAATATAAAAGTCATCCTCTTACACATATACATACATACATGTGTATGTGTGTTATATGTATATGTATATATATATATACATATACATATGTATATATTTCTATATCTACATCTTCTTTTACACGTGCATATACATATCTTGCTTGTTTGTTCATGCTTCTATATATATATATATATATATATAACCTCTCATATGTAATATATTAAAAAAAATCTATTTCTCTTTATACTGGGTTTAATATAAAGAGTGTTTAATATAATTTGATACACAAAATTCGCACGCGCATGTGTGTGTGTGTGTATATATGGAGTATTTTTTCATGCAGGAAAAATAATCATTGTATTTTTTTTTCTTTTCTCGTATTCTTAATTGACTCGACAATCAACTCGAATCCGTATAGAAATAAAAATTCATAATAAAAAAAGTAATTATGTCCAACATAATTTAACATTCGGTCTGCTAAAACTTGAGAGATATGTATTCAGAAATTACAACCATCTGATATAGCGTCTTTCCTCCTTCATCAATTGTATCTTTTTCACTTATTTAATTTCTTAATGTTAATAAATGTGGAAATGCTATCTCAGCACAGCCAGTATTTTCTGCATATCTCTCTGTCGCTCTCTCACAGTAGGACCATTTATATATTAAATACAACTAAAGTGATATGTACCAACAATAATGTACAAAATAAATATAAATATATATGTGTGTATATATACATATAAAGGGTGCGGATTTTCTAGCTGCAAATATTAGTAAAAATATTAAATATCAATAACAAAACACATTACAGTCAACAGAAATTATATACAGTACGTGTCCACACGTACAATTTAATTTTTAATTATACTTTTATTTGCAATATATAGAGTGAAGAACCTAATATTAGAATCTGAAACATATTTGTTATTCCAAATTCCACTTCTGAAATCTATAAGTATATCCTGAGGAGAGAAAAAAATAACTAGACTCGATCTCAGGATTTAATCACTACAGCAAACAACGACTGTGTCACTCAACCATACAGAGTCTCTTTTTATATATTTGTTATTATTTATTCATTTAAAACGAACATTTTTCTTTTAAAAAATTTTTCTTACATTTTTAAAAGTAACAAAGATATTTTAGATTCTAACTAGTGTCTGTGATTCTGTTAAGGTGTCTCATCCTATATATTTTAGAAAAAAGCATATATACTTTTAAAAAAAATTTAGAATCTTTAAAAAAAAAAAAAAAAAAAAAATGAATATAAAAAAACTACGATCGTCGACGATCCATTACATAAGTAATCTTATAAAACATCACTGTGTTCTCCCTCATGTCGCCAATAAATTAAACAATTTTATAACTACTTAAATGATTGGAAATGCAAAAACAATTACGTTATTATCAACAATGATTCAAATTATGGTCCTACTGCATGTATCAAATAAATAATTTTCAAATATCCAAATTTTGTTTCATATTGACATTATTAGGCTTGGACCGAGCTTTTTCGTCGAATAAAAAAGCAGATCCTTATATACACAAATCACAAGAGTGTAATCGTAGTGATTCGATTTGTAACATGTATATAACGTTCTGAGTAAATTACAATGTAGTACGAGCTGCTGGAACACACCTAGGTTTCTGCTTACAGCATACCTAGAATAATAATATAGCACCTAGGTTTTTTGTACTTTAGCATTATTTCGTCATGATAGTATATAATTAATTATACACATACGATGCCACAATGTATTTACATTATGCGATCAAATGACTACCAAGATGTAAATGGAAAGCAATCTAAATTCATTCTCATTATATCTCTTCCCTCTTCTCTCTTTCTCTCTCTTACTCACTTCAGGGATCAAAATTATGATCTCGTAAAAATCTCTTTACAGTTCATATTATATATAATATACACGAAATATCTCATTATAATACCTATTAAATGTAATAGTTTTATTGGCGCGGTATAATCCCTTAAATGTACTCTCCTGTGTTTCATTATAATACAATATTTACATCCGACTTTAATAAAAAAAATTGATCAATAGAAGTATATTCAACATGGCTATCCAATTCGTGGCATCGGTTTACCACATCTCCCATCGGGAGTATCACTCTTTCTAATCTGCTAACTTATGACTGAAAAATAAAAGAAGTCAATGGAGCAACATGTTTATCATCACGACTATATATAGATTTAAGAAGATAGATTTAAGAAATTGAAATTTACTCGAGAAGTATTTTTTTCGTTCTACGCGAATCGCTAAAATGCAAACAGGAAGTGCCTATCATGCATAATTATTAAACATGAAGCTATCTTTGCCGATAGTAGTCGGTCGGTTTAAATTTCGCGAAGTAAGAGCACGAAGCACAAGGACTACTAACCGATGTTTTAAGTTGGATAGCACGTGTGGTTTATCATCTAATGAAAAGTTCGAATTAACTGCGATAACGTTTAAAGGCTCGTCGCGTATCACATAAATCTAGACAATTTTTCGTTTCGTTTAGAATCATATATATATATATATATGTATATATACAGAATCTTTCGTAATTCATGTCAATCAATTACATAGCATTATTTCTTGATAAAAAATGAGTAAAAAAATTCTGAATTATTTTTTTCTTGCGATGCTTAATAAAGGAGAAATAATCAAATAAAATTCACATGATTAGCGTTGTTTATTAGCCGGATATTGTATGTCCATGACCCCGTGCATTTAATAATGTTCGCGATGACTACATATTTTATACTACGTTATTCGTGAATCTTATTTAATAATTTCTCTTTCGTTAAGCAATGGTAAAAAACTAGTTAAGGATTTTTCAATTAATTCTTCATCAAAAAGTAACGCTATTGGTAAGCGAAAATTATGAAAGACTCTATACTACACAATGTACACACACCTAACGTACTCTAAATTCAGTGCATGCTTACTCATAAGCGTCATAATCGCGATAATCGCTGAGCAGTTGTATGTATTAAATAATTTTCGCAAGTGTTATCCTAATCACTGATCCGACTCGTTATTAGTCACTAGCACATTGGCTGGCTCAGACTCTTTATTATTTGATGGTAGATCCGTAGCGTCGGTCTCCTCGCTGCAACTCTCAGTGCTGTCAGCCGCGCTGGCATGTGACACTATTGCCGAAGCATCCTCCTTCTTGTCTCGAGTTTCACTAACTCCCACGACAATCGTGGATTGTTGCTGCTGTAACTTTTGCATGTGCAGTTGACTACGGAGTTTCGAGATCTCGTGCGCGTCCGACTGCCGATGACGTCGTAACTGCGCATTCTCAGATGCTACGCGACGTGCCAACTCTATTATATCCTGCGGCACGTTCAGCACCCTCAATCGTTCCTCAAGATCGGCCGCCGCGGTACCGTCCGAATCGGAATCGCTTTCCGACGGCGAGGAAGTGCCGACCTCGGAAGAAGCCGCCAGTGGAAGAGGCTCTACGGTCACCGTGGACGATGTCACTGCTGTACTACTCTCCTCTTCCTCGCCTTCTTTTTCCTTTTTCTCCTTCTCCGGCAGTACAGTTTCCTTTTGACTTGCATCGGACACGTAATATATGGGATAAGAATCGACAGCCACAGCTTGAGTCGGTGATGTTTTCTCCAATTTGACATCGGCAGACAGTAGTTCCTGTTTCTCGCTCGTAGGACTCGTCGAACGATGACCGTGACGGCGATGCTCGTGATGATGCCGTCGTTGTTGATGAACGGAAGATAGAGACGGTATCTGACCCATTTGAGTGGGTGTTGATATAGGCGCTAGCGCCACGTTAGGCTGGAAGTGCGGCTCGAAACGCTCGCATTCCGAAAGTGGGATGACTCGTTCGGGATGCTGCAGTACAGGTGGACCTCGACTGAGATATGCAGGCAGCAATGATGAACTATCGACAAAGATACAATTATCATTTCTTTGTCTGAACATAAAACGTACACGATGCAATGTGTGATAGTTACGATACTCACTTGTCTCTGTGTTTGCAATTGCCTGCAGCATTCCAAGGCCGAAAAGCGGACGCCCCTCTAGCAGCAAGCTCAAAAACTGCCCATTGCATTTGTAAATATGGGTCAGCTGCAGTGGCTATTTGTGACATAGGATGGTATATCCCTAGTCCATTGCCGTTATAAATTCCACCACAGTCATCCTTCCCTATGTCTTTCTTTGTGCGTTTGGCTAATCTCTCATGTTCATGTCGCAGCTGAAAATATTGGTGCATATTCTTTCTAGACACATTTGAAATGTTAAATTTTATCTCAAGTACTATTTTAAGCGCTATTATACAACTATACATATAACATATTAATATTTTATAATCTAATCTTTAAAGAGAAAATTGTATTATTAGTAGAAATACCTCTAGTTTTCGCTTGGAGTTTAGCACAAGATGCCTCTCCTTCAGCTCACGAAAAAGAATAAGCGATTTGTTGTAATGTTGTTGATCACGAGAGAGCAATAAATATGATCGCCAGTTTGCTGAATCAAAACCCCAATGACAGGTACGATTCTCCAAAGATCTGTGAGCGTGTCTGACAAAGCGTTGCGGAGAGAACTGGTAGCCACACTCAAGACACTCAATGCACACAGAATCATCCGTTTCGAACAACTCGGCATCAAAGATACCCTTACACTTGCCAAAACATTCATGATACACCTTGAACTTGACAATGGTTTCCTCGTCCTCATTTTTACCACACACTTTCTTGTTGAAACAGTCCTGCGTTTGGCCGATTTGAGCGGGGTCGCAGGATTCTGTTCGTAACAGCAAAGCACTAACAAGCCTCTCGGCGTCGGTCTGAGTGATGAGGCCGCAAGACGGGGCGTTGTGCGGCAGAATGGCAGAGTGCTTGAGCTCCTCTAGCTGATCCCGGGTACAGCGTGAGCAGTAGATCTGCAGCTCGTCGCACACCTGATTGATCTGTGGCAGCGAAAAGTCTTGCAGCACCGTGTTCAGTATCTGGGGTAAACATAACCTCCTCTCGCCACCCACCACGAAGCACGATATCCTTTCGCCTTCGAGGATCGTCTCGCATCTCTCGGAGCAGCTCTGATCAGGCGCCGTCAGTATCGGTATTTGAAACTCGAGCTCGCGCTTCTCGCCCTTGAGACGCTCCACGACCGCGGGACGATCCTCGTCCGAGTCCTCCAACGAGCGTGGGATCTTGTTGCCTGAGGGTGGAACGGGTGTCACTGTTCGCTGTGTCTCTTTCTCGACGACATCTTTCTCCGGCACCTGCGACTCCCCGGGCGACTCCAAGGCGCAATTGGTCGCCGGACGACTGGCGGGTGGTGAGAAGCACGAGGTCGCTGATTGTTGCTCGTGTAACAAGACCTTACAGTCCATGCCCAGCAGGGCCGAGCTTGGACCCTGCAGGCTCTTCACAGCTGACAGCTGATAGGTCTTGAGAACGGTCTTCAACTGTGGGCTGTACGATTGACCAGTGTTACCGGGCAGTAATGTCTCCATTATTACTGCGCGCGTCTTGTCGTCGTCGTCGTCGTCGTCGTCGTCGGTATCCCGGGAAATGTATCCCCCCCCTCCTCCCCTCCCCGGGGAAGAGGGTGACGACCGAAGAACGTATCGCCCGCCGCTCTCTAACGCACGCTCTCGCCGCCTTCGGCGAGCCTCTTCACATTCGCGTACCTGAATTATATATATACATATAAATGTAAATACACGCGCACACTATATTTTGTATTTTATATGCTTCTTCAGCTATTGCAAAGGTTTTTACGTCACAGACACTAGACGTACGGTTGGACCGTGCACTAGAACAACAATTGGCATGATTCGCCTTTCTTGCAATTTCACTTCCATGTCACTTGGGGCCCCAGTAACGTGTTACAATCGTCGCGATGGTCTCCGTCGTGGCACGTACTCTGCATTTTTCACGCTCGTTCGCGGATCGACTCGTGGCGAGTCGCGAGTCGCGAGACAAGACCGGGTCCATCTCCGAATGAGGTTTTTAACCCGCGCGCATTACCAGATTCTCCTGTTTCTCTCTCTCACACACTCTCTCATACAAGCTCTTTCTCTTTCTCTTTCTCTCACTCGTCCGGCACGAGAGACCGAGTTACACGCGTATAACCCGTTCGCGCGTTCTTCCTTTCTTCCTCCCTACGTTCTTCCCCTTCGCTGTTGCATTGCGTCGCCGATGAAGACAACGATGCGGCTATCGTCGCGATCCCGCGACGCCACCACCACTTCCACGTACATCGTAAAGCCGCTCGTTATCCATTTCTTTCTTTCCCTTTGTTTATGATACTCGCGCACTCTCTCTCTCTCTCTCTCTCTCTTGTTAGCTCGCGCGCACGCTTTCGCAGGTATAAAAGCGCGTTACACGAATATCGCACTCAGCGTGCGTCTCTTGTGTCGGGTCTCCTTCTCGCGAGTTCCCTTCAATTCCGTCGCAAGCTCCCTCCTTGTTCCTTGCTACTGCCCTCCTCCTCACCTTCTCGTCCACCACCTCTTTCTCCTCTTCTCCCCTATCTTCACCCCTTCTCTTCCTTTTTCTCTTCCTCTTCCTCCTTCTCCTCTTCTTCCTCCACCTCCTATGGCAGCGACAGCGGTTTTCAACACGATGTTCTTGTAGCCGCGAATTCGATGCGCGACGATGGCAGGGATTCGAGTCGCACAGTCACGGCGGACCGACGATCCATAATGGGGGCCGAGACTCTTATAGTCTTATCGAACGCAATCCACGGCCAACGAAATAACACACATGTCTTTATAATGTGTGTATATATATATATATACACACACATATATATATAATCTATTTATTTTTCGCACTCAATTGCACGCGCGCGCACATTTTCTATTTATCACATCGCCCTTTCGGTCACTGCATTGCAGCGCACCGTCGTCGCGGACGGCACATCTTATCACTGTCCCGTTGGCGACGTCCCCATCACGTCGCGTCACCACCGGAACAACAACAACGTCGTCGTCGTCGTCGTCGTCGTTGCCGCCGACGATCGCTATCGGGACGCTGCGCCGCCGCAAATAACACCACTCCGCGCGCCAATAACAACGAGGATGTCGGCGATGATACATCCGACGTCCAGCGAATATTATCGCACCACTGGAGCGCGACCACCAGCACGACTACCACCGTCAAACGAGTAATTCACCCGTCGGCACGTCGCGACGCAATGGCGTATCGATCGCGGCGACGGCGGCGACGACGGCGGCGGCGGCGGCGGCGGCGGCGGCGGCGACGGCGGCGGCGGCGGCGGCGGCGGCGGCGGCGGCGGCGATAGCGGTGGCACCGATGGCAGTGGTAATAGAGTGTGCATGTGTACGAGACGACCGATATCGGACACTCGTGAGAGCACGCATATTTCCGATAATGATATGTTTGTTGATTCTAGGAGGTGTATATCGGTATGAAGCGTCCTCCGCGACGATACGCGAATTCTCGCAGGAATTCTCTGTCGAAAATATTTATTTATTTATTTATTTACTTTTTTTTTTCATTTTTTCATCTTGATGTTTTTTTACTTCCACATGTAGATTTATTAAATGAGCAAACCTCTGCGAAATATACGCGTACGTTTCGCGCAAGTTTCTTCTCACCCCTCGCGCTTTAATGCACGACGACCTGCGTGGATGTTTGTGCTCTCGCTCTATCCGTCCTTTTCTCTCATATTTCCGCCTTGCCAAGTCTTTTTTGCTCTCGTGCGCGAGCGGAGGAGTCCTGATCTTTTAGCTCTTTTCCTCTCTCTTTCTCTTTCCCTCTCGGTTTGTTGTCCGCGCGACCGTGTAGAGAGTAGAGACCAGTAGAGACGAGAATCCGGAGCCCTTGAGAGAGCGAGACTAGTTTCGCTCATGCAGAACTCTCTCTCTCTCTCTCTCTTTTCCTCTCTCCTTCTTTCTCTTTCTTTCTGCTTGAAGCAAAACGTGCTCGAGAGCGCGCAGTATTTGGCTAACTCGCGATGGCATGCATTGTCGCGTATATATGTATATGTATACGCACGACGCTCGCGCGTATACTGTCAGCGCAAGCTTTTTGCGCTGACAGTGTATATGTGCACGTGTTGCAGCCAGTTGTGTGAATTCCCAACCAGCTGTTATATATCATGTGTCAAGAAATTATGTGTAGACCTTTTTCTCAGCATATATTTTCTTTGGCGCGCATTCTTTTGTATTTCCTCGATTTCCAATGTCAAATATCTTTTAGCAATTGATTATTACGTTAAAATTCTACTTATTCCAAATGTATATTGTATATTATAATTAATTAAAGAATATAAAGATTATTTATCCGTATTGGAATAAATAATTTATTCTTCATGCTTGTAAAACGAAAATAAAAGTAAGAATATATCCATGCTCGGATATTTATTTTTCGATTTTTAATCTTCAATACGCAATTTCAAAAATCGTATTTAATTTTTCCGTACATACATATATATGCGCGTGTATCAAGCGTTATGCGGCTTGGTGTTGCGCGCGCGCGCACGCACGCACGCGTGAGCTTTCTGCACACCCGTCTCGATGTGTGCGTGCGGAGCTCGCTCAGCCGCGCACGCATACATTCGCACGCGTGTATATACGCGTTCACGTCCGCTTAGTGGTAAAAAAAATCACCGTAAACTCCGTATGCCTGTCTCGTTCCCCTCTATAAGCATCGTGGCTGTTCCTCCCTTTCTCCCTCCACCTCTCTTGCGACAATCGGCCACCTACTGCGCACCCGCCACGCCTGTGTCGCAAACAGTGCCGAATTAAGTAAACACTACAGAATCCGCATATGCATCTTGTATTATCTGAAAGCTTATTGTGATTTTACCAATTTCCTCGACCTTTTTATTTTCCTCTTATAACTACAATATACGAAGTATTAATTTTAATTTACACACTCACCATCCAATAAGCAAAATGCGCAATATGTGTCAGCAGATTGGCGCCAGAATATATGCACTTGTAGGCACATTTAAAATTTAAATAGAACAGTAAAATAAATCAGTGGTGTATTTATAAAGGCTGATAATTTATAAAACTTAGTATCGATTCGACTTCAATAGTTATATTAAAAATGATTTATTTTCGACCTTTCAATTTATTTTTCATGAAAAGATATCCCTATGTATTTAGGAGGCACGAATTAATTAACACCATATATATAAATACAGGTTGTGTAGATCTGACATTTGTAAAAAAGTCTGACCTTGTTCTACTTGGAGTGTATAAACATACTTCTCTACCTCGGGATTCTACTCGAGTCAACTCAAAATGTAGTGATAAGAAACAACTAAAAAACAAAAGCAATATTTACAAGCATTAAAAAACTAGGAAAATCTTTAATTTATTGAAGAGATACAATCCTATTAAAGAGTAAACAATCGTAAAATGATGTAATTTTAATTAGAAATCTATACTGTATCCGCTATCAATTCGGTCGAAGAGTGGCCCAACTACGTTCCTGTATAGTCTCTCGCTTTGTCGCTCGAAAAGAGAACAGGTGTGTACGTCGTACGCGTGTATACACACACGTTCGTATACACGCAGAGGCCACAATGCGCATAGCTCGGTTACGACGCGCTGTCGACCAGTCGACCGCGGCGGCACGCGCATTCATGTGAATCGGACGCTGCCGCCGTCTAGTTATGTGGCCTTCCCGTCAAAATAGCTTGCGTATCTCTCCCTCTCCGTGCGTCACGCACGTACTCCACGCGGTGCCGCGCGCTACAGCACACGCACCACGCACACACGCATACATGTATATGCCCGTGAAACGACGACACGCAAAATACAGCATGCTTAGTACCGTTGCCATCTTGTGTTCATTGTCAGGGCAAAGTATTCCGAAACTCCGATGACGTTGATACGTGCTCTTCATCGAAACAGCCGGGTGTCGTACTTCTATATAACTTATGTATATACAAATATGTTTGGACAATATTAGTCTAAAAATTATATTGAAATGAAATTATTTAGACGTTTTCTGAAAATGTAAGAATTATAAAATTAAATTAAATGATAAAAATACACAATTATTTTGTGTAACAGAGAATAAATATTGAGAACAAATATAATAATGATAATCAAGAATGTTATAAATATTGTATTTATTATCATTTATCTCCAAGATTCTTCAGAGATGTGGAACAATCTATAAAATATTTACAAGCAATAAGTTGCTCATATCACATACATCTATAAATAAGTAGAATTACAAAATAAAAAAAAAATAATGGTATACATAATATAGGAAGTATTTATTAATTTTACATACTCGATTGTTTTATTTGTTTCTTTTTGCCGTCTTATTTTTCTTTTTTTTCTTTTGCGTCTTTTTGTGTTTCTCTTCTTTTTTGTCCTTTGATTTAGATTTCTTTCCTTTTTGTTTACTTTTCTTCTTTGCCGAAATTTCATCCTCTGATGATGACGACGATGATGAAGAAGAAGAATCCGTTGTTGTAGAACTAGACGATGAAGATTCATCGGAACTGGAGGGTTCATCCTCTTGAGTGTTTAATATTGGTACGGGAGTTGGCTTTGAACGAGATTTCAAATGTTCTCTCAAGTCATCTGTCAAACCACCTAAACCAATGGATGTAAAAAAGTTAATTGCAAAACGCGTATTTTTCGGATCATCTCTGGGAAATAGTCCTTCAAAGACTTCTTGCAGTGTCGCATCCTTGACTCGTTCATTCAGTTTTGCTAGACCCATGTATTCTGAGAGTTCTTGAAACAGAATTTTAATAAATATCCTGCTGGAACTGGTGGTATCTTCCTCGTTCAATTTTATACACGACAGTACGCTCCACGAAATAGAATCGGTGAATAATAAGTGGGCAAAAAATTTCGATACGTTTCGCAATTTGTTGGTATCGAGGCGATGTATCGTATGATAAGAATCTTTAAAGATTTCTTCAAAGGGTGTCACGTACATTTTATTGATGGCACAAAATCGGCCGGCTAAAAGTCCAAAGAATTTTTCATATGTTCGCATCTCCGCGCAACAGTCCAGGAACATATGACACAACTCGATCTCCTGTCCAGGTTTCAGTTGCATTTTCATCAATTTGTGTGCACATTCCTCGAAATCTAGCGAGGAATGTATCGTCAAATAAATAGTTCGCCTAAGCGCGGTCAGATTTGTTTCTGTATTATCAAATATTACATCTTTCTTTCCTTCGGCTTGTTCCGCATTGCTATCTTCGTCCGAACTCTCCTCTTCTTTATCCTCGTCATTATCTTCCGAATCACTGACGTCCGAACCAAGGATCTCTTTACATAACTGCTTATATTTTTCTTCGCTAGCAAGATAGGTTGCGTCAAACTTGAACACATTCAATATATCTTGCGAATCCATCTCGTCGTCTAATCTTATCAAATGAGTGATTTGATCCTCCTCTTCCACAAGATCCAATTCCTGGGGAACGGCTTCGTGATCCTTAAATCCATCCTTTCTTATTTGAAACATAACTTCTATCATGTACTGAACTCGCTTATCCAATTGTCCTTCGTGCAGTATGTTTCTCAACATCTCAAATATAGCTTCTACACCTCTTCGCGAAACCTCTGTAAGTTTCATGCCACATTCTTTCAAAAACGCTATAGCTACTTCAACGGAATCGTCTGTTGGCGTTTCCAATAATAGTGTCAAAATTTCCAAAGCGACAATCTCATAAGCTACACATTGATTAACCAAATGTGCTATGAATGTACCTGAGGATATGCACAAAGGTTTATCGTTTCTTTTAAATCCACGTTTAAATTGCAGAACGAGACGTGTCAGTACCAGTTCACCTATATTAGGGAATTTAGAATTGATTATAGCTGTCAATGCCGCATAAACTGGAGTGAATGTTGGAGAAGCGGCTTGTGCTTGAATGATAGACCTCGCCAACAAACCTCTACCACGAATAATGTTTTCATGTAACAATTCTCTCGTTATGATTCCTATATTACTAGTGTTAACCTTGTTGATGTATCCATGGATAGACTTCTTCAATGCTTCCCAAGCAATACGTTGGTAAGCAGCTCCAGACTTGTCAGTTATCTCCGCTTGGAGCATACGCAATTTGGCAGGAGGAATATATGCACCTCCTGTCTTTGAAGTCAGAAGATCTGCCGTACGCTTCTGCCTGGCTTCCTCTAAATTCTCGTGCGATTTATCTGGTTCTCCATAATACCTGCTCCCTATCTCTTCTTCCGGCAAATTTTCCTTTCTGCCCCTTTCGCTATCCTTGTAATCATCGTCGTATCTAAGACTTTTCTGATCATCTCGTCTGGATCGCCGATGATCATCGTCACGTCTAGAACTTCGATGACTATTATTGTCCCGTCTGGAACTCCTGTAATCATCCCGCCTGGAACTACTATAGTCATCGTTATGTCTAGATTCCTTACGATTGTCGTTGCGCCTGTGATCTCTTCGCTTGCGATAGTGATCCTCGTCCTCCTCTTCGTTTCGTTTCGAATGCGATCTCTTCATCTTTCCGTTTGTCTACATAACCTCACGCTCGTATTCACTCAAGCTTTACTTCTAAACTGCTTTAAGGCTACTGCACATGCAGAAGATTCTCGTAATAACTGCCTTAAGGTCGTAAGCGTTTGATGGGCCAATCAGAATAAAGGTGCCTTTTCATGTTGACGCTCATTTTCAGCGTCAAAAGACATCACGTGACCAAAAATAAAAATACCAATTGGTCAATTTTGATCACGTGATCTGTTTTGACGCCAAAAATAAGCGTCGAGCGTCAACATGAAAAGGCACCTTAAAGAATCTTGCGCTTCGAAGCAAAAATAGGGTTTAAAGATAGACCATAAACTTTTATATATTATAGATTGCTAACTTCAATCCTAAAAGTGATGGAGGAATAATCATTTTCTAGAATATCGGGTGTCATAGAATTTAATATGCTGTCTCTTGATGATGTGACAATAAACATACGTTTTTAAAGAAAAACTATAGACAGTGAAAAATATCAAGTGAATATATAAAATAGTATATATAAAAATAAAAAATATGCCAATGTCTTGTAGTGTACTTGGCTGTCCAAGTAGATATTCTAAAGGAAAAAATATCACATTTTTTCAGTAAGTATATAATCTTTTTCTTATTTTTCCTAGACACTTTAATCTTTCTGTTCATAATCTTAAATTATATATTTTTATCTATTATTAAATACTCATCAAATATTTATAAATCTTTTTATGAAATATTGCAGCTTTCCTCTAAAAAATAAGAGACAATTGGCAGCCTGGTTGAATGCGATAAAAAGACAAAATTGGACTCCCAGTAAATATGATAGAATTTGTAATGAACATTTTACTGTAAACGATTATTTGCATCGTCCAGATGCTCATTACACACATTTAAAATCAATGGCAGTACCTTCTATATTTCCTTCATCTACAAAAAGTAACAAAAGAAATAAAATCATTAAAACAAATAATGAAAATGAGAAAGATGAAATAGATGATGTAGAGGGAAATAATAAATCTCACGTGGAAAATTTTACAAATACTCATATTGAGATAGATGGTGCAATAAATCAAGATGTACATAGTTCACAAGTTAATATCCAAACAGATGAAAATATTGAAAATGCATATACAATAGTAGATGTAACAGAGGAGCCAAAAACATATAATGAAAATAATAATGTCAATATGGAAACATGTGATCCAGAAACAGTTACAATAGAAGAACCATGTGTAACATCAATATATGAACCAAACGAAATTGAAGGAAACCAAATAAATGACAATGATAGTGACGATGCATATAATTTAGACTCTTCAGATTTACATTGTATAAAGAATTCACCAATTTTTACCAAAATAAATTTACGCCATAAGATTCGTATGTTACAACAGAAAGTTCATAGAAGAGATGCCAGAATAATATATCTGCAACGAGTCTTAACAAATTTAGAACAGAAGGTATATAATATTATGTACATTGTATATATAGAATATTTTATGTTTTATGCCATAAAATGGTGTTTTCTTTTATGATTGTCTCTTTTACATAATTATACTTTCATTTTGTGTGTGTTTGTGCATTGCATGTTAAATATAAATAATAATCTTCTACAATTCCTACGTAAACATTTTGATGGTTTATCTTTTACAATATATATATATATAAAAACATATTATTAATACTACAAATATTATTTATTTTATATGTTTCAGAAGCAGATTTTATCCGCCATTCAACGTCTATGAGAAATTAGTATTACATTTTATTAATGTGCAACCAAGCAAATTAAAGGCATTATCAAATAAATAATGTATTGCTATAATATATGTAAATATATTCTTTCGTCTTTTCTCATGTTAATTTTTTAACAAAAAAGAATATATTTAACATGCGATAGATATCTTACCTTTTAAGACATACTTTAACTAAATAAATTTTGTTTGCACAAGAATAAAAGTTTTCATTATAAAATATACATATATAAAACTACGATTTTTTGAATTTCTTATCCCTTATATATATATATATATATATATATATATTTCTTATATAATTATTATTTATTAATCGATGTTTACCTGCATGTGAAAATATAATTGTCGGCAAATTATAATGCGACACAGTGTACATTGAACCTAACCTATATATTCTGCATACCTTAGAAATGGTTGGTTTTATATCTTTTATCACCTTTAACATGTTAGCAATGTAATGTACAAAAATCTTCTGGCCTTGCATTTGAACATATATATAAAGTAATGAAATTTCGGTAACAGAAAAGGCGTTTAATATTTGACATTTGTATCAAATTTCTTATATATATCGAATATGACATCGTTCGTAGCAGATGTACTAACTACAGCAGGTAATGTTTACAAATATATGTTATGTGTTTATTTAAACAAATTGTCAAATTGGGAAGATTATCATAACTCCATCGAGATTTGAATTTATATTTATATTATATTATATGTATGATAATATTTGAATTATGTTTTTCAGATGTTATACTGAGTATAAAATATAACAAGTTTTATTTATTTTTATTAGTTTAAGTTTTGTTGTGAAATTACAAAATTTATTCTGATGGAAAACAAAAAATTTGTGCAACAAATCAAAGTCTTCATAAAGAAAAACCTCAAGAGGTCTTAATCTTTGCAGAATATTTCGTATTTCAAGTAGTAGTTTAGTAGTAGTATAGTTTTATTAATTTAAGGCAAAAAATATAAGCAACTAATTAAAATCTTATGAGCGGTCTGTTTGCTAATCATTGTAGTTATTTATTTTTAATATATGAGATTTGTTAATTTAAAAAGACAAGAAATGTATGTAATATATATATACCAAAATTAAGTTTATTAATTAAAATATTCTTGAAAGCAAATAATTACTGAATAAAATATTTTTAAATTTTCTTATTATTTGTTAAATTAGATAACTACAAAAAAAATTTATAAATAAAATAAGCATGAATTTTGAATTAATCTATATGTATATGTTTTTTAAATCTAAAGACTATTGAAATTGTACAATATAAACTAACTTTTGTAATTAATCTATGAAAATATCAATAATGCCTTTTTATTCTCTGTTTTTATTGGAAATATCACATATATAACAATTTCTAAAAATATTATAAAAACTAAATTTTAATAAAATTTATACTTTCTAAATTAATAAAGATAAAAAGCAAATGACTTATAATATTTAAAGAAAATAAAATAAAGAATTACTTATTACTCAGTATAACATTTAGGATAACATAATATGTTTAAATTGTAGCACTTTCTCTGGATATATAGAATTGTAAACAAAAAAAGTCTGTAATAATTATATATTTTTTTAATAAACATACAATAAATTTTTACTTTTTTTTCTTTAAAGAAATCATCTATATTCAAACAATCTCTAATTATAATAAAAATATAATTATAGTGATTGTAATAATATTTTACTATGCAGGGAAACTTGAAGTAGTAAATCTTCAAAAAAATATTGCTGAAATACAGAAAGAAATAACAAAATTAGAATATGAAGTTAAGGACTTTATGGATGACAATTATGTTGAATTCAGTGCAAAGTTGACAAGAGATGTGCACTTAGTTAAAAAGACTGAGCAGCTACTGAAAGAGATAGACACTTTGCAGAGCAGGATAAATGATCAAGTATATATACCATTTATGTTATTAAAACAGCTGTTTGATTATGTTATTAAAACAATTGTTTTAATAGAATTAAAATTTTATTCTTTTTTATTACATAGGTCAAGATAGAGTTACCTGGTTTAATGAAAGAGTTGAAAACTCTCTCTCAAAAATTAAAAGAGTCAAACATTAGCTTGAAATTATCTCATCAGTTGATGAGCTTACACGAATACATAAAATCTATAAAAGAAATGCAAAAAGAAAAACGATACATTGATACTGCAAAGACTTTGTGGCAAATGCAATCTTTATTGGATAATCCCCATAGTTTTCTGCAAGATCTTGAAATATATATGGCGATCAAAGATGAATATTGCAATCTCCTCCGTTTGTATTCGATAGAAGTGTCCAAACTCTTATATGATTGCGTTTGTTGGAATAATGACGTGAAAGATGACAAAATAATTACCTCTCTTATTATCAATAATGAATCTGCCAACATACAAGAATTAATACAAGGATTGCATATTATAAATAATCTTGAAAACTTCTTGCAAACATTTTTAATGAACTTGATAAACCATATAATTGATCCCATCATTCATGATCACTGTTCGGTGTATGTTATCAAAGAAAGAGTGTTTACTATTGAAATATTGGAGAAAAAAAAGATGCCATGTTTCAAAGGCGTACTATACAATTTGAAATTACTCTTCAAGTTTCTTCATCAACACCTGAATCTGACAATTACAGATAATGAAACTTTTTTGAAAAGGATGCAACCGCATCTGCTGAAGCAATTATCACATTCTTTAACAACAGATTGCATCTCATACACCATTCCAACTTCTAATGCAAATTTAAAGAATTTTGAGCCTGTTGTCGAAGCGATTAATGAATTTCAAGATTATTTAGTAGAAATTGGTATTAGTACCTATTTTCGAAATAAAATATAAATAATTTGCTTATAATGCTAAGTGATTTACCAATTTATAATTTCAGAATTTCTTTCAAAGGATGAGCTCTTTTTATCAGAATACACAAACAATATTGACAAACTTTTTATTGATAGAATGTGTCAGGATTTATTAATCAAAGCTAGAAATATAATGAAGAAAGACTTACATGATTCTGTTCGATGTGAGCTACAGGTATTTATATTTATATTATTATTATTATTATTATTATTTATATTAAGAGAATAGTAAAGTATCTGATTTTTAATTATTCTCTTTTCTTGTAGGAACCACCTATACATATGAATAAAGTATTTGAAAATTGTGAATTTTTGAATGAAAAAAAATTAAGAGATATGTCTTTTCATTTACCAAAGTGTCAAATCAGGTATATTAGAAGTAATTTATTACAAGGAATATTACAGATTGATTAATTTAAAATCTACTCTTTTCACTGTCATATTGAATTAGTATCAGAAGCAAAAAAATATGTGTATTTTCTCTTAAAAAGAATATATTAAATTAGTTTACTTGTGTATGTCATAATTTCTGTCATGTACCATTGTACTTACATTTATAAAATATACTAAAAATTCTTTTTTTTTTGTAAATTAATAAATACTTGTAAATCTTTTGATCAATTTTCATAAGATTCATATTTGCTAAAAAATATAAAATATATGTGTACAGATTGAGTTATATAGTTATTTAGTAATGTAAAACAATAAAAAATATATTTTTATATTTCAAATTGTAAATATTGTTATAGAAGTATATTTTATAATAAAAATATATATTTTAACTTATACTATCAAACAATGGTATATGTAACAAATAATTTTTAACACCTCTTAATATATCTTTTAAGAAAAAAATTCATGTTTTCTTGCTTCTTATAATTCCATATTACATTATAATTCCATATATGTCATTAGTGCAAGATCAAATATTAATATATATAAATTAGGAATTCTCTACAAATTCTGATAATTTTTTTCATATATAATTTTGAAAAATTAAATATAATTATTATAAATGCATTTTAGCAAAAGTGCACAAGAAATACTGGAATTATCGAGGACAATATTAGATGAAGCTTGCAATAGTTCGGATGCTTGCGCTAATAGATTATTTTATACATGTAGGAATATATTCGAAATGTATGTTGGTTTGGTGCCCGAACATCATAAAAAATTTTTAGAAACGATACCACAGCAAGTTGGTAAGGTATACATATACATACAGCAAAATAAACTATCATGAATATAAAATTAATATACAATTATGTTTAGCTCTGTTTCATAATAATTGTATGTATCTTGCCCACCATCTACTTACATTGGCATATGAATACAAAGACAAATTCCCGAAAAATTTACAAAAAATAAATTTTACATTCGCTGATCAAGTCACGGTATTCCGAGAAGTCGGTTCGCAATATTTTTTAGAACACATGAAGTATCAAAAAAATATAATCTTTGACATCATCAAGGACTCAGGTTTATAATTAATTTATTAACTATGACAAGATCAAAAAAATGAAACAAATTTAACAAAAATATATTTGGAAATATATAATAAATAGGTTTTTCGGGATTGGGGCAAACACCTGAGTTACATCCTAGCACCGAACGTGCATTGAGACAATGTATCAGACAACTAGAATTATTGAAGACCGTTTGGATAGAAGTGTTACCTATAAACATCTATTGCAAAGCTGTTGGTTAGTCAATTTTTTTGCATTTTATAATTATAATTTTAATATACGTTTTTAACTATATTAATATCTTTTCACAGGATGTATAACGAATTCTATGATTGACGATTTAGTGTCAAAAGTTATAACTGTTGAAGATATTCCAGCTGATGTAGCGACAGAACTGGTAACTTTATTCAATATGGTGATAAAACGAACACCGCAAATATTTCCTGTAAGTATATAAAAAACAATAAAAAACAAACACAATGTATAAGAAGAAAAACATTTAAGTCGATATAAATTTTTATTGCCATTTAATATCATAAAATTACATTTAAGATGATAAAGATTTGTTCAAGGTAGCAGATTTCCAACTGGTCCCTGTAAAAGTTAAACATTAAAAGTTAAATGTGAATGTTAAATTTGTTTAATGAAGTAGACTCATACTAATCCATAGCATTTGATAGGATCAACGGATACAAGAGCATGTACGTAAATGGGGAAAATTTTTGGAATTGATTAAGATACTTGGTGCATCACTGAAAGAAATCGAAATTAGATGGGGAAATGGAAAAGGATTACTGGCACAAGAGTTCACTGCTGCACAAGTTAAACAACTGATTCGAGCATTATTCCAGAACACTGATCGAAGATCTAATCTTTTAGCTTCTATAAAATAAAATATTAAACATATATATACAAATTTTAAATGTATAAAAAATATAACAAATAAATAATTAACTTTATATATAATTCCACATTCAAATTTAATGTACAAATCTTCAAAATCCAAGTCCATTATTAAAAAAAAAAAAAAAAAAGTCAATATTGTATATTTTGTGAAAAAATACACCTATTAAAAATAAAGAATAAAATATATATTCTAATCAATTTGATACCATGGAATACTGATTGTATAAATACATTGTAAGCATAAATTATAATATATATAGAAAAAATGCATGACTAAAATTTAAAGCATAGTAGTAAATTAAATTTAATATAAGCAATAATTATATTTTTCTATTTAATTTTAAATAAATTTGAAAAAAAATATATTAAGAATTAAATATTAAGATATATTTGATATTAACTCAATTAAGATATGTAATAAAATATAAAGGCTCGAATCTAATTTGAGTTATAGATTAATCAACTTTAATTCCTATTTATAGAATTTGTAAGAATTGTTAAATTTAATCGTCAAAGTAAAGAATTTTTGTAATTAATGTTAGCCATAATACTAAATTCTCTTGAAACACAAATATATTTGTTATTAAGTTATAATAAATTCGTGCTTGCATCAAAATCTGCATTAAAATAAAAAATCTAATTTTGGAAAATTTGCTCTTCATAGAAAATTTTTCTTAGGAATGTAATGAAAGTATTAAAAACTTTTAACTTCAGTACATTTTACCTGAAACTCACCCATTGTATATGGAATAGTTATATATATATATATACACATACACAACTCTTGCTTCTGACACAATCGGTTTTAAGAACATATGTATGTGTGTGTATATATATATATATATATATTTACACATCGTTTATAAATTAGAGAAACATTTCCTGAAATAGGTTGCTCCTTCATATTTGTCACTTTTTAATAACTCTTAAATGTTATTGTTGTCTTAAAACACCCTTTGTGTAGGTGTTACATATATAATTAGTATTTAGATTTTAATATTACATGCACACACACCAAAGGCTTATATATATATATTGTGTGTGTTTTTCATAGTTAAAATTAAAACTTTCAGCCCAAGTTACTTAAAAAAAGGATAATATGTAATAATATCGAACATAATATTAATAATACTGAAATTTACCTGTATACCTTGATATTGTGAATTTGAAATACCTATTCACACACACAAACTATCAAATAAGCAACCATATTTGATAAAAATAACTTGCTTGAAGCGTTGAAATAAAAATGACGTCGGATTATGTTACCAGTCATGGTAAACTGTAAGAAAATAGGTAGGCAGACAGGCAGGCAGGGTGGCAGGCAGTACTGAGCGCAAATCATTTAATATCTTAATTTCCACAATTCCATATCATTTACAGTGGAGGTAATATAATCATTACCATTATTTTATCACTTTCTTATTTACGAGCATCTCTGTAATAATAAAAGCAAATGCTCGAACGTGTCTCTTTCCAAATGCAGTACTGCACATATATCATAAAAACGAAGTATAGGAGATATATCATATAGTAGACGCGATTGCTTTTGCTTTGCAAGATTTTGATCTCATCATTTGTGCATCGAAATTTTCTAAGCAAAACTGCTTTGTTTTTCACACACTTGCGCAATAAATTAATTGTTATATGCGAGCAGCAATTTGCATTTGGCTAGTATTGCGCGCGATTTACTATCTCTTCTTTCCAATTCCCATATAAAATCATTACTATTCATAGAATATAAGCGAGAACACGTTTTTATCTAAATACACGAGAATGATATTCACAAGATTATGGACCGCCATATTGTAGTCTTTTTAAACAGTTGAAAACAGTAAACACTAAACCAAATAAATCAGCGAAAATACTTTAAGGGATAATTTTTTAATATAATTAAGACTACTATTATATATATGTAATACAGAATGTACTATATATACATAAGCAAATCTCGAAAAATCTCTATAATCATAAATCAAAAGCCACAAAGATTCTCAATGTCGAAAATATATAAAGAGATCTAAAACAACCCAATAAGGCGTCAGCTAAACATAAAACGGTGATTGTAGATAGTGTTATAGTCCCTATAAGATTACAGCCCTATTATTAATTACTTCTTTAAATATTAATCATTCGAAGTAACTCCGCGATCTATATCTCATTGCATTTCTGACTTCGCGTTAGAGCGCTTTTAATTAAGGGAACTCTCGGATCTGTTAATCATAGAAAGTATATCCCAGTAGCGACCACAAGTTGTATAGAAATGATACAATGCAGGGAAAATATTGCACAGCGTAAACTGCAATGGTAGTTCTTGTCTATATACAGATCGCTGTGTGTAGATTGGACAGAAATGAAGTCGTCGAGGCGGGTGGCTGATCGGCCCGCAGTTCAGATTGGCAAGACGCAGCGTAGTTCTTTTATGTGCATTCACGTAGATGACGATGACTGTGAACATGGAAATGCAAAATAGGATGTCACATTACTTTTGCTCCCTTTTAACTCTCATTAAGATGAGAGCCAATAGTAGCTTGATATTTTTGTGCATGCAATTAAAGAAGTTTATTTAATAATAGTAATGGGCTTTTTCATGCACTTAAAACATTTTTTTGTTATAATTTATAAAATTTTTTTGTAATTTACTTTATTCATTGATGTGATTTATTCTCTGATTTGATTCATAATAGTCTCGAAGCAATATTATATTTGCAATATTCTATATAAAATATGGAATTACATCTCAATTGATTTCTGTAAATTAATCAGCCTTTCTCCTTGAACTATAGATAAGTATTTGGATATTTATTTAAATTTTTGTTGTCTGTTGTTTATGATACATTTCCATGTAAACAGATTGTGTATTTTTTCTGTTTATTTATAGTTACCATTTCTTCAAAACGTTTTCTTTTCTGAAGATCTTTAAATAAATGATACGAATTTTTTAAATATAAAAATACAAATATATCTCTCGTCAGGTCTTCAGAGATCGCATTTACCCACGAGTGTAAATGGCACTGTGTATAATTATGATGCATCAGAAGAAGCCTCTTAAGGACACTATAATTTACATTGCACTCAAACATCATTACAATCAAACTAATAATATTGTTAACCATGTGAGATTAAAATCAGTTTAGATGATATATGGGTATCGTAATACCTGCCACGGCCAGCGGGAGAGCGGCTTCGATACCTCGCTGTGCTTGTATCCTTCCCGGTGTAGTAGTCGGCACCAGTGTCCCCGCTACTACCACCATAGACATCTTGTGTATATCCATCTCGCGTAACATACCCGCTGCTCCGATTGAACATATAGTCTTCTCCGTAACGGCCTCTGCCTCTATTTGTGCCACTCCTGCCTGCATAATAACTGCCTCCATAATCTGCATAGGTACTGCCTCTATAACCCCCACCAGTACCACCTCGAGAACCGAATTCCCTACTGCCAACTCCCCGATTTCCTCTGAAACCACCTGCACCACCTCCACCCCTCCCACCGCCGCGACCTCTACCCCGTGAAATCTCCACTCTTAATTTTGCACCCATTATTTCCATGCCGTTCATATTGCAGCACGCTAATTCAGCCTCATTCATGTTGAAGAACTCGATAAAGGCAAAGCCTGGTGGATTGAAGGCTACCCACACCTTGTTCAACTTGCCATACTTCTCAAATTCCATTTGCAGATCCTCCTTTTTGATGCTCTCGTTCAATCCACCCACGTAAACACGTGTATATCCTTCTGGTGTCATCTTGCTGTCTCTAAAGATCAAAATAATTTTATTCATAATAATACTTCTACTTTTCAATATTGCAAAATAATTATTTTAAATTTAATTTCTAAAATTATTCATCTAATTACCTCAATTAACAAAGAAATATTAATTATAATTTAAGGAAAAAATAGGCAATAAAGAGCCAACGCAGATATAGGGTGTATAGTTATTTTTCAATCGATAATTCAAATCATTTTTTATTAGACGTTTCAGACTTTTTTCAAGCCTTTGTCAGTAACTTATAATGAGTGTACATAAATAAATATTATTTAATATATCTCTATATCCTCCATAACATCCCAATAAGCAACCTCCTAAACGATGCATAGCATAAGGAGAGATGTATCAGATGCAGGAGAATATCAGAGATAAACTGAATGAACTGACATACAAAATTTCTTTAAATATTTCATACCATACATCCATGTTGGCTCTTTATTACCTATTTTTTTTTTTTCCCTTAATATATTACTCTGTAATATTTAGAGCCTTTATTTGAGTTATTTATTTTAATTATAATTTTTAATAATAATTAATATTAATCAAATAAAACCTAAAATATAAAAATATATAAACAATTTATTACTTTTATGTTAAATAAAATAACAATTATTGCTCAAACTCTTATATAAATAGAATAAAGTGATCATTTGTGATTATAATGTATATTCTTTTGTAAAGCTTGGTCAAGCTAGGCAAGTTTTATCTTTGTGCAACACAATTATATATATTAATCAATTTTTCATTTATAGAAATAAATATTTTACATTTTAGTGACAGAAAACAGATATTTGTAAATTACTTGTTCACAGCTGAGGGAGGTGAGTAAAACAAACGCGCTTTCTAATTTTACAAGCTCAAAAGTGAATTACACGATCTTGGTAAAGATACATGACAAATCGTGAGCGGTGCACAACAACGCTATGGCGGTACTTTTTCCACCTCCGGGGCACACAAAACTACATGTAAATACAGTGTTCTCGCGACGGGGGCACTCCGTATGGTGATTCTGGTGTTGCTAAAATCGATTCGCCGCACAGGGAAAACGGCGCGAAATGCCGAGGGGCGAAATTATCAGCAGAAACGAAGATAAACACAGTAGCTTACGCGCCAATGACACATTCGAAAATGAATTTATCGCCACGGTACTCACTCGGTGCCGCTTATCGTGGATTTTCTCACTGCTCGTCACCGAACGTCGTAACCGCTATCGTGACAAAGCGAACACAGGGAAGAAAAAAAAACGCTATGCGATAGGATTTAGTCGGAAGAATCTACACACACTGTCGCGCAATCAATAGGAGCGAATCTACCGGGGTTCACATCGCACAGAAATCATGTCGGCTGTATTCACGTCTCCAACCCAGACGCCAAAAGTTCTCGCCGTATACGCTTGCGGTAAAAATTATAATAGAGTGGAAAGTCTATATAGAAAAAAATTTTATCTTTAATAAAATTAAAAAATAGTGAAAAAAAAAAGAAGGAAATTTTAAAGCCAAGTGAAAATATTTTTAATCGTTGCTCGTGAAAATTTTTTAGCCATAAAGCCGTTAGAAAATTGACCAATCACAGTGAAGCGTTCTTACACTTTGTGAGAATGCTTGACTGTGATTGGCGTAGAGCTTTATGATATAGCGAAGGGATAGTCGAGCCTCCTTACACCCCTCTATCGTTATAAATGTTCTATGGAATAAGCAGAATAAACTCCCTCTATGTATTTTTCTATGTTTTATGGATGCTACCGGTATTTAAAAATGGCGAGGCACTCAGTATTGTTTTGTGTTATTAACACGACGAGATTAAAGAATATTATTGTGTTGAATATATCTTTACTGATATAAATATTATTATATTTCACCGTATTATCATATTACTAAAGAGAAACATGGTCTCCCTTGTTGTCATTTGCTTTATGCCACTAGTCGTTATAAGTTTGGGAATTGTTACAGGCTGGACCTGCATCCAGTGTTGTTGTCTTTATGTTATATTGACTTGTTCCTGTCTGCTTGTCGGCCCATTAATTATGATAATGATTAACATAGCCCTATCCCCCAAGCACCAGACTGGCTCTAGTTCCATTAAAACTATCACTGAGATGGATGCCTGCCATAATATGTTGATGGTATATCTATTTTTACAAGTAACATAATTGATATAATGTATCGATACACTGTCATTATTGTCACTTGCTCTTGATCATTGGGTTTTTCTCTTTCCAGAAAGGATACGAGCCCAGATCAGCTACCAGCAAGAAACATATGCGTTATCCTGTGATTTTTACTCGTTTGGTGGATGGTGCCTTGCAAAATCTTCTAGACCTAGTCTTTCAGGACTTTGTGGGTTCTTGGTTGAATGATCTGGCCTTTGGTTCTGAACAGTTGATAAATAATATGAAACAGGATATATGGGGCGCGATACAGAGCCTGCACGATCGTTTGTCACATGTTGATCATACTAAATTAGTGGTCTGTAATATAGTCAACAAGCTTACCTTTCACTTTGAAAAGATCAGGATAGCTCAAGCAGCTTCGTAAGCCTTTCTTCCTGATATATTTAAGGAATAAGATAAGAAAAACAATTAGATTTATTTGTGTTATACTTACTATACTAGGTCGGAAGGAGAGGATCCTGTATTTATTTTGTCGGCACATCTGATGTCGCCTGTTGCTGAATTGGAGTATTTAAGGAAGATTAGTGAACTTTATATTCTGTTTTTGTTACCACGTAGTTACTCTCTTTCCCCAATCAAGTTTCTTTTAAGGGAAATTCTTACATGCAAAAGTAATTTTATTATAATAATCAAATAGAAGAATTATCCTATGAAAAAGAATTATTTGATTTATTATATGTATATTTATCTTTTTCTGTATTGTAGTACTGAAACCGGCGATAGATTTAATCACAGATCCCGATTACATCAATCAAAAGATCTTGACGTATATCGATCAACAACAACTCGCCGAAGCAATGCACAGAAAAACATATGAATACGCGGAATCTTTCGAGGACTTTATTCGTATGATCAAGAGCACTAAGGATTTAGAAGTCCTCAAACATATAAGATATAACATCGTTACCGAGATTATGCAAGCCACCACAATACAAAATGTTAAACGAGCTCAAGGTTTGGATCCCGAAAATAATACGCTCGGAAATTCCGATGCTATTCGAGCGAGAAAACTTAAGAGATACATCAACCAATTGACATACGCCAAGAACACGTGCGAGTGTCATATGCAAACGTTGGGATGGGACGGATATCCTCATCAGGTTGCATATAATATATAACTAATGCAAATTAGATTTAATCCGAATTGCATATTTATTTAATAATATCTTTTAGGATACAGAGATTTGCGATGCCGCTGAGATTGCGGAAGGCAGGATACTTCCGTTGCAGGCAATTCTGGATAATGTGACTGGCAGACGACATTTGTCTCAATTTTTAGAACAAGTCGCTAGTCAAGGATTAATCGGTTACTGGGCGGCGGTACAGGAATTACGCGCTGCAGATCGATCCAACTGGCATCAATTGGGAGCTGAAATTTTTTATACTTATATCACAACACCCACCGCCGAGATTAAAGTCGATAAAAATGTCCGAAAACGAATGGAGGCCTTTTTGTTGGGCGATACGGGACCTAGTATTTTTTATGAGGTTCAAGATAGTGTCGTCAAGACGCTTCAAGACAAGTATTATCCATCATTCCTCGTTAGCGAGCAATATAAAAACATGCAAGAAGCGTTACTCAATGAAAGAGCAGAGGGTCAGTATTATATATAAAATACAGAGAATTTTAAATTTAATTTAATTAAATTTAGATGGAAATTATGATGTGATTAATATTGATGCGACAATACTAGTTAGAGAAGTTAGTTTTATTATAAGTGACGTATTCGTAAAATTTTACGTCATTTGACAGGTTTAGCTGAAGATCATGGGATCGTTGATGGTACATTATCAGAATCTTCAACTTTGCTCGTTGGCGAGCGATCAAATTACGCTCGTAGCAAATTGGATCAACTGCAAGAAAAATTGAACAACAAGATGCAAGCTCTACAGGCGCTTAAATCCTCTCTCAAACCCGAGAGTAAAGTATTAAGCATATTGGCAAAAGAGGTCGAATGGTTGCAAGGCGAAAAACGGCAATTGGAGGCGCATTTAAATCATACGGAAATGTGGGCCGAACATTTAGGTCGTTGGAGAGCCGATGTGCAAAACGCAGAAGTATGATTCTGTGTATATATATATATATATATATATAATTTTTTTATTTGTACATATTCATATGTAATAATTTTGCGCCCTGAATAGATGCCTGATAATGGGGATCCTCCGCAATTTGTATTGGTTGTTCATATGGCGGAAGATGAAGACAACGACGAGAGTATTTCCAGTGGGTGGGTGGTGTTGAGAAAACTGCAAGACTTTCAAGATCTTCATAAAAAACTACGTCAGTTATGTTCAGACGTTAAAAATCTGGACTTACCATCGCAACCTTTAAAGTTTTTCGGGAAATCTGATAAGAGTACTCTCGACAAAGCTAAATTGCAGATACAAAAATATTTAAATGTACGTTTCAATGCAATATATGTTCTTTTTACTTATGAATCTAAAATCTGATGTACACATTAATACTATTCATCGTTTATTAATTCTTGCAGTTTGTCTTGGAGGATGAAAGACTTAATCAAAGCGAAGCTCTATACGCCTTTCTTAGTCCAAGTTCGGAGCATCTTAAGGCTGTGGCACCGTCTCCCAAGAAATCTCGCTTTTCTTTATCTACGTTATTTAAAACGTACGCGTTACTAATTTCGTCACATGATCATTGATGTATTTGTTGATTTTATAAATTTCCACGACAGATCTGTCGGTAACGAGCTACGCGATAAAGAAGATGAAGAAGATTATTCATTGTTGTTGGACGATAGTGAGACAGGTCGTACCGGCACGGATAATTATCTAAATGCTGGCAAGGATGCAATTGCTGAGCCATTGTACACGCTTCTAGGAGAAATTTTCGATTTGCGAGGAGTATTTCGTTGGCTCAGACGATCTCTCATTACTTTCGTACAGATTACTTATGGACGTACTATAAATAGGTAAAGTATGCAAAAAAAAAAAAAAAAAAAAAAAACCGTTCATCTTTTGTACATTAAATAAAATTACAAATCTCACAGAGAATATTTGGGATATTTTGGGATCTTATTTTTTATAAATATTTTATAAATAGAAAGAGAGAGAGAGAGAGAGAAGAGAGAGACATACACAAAAGTTTAAATTCCATAATATTTCGTGCTCAAATTATAAAGCATAGAAATATTTGTCACAATATATTAATATATCATTTGATTCGCAGACAAATCAGAGATATTGTCGCTTGGGTGTTTTCCGAGCCGATGCTTCATTATTACATACAATTGTTTGTGAAATCGTGGTGGCCGAATGGTCAACTTGTGTCCGAGACGGTTCTTCGCACTGACGAGGAGAAACTAAAAACGCGAGGCGAGGCACGCAGGCAATTTCTCAATAACGTACCTGAAGTATTAACGAATCTAGTAGGAGCGCAAAGTGCTCAACGCGGCGCGATTAAAGTTTTTGATTCCCTACAGAACGTGAATCTGAATAAACAGTTATTTTACGTAAGTCGATTATTTCGTATATCATTGTTATAAATGTATGTGTACGAGTCTCATCTTTTTTATTCTGAATATCTTTTACAGGATATATTTGAAGTATTAATGTACGAAGTATTTCCAGAATTGCAAAACAAACAATGTTCTTTAACAAAATAAATCATCAATGTGACATACGCTGTTTTACTTTCCTCTTAGAGAGAATTTTATTTTCCTATAACAGAGTGTCTACTCAAGTCTTATAAAAAATTCCCTGAAAATTTTTCCTGATTTTTCAGGTATTTTGTTCTCAATTCCAGGTAAAAAGAATATTTTAAAGATTTTTTAAGTGCATTTTCTTAAAAGTTTTTTTATTGTGTGCATTTTCACACATTCGAGAAAAAATATAAAATTATTATTTAAGTTTCAAGTGCTAGATTTATAATTGAATTGAAAAAACTGAATAACTCTTGTTGGATAAACATTTTTTCATTTACATAATATTTTTTCATTTTTATCATCAAAAATTAAAATGAAGAATGTATATTCTATATTTAATATTTTGTTAAGACACTGAATATTTAAATAAACATAGGTATATATTTATAATTTAAACATAATTCACAACTTGATTTGTGGACGGATTGCTGAGAATTCCAAGGCTTTCTTTTGTACCTGGAAAAATCAGAGAATTCTTATGGAATTTTATTGGAACTTACATATTTCTTTAAATTCTTTGATAATTTTGCTCTTGTATCATAAACAGTTTATATTGTGTTACTTTTTTGAGAGTAGACGCCCTGTATAATTTCCAGATGCAATGAAATGAAAGATTTATAAATTAAATAATGATTATGAGTGCATAGCAAACATAGATACGTTTATGCGTACTTATCTATAATATAGATAACATACGATAAATTACACGCTTTATTATATAGCCAACATTCCTAAATCTATTACTTTTTCACACACAATCAAAATGTCTTTACAAGACACATAACATATATATATTGCACATTTTGTGAACTAATTTGAAAGCATAATCATGTAATGTTTAAGAAAAATAATTAACAATCTGAAAGTTTTATAGTTACCGCAAAATTGATAATACATATCACTGTATCTAGGAGAGCATTGCTAGATGTCTACTCAAGTATAAATCTTCATGTAAAAAAATGTGTATAAAACACAATGTGAGTAAGATTAACATTATTAGGGTAGAAATTATTAAACTACATATGTTTCTTTTGTCGATTTTAATCTTCATATAAGGATATAAAGTATAAACAATTGAATTAACGCATGTAACTTTTAACAGCATTATCTCGTGTGACACGATATCTCTTTCTATATGTTATTCAATATACTTTCTAATAGCTTCTTATAGCAGGCATAAATCTTATACAAGTAATACGAAGTATTTATATCTGTCGCTTTGCAAAGAAAATAAAGAAAAAAGTCCGAGTAGAGTAAATATACCTGCAAACGAGATTATTAATCTCATAAATATCTAATTGTTTGGCTGAATATTTATTATTTAAATAATATTTTATATATAATTATATATATAATATTAAAAATATAACATATGTTAACTATGCATATTATTAAAATAATACTGAATAACTAACGATACAAATGTGGATACAAAAATAAAATAATAATTCGAAATAAAATAATGGACGTATATAAATCTTGATAAGGGTAATTATCTCTTTTCTTACATATATACTCTCACACTAATATATGTTTCGATTTTACGGTAACTATATATATAGATAAAATATATAAATCCTGTAAATATATAGATATGCACTATTAATATTCGGATTTGAGAAAAACGCACTCAATCAGTGAATATATTATGGTAAACAGAGTATGAACAAGCGACAGAAATACGCTTTCTCAGAGGATATATAAACATATTAATATGGACTTACTTACATTTTTTTTTATTTACGACATTAAAAGTAGCGATCGTTATTATATTATAAAATTAATATATTCGAACGTAAAGAGAATCGCAGTTAATCGATCACGATTCTGTAATTCTATCTGCGGAAATATAAAGGTTCTATTTATATTTTGTATCGCACAATATAAATACCGCTAAATTCTCAGTAATGTTTTGACTAGATAATTACAAGCAATTTCGAGGAAAAAGAGTAATCCAATGGTCATAGGAACAGACGAAGTAGTATACAGAAAATGTTGATCTATGTCCAGAAGGATAGATTGACTACCTGATGGTAATATATATTTCTTTCTCTTTCTATATATAACTTCTTTTAGTGTACTTTTTTTAACAATACTTAAAGATCAATCTAAAAACGTTAAAATGCAAGAAACTGTAAATAGATTTATAAACAATGCTTAGAATAAGTAATGAATATGTTTTATCTTTCAATAGGGTTGCATCCATTCGAATCACAGTATATCCTGATGGCAATATTCTGTTGACTAGCGAACCTTGTTCTTTATCATTTTTATATAGAATATAGATGTAAAAAAGACTGTGATACCTAGGGACTCTCTTTAATACTACTTTTAACAATTTTTGTTTATTAAACTGTTTATCAAACAAGAAAAAATTTCAGCTTTGCTTCTCATTTTATAGCTGCATCTATTTTTTCCACTTAATTATATTTCTATTCAACAACCTTGACTATAGTATATTGTGTTGGATGTGAATTGTGATACGCTAGACTCGGCAATCGTTTTCATCGAGCACATTAAACAAATATAATCTGATTGAACAGATTTTTTAAATAAATCATGTTCGACAATAACTTCTCTGAAAAAAAATATAATTCTAGTTTTGATAAATATTTATGAAACAGTATACAAATAAATAGATAATATAATCAAATCTATAGTATCTTGTATATTAATTCTTATATTTATTTTACATTTAAGTAATGTTACTCTAATTATTTCATTAAAAATTTTTATTTTCTATGTGTATTATAATTTACAAAAAGAAAAAAAGGTATATTATAAATTTATGAACTATAACCACTCGAAAATATATGTCTATTAAAATATGGTTTTGTAAATATATAATGTATGTGTGTATGTGTATGAGATGTGTAATAAAAATCATATAATTTCTTCAATATATTTGAAACTATTTGTAAAAAAATTTCATTTTAATATTAAATTAATTTAAATTAAAGACAAATAATGATAAAAAATAAGTTTGAGAACAATCTTTTTTTTGACGAAAATTAAACATTTGCACGAATACAATATTTCATTAAATTATAAGCAAACAACGACTAAAGCCAAATTATCAAGCTGCTAAACAGAAAAGCAGCATATTATTCAAGATAAGATGTGTCCCTAGGTGACATAATTTCCTTTACATATATAAAAAAAGAAACTTTTTATCTCTTTCTCTCTTTACTTGGCAGTGAACTCGGGCCAATAATTTATATAATAACGATGTGTTAACCCTTCGAATAATCTATCGAGCCACATCGGTAAACCGTCTAAAAGATTGTCCTGATATAAAACGTTGTTTCCACCCTGCAGAAATATGTATAAATATATGTATAAATATAATTATAGTTGATGAAAATGGTTAAAAATTAGAATCATGTTTATATATACCTCATCTTGAGACAAATCGGATTCGGAACTCTCGAAACCAATAAAAGCGCCAGCTTCCGGATCTTCCGGTGTTCGGCTAAGTTGTTTGGTCATCTTTTCAATACGCTGTGTACATGGTAAAATATAATTGTTAATTATTTTTTTTTTTTAATGAGTAGCTTTTTAAAGTATCCATGTTTACCTTAGAACCTTTACCCTTGGTACATTCTGGATGTTTAGCATGATACATGCAGAAATACTTTCGATGTCCATTCAAAGATAGGACAGTGCCTACACAGTTCTTGGCATTTATGTTCAAATCCTTCTGCTCGGATAAAGTGAGTGACAATAGTTTCTTGTACCAATCAAGACCCTTCTCTAATGACATATGTGCGAACATCAGCGTTTTATTCTTTCTGATAATGAAAAAAATTAATTTATCATATTTTTTACACAATTTATTGTACATCATTAATTACAATATATAAAACAGCTTGCTGTATAATTACTATGTAGCACAGATACTAACTGAAATAGGAAATGTGAGAAAAAATACCTGTAAGGCCACACAGCTTTATGGAAAGCTGGCAATAACTTTAATCGACTTTGAGCATCAACTAGCAGAATAATAGTTCTGCAGCCTGGTTTTAAAAGTCGAACCAATCCATTATATTTCTCGGCACGTAATTCATGTAATCGTAATTGCGGTTGCGATGGAATTGACTTAGCATTATCTTTGCATTGGGTACGTTCAGCTTGAACACTTGCTTCTTCTAGCTTGCTGCATATCAAGAATATAAAATCATACATTTTTCAAATCGACATAATGCAAAGTATATTATTTAAATAATAAATTATTTTACTGTATGTGGTTAATATATATGTTCGGAAAAAACACAATTTTTTTGTTGCAAGTCTGTTTTTTGATGATCTATTAATATTAACATGACTTTCAATTGAATTAATATTTTACTGCAATACTGAAATTAGGTTGTACTATCAGAATTCAATTCTACTCACACTAGATATGACATTCCATACCCTGCAGCTCCAATTAGCATGAGAGTTGCTAGTACTGATATCAAAGGTAGAATTTGTTCTTTTGTCAGATTATCAGATATATAATCTACAGCTAATAACGCCCTTCCTATCAGTCTGTCTACAGTACCCTGACAAAAGGACATTGATGTATACAAAAAGTGTAACAATTTGCAAATCAGAAAATTATATTAAGATTATATCTATCAGGATATAAACCTGTGCATGTTCATCTGCTAGTTCTCCTACGACAGCAGCGTAAGGTAAAGCTTCAGTGGAGCGTAACAACTTTTGTATGGTTTTTTCTAAATGTCTACGCGTCTCGTTCCATATACGATCATCTTGAGCGGCTTCAACCCATCCGTGAGGAAGCCATTCGTATTTTAAATGATTAGCATCTCGTCTCCAGATGATGACGATATGTAATAAAGGTTCCAGTGGGCTACCTTCCCCAGCTGCTAGTGCTGATACAAATTCAGATTGGGTATCCTTGAACACGTACGCGTACCTAACGCGATCCGTGCTGTAAACAATATTACTAATAAATTGTTTGAAACACATATACAGAAAAATTAGTATTTAAATAAATTAATATTAATAGATATCAGTATAAAAACTATTATATATAATATAAAAATTTTTTTATTTATAAAACTTATAGACAAGGATTACATATTAATAGAATATGTTTTAGGATCAAATACATATATTTAAGTTAAAAAAAATAATAAAAAAATAACAGAAAATATTTATATAGTCAATTATATAAAGATTTACCTGTAAGAAGACTCTAACGCAACTTGTCTAAATTTGTGCCTGGCCATATCATGCAGAGGACTATTTTGTTGTGATATTAAAACGGCGCATAGACGCTTTTGCGGCCTCAACCATTCGGGCGGGCATATAGAATCTAGCATTGCTTGATTTGAAAGTCTTGGCAATACGAGAAACTTATTATTGGCAATAACATTATGCATGGTTTCACTAGAAATGTCTTTCATACTAATGGAAGCCATAGGCTTCTCAGAGTTCTCATTGAAAAGTAATAAAGTATCTAATTCTCCCGAGATTTTGTATTTCGACGTTATGTTCTCAGTTTCAGATATACCAACCTGTAAGAAGTAATAAATATATTATGTTAAAAAAAAATATATACATGTAATTTATATATATTTTTAGTGTATATTTTTAGTGCATATGTATATATGTAATGTATGTGTGTATATAAAATCAATTTACCTGGACAAAACCGAAGGCTACTCGATCTCTATAGTAAAAAGACATCAGTAAATACCGCAAACGAATAAAGTCTCTCTTTTCAAATATCAATGCGCGAATTCTGTTATCCGTCCATCCCGATAGGAAATTTTCTACATTAGTATTACTAATTGTACTTATTAATTTATATGGTAGTCTACTTCGTACAAATTCTGCAAATAAATGTTTATTAGTCTGATGTCTAAGATTTTATGATATAGAGATGACAAATGTAATGCTGATATAGTAGTTTAAAAACATACCAACAATTTTCTGAATACTAAATAAAGATTCTTTGTAGACGCTAGTACGTCCATCTAGAGTAACAACGAGACATGGAAGCGAGTGAATTCCGAGTCTTCTTGCTAAGGTAGGTTCCTTTTTGGCGTGCGCTGTAGCTAAACCAAGTCCCAGAGGTTCCAACTCGTCAATTAATCGTCTCCAAGTGGGCTCCACTTGCAAACATGAGAAGCACCAATCGGAATAAAATAAAATTAAATATGGTGTACGGTAAGTTTTAGGTATTATCACATTCTCGAACGATCTGAAATTTATGTGACATTTAATACTCATAATAATTATAAATTATTATGCACAAAAATATACAAACCGATATGTGATACTCATTTTGTGGAACAGCGTGATGTCTCTAGTTTGATAATGGAACTTAAAATTATTGCTAAATAATTCTTCAAATGGATCAAGAACATTAAAGTGACTATTGTCCCTTCTTTGTCTAGAAATATTTTCTTCTGTAATCCCATGATTATCAAATTTCCTCCTTCTTTCCGGATCTGTTAAAAGCTAAACAATTCAACATAATAACAATTAATAATATTTCTTTGATATTGTTTCCTTGTTTTGAGCAATATTTTAAACAAAACAGAACATACTTCATATGCTTTTGTTATTTCTACAAATTTATCCTCAGCCATTGGATGATCGGTTTTGTCTGGATGCCTAACAAACATACAGAATATTTATATATTAAAACATTTTATATTTAATAATCAGTGTATCTACTTAAATTTTGTAAAAAAGTTTCCTGAAAAATCATCTGATCTTTCAGATATTTTTGTCCAAAATTCTAAGTAAAGGGAATATTTAAAAGTTTTTTTTTTTTTTTTTTACACAATTGCATTCTAAAATAAGTTTTTGATTATATGCATTTTCTATTGTTTTTCACTCATACAAAATAAAAACCATTTGAGATGCCAGATATACAAATGTACTAAAAATAACTTTAGCTCTCATAGAATATACATTTTTTACTTGCATATTTTCTTTTATCACAAAAAATTACAATAAAATATATATGGTACAAATTTTGTAAAGACACTGAATATATAAACAAAGATAAATATATTTTAAACAGGTCAATTCAGAACTCAACTTTTTAGCGACAGCTTACAATATAAGAGCAAAATTATTTATATTTATAAAAAAGAATATTTTTTCTTTAATTCTCTAACTCATAATAAAATTCAATAAGAATTTCTTCTAATTTTTTTCAGGTATAAAAGACATTCCTGACACTTTTAGATTTTCCATGTTTTTCTAGGGAGTAGACACCCCTGTGTACATGCAGTATTGTACATGTTTTCAATCTAAAATTGAGGATGTCAGATCACTCCTTACCATTCCTTGACGAGGTGCTTGTATGCCTTTCGAATGTCCTGCAGAGTCGCATGTTTTGACACGCCTAATATCTTGTACGGGTCTCCTAAGGAATCACCCGCGACAACAGCCGACGGTGTTGATTGGAGAATTACAAGAAGGCTTAGCAGCAAGAATGCGTATCTCATTAATAGAGAGATATTATTGTTCCATGTAACGTGCTGATGGAATTGTCGTTTGCTCGTCGACGCGTGAGTCATTAAAAAATCAATCAATAACATTATCCGTGGCGCAGTGATAATCCTTAAGGGAGTCTCTCCTTGTATGCACGAACTGATTATTCGTGATTATATGTTACGTGAGTAGATTAATCGTGATTTAATTACTTTAAACTATCGCTCTCTCGCGTACTCGTTGCATTCGGAATTAGCGGGCATATTTTGCGCGGATCATCGTCCACTTATCATCACGTGGGGCGTTGATACGTCTCGACGATTAGTCTCACATCTTCTTCTACAGACATATAAAATCCATAGCCGGGCCGGAGTGGAGCTGTGAGCTGTGGAGCATTAGCTGCTAATACCACAGATGACATAAGAACATAGATAGCTAACTCTCGTATACTATATTAACGTATATTTTCCGCTTGTGGCTTTGGTTTTGAAATCGATTTTTCGTATATCGTATAATATGATATTTTTCTAAAGTCCTAAAATGAGGGATGAAAAAGTCTTAATAAAAAATACTAAATATAAAGGACATAAAATAATTATACATATATTAAAAATACAATTGAAATTGTAAAAAATATCTTTCTCTTTTACATTTTATTTATAGACTTGCTCTTTATTATTTATTTATAGACGACGTAATAATTTTCTTTCTCGAGTTACTGCATTTCCCGAGAGAGCGCGTTAGTGTACAGCGGATTTTTCAAATATACTCATAAGGTTGGCTATCTTTAATAGTATTTCGTCAGTGATTGTACGTCTTTATACTGTGTTTATGTTTATATAGTTTGCGAAAAAAATATTTTGAGAGAGTCTCGGTTATTTCGAACTCTGTAATTTTATAAGTTATAAATTATTATGACAATAATTTAACATTAATTATTTTAAAAAAGCATGCATAATGACATCAAAAACTATTTGCATTGCTCAAGAAGGACCTGCAAATGCCTTAGCTCTTAATAAAGATAACAGCCAGGTTGTGATAGCCGGTCGTAATGGTACGTTTGTTCTAGCATAATTAGTATTTTTTTCGAAAAAATAGATATGTTGTAATTTCAACAGTTATGTTATAACAGATTGTTTATTATAATTTGTGAATAAAAATAATATTATAGATGTATGTATATAGTTTATAATTTTAATTCTTAATTTTTTAATCTTATAATAAAATATAGAATAAAATTTCATATTTTTTAACATAACTGTATTATATGAGTGAATTATATTACAATATAATTATATTGCAGTTTTTAAAATATTTACTTTACTGGAGGATAAGTTTGAGGAAGCCTGTAATCTTCGGGTTGGAAAAAATTTGAATCTTAATTTTTCTTGCAATGATGTTGCCTGGAACCTCAATGATGGTAATTTAATAATTTACTTCAATTATCACATATGTATTTAGAGAACAAATTTTTTTTATAGTATAAAAAGTAGATATTTGAGCTTTTCTGGTTTATATCACAATTTTATTTAGTAAAATATTTAGTTAATGTTCAGTTTAATATTATATGTTACACATTAACAAATTTTATATTAATGTACTACATTAGATTGTCTTATGTTACATTATTTCATTTTATTCTATAGATCATATATTGGCAACAGCAGCAACAAATGGTGCAGTGGTTGTTTGGAACTTAAACAAACAGTCTCGATCAAAACAAGAGCATGTGTTTATAGATCATAAAAGAACTGTAAATAAAGTGAGCTTTCATATGACAGAACCAATGTGGTTGATATCTGGCTCACAAGATGGTACTATGAAATGCTTTGACTTACGAATAAAGGAAGCCATCAAAACCTTTTATAGGTAAATTATAGTATATGTAGATAGCTCATATAAATGCTAGAGATAACGACAAAATCCTTTTTTGATATTTTTGATATTTAATTTC
This sequence comes from Anoplolepis gracilipes, assembly GCF_047496725.1. Lineage (NCBI taxonomy): Eukaryota > Metazoa > Arthropoda > Insecta > Hymenoptera > Formicidae > Anoplolepis > Anoplolepis gracilipes. The sequence goes on along the minus strand of NC_132978.1, from coordinate 6,903,027 downwards.
ATTTTACTTTATTGTAACAGATTAAACAATTATGATTTAATTTAATATTTACTTTTATTATATTATTCTCATATATATGTGTGTTTAGTAATACAGAATCAGTGAGAGATGTCCAATTTTGTCCACAACAGCCACACACTTTTGCTGCTGTATCTGAAAATGGACATGTTCAGCAATGGGACATGAGAAAACCGGATCGTTATTTTCAACATTTTACCGCACATAGTGGTCCGATATTTGCTTGTGATTGGCATCCTGAAGCCACTTGGCTTGCTACTGCATCTAGAGATAAAACTATTAAGGTATATTATTTTTATATTAATATATTATTGACATTTAGACTTATAAAATATTGATCGTATATTTTTTGTATGAACTCTACAGGTTTGGGATCTGTCAGGTAAACCAAGTTGTGATTATGCTATACATACTATTGCATCAGTGGGACGCATTAAATGGAGGCCACAGAAAAAATATCACATAGCAAGTTGCGCTTTAGTGGTTGATTGCAGTATAAATGTATGGGATATTCGAAGACCGTATATTCCATTTGCAAGTTTTAATGAGCACAAAGATGTCCCCACAGGTGTGGCATGGAGAGGCAATCCACAGTCATTTTTATCAACAAGCAGAGTAATGCTATTATCCACTTTTTTTTATAATACTTTTAACCACAATTGCAATGCATAATGCAATTATCATTTTTATTTTCATCATTATAGGATTGCACTTTGTATCATCATATTTTTGACGATGCGATAAGACCAGCCAGCAAAGCAAATCCACAGAGTGTTGCATTAGGTTTAAAGGGCGAAGTTACATATGCTTGTAAAGTAAAATATGAACCGGCGATTACTGCAAGACAATTGACTAATATAATGAGGTGAGTTATCATGATGCCTCAAAAAATAGTATTACAATTAATAAGATGAATTTATGTCAGAATAGAGTAAAATAGTTATCTCTTTATTCTTTTATAGGAGAACACTTGTAACAAATGACGATACTTTTTGTATGGCTTCAAGTGTAACGCATAGATTCACTTTGAATAATTGTCAACCAAGTTGGTTCAAAATAGCCGCAGAAGGTTATATGCTTTCTGGAAATTTAAATGATATCTGTGATCACAATGCACGCGTCGCAATCGGTTTTGGCAAAACAACTGTAATAATATTTCTGTATTTTGCATACATATGTTTATAATAATTTTAATGTATTTTTGATAATAACAATTTTATATATTTATTACACAGCTTGGTATAGCATGGCAAGTTCTGAAAATAATGTATGGAGATCCTCTCGAGCTGCTTTTAAAAATGTCGCCGATGGCACCCAAGGAAGATATAGTTAATACTTCAAACACAGCACCAGGAGTAACAAAAAATTCTGGTATGGAGCAATCAAACGCAAGCAAACAATCGAGTGAGTAAGCAGAAATATAATAAATAGTACTAACAATATTATTCTATTGTCACCAAAGTTTTGTTGCAATAAACTATTATTTTTCTTAGGTCATGAACATGATGTAAAATCTCTTCAGGGGGAAAATCTGACTGGCGCCGTCAGCGGTGGTGACGACGAGACTGAAACAGAAGCAGACGCTCCAGAAAATCAAAATATTATGGGACCGTCGACTAACTTAGCAGCTGTTCTGCCAAGGTATATCGTTTAAGTTATTTACAGAATTGAGAAGTAACTTGTTACTTCATGTAAAGCCATTATTGTTATCATTATTTTTTAGAGTAATTATAACGGCAATATCGTTACAAATTTTGTAACAAAAAAAGTAACTTTATTACATTTTTCGAGTAATGAGTTACAAATTTAACGATTATTCTCATTGTTATTTTTTTTTAACTTGTTTGGTATAATTTTCATATAAAAAAACATTTATCAAGAGCATTGAAATATGGCATTACATAAAAACTGCTAAAAACTCTTTTTATCTTGTTTCTTTCCATTTTTTAAAAAATATTTACTTAGATAGACAATTTGGTGATCAAATGTTCGAAATTATGAAAATTAGCATATCTTATCAGGATTATAAAATTGCATAAGATGAAGAAAATTTTAAAATGTTAATATTTGCAAAAATGCAATTATTTACAAAATTTAATAAAACATGTAACAACTCGTTACTATTTGAATCACAAGAAAGATAACGAGTTATTTTTTTAAAAAAAAGGAGCAGTAATCAATAACTTTTATAAAATATTTACCAACCCTTTTCTCACATTGTAAAATATCTAAAGCAGATTTTATATATCTAAATTAGTCAAGCTTAATGTAATTAAAATTATAATGTATCTTTGATATTATCTATAGATTGATAAAAATTACAGAAGACCATTGCTCAGTGATGTACCCTCAACGTCGAGAGGTGACTTTATCTTTGGGGAAACTGAATATGAGCCTGTGTCATTGGAACATCCTAGCGAAAGTAGACATACTGTTATGCGTATGGAGGATGACGAATGGACGAAAGAATTACAGAAAGAGGCTTTTCCTTTACGGCACGAAATAAAAGATCGATCTCCACCACCGGAACAATTTCCTAACCATCCCACTGAACTCGGTGAAGATTCAACTTCCGTTATAATCGAGGATCAACCTCAATTAGTAGTACCACTTCTACCTAAGCCATTGTTGTTCGATTTTACGTCCGTGATCTTGGAAGCATTGGAATATCACGCAGCAGTGAGAGATGTACAAACAACAGTATCAATGTTAATTGCCCTAGGAGAAAAGAGAAAAAATTTAATGCTTCCAATAGCTTTACAAGAACATTGGATACTGGAATACTTGGACATGCTTGGCAAATTTAAGCTCTGGCATATAGCTACACAGGTCTGTTCATATTTGAAGGATATTATTTTTTAATAAATGATTGATCACATTATTTAAATAAAAATAACTTAGGCATAAGAGATTTCATTTTATAATTTTATTTGCATAGATAATACAATTGGCGTGGATTCCCTCTATATCTCAATTAAATCAACAATCGACTCTGATACACGTATCTTGTGCAGCATGCACAAAACAGTTGCAACGGTCTGCATGGTTGTGTGATCATTGTCATACATCTGAACATGCTCTATGTTCCATTTGTAATCAGGTAAAAGAATTTTTGATAAATTCAAAAAAATTTTATCATTTAAATTTTCTTGCAATATCTTGTATTACTGTTATTAAATATTTTGTTTCTTTTATACAATATTGTTATCATTATTTTTATGTATTTTCTTTAATCTTTTTTAATGATTTGATTGATTTAATAATATAAAAGCATATAAATATAAGTTTTATATTTGACTTTGAAAATATATTTTTGTTAATTATAAGTTTCTTATGAGAGATTTATATTGCAATAATCGATTACAATTAATATAAATATTGATTACAGACGATTATTACAATATAATAAAATAATGTTATATATAATAAAATAAAATTTCAGTAAAAGAAATTACAAAAGAATTGTTATATAAGAGAAAGATTATCTTATTAGTTTTTTATACACAGGTTGTACGTGGAATGTATGTGTGGTGTCAAGGTTGTGCACATGGAGGTCATATAAATCATATGAGGGAGTGGTTTAATGGCAACCGACAATGTCCTGCTGGTTGCGGACATTTATGTGAATACAATTAAAGAATCCTATTGATACTTGTTAATAATAGTAATAATATGTAATTTTTTGTAAAATTTCTTATTATAATTGTGTTAAACGGAGGCATTATCTCATGTGACTTTTTTGCAACATTGAAATAAATTAATTTTTTTATATTCACGTTTAATAGGAGAAATTGATAAATTATATTGAAAATTTTCTTTATGCTTCATTATTCTCTCTCTCTCTCTTTCTCTGTATATATATATATATATTTTCATTATTCTCTCTCTTTCTCTCTCTGTATATATATATACATATATATACACTACATTTTCAGTGAGGATTGACTCATAATTAATGAAAATTGATCGAGAGAGAAAACCATGAAATATAAAGAAAATTTTCAGTGTATTTTATCAATCTCTGCTATCAAATATGAATTTAAAAAAAAAATATATATATATACATATATATATTGTATTTAAATTTGTTATATATGTATATTAATAAAATTCTTACTAATAAAATTTGAAAAAAATATATTAATAGAATATTTATGACAATAAAAAATAAGTATAAACATTTTTTTTGAAAAATTTTCAGAAATAGATTAAAAATAATATTTTAAATATTTTAAATAAACGTTATTTAAAAATATACATAAATAAGTTTTCGCTTGCAAAAACAAAAATGTTTCCGCCCGGGATCGAACCGGGGACCTTCCGCGTGTTAGGCGGATGTGATAACCACTACACCACGGAAACTTGTTTGATTTAGCTCTCTAGTTTCGGATTATGTCTTATACTAATATAATTTATTAAATTAAAAAAAATAATTAGTAATAATTTATAAACAACGGGTTAATTAAAAACGACCTGACTAGCCAAAATTATTCAATTTATTTACACGACGTTTCGTGTAAATAAACCATATGGTTGTGGTCCTTTTCAAGTGTAAACGTAAATTAAGAAAGAGAAGAAAGAATCCAATGGGACATGTTTAAAGATAGAACTTAATGATGGAATAATTAAATATGTCACTTAGTTAAAAACAATGGTTATTAATTTTGAGATGAACACAAACAAGGAGACACGTCATGTCAGCATGAGTTTTTAAACGAAACTTTCGTTATATATATATATATATAATATAATAAAACTGATACATATTATGGATTATCAATTATTGATTCTAAATGAATTAAGATTTCTTTAGTTTTTTAAAGCATACATTTATATGATATAAAGTTTAAAAATAAGTTTATCGCAAAAATTTGCATAAAATGATATTCAAACTGAATTAAAGTATGAAAACTCGGGACAATACTTTTATATATAAGTATGTATGTATTTATATATATGTATATGTGAATATATGTATATAGATATGCTTATTTACAAGATAAGTCCTTCATATTGTTATTATAATTTGTCAGACTTTTAAAAATATATATCTAAAATTAGACTATTGCTCCCTGTTAGCGTTTATATCAATTTTTGTTTCAGTTATAATTCGTTTATAATTTACTACTTTATGATTTCTTATCTTAAATATATATACATTTTTATTTTTTTACCTCATACACTTTTGTATATTCATACCTCCTCTCTGTATCTTATATACTATTTGTTTGAAGATTTTTAAAAATTATTCATATAATTTTTAATAATTTATTAAATGAATAAAATAGAACATTTATATCGAAATAAAAGGATGGATTGTACAAATAAAAGATAAATAATTGCCATCAAATGTTTAAATCAAATGATTTATTTTGTTTGAAAATAATAAAAGCAGTATATTTATTGTTGGTTGATTTTTTCTGAATTAATATCCTTTCTTTTTATTTGAAATTGATTTTATTTAAATAATATGTTTTACATATTTAAGAAAACTTAATGATGAGCTGCTTTCCTCATCTGTACTAGGATATTTCCAAGCTCTTCTCGCTTCCTCTTAGCACGAATGTGAGTTCCCAGCTAAAACATTAAAAGTCATATTTATAAATAAATATATGTTTCTTAGAAATTCTTTCTTTATATAAAAACATTTTCTAAAAATCTCAATAAAGATTTTATAAAGATTTTTATGTACTTTTTATCCTACTATCAATATTATATATCACTTAATAAAACAATTCAGATTATAAGATAATTGTATGAAAAGGAAGAAATTCTGCAAGTTCTTAACATTACTTATCTAAAAAATGAAAAATTATATACACTTACCCTTCTCTTCAAAAATTTCAAAGCACGCTTATCCTTTGACACTTTCAGCAACTCCATAGCACGTTTTTCATAAGGAGCATGTCCTGTGACCTCACGGATCAAATCTCTCACAAATTTGCTGTGTTTGGTTTGTTTCTAAAGTGAAAAAATTTAGGATAAATTAGTACATAAAAGAATATTGAGAATATTATCTAACAAATTATAAAATACTTATTGCTTGAAAGAATTCAACATGTAATAACAATGAGAAAAAGTGTAGTACAGTATATTTATATTAATTTTACGTTTTTATACTAACCCCTTTTAATCTGGCTGGCCGAATAGAGACAGTTTTCTCTTTCTCGGATTTGCTTTTCGCCACACGAATCTTCGTCGTTTTGTGACCCTTGTTGAGGCCTACGGCCAATTCATATCTTGGAGCCATCCTGTACAAACATAAAAGTCCTTTTGTAGGTTATCTTACTGTTTAATATCACTAAATTTAAACACATATTAATTGCATTTTAATATCATAAATAAAAAATCTAGCTTAGCTGTTAGAATAAGTATATCATTTGCATTTATTCGATTTTATACGGATTATAGAAATATTTAAGGATTCGATATATATTTTACAAACCCTCACGATAAACCGTGACCAGAGTGCGCGAACTCTCTCTTGGAAAAGAGGTTAAGTTGCGCGCAGCGAACAGCGAACTAAAATCAGTCACGTGACAATAAGTGAGAAGTAGACCATAGAATATTTATAATACTAGATTGCTAATTCCGTCTATAAATGATGCCCACAACAGATCAGCCTAGAGTCCCTATTTCTAGGGACTCTATTTAGGGACTTTAGATTAGCTGAGAGTGGGAACAAAAATAAATCTCACGTTGGCAAGCCTGTAATTTAAAAAGAGCACATTCCAGACGTTGGAAAAATAAGAGCGAGAAAGAGTCGCGCGCAAAAAAGAATAAACTGGAGTATATTGTGTTGTAACATTCATTTCCGATTTTATTCATACATTTATAAATATTGTTTGAATCCATTAAGCCTTTATTTATTATGAATAAACCTCTGACATCGAGACACTATCTTATCGATAATATAATAATTAATAAACAAATTGGATACTATACATGGTTGTGAATTATCTCTGGAAAAGAGTTATTTTAAAATAATTCGAAGATGATGCAAACGCGCGAATTTATATTAGAAATGAGCATTATATCATAGATTTCGATATGATGGAAGTAAAATTGGAGACTTGTAAATGACTGTTAGTCTTGGGAGATAATCAACAGAATTAAAAAGATTTATCTAAAAATTATTTATTTAGAGTATGTATGACGTTATTCTAATTACTATTACGCTGTTATTAATTGTATGTATTCCAGTATTATAGACACTATTTTATTTCTTTTTTTTATAGATATGCTTCAAATGAATGAGAGAATGATTCAGAACCCACAAGAAATGCACATTTGGAATCGGCATCACAGGTATGCTCATAGTATAGTATGTTAAGATCACTACAAGATAAAATGGATGTCAAAAATATAGCAATGCGTTAAAAAAAGATATTTGAAGACTTAATCATCCAACATAATAATTTAACTCATATTTTTAAAAACTATAGTCAGAATAATTTTGAAATTTAAAAATTAAACTTACAGACTGATTTATTTAATTTTTATTAAACATATAGATTTATTTACTCAATTTTTCTTTTTAAATATTTTCTGATTTACATGAAAGATTTTTGTTGATTATTGCATATTTTGTTGATATATGCATTCTATTATACAATAATGAAAAAAAAAAAAAAAAAAAAAAAAACGTAATGTTATAATTATTCATATCATATAAAAATAAAAATAAAATTGAAGAATATACATACAAGGTGTTGAAAAAGGAGACAGCTGGAAAGAGTTTCAAAATAAAGTTGATTGTTTTCATTGACAGTAAAATGCTGAAACACTTATTCTCTAATACAATTAGGGGAGAGGGGGGGGAGGAGATCAGCAAAATGGATATAGCTGATCAAATTAATTATTTATATCTCACATATTAGTTCTTTTATATTGTATATTTTTATTTACACAAAAATAAATATAAATGTAATAATTTTTAATTCAGACATTGATTGAAGATATCGTCTCTTGAAATATTGCATTTACATTTGAATATTGCTACTGGCCGATTTGTAATTTATGATCAATAATATTTATGATTATAATCTATAAATGAAACTTGTAAGAGATACTTCGGCTGGCATGCTTATTCAAAGAGGAAGCCGAAGAGATCGCTCATTTTCCACTTCTCGATCGTTTTCATGATGGTTAAACAAATTTCTGATTTAAGAATAATATTTTTATGATTATTCGGCATAGCATAAATGCGTGTGGTTGCATAATGCACAAGGTAACCTTCGAACTCGAACGGGGTAAGCAACGTTACGCTTAATGAAATTTTATTGCTATCGTGGCGAGATAACCCTTCGCGCCGATAGTAAATTTCATGCTTCATCCTACTCATAAAATTGTAACGCTGACTCAGTGTCGATTTTATAATTGTACGATATCTAATTCTAATTTTATAAATATAAAAAAAAGCCATATAAAATAAAATCAAATAGAGTATATAATAATAAATATACATATACATTTATATACATATTGTTAAGACATAACTTTAATAAGATATTGAATTAAAATTTGGGAAATTGTGAAAAGCAACATCTTCCTTTGATGGTTTTCGTCAAGAATATTAAATTAATGATAAATTTACATAATTAAAAAAAATTATAATTTATTTAAATGCCAGCGTGAAGTAAAAGAGAAAAAAATAAATATATTTTATTGAAACTTGATAGATTATATATATTTAAGATTTTGCTATAAATAGATTTCCATCAGATATTTTGATAATCGATTAAGAGAGGCAGGAATAATGACGATAATATGGCGCCGCTGGTGGTTAATTAGATTATAATTTACAATAGTGCATACGGATAAAGTGTATTACAAATTTTACACAATTTGATATTGACGCGTGAATAACAATATTTGTTATCAATTTTATTACGCGTTCGATAAATATATAGGATATGTTATATTTCCTTAGTTAAAATAAATATTTCACAGATAGAGAGCTCGAAATGCTTACAACATGCATAGAATTTATGTACGGCGGTTATCGATTAATTCGGAAATTTCATACAAAACATATTGAAATTTTACGTAACATATACATTCGCAATCGTTAGATTGCATTCGTGGAAGATTTGAAGATTTAAAAGATGCTCGAAATTCTATTCGTAATACTATATAGGAACTAATAAAACCTTGATATATAAAATATAGGTTTGGTAGAAGAATAAAGTATAAGAATTTTAATTCCGTCACATTTTATGTTAATAGACATCGATTTGTGACCTACAAATTATTTCGCACAAAAATTTGTGTGATTGTAATAAATTAATAGATAGAAAAGGGATACAATGTTATAGATATACAATGATGGCATTTCGTAGGGGAAGAGGACATTCTCCCGGTTGAAAGACGAATTGACGTGATTATCGTAGTCATCGTCGTCGTCATCGCTATAACTGTCGACAATATTAGAGTGTGCACGCAAAGATGCAATGAGAATTTGTTACAGCGACTTGCTTTTTTTAACCAGGTTCAAATATAGCATAGTTATCCTAATGATATAAAATACGCGATCGTTGCGTAATAAGGAATATAATGATGAGTAAATATCGTTAGTATCACAGTCAATGCGAGACCCTAAACGAGTTACAGGGTCTAACGTGTTCGGTAATGCCTCGGATCATCGTACGAGTCTCTAAACAAAGAAAAAAAAAAATGGAAATCTGAAAGAATATCGCAGAGATACGCAAGAATCCTAAAATTACTTATTGTTAGATGATTATAATGTATTTATAGTTTCGCTTTTACTTAATGTATTTATTAATGTAATCATATTAGTATATATATATATATTTATATATATACTAATATTAATATATTTTGATGCAACCACGTGATGGCACCACCGAACCGTTCGGACAATTCTTTGGTGAGTCCTCGGCGATGGTAGAGTATAGACTCTAGTGGAGTAGACTGTTTCGCTCTTTTTCTCTATTTCTCTTCCTCATGAGCAGGCGCACTCCAGTACCTGGATGCTCTGCCAGTAAGACACCTTTAGTTGCGTCGAATCGTTCTCATCAAAGTAGACGATCATCAGCTGATCGAGTTTGCTGGGTGCACAGCAAGGCTTGGGTACCCTCTTCCGGTCCTCTTTCCACAACAGACTTTGTAATAACGCATGATGATGTGCCGGATTGTAGCGGGGTGGGCAACGGCCCTTGCAGTATCCGGCGTCGAAGCTTTTCGGATATACAATGAATTCGAAGCCTTCCAAGTCCTTGAACATCACCATCAATTCGTGTCGGCAGCACTTCCTGTTATTATCACCCTTGCACTTGCTACGCCGCCCTTTATGCAGCGACATTAGTTCTTCGGGAGTAGATCTCTTTCTCCTACTACCCGATTCAAAGGTGGTGAATACGTTCAAGGTTGTATGAGAGATATCGCGCCGCGTCGGTCGGCCGTCGTGAAGAAACTCTAGCTCGAAACCGTTGTTATCGAGGTTCCGTTCGAGCCAGTTGGCAGCCGCTTCGGTGAAGTCCAATTCTAGCCATCGGGAATCCGTCGGCTGTGTCTGAGAAATTTTGTGCCGCGACAAAAGACGCCGGGAAATCGGCGTGCAAAGATAAACTAGCACCTCCAGATCACGCGGGCGTCTATGATCGCCTTCTAGAAGGAATCTCAGAGACGCGTGATCGACTGTGACGTCTTCGGTGTCATCGGAAACCGCGACGGGAAAGTACAGGAAGTGACGGTGATTCCCTCCTCTCCAATTGACGCTTGATCTGTTCCCCGGATGCTCTGTAACAAGAAACGTAAATTAATGCATGTACACGAGTATATTACGTAAATACGAAATTATTCGCATCATTTTGCGATTAACTTCTTTAAGCCGAAACGAATTTCTATGTATAATTATTAAGGAATTTTAATAGCAATATATCATGTGTATAAATACTATAGGATATTAATAACACACAGTTCAATAAAAAATGGTTTTTGTAATACCTTTTATTGCATAATAACACAATAAAAACATAATAAAAATGTTTAAAATGAATCATGAAAAATAATAGATTCTAATCTTTGTCTATTAATTTGATACGAAGAAAACACTCTTGATCCATTTAGATTGTAATTGAATTCTCGCAACAATGATACGGAAGGCTGCGCAAGAGTTCTACTCGTAAGCGTGACTCAGTTTCTTTTTGTCACGATTGTCAACGTTTGTGCTCTTTCTACATCTTGAGATTTGTAGATTATATCCACGGTATAAATTTAGCAAACGAACAACAGTTTGCCTATTGTCTGCTATTTACCGTCACAACGGGATCGAATCTTTCCTTGACCCTTACATATAAAAATACAGAAGAGATCAAGAAAAAACCAAGAATTAATTTCAATTTGAATTGAGAAGACGTAACGCTTTACTGAATATTATTCCAGATCTTCTTTCCAAACAAATGGAAGTTATGGAATAAACTTTACACATATCACTTAAACAGCCATAGATCTTTAAAAAAAATTCACGAATTATGCTGCCTTTATATAATATTAAATTTCATATTGTAAGATAAGAATTATTATAAAACAACTCTTTGAAGATCCCTTGTATACAGAATCTGTATATAATAATATATATTATGTTATTATACTATAGTATAATAATAATATATAATATTACATACACATTCTATATATGTAATAAATATAACAATACAATAAATTATTATTGATCATTATCATACAATTTTTTTGAATTAAATTAGAACGAGACTATCAAGCAGTTAATGAGGGAGTAATAAATGAAAACTGTGCGTTGTTAAGTGCCAGGGCTTTAAAACAGTATTACTTAAATGAGACAGGAACTGTTGATTCTCGTCGATTCCCGGCCACGCACGCGTGTACAATTGTCTCACGCGTATTTGCTGCGAATGCAGTTGCACGCATCGCGTTCTGTAGCGAACATTCCTGCTCTAGGATCCGCAATATTATCGCCTACGTTTATTGGCAAGGAATATTTTCGCAAATCGCTTGCCGGATGGAATACTCGTCGCGCATAAACAAACACGACTCCGATCTGACAATGAGTCACGGAATGGTATTCAGCCTTCTGACAAAATCGGCATGTAAGATGGTCTATTGTCGATCACGCGGAGATATTTTAGAGATGAAGCAGAGCGAACCCGACCTAGATTTAACCCTCTTTGAGACATTCGTGTATAATATATAAAAAAATATTTTAAGTTGTAAATTTATTTGTCGCGAATTTCCACGTTGATTTATTGCCTGTTCTCGACTATTTCGTTTCTATGATCGTGAATATAATTGTGATAAATATAACTTTTACTTCATCAAGAATATCGAAGAATAATTCGACGGCTTTTATGAATATGAATTTGAAATAATGATCAATTCACTCCGAATGCTATGTCTCCGTTTGTAACATATTTTATTTCTTCTTAAAATATATCACTGGAAAAATTAATCGCGAGCCACTATTGTTCGTGTAAATATTTCCGAATGAACGTAATTACTAATTAGAGATTTACTCAAAGGAAGAATTTGTAAATCACTTGTTTTCGGCGACTGTAAAGTCACGTTCGAAGAGTGCGAGAATCGAATCTAGAGTCTAGAATGGGAGAGATAAATGTTCCAGAGAGAAAAAAGAAAGAGAAAACCCGCTTCTCTCCGGTTGTTAGCTCTGAAATTCTCGCCCTTCTTCTTTCTCTCTCTCTCTCTCTCTCTCTCTCTCTCTCTCTCTCTCTCTCTTTCTTTAAACACTGATTAAATTTTATTTATGAGGACCGGGGCGCTTCTTAGGAAAACTCGCGGAGTCATTAATTACCCACGACATATATACATACCGTTTTCCGAGTTTGTCACGACGCGTGTTTGGTGCTGGTGTTACGGACGATAATTACGAGGATTTAAGGGAAAATGTCATGTCATAAAAAACGGAAGAGTCTCGTGTGAATTGTGAGAAGAAGGAAGTGCAATGTACTTACAATTAGGACGGCGATAGCACGATTACGCCACACATTCGTTCGAAATAATACGAGTATGCGTGATTATCTGGGGTTTATCTGTCGCCCATTTAAATTTATAACTGTAGTGATTAAACGTTATCTCTAGTCGAGAAAAAGTACGAAAAAGAGAAATTAAAACGAAGGATTCATAAAAGTGTATCTCGAATACACGTCGAACCGTGTAACTTTAACTACAATTTCTTCACGCTTTAAATAAATCGCGGCATAAATAATCGGTGGTACGATTTGTGGAAAACAGTGTTTATTTTCATCGGGATCCGCATTCCGTGAAATTTCATAAATAAACAATCGATCGGCGACACTTTGGCCGAAAAAATTTTTCTCGACGTACAGTTTTATTTGAAAAATAATGTAGACATATAGTTTATTAATGTACAGCTCAATTATATAGTAATTTTTATCGATCCAATCGTATGATTATAATACGTAATAATTATATGTTAAATTATATAATAATAATATGCTTTTAATTGTATTTAAAAATTATTATATTGAAAAGTTGAGTGGTGAAAGCGAAAATACAGTCTCTTTCACACGGTTGGCCACGTACTCAGAATGCGTCACTGATTAAAGCTCTTATTTATGGTGTTATTATGGTGGCACAATTAGGGAGGCAAAAAAGTGACTCTGCATCGCGTATAAAAAAATTCGTGACATCGCTCGACTTTTAGGGCGCTCGATATATTTTCCCTCTTCACCTCCACGACTTGATTATCACGTTTCTCGAATAATTTATTCGACGACGGGCCAACCCATCGTGTCGTTTCACATGTTCGGTAGAATCGTCCGTTACTATTTTTTTTCGTCTTTTTTCCCGTTTGTTTTTCGTAGCGCCACGGAATTCTCTACACTTTTAGAAAGAGAGAGGGCAACACTTTTTTAATCCTCCGTTCATCGAGCATTTCTGCAAATAGATCGACGATCTATTTCTGCAAATTTCCTCACGTAATCGGATGAAAAATAGGCTCTTATAAATGTTTAATATACATATCTACAGTATACTAAAACAACCATATGTTCTTAATTATATTCTCGATGAAACAATGGAGGAGGATCATTTACTATAACTTTATGTTTTTGTAATAATAAATTATAACAAATTAAAATTCTGTACATAACAAAATAAAATATTTATCAAAAATTAACTAAAAGATATATTTTAACTATTTGTCACTTATCACTCTAACATTTTTGTAAAAAGCATTCTAGTTTCTTTAGAATCGCCATTGTGTAATTAGAACAAGATTTGATTTCGGACATTATGTGAAATGTAAAATTGCATAAGAATCTATATATATATATATATATATATTTTTCTCTTAAAATCAAATACCTTCAGTGAATGGGAAATTAATTGAATCTACGTTGTATATTAATTGACAAATTAATCGCTTCCTCGATCAATCGATCGTTCCAGTCCTAAAATATTTCCTCAGAAATGTTTCTTAATGAACACGTTCGTCGAGTAATTCAATGTACATACGTGCATCTCGCACGTTTCGATGAAATCGCTCGGATTTGTTTTTTCAAAGCAACGAAAGATCTACTTTTAGAGAGGGATGGAAATACTTTTAGAGTATCGCGTTTGTGTGATGGATATTATGTGACGATAGCTCGAGCTCTTTGATTGAGAGAGGATAAGTGTCATTTGATCGTGTCTACTATTTATCTTCGCTAATTAGATGCATCCAACAATCTAATTCGTTTGATTAAATAAGAAGATTTGTTAATACGATGTCACACTCGTTTTTATAAAGTCTTCTTCAAAATGATGTGTCATCAAGGATTATTAAAAAATTAGTAAAAATTTAAGCAAATTTATTGTTATGTGATAAAATAAATCTTTTATATTATATGACAGTACTATTAAGAAAAAAAATAAAAAATAAATATTGCAATAGCTAAATTAGTGATTTTTAAAAATATTCTTTGATTTTTATCTCGCAAAAGTTTTTGAGACTATTAATATTTCATTATAATAAAGTAAAAAAAAGAAATATGAATATGAAAAACGCGTTTTTCTATCTTCCATATTTTTTACCGTGCTTTGAAATAAAAATTATAGAGATTCCTAAACTACTGTAGAAAATCTACTGTAGAAAATAAAAAAGTTCTTTTAATTTCTTTCTTTTTCTTATTTTCCTCGCGATCGAGGGAGTTGAAATTAAGCATGCAAACATCAATCATAAATATCAAAGAATCGCGAATATATAAAATACGCGAAGAACACAAGGCATATCTATACCGCAAATGGTTCCTCAGAAAATGGACTTCTATATCCGGAGGATTACATGCACATTTTTCCGAGAATACGTCAATTTTAACGGCATACCTCCTGCTGAAAACAGGACCGCCACGCGTGTCGGACGCGCGCATCCTGGCACGACGCGGATGACGCATCGACCGTTCATTCAATCAGCTGGCCTCGACAATGAATCGACAAAAATACGCCCCAAGACGGTTTCGCTTGGCGGCTGACCAGGTAATATAGGCGCGCAAAATAACTGGTCAATAAAGCGCACAGGAATCCATGGCATTCAGACAATTTCTGCGTGTCCCGAAGACGGAGGCGGTGCGCCTGGTGTGTTAATGCTCTCGTCACTCGATGAGAATTCGACAGCGCGTGCAAGAGAGAGAGAGAGAGAGAGAGAGGGAAAGAGTTGACTCGCAATATATTCCTCCAAATATAACGCCACGCGCGCGCCCGTCAATCGGCTAGTCCGCGTGCCGTGCTTATTATAGGCTTTATCACTCGACGCACGCATCCGAAAATAAACGCCGCGCACGCCGTGACTGTACGCACAGGTGACCCTCCGTTGCTATATAGCCGCGGAATTTCTCGAAAATCGCGTCCGGAATACGATCAACAGATCGAGTTAAAGTGGGTTAACTTGGGACACACCACGCGTGCTAAATTTGGAATGCATAATTGAAAGATGATTCGTTCGAAATTGAGATCTCGACGAGAACATTACAATTTTAATGCTGGTATCGCACATAAAAGAAGAATGTTTCCTGTGTGCAAAAGAATTATGAGAAAGCTCTTTTATTTTTATTTCTATGGCAAAATCTGTAAAAGCTCTGATTAATAAAAAATAGGATGAAATAAATATAATGTTGTATGCAATTAGTTAATTAATTATAATAAGGCGATTTATTGCGATTGACAGGAATTTCTTTTATTTTTGTCGTGCTTTTGAAAAAAATTAAAACATTCTAAATATTATGAAAACTAGTAATAAATTAAAATAGTATTGTTTTGTAATCATATTGTCATGTTAGTAGCGAGACGCGATATTTAAAAATAACAGAATTGTAAAATAGAAAGCGACAATATTTTCAAACCAGTAAATCCGAAATTAACCAGATCGATTTGACATTTCGTAATGTTCGGACAAAATAACTAGCGGCATTCGCATATTTAATCGGCACTTCGTAAAATCGTCAATGTCATCAACATTTCGAAAGTGAAATTCATTTATAGAATATATTTTACCGATAACAAGAGAAATAAATAAGAACGTGATCTCCTAAATTGAAATTTCTACAGATGACTTTTCGACCATATAAGGCCTATAATCTTTCCTTAAATTCTTTCTTTATACTCAGTCAGCTTTTACGCCTTGCAGCTAATAGGCCAGGACTAATGAGTGTGCTGGGCGAAAGTACACCTCGATATTGGTCGGATAATTGAAATAAATCCCGGGGAGATTGGAGAGATCTAATGGACGAGCGGGTGGAGCACTTGATGATCCTTCGCGTATCGTTTACACTCGCAATGATCCCGTTGCCAGTCTCGTCCGTTTGCGTTTCGCGGATAAAGCAAGGCAGACCACTTCTTGTTCTCGCGGTACGTTTCTGCTTCGGCGATTCGTTCTTATTGCATTGGGGAACTCGTCGCTCGGCATTCCGTCGCGGTCGGAATTTCTATTTCATAATAACAGCCGTGTGCGCACGATGCGGGGTTTGGCGCGCACGCTTCAGGAAGATGGAGAAAGAGAGAGAGAAAGAGAGAGAGGGGGGAGAGGGAGAAAGAGAAGCATCAGAAGAGGTCGTCTTCTTCTGCTTCGCGCACCTTTAGCCTGGTATATAGACAAGTGGCCACTTCAGACTGGTTTCGACTCGATGGACGAACTCGAGTACACTCAATGTACATAAATGCGCGGCCTAAAGCTAACCCGGCATAAAGCCCAGTCTGACTGTCTGTGTGTCTGTCTGTCCAGATCTTGCCGACTTTTATCTCGCTGACCCACTACATTTTCAGGGTGTCTGTGATTGAGCGAAATCCTGCGAACGCCGCTTTGCTTCCCGAGCAAGATTCATCAGCGAGACTCACGTCTTAATTTGTCGGATCGTTATATACGGTGCTCTCGTATTGTTCAGATTTTGTGAATCTGACTCGGCTAATTGCTCGACACAATTGAACGAAATGAAGTGGAGTCTTACTATCTTTATAAGACGAGTTGGATGTAAGGATAATCTTTTGTGCAAGACTCAGGAAAATTAAATTTAGATAGATCGCGAATCATTATAGACCATGCATGTGTACCTTGTATGTGCTATTAATTTGAGATTGCGCAATAATTCTCTAATTCTCTATTTTTTATGACATTCGCATTTGCATTCAAATCAAGAAACATTATTAAAATTTATATGCATTAATAAAGAAATAATTTGAAATAAAACCCTTCTCTTCTCATTACTTCATAATAAATAAAAAGAATTATAATTTAATTAATCAAAAATAATTACACACAATATTAATCTAAAATAAATATTTCATAAGTAATGTAATTAAAATTTAATATATTATATTGTATTACAATTCGTCAAGTTTGACAACTTTTAAAACGCACTAAATATCCTTGTCCACCGGCTATTTCATCACAGTTACAAGATGTTGAATCTGATTCGAAATCTTTCAGCGAGATATTACAAAATTATATTTTTTAATTAAAAACTTATTAAAAATTATTCCGTTCATTCTTTCGCTCTTCATGAAGTATACATCAGCGAAGTATCTTTTCACTATCAGCCGCGCCGCAAGAGAAATTAGGTAAACGGCCAATAATAGCGCGCGTATATTTTCCCAGAATCCTTGAAGAAACACGCTTTTAGATCTCGCTTCCGGCAAGCTTCTTTTTCCTCCTACTGTGAGGGATCGCATGTGATCAATCGATCGATCGACCGATGATGATCACAGTATGCCGACCACCGCTCCTTGTTTCACGAAATCTCTGTCAGAATGCTTACTCAAATCTCGCAAAAAACCTTTTCAGGTATTTTTATTCAAAATTCAAATTTCAAGTCAAGAAAATATTTAAAGATTTTTTATTCTATGTATTTTCTAATGCTTTTCTATCAAGGAAAAACACAGAGTCACTTGAGTTTTAAATGCTAAATTTGCAAATGTGTGAATAAAAACTGAATAACTTTTTAAAGATAAACATTTTTCATTTCTATAACATTTTCATTTTTTTATCATTAAAATACAAAATATGTTCTGTACATTCAATATTTTGTTGACATTTTTTAAATATAGATATATATTTATAATATATTCTAAGCACACAATTTGACTTATCGACAGATTCTCGACTGCTTACAATATAAGAGCAAATTTATCAGAGAGAAAGAATTTTTTCAAAAATTTCCCAGGTCCCAATTAAACTCTATAAGAATTCCCTGATTTTTCTAGATGCAAAAGAAACTGCTTTCCATAGACACTCTAGCTTTAGATGAGCCGCAATGAGACAAATTTACTGCGTGAGACGCGAAGTTGCGAAAAGTTTCTAACGATTCCGGGGTTCATCGACTCCGAAAATATATATAAATATGAGCCGATCTCGCGTGCCTCTTTTTGTTTCGCTTCGCCGAGAAGGTGCCGTATTTCTTTCTTGCTCGAAGCGCGATTTTTATTGCCCGTCCTTCGTGGATCGATCACCGGAGAGAAGTCGTCGCCGCCGTTGCTGCGAAATCGCAGCGCGGGACTTCAATGCGTTCCAGTGCGAGAACGTGTCGAGTGACGTATCGACAGGTCGCGGCGGCGGATAACTGCATCGCGCTTTCCCCTCCTCCTCTCTAGCCCCCTCGTCTCTCCCCAGAACCCCGTTTTCCGCATTTATTTTTGTTGGATACGCTGTACTGCGAATATGCGTGCGCGCGAGGTTTTTTCACTCGTACACGTCCGCACGCAACCGGCTCGCCTATTCGTATGAGCAAATTTTAATTCGTAGAAGCGGAAAAACGTGGAATTATTCGATCAATCGCGATCAGCAATTTCCTAGATCTAGAGCTTCTTTTTTTTCTTAGTAAACCTAAATTTAGGAAATCTTAAAACAATCAAGTCGCGTGTTTAGAAATTATACCCTCGTTTGAAAATATCTTTAAAACTCATAGTCTCTAAAGATAGCTTCTCATACGTAATTATTACGGTGACCAATGACTTAGCAGCATAAATAAAGAAGCAAATATACAAATTATCGCAAATAAATTTTGCGAGAGAAATGCTGCGTGTGTAATTTTTATTTACTATGGCAAAACTGGGCGAATCTGATATTCAAATTGATTTTTTTGCAAAATTTAAAGTGACTTTACCTGCGGTTTGAAATACGTGGAGATCCCGTCGTCTTCTAGACTCCTGTCCGTCGTGTGACAGCTGTACTTGTTTCAGGTACTCTCTGTGCGCTCTTTCGTACTCGGCCTGGCTCACATTAGCCTGAAAACAAAACGTCACAATTGCGTCTTTAAAAACTCATCATTGACTCAATCGTTTATATAACGTTGCGTGTATAATAGCGGCAGGATAATTATATAACGCATAAGTATGGTGAATACGGTAACTATCGTGTTCTTATTCTTCTTGGAACTTTTAGATAGAAATTTATCATTTTGATGCATCTATACATTCTGTCTCGTTTAAACCCCCCTTCCGTCTTTCCATTTTACGTTTTTATAATATTTTAAGGCAAAAACTATTTGCCAAAGCATAAGTGAGAAATGAGAAGACTAAATAAAATTTCTTAAAATGTAATAAAAAGCAATATTATATTTTACTATATTCGAAGTAATAAAATAAAAATATAAAAAATATAATAATAATGAGATACGTATTCGTGCAAAACGTTAAATAATTCTTTCGAGAATAACACTTTCAATTGTATTCGACAAATTTCATTCGCTTAGCTTTCGAAAAGAATCTTTTCTCTTAACATTTAAAGATTTAAAAAATTAAATTAAAAATATTGCATTGTATTTTTCACGATTTGCCATCATAATCATTCGAAATCTCGACCGATTTATATCCGAGAAATGAGGTTGTTTGAACTCGCTGCCTGAACTTTTGTTAACTTAATTGATTCTTGGCTATAGTCGGCCGAGGTCAAACTCAGAGCGATAAGTATTTCACCGACGTGACATCGAAATTATCTAATTTTCTGGGGTCACGACGTCGTGCCGGCTTCTCGGCTCTGTCAGTTAAAGACTGTGCCTCGGTTCTTCTTTCTTTCCCGTCCTCTTTAAAATTTTTTTCTTTTCTTCCTATCTTTCTCCGTCTCTCCTTTTTTTTTGTATTTTCAATTCATCTTTCTTAATTTTTTTCTCCTTTATCTGTTCGCATTGTGGTTTCTTCAATTCCATTCTCGGTTACTATTTCTCGGTGATGAAACAACTGGCGAATACTCTTTTCCCATCTCGCTACAACCATGAGAAAGACCAGACTACGACGAGTCGACGCTCGTAAAATTAGCTCGTTGAGGTCGTGACCATTGACGCGATTCTAGCAGACAAGGGATAATGGACCACTAGAGGGTGTGAGAATTCTCGTAAGTCTTTCGTTCGTCAAGTTCAAAGAGTTGAGATCTACAGTAGAAACTTTCTACTTTTCAAACAAAATTTTTTAAGTGATTTTAAATCAAAGATTTCTTTATTCGTGATCTCAATTAAAACATAGTTTTTCACTTAATATTTCAATCATTATGCAAATTTAATTCGGAGACTCGGGATATTCAAAAAAACAGATTTGACATGAAAAGTGACGATTTAGAATAATCTACGTATAACCAAATATAAACATTAAATTGAATTACTAAATATGTAAAACTTTGTGCGATACTTTGTTAAAATAAAAAAAAAAGCGTTTAAAATGATTAAAGACAAAAAAACACATTAAATTACATTCCATTACGATTGATAACTGTTTTATGTATTAAATAACAATTTTTATTTATCCTTTAACATCAAATTATCTTTCCGTGCTACAAAATAACTTTACATTGTAGTAAATAATAAGTAAAAATATAAAATATAACACGTGTGATGGATATTAGCATATCATTTCGTAGAAACTTAAAAATAATTGAGAGTTTAAGTTTTAGTTTCAATAGTTTTCACAATTAACAAACAAATAATCATTAAATCAAAGGAAATATCAGAATAAACTGAGACGCCACGTCTCACTTTGTAATGCCAGATTTTCCTTATCTTTTTTTTCCTCAGATTTTTTCAATATTTCAGTAGTTCTATATGAGTTCTAGGAAGAATTGTATTTTTAAAAGTATACCTTTTAAAAATATCTTTAAAAGTTTTTTAAAAGTATCTTTAAAAAAAATATCAATTAAAATAGAACAAGCACGAGCATATATATATATATACTAGTATCGAGGTGAGGCGCTGATGGATTTTCGAGTCTATTTTAAAATACTTTTCATATAATTCTGGGCCTATTATGCAGTTTCGAAAAAGTTCTAACTAAAAAGTTTTTATATAGTTTTTAAATAATTTAGTCTGTCCAAAAAGGTGAGAAGATATTTTTCTCACTAACTTTCTCTATAAATTAAAAACACATTTTTTACTGTTCATGATTAGAAATATATATATATATATTCTGTGGATTAATACATAATTAGAAATATATTTTTTTTCTATGAATTTATATTATATAACGAATCATTTTCTTGTGCATTAAACCAAATTTTCTTCTCTTTGATAAACAATATAATTATTATGATAGAATCTCTCCGGTACATGGAGATGCATCTTAGTCGTTGCAGCAAATGCAGAATTGCGTCGTCATCAGTAGCAACCGGAAGTTGCGGCGCTGAAGCATAAGCGGGGGACGACGTGTGCATGATGAATCATCATGATCTGCGAAGAGACGCGACGCGGCGCCTCCGCAGTCCCTTTAAAATCGTTTAACTACTCTTAAGAATAAGTAAATCGCACTCAGCCGGAGCAAGTTCCGGTTGCAATTGGCATGCAGAAAACAAATTTGTGGACCGCGATATGCGCGCGAAGGTGGATGTAAATTATGCCGCGTATGAGTCACGAGAGTCTGAGAAAACGGTCAAGTCTTCTCCTCCCTCTTTTTAACGACCTCAATTTTTGCAATTATTACAAAGAGCTGAATTAATTTTCATGATTGACATATCTTGTCTACGAGAAACGTCGTTATAAATCAGCGACATTCGAAAAAAAGAAACGGAGAGTTATCCTTATCGCTATCAAACATCTTGTGTACTGTATACTAATGTCGTGGCTACCAACGCGCGAAATGTGATCTAGTGATAAAGAGCGACAGATAATGTATGATAGATAATATTTATATCGTAAATTACACATACCGTTCTGTCATATTAATCCAACACTTTTCGTCTCTCTTTGCCAATTCAAGACATATGTAAATATCAGAAAGTTTTAAATTTTATAAAAATTATTTTCTGAAAATTCTTTGATTTTCCAGGTACTTTTATTCAAAATTGCAAGTAAAGAGAATATATTTTCAAGATTTCGGTGCAACTTTCTAAAATAAGATCTTTTATTGTATGCGTTTTCTAATGCTTTTTACTTATACGAAGGGAAAATGCAGATCCTTGATGGATTTCCGATTATAAGGAGAAAATCATCAAAGATAGAGTCACTTTTTTTTTAAATTGCCAGAGTTCTAACAAAATTTTATGAAAATTCCCTAATTTTTCTAGATATAAAAAAATCTTTAAGAATTTTTGAGATTTTCTTCACGTTTTTCTAAGGAGTACACACCCTGCATTATATATATCATATGAAGATTGGAAAAATCATCCTATTAGATGATATCTCTTACTCTGTTAAAGTTCGAAATCATACAGTTCGAAGACTTCGATCGTGAGAACGTTTGTGAATATGTATTTAGCATATACATATCCTTTTATAAATTCTAATAAATAAAGTAATTTATGAGCGTGAATGTAGAAAAAGCACATTCTCTTAAAATTGCTTGTCTATATTTTAAATAATAGATGCCTATTAAGAACACACCGTGCGAAAATGCTTCAAGTAAAAAAGAATTGCAGAATTTATTCGCGAAAAATTTCTAGAGAGAAAGAGAGAGGATAGCATATTTAATATTTGATACCAAATATTTCTAGAATTGATAAATTTATTTCAAGGAGCATTAGTAATTTTTTACGACAAATATTTCACTCTTAATCGCTTAGAACTCGAGATTTTAATGCTATTAGTGCTTCGAAGTTATTTCAATTACGTAAAACATCGATTAAATCATGTATCGATTATGTGACAGCAACAGTTGCGTTTATCTGGTAAATTACAATTTACAATGTTGTATTGTAAATATCTGCATATTAATATTAATAGATATGTACAATAACATTAATAGTTCCTCGGTAGCCCTCTGATGTTGTGCAACGTTATCAATGCCATTTCTCACGTTTATGCAACATACGTGTCTGCAACGTGACGGAGAATATTTCCAAGGCGCTCATCTTTGAGAAAAGATTTTTCACTCGCAACTGCGTGTACTTTTGATTATTTTTTCTGGTGGAGAACGCACGCGCGCGTGAGAAAGAGAGAGAGCAGCTAAGGATATTTTATTGAACGAGTAGATGATTGATTATCTCGAATAAATACTGTACCTCTCGATTATAGTATTATGCACAGACAAAAAAAAAATTTGAAGAGTATTCGCAAAACATACTTAGGATACTTGAGTTACATGTAACATTGTGCACGCACGCGTTTTGACATCGAATTTATTTACTTTACTCGCGCATTGTGTATACATAAAGAAATATAAAGATCTCGCGAATCTCGAGATGTACATACACGAGCGAGGTATCTTTTTTTTTGTCCTGGGATCTCCCGAGCAGGAGCCAGGTCTCAATTTCGTGCAACAAGTATGTCCCGGATGTCTTCAATTGCGGGGCCTCCCGATTGACCAATGACAGATATCCGGATGTCAGATAATGACATTTCAGAGGCGCGCCAAACGTCTGGAATTTAGTGGATAATCATAATGAGATGCCTTATGACCTTATGGTTAGAAAACTATTAAGCCATTTATATTCTTAATGAGAGAAAGAGAAAGAGAAAAAGAGAGAGAGAGAGAGAGAGAGAAAGAGAGAGAGAGAGAATGATCACGTGAAGCATGAAGGCGGAGTCTTATATATCCGTTTATGGAAAAGAATGCCGCGGTTTCTAAGAAAAAAACACAATAAAAAGATTGTAATATTTATCTCTTGTATGTACGCAGACAATTAATTTCTATTTTACATTAAAAAATGTAATATTCACTTTTTTTTTTATAAATAGGCATGTAAGACAAAATAATCTTGATGTAGAAAATTGCAACTGTTAATTCACGTATTAATCTGTGTAGCTGTTTAATTTATAATTATCCCAAGTAAGAAAATTATCCTTGTTCTTATCTCATCTCGGTATTATTGTTATTTAATTGCAAATCCTTCTACATTATTGGTACCGACACTTTCCGCCGAGTTAAAAAAAAAAAAAACAGACGTGAGAATTTTTCACGCAATCTCACGAGTCCGCCGCTTTGCGCGAGTCGGCTTTACGCAGTCGATGTGACGCAATAATGTGCACGTTAATTCCCTTCCTTTTTTTTATTTCTTATAAACGTGTGCACGTCGGAGAATGCTCGTATACGAGAGACGGCGTTTCGAGAATAAACACGAAGGTAGAATGCAACACCGATCGGCTGTGCACAAATTAATGCGTTGGGCGCGCGCATTTCCGAGGCTTCTAGCTGTGTGTCCAGCCAAGACCCCGGCACGTCGTCGTCGTCGTTGAAAGCCGCTTTCTCTTAAAATTTAAGCCAATCATAAATCTCGTTAGCGTCGATTCAAACCGTGCGATCGTAGCGTTTGTTGTCGCGGCGCGGCTTCGTGTCATTTCCTCGGCGTCGGGTTTTCTCGTCTCAGAGCGCTCTCTTTCTCTTTCTCTCCTTCTCATCAACAAGGGCACCGAGCTAATAAAACTGTGGCTTATTGTATCGAAATAAAATATATTTTGTTAAAAAGTTAAATCGAAACATATAAGATTTAATTTCTGAAAAACCCAACATTAATATTACATCACAATTATATACATCTATTTATAAATTATAAATATTCAATAATGTAAAAATATACAGAATTTATCGTCTCACAAAATAAATTTAATCAATTTAGAAAAATACCGTTGCATTTGTAGGCTGTAAAGTGACTAGTATAGTTATTTTATATCAGATTGTGTAAAATAAAATTAGCGGCGATGGGTGTGTTGGCAAAACAATACTAACTGTTTTAATTAAGAACATTTTGTGTCTGTAGATTAATTCATTTCGAATGGCAACTCGGAAGTATTGAACCGATTAATAGATTCATTCGTCGCGGGGTTATCGAGAAAGACGTCATACAATAAAGATCGTGGCGCAAGTTTCTTGTATGATGCACTAAGCCAGGCTGTAAATAACGGTTTAGGACCGTTAAGTTCTTCTTCAATCGCTGCCTTTATTTGTCCGTAAAGTGTGGAAATTTATTCGTCATGTTTATTGAAACGATTCTGAGATGCAAACGACTCTTCTAACATTCTTGAATTTGTCTAGGTTTCTGGCTTTAGGATTCTTAAATCCATAGATATCATTGTTCAATCTCTATCGGCATTAAGATATATACGGAATAAAAGTCAAATTTATGCTTCTTTCGCATAAATTATTTCACACTCTCGAATTATTTTAGCTACCTCGTATAATTATACAATATAAGTATTATTATTTATTATTCATTTTACAGTATATGAATATCTCGTGTGTGGATTACATATTTTGAATTATTCACATACGCGACAGAGATTTCATAATTTTTTATCTTCTTGTTGATCGCGCGATTCTCTAATGACGAAAGCTGAAAATAAGACGAGAGTTGATTTTTCAATAGAGTTCTATTTAATTTAAATATTTGGAAGCGAGAGAATGAGAGAGTATATGTAACAATTGCTCAAGTGATTCCGATAAATTCAATGATAAATGTCGTCGATTATCGTCCCAGAAACTCCATAAATCAGACTCGCTCACAAACATTGTAAGTGTGGGTACCTTGCAACATTATCTTTTATCTTTCGGAAATTTATGCGTTCCGCGACCAACGTGAGATTTGAGTAAACGATTACACGTCAATGGTGTCATATCAGCGCGACAAATAATAAAATAGTTTAACAATATGTTACGACAACCTAACAACCTTACGTTTAATCTCTTTTTTTTTAAATAGACTATTTGGCAAATAAGACTCGTTAAATTGCGCGACAAAAGAATACATAGGTTTATATATGTATATGTATATATATATATATATATATATATATATATATATATATATACATATATATATCTTTTAATTCTTTTCAAGTTAATTTATTTGTATTAAATTTATTTTAATTTTTTAAAATTTACTTTAATTTTTATTTAGTTGGCATTATATATATTTAATTAAATTTAAATTTATTTCTTTAATATATATATATAAATATATATATATATATATATGTATATGTATATGTGATAGTGTTTTATATACGATAAAATTACGGATATTACCCGGACATATTCAACTTACGTATGATGCGCTAAAATTAAACATATTTTCCTGCAACAGCATTGTATATGACGTTCGTAAATTGCGACAAAATACGCAAATACGCACGTGAGGACGTCTGTAATGAAACATATTACACAACATAAGTCGCTATACGACATGGAAAATTGTGATAAACGACGTACGCTGAAGAAAAAGGAATTTATAACTAGAAACAATTAATGACCAACGCGATCGACCGGTTTACTTGTGATCGGCCACCGTGAAGAAACGAAGCGAAACGAAATCGCGAAACAATCTGTACCAGAGATCCGATTAGCGGTTCCCACGAGATTTAATCTCTCGCCTTAACTAATTTGCCACGGTTCTCTGTGTACTCCTGCTTTAATCACGGAACTGCGTCAAGGATTCTGCGACCGGATTTTACCTCGAGGCTTCGAAATGACATTGCTTCGTTCAGCAATGGAAAACATCGTAAATTTTTGTCTCTTAATCCAACCATTGGCGGATTTGAATAATAGCATTGCCTTTTCGACCTGCAAAATTAATAAAGCGTTTGTTTCTTCAAGAAATGATAATAAATGCTGTAAAAATATTTTCTTAAAATGGCGTGAGATACCTCGTTATTGACGACTCTGAACCAAAGTTTCTTTCTTTTAAGCTAATATAAATTCACCTCTATATAATTCACCGCATTATCTTGTGATTTAAGTCTCGCTTGATCAAAGTATTATATAATTTATCATGGCCTTTTCATATGCGTAACCTTTTCTACAATCAAATAGTGTATTTAACATTTATTACCAATATAATGTTTTCTTTTTGTGTGCTTCAACTATAACTGGTCTTTGGCATAATAATCATATACCGAAACGGTACGTGTGATGTTACGTTATATAAACTAAAGATTATACAGTATATCTCAAAGAAATGTTTTTAAAATTATTTCGTTTATTCTTTAGCGAGACTGTCATCATTTGTCAATTATCATCAACAGTCATCGCAATTTTTCAATTTTCATCATTATACGCATATATCTTTATGTATAAATGTATAAGTTACGCATTAAAATTCTATTCAAATTACATATGAAATATATTCTATTTTACACCATTTAACTTTATCCATTATAATTCGATTATTGATGGTGTCAACATTTTCGCTAAAAAAATCGATTTAAATTCTAGTCCGTAAAATCTATCGATAAAAATAATTCAGTAAACTCGCATAAATTTATATAAATTATTATCGATCAAAAAAGATTTCAAAATACAATATAACACTATATATTAATAATTGTCGGAACACACCATAGTATTTTATAATATTATCATATTTTATATATTTAAGCAGCAGATAAGTCATTAGTTTATGACGCATCGCAAAAACGTCGTTTGTTTACCGATGATGATAAAGATCCTTTTTCATTATTTTTATATTAAGTACATATTATAAAACAAATTCGCAATTGATCATTTCTACGGTAGAAAAGGTAAAGCACTAATCGATTTCGAGTCGATCTTAATTTATCGGTCAGTCTACGATGTCAATGAGCATATGCAGCATTTACAGAATGATGACGACAGGTGTTCTGTGATTGACTGTCCCCAGGTGGTCTCTTTCCGCGATCGAAACTCATCGTTGCATTCAATGCATATATCCGGAATCTCTCGTAGAGTCTGATTCTTTCCGTCCCGTTTCGAGATTTCATCAAGAGGTAAACTTTATATCGGAATTTCCCAGTGACATTCAGATCTCACCTCCGGCTAAATCGTTCTTCAATCCACCGCTGCAAAATCTTACTCATCATCCGGGGTACTTTCGAATCAGCCGAGATACGTCGACCATTATGACGAATCGCACCGATGTAAACCGGAATTTTATATAGTATAGGCACCGAATTTTTTGAGAAAGCGACGACACACACGGCGAAACTTAAATAATTCGACGAAGCCGATCATTATTTACACCACACATTTTAATTCGTTACCGTTATTTGTAGTCTTCAGTTCGACAGGCCAGAAAAAATTCAGTGTAGCACATAACATATAATTATATAAAATATGAATGAGAATTATATGAATATATAAAAATTTGAGAAAATTAATGATTGGCGAGAAATATAAATAGATATGATAATAATGAACATAAATCAAACGTGATTGCAATTATAGAAAATTCTCTCCTTTTCTTTTTTTTTTTAATGGTATGCAAAGAGATATTAAATAATGCAAGTTACTCTCGCAAATTTAATTTTAAAGATTAGCCACAAATAAATTACGATAAGTAAATTCTCACTTTTGAAGGGAAATTTATATATTCAAGTTTACAAGTACAAAACTCACGAAATATTTTTATTGATCAAAAATATTAAAAAATAAGATAATTTAATAATATAAAAAATTTAGAGTTGTGTATGTATATATATATATATAATTTAATCAGACTTTTATAACGAAATTTGGATCAATTTCAATATATACATTATAGCGTTATCCCGCAATCATAAATCTTCCCATTCATTGATTCCTCGACAGATAACATGAGTGAAACTCGTAATATAAAAGCAATATAATCAATAATCAATTGATGAAAAAAGTTAAATTAATCACACCGGTCGAACATCAAAAGCATATGTAAATTCACGTCTTGTCTTTTATCGAAGATTGAAGATTGAATTGAAAATCAAATGCTCGAACCATGACGGTTGCTGCGATGGTGATTTTAAGTTGACTCTAAAATTCACTTGAACTAATGATCGAGACTGATTTTTACACACGATATCTGACATTATTTATAGACATGCCTCCACATTTATGAGCGAAATCATGGTCAGAACTTTCGAATTGGCAGAGAATCGTTATCGCACGCATATAATTTATTGCAACATATTACATTAAATATGTGACTTATTTCTATTTCTAGAGACACGCCGCGCGAAATTAAATGAACGATCTACATCTTAGAATGACGCGATTGCGTCAGCATCGAAAATCACCCGTCGTGAACAGTTACAAAAAGAGTTATAGTACGCGATTACGACATCCCGCGGTTGACACATCAATTACCGAGAGAAATTCGTAAAACGTTTCACACCTCGTTGCTATTGTTCTTGCTAGACTTATTTCGGTCCGTTTGACAATGAAATAAAATAGGTGTGTTTTCTCTCTTTTTCTCTTTTATAAGCACGCGTCGCACACGTACACGCAATGTCAACGGCGTGAGAATGCTAATGTTGGGTAATGCGTTGTAATATTTAAAGGTTAATCTTTTCACGGAATCATACACAAGTAATTGCCTGACATGTATTTACAGAATACTGGATTGTTGTAATCCTTGATAGCGGAATCTCTAATCGTGTAATACTTGATAATACTTAACATTTGTATTTATGTAGAGACTTCCTTGCAAAACATTTCAACGTCTAATTAATATTAAGGCGTTGTACACCTTGGCATTAAATCTTTTCTTATATTTAATCATTTAATTCGATTATGTGACATTACTTTGTATAAATCTACCTTGTAAATATGTTCTCACATTTCTATTAATATTTAATTGGTAACATATATTCATACAACTTATATATTACAAGTACAAAAACAGAATTTAATAAAAAAATTAATATTTAATATATAAAAAATATGTATATACACACGTATGTATATACATATGTATGTTAGGGGAATACCTAATGTAACACCGGTTTCTTAAATTGTATCTCATAAATCTCTTGCTTATTATGAAATATAGCGATATCTAAGCGATATTAATATACACATATTTTATAAACGGATTTTTAAATACCTCTGTATTTTATGCGACATAAAAATAAGATGTACGAATATATAATATATAGAGAAATATCGCGATTCGAATCGTACACAGAACTGCATATACAATAAAATAGCGAATAGAACAGTTACTACTATATTAAATTCGATAATAGAGAGTTTGCATTAAAAAAAATACATTTTTTTATACATGTAATTTAAATATATATTATTATAAATTTATTTATAAGAAAATTTTGAATTTTTATCAATAGAAAGATATTAAGAAATTAAATTAAAATTTAATAAAATTTAAATTGTGAGAAAACGATTTTGATTGGTTGGAGTGCGTGACGTCACAGTGCAATAGTTTCAAACGTTTGTTTTCTGTATTCTGTATTGCGATATTCGGTCATTCTTGATCTCGAGGTACAAAGAAAAACAATTTATTGGGTGTTTTAATTGTTGTACTTTTACATAGAGGTACAAAACAGGTTTTGTACGTGTTACTTTTGCCCATTTTCACAATAACTGGATATTTTAATAAATAAAAATAGTGTGTTGTCACTGTATATATTGGTTAGGTTTGGGGAGATGCTATTTCACGCTATTTAGCGCTATTAACGTCTCCCCGAATGCAGATATTGCACTGTGACGTCACATCGCGTTCGGGAGGACTCGGTCGTTTCCAGATCGTATTCGACAATTTTAAATAATGTAATTTTTATTATTGATTTTCTCGCTTAATTTGCATTAAAAAATTACGAAAAAAATAATTACATTTAAAACTATATATAAATTATAAAATGCAATTGTTTTTCAAAATCATGCAAACTCCCTATTTTACGCTTGTACCGAATCGCATTGTAAAACATTTAAACACTGTGGGTCGGCAAAGTATACGAGTATTATCTCACATCATAATTCCTCGAGTCGCACAGCGCAGCAGATGGTGGCTGGTTGCGTGCGGTCTCTTGACTCTTTCACGTTTCACAATAGGAAGATGAGAGCGACATTGTGTCGCGCAGAAGAGGTATATGGGTATGGTTGTACGTATATTAAATATCACTTACATAAACTGCTGCTGTGCACGCACTCACGCAGCCAATATGCACGCGATGGATGCGTATACAGGTTCGGTGGGCCCGCGCACGTGGAGAGGTCGTTTCACGCCGCTTATTATACCGCGAGAGCAACAGGAGCAGTGGCGTGGCCCGCACGGCTGGCACGCACGTGCTTATGCATGCGTAAGCGAAAGTGGGGCAACAAGACGGACCACCCACGCGCGCGTATCCTAATCGGCGATTACGTCCCGATGATCCTGAAGCTATTAAAGTGCGTATTCGTGATTCGTAATAATTCACGGAAATTCGTTTTTTTTTTTTTTTTTTTTTTTATTATCCTCCGCACTATTCGTAGTTCATAGTTAATTATTCGCGATTCGTCATTATAGTGAACATAACTTACAATATTTGATCAAGCATTCGAATAAGCGCTTCAGTTTAATTTCGATAAATCATGAATGATTATATTTTCATTTTGCTTTTTTTACTTGCCAGCGTGAATCATAAAAACGCAAATAAATTTTTTACGCATAGTATGTAACGCACATATGAATCAACACAAACGCGTTGATTCGTGTTGATTCATTATAGCACTACATTAAAATTCGTAGTTGCTCGTATGTCCACAGCTCATGCTAAAAAAGTATAACGATAAATTAGAAACTACGATGACAAGAATCGCGAATAATGTGGGGAATGCCGTATTAATAAATTTCCATGAATTATTACGAATCACAAAACTTACATTCCACTACATTAAAATTCGTGGTTGTTCGTATGTCCATAGCTCATAGGAAAAAAGTATAACGATAAATTATAAACTATGATGACAAGAATCGCGAATAATGTGGGGAATGCTGTATTAACAAATTTACATAAATTATTATATTACGAATCACAAAACACATAATCTGCCACTAATTTAGTAACGTTGGTATTTGGTATTATAATTAAGCTTTAATCTCGTATAATCTACAAGAATATTAATAACTTTTTGATCCGAAATTGAATGACCAAATACTTTACATACACATACATTTGCAGCGTTTTTATTAAATAACGTTGTCAAAATTTTCTTTGATCTCTTTAAACAATATTATTACTAAATGTAATGTAAAAGAGTTTTTGTTTGGACGATAAAAATATTTCTTATATATGGCCACACGCAGATAAAACAAAACAAACTTCCAGATTTAATAAATCTCAACTAATTGTTAGAATTAATACATGTATATAAATATTTATAATATTATGTTATATTTTGAAGACTTATAAAATTATTACAGTATTATAAAATTAAAAAATAATAAATATTATAAAATTACTAATATTTAACTTCTCTTTTATATTTCTTAATTTTTTATATTATTCAGAAGCTCATATTTTAGTAAAATTATAAAATTTTATTGATATCCTTGTATTGTATCGTTTTTCTAATATTTGCATATTTTCGATCTCGTGCTTTCTACATCCAAAATGAGTCGCCTTTTTTTTCGCTACAAGATACATATCTATCTGACACAATTTATTATACATTATAATTTTGGTCAACAATATTTATAATATATTAATGTGATTTATTATATTTACTCCACGTTCTTATATTGCTCACGGAACTGACAGTATCGAGTTAATTCTACTTAAAGCCACGTGGATGCATGACACCTGTTGCATGTGAAAGATCAACAAACGTCGTGCCAGAACATTATATTTGTAGACTTCCGTTAACCTGACATCCCCAAAAATCAGGTTCGAATATGTAACATAATTAAGTTATATAATTATGCTATATATCTAAATAATTAAGTCTTTAAATTAACGGAGATTATTTTTATCGATATATAGAAAATCTCGTAATTTAATAAATAAACATGTTTCTTATTATTACGTTCAGCACAAATTTTCAAAAAATTGTCTATAAAAAGATAATACAATCAATATTAAAATATTAAAAAAATTTCCGACATTATAAAATAACAAAATAATTGTTATTCAGGAAAAAATCAATAATAATACACAAAAAAATAAGAGTAAACAAATCTAAATATTAAATATATAATTAGATATTTTTAAAATAATATTTCTATCAAAAATAATAATTTAAAATAATTAAGAAAACCTCAGCGCATACATATATTAAAGAATTAATATTAACGTTTGCGTCTCGTCGATTTTCTCGAAGGAAGGATTCGCCTATTCTACTTTGGAGCCATTCATTAACCACCTGATATAAGAGAGACGTCTGTTATTAGAAGGGGGAAAGAGACTCGCGAAACCGGGATACGCCGCTTTCGTTTTCAATGCACGCGTTCGACGGCATCGGCACGAAATGGCCGGGTCGAGTAAAACGTCCAGGATTGGATAATGACAAGCCGCCTCGCGAGGTAATTTCACAGAAGGCGAGGATTTATACTACAGTCTGTCGGCACATGCTACCGCATATCGTGGATGGAAGAACGCCATTAAGAGCAATGACGTACTGAAGTTACCACCGCAACTTTCCGCATAATAACACTGTTAACAAAAAAAAAAGAAACTTCATCTTTTTTACTCTCTCCATGCGAGAAAGCCATGTTCTTCACGGAGATAGGTATAATCGTGAATCGTGTGTCGATTCGGTTAAATATTAATTAAAAGCTTTAGTGCTAAAGGTTCGCGACTTTTTATATTGTTCAGTTTACATCCACTTTCATATTTATAGCGGATTTTGGTCAACAAGTTATCATTTGATTGTGTTAGTAATCTATTGGTGGAATTTTTCTCGAAACATTGTCTTAAAAATCTGATAAAATCAAATTTTTTTTAAACCCAAAAACCTGTCCTTCTCTATCTATTGTAATAAAAATTATTACACGTATTTTTAGCAAACATTAGAACCTAGTCTACAAATTCCTAGCTAACATTAAAACCAATCAGACGATATTGAAGTAAGTGAAGCTGATTACAGAACTGCAACCTCGAGTTATTCCGACGATGTAATGTTTAATCAAACCGATGTTTGAGAGAGATCCAGAAGGGGAATAAAATATTCTTCGAGAGCATTCTTGAATTATGGTTATCTTGATTATCCGCACGAGCTGCACGAAAAGTTGCCGTTAATTAATTGCGTCCCTCGCGGAGAGGGGTACCTGCCGGTTTCCCCCTCTTTCTCTCTCTCTCTCTCTCTCTCTCTGCGAATGTGTTCTCTTCCCTGGAATGCGGTCCTCGATCCGAGCTCTAAAGGCGCTTAGACGTATTCCTTGACACACTTAATTACGCGATGTTCACGAGATACGTGACATAGAGACCTCCGTCTTTTTACTTACCTGGCCGCCCGAGTAAATAGGTAATGACTTATCGCATCTTCGGCATGTTTTTTCACTTTTGCCGCCGCCGTCGACGCGTTATTCGAGTGCATTTGCAGGACAAAAAGCACGTATGCGCCAGTAGCGAACCCTTCGAGACAGGCGTTGGAGCGAAACGACGTGGAAGCGACGTGAGAAGACGAGACGAGAGACCGAGGAAGTCTCGACAGAGGCCAAGCTCCCGTTTGTCTTCTTTGTTCCACCTCCTGCTTTTTTTCTCGTTTCTCTCTCCCTTTCTCTTATCTTCTTCGTGCAGCTCATTATGCTTCTTTTAGCATACACGTGTGTCTTTTCGCCGAGCCGACGAATCTTCGTTTTGGTCACGATTTCACGGAGACTTCAATATGAATCGGGACACGCGAGTTGTTCACGAGATCAAAAGAATGAAACAATGAATGCCCTGGAATTGTGTCCTCTCTACGAAATGTTTAATTGAAAAATCCAAAAAGAACAGACAATACGTTAAAAATATAATTGGACTCACTCGACGGACCGCTGTTTCCAAGTATTTAATCCTAAGACAATAAAGGCTCTGGGAATATATCTTTTCGAAAAGGACATATTATCATCTTAAAGTATTTCATCCTAATTACTCGGAAAAGATAGTGTCCTAAATTATCTTTTCTCCTGAGGTTCAGTCTCAGTTAGCATTTCATTTCAAAATTGAAAGAATTGGAAAGTTGGAGTTTCGATAAAAGGAACGTTCTTTTAAAACATTATTATTCCGAAATATACATAGCCTCTAAATCCTTAAAATTTTTTCGACTGAAATACACATGTTTTATTTTTCATTCATTTGACAATTTTGCAATAGCACGCCATATACAGGATGTCGAGAAAAAAGTGAAAATCTCCAGAAAAAATAAATCAAAAAGTACTATTTTTTAATGTACCATTATCCCCAACAGCACACATGTTCATAAGATGTTTAACGGAGATCCATAGAATGTTGAAACATGTTTTAATATCCTGTAGATCTCTTATAAACATCTTTTGAACATGTGTGTTGGTAGGGATAATACATTTTTTTTATTTTTTCGACTCTTTGTGCAAAAATTTTGGCAGCTTTGTTATAATCAAGTCTAGTTATACTTTTTTATAATAAAACACTTGAAGAAATCTAAATTTTAGTGGACATGAAACAAATTTCTTTACAACAAAATGTGCTTTCCAATTTTGAAATAAAGTAGACGTTAATACTTATGTAATATAAATATTAAAGATATAAATGTAATGTATGTAACATAAATATAAAGATATCTCAAAAACGGTGCACTTCCGAAAATTTTTTGAAAAAGAAAAAAGATACTTATTTTTTATAAGGAATTAAATAATATCTGTCTGTATCCTATCCACATAAAACATTCTGTGTTTCCAATTTTTCGAGATTAAACTCACTCTCTCGGGGAGCATTTAATTAATATTCGCTCTACTTTTTCGGGCTCCTTTTCGAGTCGATGAGTCCTGCACAGCAAGTTTCAATGTAAATCAATTTGCAAAAGATATGTACAAGTGATGTTGCTTACATCGAGGACTTTCTGTATGCGATAGAGACGAGATGAGGCGGTTCATGGTGCGAAGATAAAGATCGCTCGCGCATAGAATTCGACAGCCACGTTATCTACGACAGGAACTGCATTCGGTCGTAAGACTGTTTGCCTTGGTCGGCACTTGACAAAGGGACGGTAATTATTAACCACGTCTAGGCAAATAGCACGCATATATGTGCCAGATCGCGCGTTTCCGCGGATACACGGTACATACCGTCGCGTGTACTATCGTACTATGCGAAGTTTCTGAAAGTGTGTAAGAATATCTGTCGCTGGTACACTCTGACGAAATTTTCACGCAGAGATTAGGCGCGAAAGACCGTATGTACCATATTCCCGTGAAGAAACCGAAAAAACCTCGCTGTTCTTCGCGAGGTTATAAAAAAATATTTTCTTTCTAAGATTGTAGTTTCTATGGAACCCCTTTGAACTTTCAAGAGAATCTTCTATGTTATTAATAATACTTGGTAAATAAAATGTATAGAACTTGTTGGGATTTTTAACAGAAAAGACTGAATAATACCTTAATACGTTTATTATTATCTACGACGACGAAAGAAACGATAACAGCGTGAGTCTCTCTATATCCTGTTATAAAAATACTTATCCTAGATCGGTTTGTTACATCACTACATTCTCCCCTTACAGAATCGGTCTCACTTACAAAATTAATACATGAATACCTCTATGAAATATAAATTATATTATTCAATCAAACTCATCTGATTACAACACCATTCAAGTTTTTCTTTGGATACTGACTTTGTTAAACAGTCAGCAATCATATTACTTGAGTTAATATATCATACATTGACAACTTTATTCTCAATCTCATCACGAATAAAATGAAATTTCAAATTAACATGCCGAGTTTTAGTTGACGACTTTGCGTTCTTTAACCATTGAATAGTAGCTTGGTTATCACAAAATATATTAATTGGCTTGCTAATACCATATACTCCATACAATTCAATTCAGCAAGCATATTTTGAATCCATATGACATCTTTGACAATTTCTGAGACTGCAAATAACTCTACTTCACAAGTTGAATTTTCAACAGTTGCTTTTTACCTTTCCAAGATATAAGGCAATTACTATGAATACAACTCCCCCTGAAAATGATTTTCCATTTTCACCGTTACCCCAACTGGAATCAGAATATGCTTTTAACGATTCAAATTTACGATCAAAATAAAGACGTTTGTTTTTTGTTCCATGTAAATAACGTAATACTCTCTTACCTAAAATATAATGTCATTTTTCTGGCCAATGATTATATTGCGATAAATACGAAGTTACAAATGCGATATCGGGCCTCGTTCTATTTGCAATATATAAAAGTTCACCAATTAATTCCTGATAGTGATTAACATCGTATTTATCACCAGTTTCCTCAGATATTTTATCCTCGCCTGTTACAATCGAAGTACTGACCGGTTTACATTCTAACATCCCATATTTGCTTAATATTTTATCTATATATTTGGTTTGACTTAAATATATACCGGAATTGTTATTTTCTATTTCCATTCCAAGAAACATTTTTGATTCTGTAATTTCATTGATTTCGAACTCCTTGCGTAATGATTCAAGTATTTTCTCACAAATCTGATTATTATCATCTACATAGGAGTTAAATACAAAGAAGCATGTTTGGTTAGGATTAATAAAAATATAACTTTCTGAACTTAAGGCTTTTAAACCATTTTTTAACAACTCTTCCTTTAATCTAAAATACCAGTTTTGTCCAGATTGTGGTGATCCATATAAGCTCCTTTTAAGTTTACATATATTTCCCTTTTCAAACCTTTTTTTCAAGTCCTGGGGGTGGTTCTAAATAAATTGTTTCTTTTAGTTTACCATATAAATATACCATATAAATATATAATGATTCTAATTCATTCTCCATTGTCTTGCGCCAATTTTCATTGTCATAAGCTTCATTAAAATTACGTGGTATATAAATATTATCTACTACCTTCGCGTGATGAATTTTTTCTAATCTTTCCGAACGTCTTACACCTTCTTGTCTTAATCTTTCTTCCCTATCTTTCAAGAGTTTCTCTTTTTGTCTCTGATTTTCTGCGAGTGTTGTTCCTTTCGGTCTTCCTCTATTTCGATTTCCTAATATGATTCCTTGGTCTCTATTTTCGAACTCCTGATCTATATTTTCGTTCCTACCTAAATTATCATTTTCTGAATCTGACATTCTTTCATTGTTTTGATTAAAGTCATTAATTTCTTCGTTCGACTCAACATTATTTTCTACGTTAACATTAATATTAATATCGCTATCATTAGATATATTAAGGATATCCTCAATGTTCCAATTTTTGTTATCACTATTTAATTCTCGTTTTTTAAAAAAATAGCTTCCCTTTAAGCTTTCATCAAAAATTACATTACGTTCTTCGATAATTATTTTACGTTCAAGATCAAATAACCGGTATCCAATTTTTTCTCGCGAATATCTTACCATTATCGCTTTCTTTTCACTTGGTTGTAATTTATTACGTGAGTTTTTGAGAACGTAATAATATGCTAGATATCCAAATGTTTTTAAATAAAAGATATTAGGCATCTTTTTATTCCACAATTCATACGGTGTCCTGTCTTTATTTTTTCTTGGAGTTAAATTAACTGAATGTGTTAATTTAACTCTGAACGTTTCTTTTGTCGTCGTAGATAATAAGAACGTATATTAAACGTTAACAGCGTGAGTCTCTCTATATCCTGTTTATATAATAAAAAAAAGGAAGGAACATAAAGACAAAAGAACAAAAAAGGGAACGATCGATAATGCGGTCGATAAAATTAATGCCCTTTGTACGTCGCCTTATCATTAAGGATAAAATAACATAAAAATACTTATCCTAGATTGATTTGTTACATCACTATAGAACTTGTATTTAGATTTTCTATATTATGATATAATACACATAATAAATAAAATGTAATAAAAGTTAAATCAAATCAATATAGACACAGGATGTCTGCTCAAATTTTATTAACAAATATTTTCTAAAAATTCTATAATCTTCTCGGTAATTTTATTCAAAATTCCAGATAAAGAAAATATTTAATTTTATTTTTTTATTTGGTGCAACATCCACAATAATATTTTTTATTGTATGCGTTTTCTAATGCTTTTCGATACGAGAGAAAAACACAGAATCACTTAAGTTTCAAATGCTAAATTTACAAATACATTGAAAAATTGAATAGCTTTAGTCAGATAAACATTTTTTACTTGCATAACATTTTAATTTTTTATCACTAAAAATTACAATAAAGAATATATTCTGCATATTTAATATTTTGCTAAGACTTTATTGTAAATATATTTTTTATTGTAAACAGAAACAAATATATATTTATAATATATTTTAAACATATAATTCACAACTCGGCTTGTCGGCGGATTGACTGCTTATAATATAAGAGCAAAATTATCAAAGAAAAAATGTTTTTAAATATTCCTCGAGTCCCAATAAAATTCAATAAAAATTCCTGATTTTTGCAAGTGCAAAAAATCCTTGAAAATTCTAAATTTTTCCGGAAAATGGATACTCTGTCAGCCCGTCATAAAAAGTGATCGGGGAGAAAAGCAAAAGATGGAGAAGCGGTCGAGGGATCAAGAATCCTGGCTTTCCAAGTGCGCGCGTTTCGTGCGAGTATTTATACGAGACTAATGATCTGACCGACCACGCGACATGTCACGTGTTCCCCTGGAATGGCATTGTCGTGCTTTTTCATCGCTCGGACAGAACGCGAGTGCTTACGTGTGCAAACCTTTTTCAACCTAACCGATGTCAACGAACCTCGCAGGCTCGCGAAGGTCCGTTCGCGTACTTCGCGTGCGGACGTAGATCTCTCGTGATCGAGTCGTTCGTTCGGCGACTTTATCCGTATAACTTTTACACGGCGATCTCTAAATACCGAAATACACTGGTGCATGCGAATCAATGAGCATTACGTATTCGCGTTTGTGCAAATGCCGCCGCGCGAGGACATCTAGATTTATTCCACCTATCCTTGAAGAGTTTCGGAGCAAAATACTTGTGTATGTATGTGTGTCATGCATCACGCGCGCGTTTATAATTTATAACATTTATTTTCGGATCATCACGTTGCGCTTAAAGCTGACTTTGATCAAAGAAAAAAAACCCTCTTCCTCTATCTATAACATAGATATATAATTATATTCTATAAAAGGCGATACAGTGCTCGCACGCGCATGCGCGAATCGCTAAGTCTAGCTCATTCAATCCAGACAATTTAAAAATAATACTACTTGTGCAGGACATAAATATATAATATATGTACTTTAAATATAACTTTTATTGGTAGTATTTAAAATGGGTATTTTTTTTCGGAAAGAGATATGTAAAAAAAAATATTTAATAAAAAATGTCTTGTATGCATTTGTATATATAATTTATATAAATTTCTCTTTTTACAAAATTCATATCGAGATGAAAAATTCAAAACATAAGGGTAATAAATTCGACTGCTTTCTGATGCTAATTCGGAACTAGAAAGAAAGCATAACTTTTATTCGAGTAATCTCAACAACGTGTTGTCCTCGACCAACGAACTCGAAGACGCGAATGAGCACGAGCGACATCGTCACCGCGCTCTCATCTCTTATCGTCACTGTAATAATTTAGGATTTATCGACTTTTTTGCCACCGCCGGATCATCGATATAAACGCGACGAGGTCTCACATTTTTTTACGCGATCGATTTTATTTGATTCAGGCAATAACGCGTAGTAGTTTCTTATATGTACAATACACAAGTTGTTCCTAAATTTTTTTCTTTGATCACAATTTAAAGACTTTTTTTTTTCAAGATGATTTCTCGTCAGATTCCATTTTTTTTCTCAATTTTTAATTGTCGATGTTAAAGTTTGATTAAAAATCATAAATGCAATATTTTTCTTAATCTCTGTCTCCCTTTCGTTCTATCTATTTATCCATCTGTAGTACTAAAAGGATTATAAAAATCCTGAACGTACTTTCTTGAAATTATAATTTAAAAATCTTTTTTTTGCCTAAATATAACTTTATTCATAAAAACTTCAGTCTCCAAATAAATAAAAAGAAAGAATTTGGAATGTGTTACGTCAATTATATTTTTGCATCAACTTGTGATACTTAATTTCGTTATATGCTTTCGTAATATATATATACACATTATATATTTTCGTCGTTCATCTTCGTATCATCTATCATATATTATTGAAATAACAGACGATAAGAAGTATTATAATTTGAAAATTGCTCTATCAGTTGAAACAAAGAGACAAAGTAATAAATAAATAGAAAACTATATAATTAGAAATGGCATTTTTTTAAACATATTCTGCTAATTAAATAGTAGATTGAAAATGTAGTTGTATAACGCTTTTTATATTCTTACAGAATATTATTAATAAAAGTCTTACCTTTGAAGGATCAGGTATCCTCTGAAGTCCGAGACCTTGCACAATGCTCCTTCTGATAATCTCTAACTCGTCGTTGCCGAGTTTGTTTCTCGGTATCGTCAGCTCTTCCTCTTCGATGCCATCCCCAAAAATGTCCATCGCCTCCGAAGCCGACGACGACGACGACGACGACGACGACGACGACGACGACGGCGGCGCGGCCAGCACTACGTCGCAGAGTAAACTCATCACGAGTAGTCCCTGTAGAAGAGCTCGCAAAATCAAGCCGAGCCTCGGCAATCTCCGATACGTTTTTATTCTATTCCAGGCTTGTTTCTCGCTATCGATTCTCGTCGGGAATCGCAATGAAGACGACGTATTTCTTCGACGTACCGTCTCTTCGAATATACACGAGGATTTAACGAGGCCAATCAGTCCAGCGGGATTGCTGGTATTATTATTGGGCGAAATATTTTCCGTATCGACGCCGATCGATTCTCGAATCTTGAGAACGGTTCTCGATCTGTCGACGTGCTTGGATGCAGTGCTATCGGATAAGATACGACATTCATCACACTTGGAAAGTTGACTGATACCCGCGGTATCAACGAGAGGAACCGAGCATCGATTTCGGTCTTCAGGTCCGATTGTAATATCATGCACTGTGTTACGCGGTACTTTCTCGATTTCCGCGGCATCGACCGGTGCGATGACAGATCTGTCACGAGTTAGCGAGGAGTTGACAGCTCGTCGACGATTTCGCCGCTCGATGAATGACGATGAGCGTCCGGTGAAGTCATCGCGACGGATCGTTCGATCGCGTGCTCGTCTGCGCGGGAAAAACGAGGAGGCGACGTCGACGTCGGCGCTGGAGGCGCAACAAGTGCGACGATCGTCGACGGCGATCCTGGCGCTCCGACGTTCCGCATCCGCGTCGGCAATGCCGTGGCTTCGCTCGACGGTTGTCGCGTCAACGATCTCCGAGCTTTCGCGCGCGCATTCTCTTCTCGGTAGCCCGTTGCCGAGTATCGACGCGATAAGAAATCGACGATCGCGATCGGCGGCAGCGCTATCGGCGATCGCGCCACTCGTCGCGTTGCACCCGACGACAATCGCCGCCGTTGCCGTCCTTCTCTCCTCCTCTTCGCTGTTCACCCTTGCGTTGTCGCGAATGGTATCACTTCGAGGGATTATTGAGAACTTGCCCATAGCCAGGGACACGATCTCGTGGCCGGTCTCGCACCGGCTACTTATTATCCGAGCGCGAGGGATGAATTTTGTTCGATTGTTTGTCCTCCGATAAACGTACACACAATATATCTTCCAAGGATTAATTCTCTCCTTGATAGGTATATATAGTATCCTTGATCCAGTTAACTCCACTTAATTTCGGTTAATTCTACCTATGATCATCGTTCTTCCATGAAATTTGGAACCAGCTGCTTCGACAAAGAAGTATCGTTCCAAGAGAGAGAGAGAGAGAGAGAGAGAGAACTGGATCTTGCTTTGTTGGCGCGATCGAGCGAGGTCTTTAATCTCTCTTAGATGCCGGCACGTGGCATTCTAATAACCTTTCGTGGTGCGAAGATCTGCACGCGAGCCGGATATCCGACCGGGAAATCTCG
This sequence comes from Anoplolepis gracilipes, assembly GCF_047496725.1. Lineage (NCBI taxonomy): Eukaryota > Metazoa > Arthropoda > Insecta > Hymenoptera > Formicidae > Anoplolepis > Anoplolepis gracilipes. The sequence goes on along the minus strand of NC_132978.1, from coordinate 6,859,345 downwards.
TCACAACGTACCTCTTCTTCTTTCCGTTGACGAACGACGACGACGACGACGAAATCATCGCGTAATAAGAAGCAATCACGATTAACAGAGAGTAACAAATCCGAATTAAAATAATATCGCGGAAATTTTTCTCGACAATTTTATCGTTGCGAGCGGAAGATCCAGATGGGATAAAACACTTCACTTTCCTTCTCCTTCTTTATTGCTATTGAATCTCTTCTTTCTTTCTCTCCCTCAGTCACAGGAAGAAGAGCGCAAGAAGATCCACCTTATATGACTGCCGCGTGTCGACTGTCGCCGCTATGATATTGCGTGTGTATATATCCCAGTGAGTCTGCTCCCGCCGCGGCGCTTCGCGCAGTGCGCGCAGGACGAGAACGAGGGAGAGCGCCCAGAGAGAAAGAGAGAGAGAGAGAGAGAGAGAGAGAGAGAGAGAGAGAGAGCGCCAGCGAACGTCAAAGGTGTCGTCGAAAGGGGTAAATAGGAGTAGCGCATTTTTTCTCCACGTAAAGCACATTATACGTGTAAAATATATATTAGTCTTCAATCCTTTGGGATTCATAAAACATCCGGATTTTATATCTGTAAGTTTTTACAATGAAATGTAATTCCATAAAATGTATTATTGTTCATAGATTGTAAATTCCTACTTTTTTCAGAAATAATAAGTAGGTAGTCTTATAATTAAAGTTATTTGAATTCAATTTTATTGCTCTAAAAATGATAAAAGTTATCTATAGTAAACAGGATATTGTCTAAAAAAATACGATTGTAAAGTATAATAATTTATTTGATATAAAAATAATTTGATATAATTGAACATTTTTAATGTGTAAAACTAGAGGTTGTTAGAAATATGTTATTTTTAATAAAAATCGATTTTTTTATATATAAGGAAAAAATTTTCTAATCTGTTATACACGTTATGCAAATAATATTATAGAATTTTTATTAAAGTATTTGTAAATTTTGCTGAAAAAGAAAAAGACATATTTTCAATAGCAATAACATATTTGCTTTTTTATATACGTGCTGTAGAAATAATGTCTAAAGTGTCAAATTTCATTAAAATAAAGCATAATTTTATACCTGACCATGTTACACTAATAAAAAAAATTTTCAAAATTATATTACAATAAAAGAGAAACACTAAAATGGGAGAAATATCGGATATTATCGGAGATAGTATGTAGCTGTTCTATTTCAAATGCAGAAAGTCTAAGAAAATGTAACTGAAACAAACAAAGCTGGACCCCGATTCTCGAGTTTGCATGCGATTATTTTCATACAAGATTGTATATTCGAAACTCACTTTTGTATATGAAAGTTTTGTATGTGCTCAAGAATTAAGACATTCTGTTCGTGATTGTATGTTATATACATATATAAAAGTCTAGTAAAGTCTAGCTTTAAGATGTGAATTTAATAATTAATAATAATTCAAACGTTTCCAGTTTTTGTCACTTACATTTTTTTTCGCAACGAAAAAGGCGAAAGATTTCGCTACTTTCTCGTATCCAATATTCATCTTCATGATTTCCATCGAGTCGATCACCGTCAAATTTCGATTCTCATCGAATCTCGATTTCTCCGAGAGCGCCAACGACTTTCTCGCTGTGCTTTAAGTGCAACGCGTCTGAAGTTCAATTACATGAGACGAAGTACGAAGTGATCGAATACTCGTCGCCCTCCATATTCCTCTGTCGTCTCATAATCGTTAAATTCATCTTCGTTTGAAGTTTAATTGCGAGGTGTAATCGAGTCTCGACGGCGACCTTCTTGTTGATTTATCCTTCGACGGCGCGACGAGACTTCGTATTAAGTTTCTCAAGAGCGCGACGCCGCATTTACTTTTAAACGAGTTTTTTTTTTTTAAAGCAAAACGCACGGATCGTGACCGAATACAAAAAGGATCAGCTGGTGATCGGACGCAAGAGATGTTATTATAATTTCTTGCATTTTTTTAACGTGCACCGAAAAATTTGTTACTTTTTAAATTCAATATGTCTGTTAAAATTCTTATAGACAATATGCGAAAAATATAGGGACGAAACAAAGTAAAAAAAAAAAAATACATGGAAAAATTAAAAATCTAATTACATGATGAATTATGTGATTCAAGTTTTTCATCTTGTTCAGCATGATACATTTATATAGAAAGAAAAAATGATAATGAGGAGCCTTATAATTAGAAATCGCGACAATTAAAGCAAAAAAATAGTAGGGTGACGCGTCTTTATGTCTACACAAACTTGCCCGCGTGTCCACGGAGGTATGGACTGGAAATTATACATCCGCATTGTGACTTCTGACCCGCGATTATTCCAATCGCATAACCCCGCGCCTTCGATTTTCTCGTTAGCGTCCCACTTAGCTTTTCTTCCGGTGATAACGAGCGTCGTGTCACATCCTCGGCTTTCGTCAAGTTTTGTCACTTATCTGCACCGACAACACTACTTTTTTATTAAGTATAAAAACACATTTCGAAGAAAATAATCGTTATCTTCTAACATCTTCTGCCGTATATTTTGAATGAGATTTAAAAATCGCACATATGTAAAATTGTTCTAAATAGCTATTTTAAAAACTAAAAAATTGTTGAAACAAAGAAAACCAAGAAAAATTAATAATTTATACTTTATACATATAACAAATTTTCTTATATGTATATATAATTCCATTTCAATTTCTTACTATTGCGTTTAGAAGGGGATGCAAGAGTTTGAAATTTGAAAGCTTCTTACTTACAATCATTACATAATGAGATAAGAAATATTTTCCTGGAATTATAGCGACTTCACTGTGAAATGCAAGAGATAGTGTGACTTAGAATGAAGTTCACGTCGGCAAGAGTTAATGTGAACTTTCGCTCTTAGGAATTCATATATAATAAATTCATATATAATATTTAATAACTTCTCGGATTCTGAAATGACCGCATTTCTATTCGAATACAAAAGCATAGTGTATGTAACAAAAAAATAAAAAAATTAAAAGAGTTTTCACGAAAATATATCTTATTTTAATTTTCATATTTTTTAAACGAGTGAAGAAATTAATTAATAAGAAAAGTTTTACTGTCCAAGTTTTTGTAAGAATACACGTGAAAAACACAGATTAATTCTAAACCGATTCTCACGCTCGAACTTTCGCTTGTAATATAGATGAATCGTTAAGAATCTTGGTAGTTAATCATCAAGAAAGTCAGCGGGAAAATCAATTGTAAAAAAATGTGGACGAAGCGGCTAGCCTATTGATCGATGCGCGAATACGTGACGATTTGGGTTTTACGCGCGTCCTCGTAATGGAGATCGAAGTTCTCACGTGTGCACGTGACGGACGAACAGTAGGTGGGTGCTGTTACCCGACAGGTAATGTTTTTAACCTCTCGTTCCACACATATATATATACACATAGATAGAACAAAGTAAAAGCGTGACCGCGACGGAATCCCCGAATGAAGTCACCTCTCGGAAATCGCCGATCGATTTCCGGGAGGGAAAGCTGTTGCTACGGTCGCGCGAATGTGACACGTGCGAGTCCCTCGCCTTTTTTCGCGGAAACGACGCTTTTCGCGTGATAATCCGTTAATCTCGAAAACGCATTAGCGAGATTCCGGATAATAACTGAGTGTCGTGAAAAGCGAAGAGACAAGACTTCCGGAAATTCCCGGATGGGAATTGACAATAAAACTTGAAAATTTAATTATTGCATTCGATAATTTCGCCGAATTCATTCATTTTATATACATTGATTTTACGCTTGCAAGAAGGAAGAGAGGAAATATAAAATTTATAACACTTTTCTGAGAGAGAATCTCTGTCCATATTCGAATGGATATCGATGTCGATTGTATGTTATATGTGTGAGATGTGTCTCACACACATATGTAGGTACAGAATAATCCAAGAAAAGAAACATAAGTATCTAAAACTTTTAACAATTATTATCCATGTTATACTGATATTTGAAATATCGTGCCTAATAAATTAATAAATCAGTAACCAAAGAAAAGACTAAAATATTTATTTCCGTTTCACAGAGATTACTATAAAATCTTCTTCCTAATATTCTGACTTTTTTGGATACACGTGTCTTTAAACGCGATTTACATGCAGTTGTTTGTGAAAAAAACTTTCAAAATAATAACCTAATTAATAAAAAAATTTTTCTAAAAAACGAATCAAATAAATACGGGATGAGGCGCGTATGCGATTAATAAAAAATAATATACAAGTAAAAAATTGATTATTCACCCCAAAGTTCATTCACCGTCGCCTGAAGGCTCTTAAGTCTTCTCTTTCTTTCAGCTTGCCAGAGTTCACTCATGCACTTACTTATTGCACTTACTCACGGAAATACGATTAATAATGCTCGGAGCAAAATTTTGTACGGTACTCTTGAATCTTGCAAATTCCGCGAGTTGAAAAAAAAACCAATAAATATCTCGTTTCGTTCAAAAGAAAAGAGACATTAGCATACATTAATTCTAGGCCAATATTGATCGAACCCTAATCGATTCGGGCCGAGACATTTAACAAAGCGTGCCGTCATTACTCAGTAAACTTTTTAATGAAATATCCAATTCTATCGACATTGAAAGTGCAACAATAATAATCGTCAGCAATAATAATAAGTGCAAAAATCTACAAAATTGGCTTATATATAAATACTAATTCTATTATCTAAATTATTAAATCCGGTGATTTTCACGCATTATTTTACGCTTTATAATATCTAAATTATTGTTTGTTACTTATATATCTCATTATTTAATCCCACAATTCCTGTGTTATTTCATTCTCTTAATTCAGAAATAATAATAACAAATTACAAATTAGCGGAAAAAAAATTAAGCGTGAAATATATTCGAGTTTTAACAAGCATTGTTAAAGAATTAATTACGACTCATAAATATCGCGACACAATAAATGAAAATTCTCAATTGTAAGAATCTTTGGATTTGCATAAATTTTTAAATTAAAAATAATAGCGTTCAACAGCTTTATTAAAATTTAATTGTAACGCGCGTTTAATTGCTATAACTTTTACATTTTCCTCGATTTCAATGCAAAAGGAATTTCCAGTTTTCTCGAATAAATCTTTGCAATATATAACTTTGAAAGTATGATGATGTATAAGATAGAATTTGCGGCAACGAGCAACACCTGGACACCTCATATATCTTGTATAGCCAACGTTTATAGTTTGCGGGTTAGCGGCGCGCCGACCGTTGTGGGAGCGGTCTTAATACCGGCAAGGCGATCCGGTCGGTGCACCGCTCGTAAGGAAGACATCAGGAATGCGTGCTCACGACTACACGGCGTCTGTGACGCACAAAGTGTGTGGTAGGGTCTTCTTTACTTCGTAAGAGTTGGGCCGAAAGGCCTTTCATCTGCGGGACGTAGGGTGGGTAAGAAGGATCCTCGACCGCAAATATGTCATAATTCACTGGTTTCTCTCTGGGGCGTACTTACGCACCCGTTGCACCGGTATGCAGTTGTCGGAGCGCAGGGATACAGCGTTTCTCGGAAGCAGACATAGCGGGAGATTGATATGCCATGTGGCGTGTTATCGCGAATTGCACGCGGTAACGCGAATGTTAGAATAATGAAACAGAGTTCCGAGGCGAGATATCCGAAAGGCGCTTCCGAGGAATCATTAGTTGATGGAACTTGAATTCGTTTGCTTATAATTATATGTGTAAAATGACACTATTATCTAAATTACAAAGCATCGAGAGAGATATATAAATGTAATGCATCTAATATATATGAAAGAGATTATTTAAAAAGATATAAATTTAAAAAATGTATAAACCCAAGAAAAGTCTACATGTCAAATATAAATATATATATATACATATAATTATGTATATAATAAAATATATTTTTTTATTTTTTTTTTTTTTTTTTTGTATACTTTATGTACACACAAAAAATAGTTAGAAAAATAATTTCTGTATCGTTTTTTAGTAAAAGTAAAATTTGAAAAAGTGAGAAAAAATTACCCATATAATTATAATATATATATATATATTTCTTATTAAATAATATGTATATTATCAAACATAAAGATAATATTAAACACATTTTTTAACATAACTTTTGCACTAAAAAGTTTCATCTGTACACACGAAAAATAGTAGAAAAATAATTTCTATATGGTTTTTTAGTAAAATTTGAAAAAGTGAGAAAAAATTACCCATATAATTATAATATATATATATAAAGACAAAAATTTTTAGCGCAAAAGTTATGTTAAAAAAATGTGTGTGATATTATCTTTATATTTGATAATATACATATGATTTAATAAGAAATATATATATATATATATATATATATTTCTTATTAAATCATATGTATATTATCAAATATATAGATAATATCACACACATTTTTTTAACATAACTTTTGCGCTAAAAATTTTCGTCTTTCAACATTATGTAAAAATGGTGCTTATTACATATTCGATAATGTAATATTTTATCTTATAGAAGGGAACAAAAACTAACAAGAAACTACGAGACTTATCGCCGTGTGTTTGCAATGATGATAAAACCAGTTCATGGGAAAATATCCTGGTGTGAGTTGCTTTACCGTCAAATTAATAAAAGCAAATGAGGAAAAAATGTGGCTTGTTACATTTTCTACCGCGACAGTAATTCACTGATCCTATGACGCATTTTACGGAGAAACCTACGATTTCGCGGAACGGACGAATAATGAACGTAAAAAGTAATCGTGTTCTCAGGTGGACACAAAGAACAACAGCCCCTAATGTGTTGCGGAACTGTAACTGTCATATTTCACTACCCCCGTATTTACATATTCTGATTCCGTATATCTGTTTCACCTCTCTCTTAAATTAAAACACATTATTCCCTGACGAGAGAAACACCCACATGAAAGAGAGAGAACTATATAATACTATAATATAATGAAAAAAAATGGGTTATTTCCTGTAAAAAATAATTATAAATTAATTTATCCTTATAAATATATCTCAACATATCGTGTTATATTACATTGCATTATGTCACAATATATTGCATATACATACGTACGTATAAATTCTCCTATAAATATATTTACTTTATCTTTTAATATTTTATCTTTTTGCAAAATAAAAGTATTAATTTTTATATTAAATATTAATAGTAAATACTACCCAAGTTAAAAAATTGTCAAAAGTCGTACATCCGATCACAAATATTTAAATTTCTTATATCATTTCGATCTCCACTTGTTTGACAATGAGGGACATGAATTTCACCTGTCACGTTATCTTCTGATCATCACATTATATTTCACGTTAATGGCGCGCCAAAGAAGGATCAGGGATGATTATCTCGAATTTCCTGGAACAAAGACGAAGTCAAAAAGAGAGTCATTTGTGAAATATTCTCAAATTATTAAGTCGCGGTACCGTTAAGTAAAGGAAACACATTGCCCCAAATTATCTGTAGATTAGGATCATTGCAAATATTATGTATGAGTTTACGACACATGTGCAAAAATTTGCACTCCCCAAAATTTTTGTAGCTACATATATGTATATATATATATATGTGTGTTTGTTTATATATAAACATATTTATTACATAGAAAATGTATAAAATATTACATGTATATTGCAAGTCTTTTATAAAAATTATAAAAAAAAATTTATAAATTATTTAAATTAATTTACTAAGTTAATTTATTTAAAGTAACTTTTACTTATTCTCCCTCTTTCACTTTTCTCACGATTTTAAAATATGAAAAGTCATATTTCATGTTAGGAAATCACACATACATACAATGAATATTAATTATAATAAAAACTCAATTTTATTTCTCATTACTTAACTCAGCTGGAACTCAGATGTAAACCCTATATGAATCTTAATTTTATAAATTTTTTGCCCTACAAGCTCTGAATTTCTCCGCAACGAATTAAGATCCTAGGAATCTCTGTTTCAGGAACTTTGTTACCAGTTTCCACGAACTTTAAAACCTTATGATAACAAGTACCCCAGCATCCGTTACGCTACACCTAGTTGTACTTGAGGCCTTCGCGACCTTCGGCGTAAGTTAACTATCTGGAGGTTGCTGGACACTGCGAGCAAGAAAGAGAGGGGAAAAAAGACATGGGAGAAGGTATATTGAGAATCGAGCTCCCCGTGTATAGGTCTCGGTTACGTGAGGTCGCGTGGGCGTCCATGTTTGCGCATGTAGACTCGGTATTTCCCAGAAGTCGCAATCGCTTACGAGGTAAAGGTAAGGTTGCATGATTCATGAGCTACGTGACCTACAGTGCTTCCCCGCTCTTTCTTTCTCTGTCATAGGGCACACACACATACGCACACGTGAACAGCTCGATACGTACGTGGATGGCGATGCGGCTGATGCTGCCTGACAATAATGTCCCGTTAATGTTCCGTAATGCCCTGTAATGTGACCGCTGACTAAGCCAATTTTGTCGACACGCAGCTACAATGTTGCTTAGCGGGGGTGTTCCTTTCGCGATCATAATCGCGCTCCTCGCGTTTATGCGCACTCGCAGCCGCGCTCGTTCGTTCTTCGTCGCGGAATCACCGCTAATTGGAGTTCCAGGTAAGTCACCTGCGTTCATAGGAGCGCCGCAGAAACGATTGATCGCCTCGTCACGATTCCTATCTCCCTGGTCGCTTGATCAATCCCGAAGGCGAAGGAAATTCTGGCGAAAAAGAAGCAGTGAAAGAGAATACAGCAGATTAGATTTTAAAGATTAAAAGTATAAAAAATATTCTTTAATTATATATAATTTTAACTGAATATTGTGTGTTTTATATATATATATATATATATATATATATATATATATAGTATATATAATATATTACTAGATATTATAAATATTTTAAATATTGCTACTTTATTATAAGAATATTATTTTAGTCACGTTTTAAAAATGAAATGATGGAAGAGTTGTTGAAACTCAAACGAGATCAAGGTCGTCGAGAAATCTCGAAGAGGAGGACTAATTGCTCGGCGGTCCTGATGAAAGGAAGTAATGCCGTGGCGAAGCCACAAGGCGGAAATCATAAGGAGTTACATAAAGACGAATATGGGGAGTTTCGTGAGGTAGAGATGACGAGGAGCACTTCGGCAACGAATGCTGATGGATCACTAAAAATAAAGAAGCCCTTTCTCGGCGGAAAACGGTAACCAACTCGACCGGTCGAATATTTCAAGTAAGGGACCGCCGTGAGAAGACGAAGGAATACAATTTGTTACACAACGAGCTCGACACATTCTTTTATGATTGGAAAAATTATTTTCACGCAAAGATTGTTAAACTGTGTCAAAATATTGAAAAAATTATACGGTTAAAATTAAATTTCTTTTCGTTTATTAATTTGTAATATTCTATTCTTTGATTAATTTCGTCTTAGAATTGATTTTATTTTTGTAAGTTTAATTTTTTAATAAATTCTTCATAATTGCATCAATCTTTTCTCTCTCTTTCCCAATAAACAATAGATACAAGTAATAAATAGCGATTGCTTGTTACATTAATTTCCATAAAACAAAAAGATGATCTCTTTGCAAACACATTAATAATTTCTCATAGAATCATTGCAATTTGTTAAATCTCTACGTGATAAAAAATTAATAAAATTAAAATTAAGAAAAAAAATTTAAATACATAATAGTGACAGAGTAATATAGAAATATATATATATATATATATATATAAAATAATATAAAGATAATTTAAGAAAATTAAATTATGTATCGTATTACGAAATGACATTTTCTTTACGTACACGTAAATGTACTTTCCTCATATATACATGATCAAATGTGTCAGCATGACTTCAGGATTACACGCTTCCACGCATTGAAAGATCGATGTAACCTCATTTCAGGTTGAATAACTACATGGCTATACGTGACCTATACCTTTTATTACATTGTACACGTCCCAGATTGGTGAAGGGATTCAATCCCTTCTCCCTTCGCGACCTCTACAAAAGTGCACATCGCGATGCAGAACAGAAAACCGACAATTACTCTCGAGGCGGATCGATTCATTAATAAGCACCGCGATATACCGGAATAATTCCACATCGTTAACGAGGCGCACAGTCGTTAATTAGACAATATAACTGCCCTTCGGCTCTCTTTCCGTGACGACCAGAGATCGATGAGACTATAAGAATATCGCAGTATCAAAATTCATAATTCTATAATATTATACGCAATAAATATGAAAAGTGCTTTTACACAATGAAATCATTTTTTTACTGCAGTTATAATAGGTAATTAAGAAAGATAAGCTTTTTTAATTTATTAGCAGCAATTTTTTAAGCAAGGTCATGTGTCATGAATCACATATATGTCACTCGGTCAGTCAATGAATGTTTATTACGCCCACACACCATACAGATAGATTTTTCACCATCAATTTTTGACATGTTATTAATTGCAGATTAATTCGAGATCCTAATAGGACGATGAGACTTAAGATAGACGAAACTTTTACACGTGCGTGTGTTAAACGACTCGCGAGATCGGCAACGGCATATAATTGCGAAATAATAAAATTAGAATACACGTTTCGCGTGTATGTATCTTATGTGTGCACAACTCGCTTGTTAAACGTAACCGACAATTATCCCATGCAAAACAACGGTTTACGATCGATCAATTCGCTCGCTAACAAGATTCGCACACAGGTACTCTACGAGAGAACCCCTGGATTAACTCGTCTTATAACTTTTATCGGAAGGTTATCGTGCATTAAACACATTTTTCTACATAGATAATCGTCCATAAAGGTTAATCTCGTATAGATTTAAATGGATAGAATACTTTTAAATGATTTCAAGACATTTACAAGAATTGTGTCTTGCAATTATAGTGGTACTTTTAATAAGGCTTCTATTGTTTCTCCTTGTGATTAAATCATAAATCCCAAGGATCTACACATTTTAGCAATTTCAAAACTATTAAAAAATAAACTAAACTAGTATAATAAAAATAATAATAATAATAAATTAAAATTAAAAGACGAATAGGAAGAGTTGATAATAAAAATAAACGGGAAAGAATAGAGTTAAATCGTTTAAAATATTAAACTAAAAATAAAAATTACAGAATTACTAAAACTAAATTAACAAATTACATTATTTAACTAAAATTAAATAATTGTAATTGTTTTTTCAAGACGTAGCGAGATGTAAGGTTTTTGATAATGTAAGAGCTTGCTATAGTTCTTTTAATTTATACGTTATATAATTATCCGCAATTTCTGAAACATTATCTAAAAAAATTTATTTTTACTTTTGTGTTGTTGCTTCCTTGTATTTATTATTATGCATGTATGTACATACATATCGCGCAATTTGAAAATTCCTGAACATGCAAATATTGCGAAAATATAACTGCAAGATGAGATGTTATTGTATGACTATGCGGAAACATATGATAAAGAGGCTGCGCCCTATTCTAGTAGCGCGACACTGTTTAGTATATCAGTGTGCCGTCTAACACAGTAGATTGTGTCCGGTTTATTGAAAACTTCCTAGGCACTTTCACACATCGATGGACGACCGCGTATGCCAAAACTTTAGCTTCTATCGCATTCATAATATGTGATAAGTCTGACAACGCGCGGGAAAGCTCGTGTCACACTAACTGTGTACCACCCTTGAGCGGGACTTTACTAACTATAATGCTCTAGATTACACTCTCGTGATTGTAATTATAATAAGAACAAATTGTAAAATCGTGTATATGTATATATATATATATATATATATATATATATATATATATATATATGGATATAATATTATTTATAATATTATATTGAAAGTAATAATTAGTTTTCGAAAAACAAAGCATTAATTAAAAGAGCTTAATTTTAAGTCTCAAAAACCTATGAAATATCTTATAAAATCTAGTTGATTAAGAAAATAATATTATTTCAGATTTTTCAGAAAGATGTATTCACCATGCATTACAAAATGCATTTATCACTATATTAAAAGAAAAAAAATGTGCCTATATTACATAATCATTGTGTATTAACATACAACGAAATAATTTATATTGTTCCAGATCAAATTAATTAATTATGTATCTTCAAATAAATTCTATATAATTTAATTATGATAATGAACCAATTATATCCTAAAAATATATGACCTTACATATAATTTATCTTCTGAGCGATATATTGATAAAAAGTATACTGATAAAAATGAACAAATCAGTTCCTGGAGAGAACGAATTCTTCGTTCGAAGTAGTTGCCCGCGTGAGTCAAGCTCCCCTTCGCGCGTATCGTTTAACGGACGGATTACTCATCTAATCGAGACAACCGTGATCTTTATCATCGCGCCAGCCAGCGTAAGCCTAATCAATTTTATACGCCTAAAAACTCGAGCGCGTATATTTTCGGAATACGTGCGCGTGAGTTTGAGCGCTCCGCGAACTGTGTACCGGAATCTTAGAACTCGTATCACGCATAGAGAATTCCGCAGAAAGGACGCCATAAACTATTATTGTACAATAACATACTCCCGCGATCGAAATATGTATCATATTTCTTCGTAGTCTCGCGAATTATACGTATCGAGAGATTCAGCAAACTCTTATAGTTATGCCATTAAATTTGACTTTAGGTTTATATATTCATTTATACCTATTAATATTTAGAGATTTTTTTATTTATATCCTTTACATTGTTTATTTTACATTACATTTTAATTGTTTTCTTCATTAAAAAAAAAAATATATATATATATACATATGTATGTATGTATATACACGTATATAATATACATAATTATGATAATAATCATTAGAAACAACACATACCGGGATAATTATATATATACATATATAGTTTCATTAAAATATAATGTACAAATTATGAAGAGTTCTCTTTTTATTGTATACATGTATATATATCGTAGACAAATGGTTATTTTAGGAAAATAGCTTTTGACTAGGCAAATGCTATCTGGCGTGTAAGTACTAAAAATACATTTTGGAAAAGAATAATTAGATTTCCATTTAATTGCCCCGTCCTCATAAAAAAATGTAACAAAACTTGAGAGTGTAGAAACTACCAAGGCTGACAGTACAGCCTGATAACCATTTGCCTAGTCAAAAGCTATTTTCCTAAAATAACCATTTGCCTACGGCATATACATAGTTATGTGTTAAAATAAATTCGTATAATATCCTTATTTAAAATATTATTTAAATTTTGAATATATACATATATGTATAATGGAAACAGCAAAAATATATAACTGTTTACCACTCGATCACACCAGGTATATATTTGTCAATCAACTTCTCATAGTAGGGCCACAGTTTTTCAATATCGGGTACGGCGCCGCTCTTAGTATAAAGATCGAATTTGCTACAAAATTTTTGATAATTAAATTAGTCATTACTATTAGCCAATATTATCTCTTCAAATTTCTAATAATTATCCGTAATTTAAATTAAATAAATATATGTATAGATAGTAATTTTTCATAAAATTAATAATTTTTCTTTTGTTTATTATATTTACGTTAAAATAGTCGTGATATTTGATACTTACTTGAATTCCACGATCCATTTTAACATCTGAATATCTTCCGGAGTACAAAAATACATATAATCACCACCAGCGTGCCAAGGATAAAAGGAATGATAACGGATCATAGTCAAAGCCTCTTTCGGTAATTTACTCTTATTATGTACAAGTAAGCGATACAAATACTCGTCGTGGCCCCACGACATCATTAAATTCGATATTCCGCACTTGGGTTTGTACATACCATATTTTGTACTGCAAAAAATAATCTCAATGTAGCGCGATATATATATATATATATATATATATATATATATATATATATATATATATATTACAATTATTAAGTTTTCATAAATCAAATTTTTCACATTTTCTGCATTTTCTTTCGATAAATTTTTAATTAAAATTTCATGGACTCTAGAGTTATTTTGATACCAAAATTGTTTCTCTAAAGTAATCTAAAAATATTTTTTTTTATAAAAGTACAATTTTTCATACGTCTTTCGAACGAATTATATCTTTTTTTAGTTGACAATATTTTCTTAAAATCATCTAGATAAGACAATTTTATAATTTTATTTATTATTTTAATACAATAAAATAAGCTGGAAATAAATCATCTTATCTGAGATAAAATAATACGTCTTATTTTTATCTAGATGAGACTTCAATATTATCTATATGAAACACTGCATGTATATTATTGAAACATACTTGTAACGAGGATCTTTGCCATCGGGGTTATTGTCGAAACTTGTTGCTCTATATGCGATTGAATCACCCCAAGCACAACCAACAGGGAACGTGTCACCCACTACAGCCCATTGAGGTTCTCCGTAAAACGCCATCACCTGTAACGCACAATCAACCTTGCTATACGATTGTATATTGATAGAATGCAAACGTATATTATTTTGGATTTATAAAAATTATACAAAGAGAGTATGCTTCCTTGCGCATTCATTTTGAAAGATAGATTCTTCGACCGATCTAAATTGATTATTATTTATTATAATTTTTCATAACGCAATTATTTTTCAGATAAAAAAATTCAATTAAAATAAACTACACGCCTGAAATTATTAGCTGAAGAATATGATTTTATTATTTATTTGCATCTCAAAGGCAAGAATTTAATTTTCATAACAATATCTATCTCCTTCAATTACTTATAATTGAAAAGTTTCAGCTAAAGGAAAAATCGACTTCATATTTAAAGACGTCGTTAAAACGCACTCTTTGCTCGATAGAAAATTTGTTTAATCATATATGATATATGACCATATAAAATTATATAGAAATATATAAAATTTTATATAAGTTATGTATAATTATATATAATAATATATGACTTATTGTATAATTATATATAATTTTATATTAATGTTGGCTAGATGTCAGTCAACGATAATACAAAATTATGCATACTATACATAACTATACATAACTTATACAGAATTTTATATATTTCTATATACTTTTATATTGTTATATATAATTATATATGAGAAATTTTTTACCGGGTGTGTCTTTAAGATATCTATTTTATTATTATAACAAATTATACATTTGTCATAGAACGCGCATTCTCTATTTCTTTATTTTACATTACCTTTCCAAGATCGTGAATTAAGCCAGTAAGATGAAACCAATCTAGATCTGGATGTTCCTTCCTGATAGACTCCGCAGTTTGAAACGCATGAACGATATTAGGCAGATTAGTGTCCGGATCGCTTTCATCGACGAGGTCGTTCAGTTTGAGCAGCGCGTCTTTTATGGTCATTTTGAATTTATTAAATTGCAGCCAATCTTTCATACGAGCTAAAAAGAGATCAGCGATTTTACCATTTTTCTATGTCGTTTTCATTTTTCTGACTATATTTGAAATAATAAATAATTACAAAACATCAATCACGCATTCAAATTATTTACAGACGAACCATTCATTAATTAACATTCAAGGCAAATAAAGCCTTGCAATTTATAATCAAATATAAAAATGATATAATCTCTTTTTTACTAACATTTTACAAATTCGACGGTTTGATTGGAGTGCATCTGCTCGTAAGTTTTGCGAACGCGTTCCTTGATAGGATCTTCGCTATCTTCCTCAAAATTGCGGAACTCGCTCTGTAATTTTCCGGAGTATATCGGCTCGGGCCGAAATTGTTCCGACGGGTCCAATAACATGGGATGCTCACGGTTTTGTTGCTGCGACAAATCAATCGCTCTTAAAAATCCATCAAACAATTTGCATCTTTAATTATTTACCATATAATTACCCATTAAGAAATTATTCAAGAATTTGACATTATAATAAATTTATATGTTCCTATTTATTAAACTCGTAATATGATGAAATCTCCGAAACATGTATGCAATTACGGAATTTATTTTATAAATTAATGTGCAATTATATTCTGCAATATTTATATACGTATACACATACACATGTGTATAGTTTGATCATGAGACAAAGTTTGTGTTAAAATCTAAGATTCTTTATTATAACAATATTTTTTCTTTTTTATTATTAAAAATATAATAAATAGTTATAGAAAATTGTTATAGAAAAAGTATTTTTTAAAAAATAGTTTTGGATTCATGTACAATTTATTTTTTTACATAAAAAAATAGATTTAAAAATTAATCCTTATTAGCATTGAACAATATCAATAAATACCAATAGTACCAATAAATATATATAAATAATTGATAGACTGTAATTTAACTATTAGCTACTACAAACGAAATCCTGTTCACATTTAATATTTTTTCTATTCTCATAAATGAGGTAATATTTATAAATATTTATTAGATTAAACCAAATTCGACTACTAAAGTTTATTTTAGCTGATAACTACAAACTATATAAAATATATTGTTGTATATTAAATGTTAATAAAAAAATATTCTTAGTATATCTAAACCTTCTTTTCAAAACTTTATAATGATCATTAATAGTTTTCGTTTGAAACAATAAGAATTATAAAAATTCTGTTGCAAAGTCAAGTGTTTCAATCTATATAAATATTTGTACATAAATACGTCCAATAAAGCGCGAAATTATTTTTCGCTTTATTTATGCTACAAATTATGTGTGCTTTTTACCTTTATATAAAAATAGACGATTCAAAAAAAGAGACTTTTTTCGAATGTTTTTAATCATTTTTTTCAATCTCAAAATATGTATAAAATATGCTTCTGAAATCTAATTTATTCAAAGGATTTCTAAATATGTATATTTATCTTAATCCTAATCTCCTTTTGTGAAAATGTCCTACACGACACAGAAGGTTAAAAAAAACTGTTTATAATGCGTTAACACTTAATTATCTACTGTATACATTTTATGTAAGAAACGGAAACATAGATTATTATTATGTATTTATGAAAATTTTACATAATTGAACATAGAAGTGACGTGATTAAATCACGGTTGAATCAATTTTGACATCGAGTATCGGATAATAATATTTTATCAGCTTCTTCAGCCAAACTTTCGCAATATGTATAAGACATACATAAAGCACATACGTACTTATTATTAATAACTTTTAATTTCATACAAAATATTTCCAGATACAAATTACATTCAAAAAAATAGAAGAAATTTTTTTATTAATTTTAAGAGAGCGTCAGATAATAGTGTCGTTAGAAGATTTTTATATATTTTTAGCAATAATTCCAATCAATTTTTATTAAATTATAATTTAATTCATTTATAAAATCGATTTAAATTTTCAATTTTTCAACGAGATAAAATTTTTAGAAATGAGAAATAATAATTATGATAAATGTATATAATAGCAAATATTCGTTGTACTCATAAAAATTAATTTATATCTCTCTAAAAAATTAATTTATAGAATAATCATTATATTTAGAAGAGAAAGTAGATTTTTTGCTTTCGTGATATTACATTATTGATTAAACTCTTGAATTTTTTCAATAGAATTTCATCGAAAATGCAACTAAGGTACTTACAGCTGTGGTAGCAGACATCCTGTAGATGTTGATCGGTTACTAATGAAAGTGCAACTGCCGGTTGTTCTATCCTGTACAAGTGACTTATAAAGTCGAAGACAGTTCACCCTTGATCCCCTTATCGCCTGATTGGTGGTCACACGCACAAATGTCAAATCATAGCTACTATATTGTATATATATCTTTCTCTCTCCCACTCTTTCACAAATCCGTAAATACTATTGTAAATACATTATCGCGAACGCAAATAGGATGACTGATTTATTATGAAATTATATCTCATCTGAGATAAAATTATTGCAATTTACGTGTTATGCAAATTAAATAAATTAATTAATGTGTTATACAAATTAATCTTGTACATAAATGTAACTTGTACTTATAATATGCAATATATATTATGCGTATGAATAAAAACACATCTTTTGAAATCTTTACAAAATTTCTTTTTATGTGACCAATAAAGCATAAAATTGATCAAAGTAGAAATCAAAGTTAGTTTCTTAGATAAGAATATCTTCACATTAAAAACAAAATAATGATAATTATCGTGATACTGCAGAAACTGACATAGAAGGCTATCATTTATCGTTATGAATGACACTCTTTATAACGAAAGAAATTGTATCTCTCTCTCTCTCTCTCTCTATGAGCTTTGAAAAAAATTTACGACTGAAATTTTTTTTATATCAGTGATCTAATTTGAATGAGGGTCTTGTGTATTCTCATTTATACGAAAAATCGCAAATCTCACAATTCTAAAACAATCCATCCTAAAATAAGTAAATATTCTGAAAAATGTTAATAAAAACTTTTAAGGAAACAATTGCAGTTATTTGCTATTGAATGATCGAAACAAGATACAATCGAAACAAATAAAGATACCGAGAATAATAGCATGTTCAAAAATAGATTTCTAAATCGTCCACTCATAAATCTGCAATATATTTTATATATATATAGATAATATAGTGATTGTTCACTTAACCGTGTTAAGTCCAATCGATTTGCTATGATAATCGGTTGACACTTCTAATGCGAACGCATAACAGAAACATGCGAAAAATAAAATAATATAATTGACGTCGTTCGCTACAAATAGATTCAATTGCCATACATTATGGATTACACGTATACACGCGTTTCAATCTTTAAAGATTTTGTTTTTGGTGATTTGATGTCATTGCGCACATAAATATTACAGTAAATGCAGACGCAAGCGTAAACAATGATATTTGCATTTATTTGTTGATAAATGTAACCACTTACGTGATGCGTGGTGGAAATATCCAATTTGATAACTCCTTTGATATTGCAAAATCGCTTCATACTCGCATGTTATAATCAAGAAACTTTTATATTTGTATACAAGAGTTTTATGAGTACAAGAATTTTGTGAGATCCATCTTAACTTTTTCATATGTTATCAAATTTAGAATAGCAATTTTGATTTTATACATAATTTTGATTTTATTCTTCTTTTTTCATAACGTATCTCTTCCTATTCAAAAAATATACCCATCAATTTATCAACTATGTAAAATCGTTGAAAAGTAAAATAAGCAATCTCTGTACACATTAAACAAATTGGAATTTAGGAGAAATTTGGAGATGGAAAGTATGATAAAAAACTGATTTAAGAATAAATAACATTAAAAAATGATATTATCATTGGAAATATACACCACAAATGATATGATCAATGATGGAAAGATATACACAATAAGTATATAAATGGCATAAGAGGTATAATTTGTAACAAATACGTTAAATGGCAATCAAGTAGCAAATAAATTTTCTTGTCACTTTGAGACAAAAACTGTATCAAACTTGTTGTCATATAATATACACGCAATTATAATTTATAATATATGTTACGTATATTCATTTTATGTACGTATATATACAATATTGCTTGATACAAACTTATTTGAATCAAGCGAAGAGATGCCATCAAGGCGAGCTCGAGTCCGAATAGCTCGTGTTGCTCCCTCGTCGTCGTATATTATGCCGGTGTCTATGCGAAGGACTACGCGAGCGCGATCTATGCGAGGATGATTTTTTGTTTTTCTTGGATCGATGCGAACGTGAAGAACTGGAGCTATCGTAACTGCTGAAATCATACACGCGCAAACATTTCGATAAAAATAAAACACTTTTAAAAATGTTTCAAAGAATTGAAAAATCAAATAACTTCGAATACCTTCGATGAGAATTTTTCTTTTTCTTGTGTTTTTTATGCAGTTTGTGCCTGTCTGTGCGACTTCCGCTTCGACTCCTGGAACGCTGTCGCGACCTCTTGCCACTCAAGTCTGCGCTCTTCAATCGATCCATCAAAGAATTCCCGCATGTTTTCGTATCTTGCGAAGATTTATCTTTATTTTCTTCAGAGAGAAGCGGCGACGGCACAGATTGCACCTCATCCGAGTCATCCTTTCTGGAGTTTTGGTTCACTGTGACGGTAGAACTGGTCTTGGATATCGGTACTTGGATATGACTTAGAAAGATGGCGGCTTTCTTTTTCCTTTCAAGTTGCAATTGTCGTTCCTTGGACAATTTATCTCGCGCGGCCGCCAACAACTTGTCCTTGAGTCTGTCTTCCTGTGCCTGTTTGTGCCTGATCTCCTTCTGACAATCCTCGAGAATATCATCCGTCAGATCCACCAATTCTTTGTCGTCGCTCTTCGGTTTCTTGTCCGATCTTGGTGGATCTTTGTCTTCGATAGGGGGAATAGAAGAATTCGCGTCGGCAATGCTATTCTGAGGTGAACCAGGTTTAGAATTAGTATCCTTTTTGTCGTCGTCCATCTCTTCGTCGCTCTCCTCCAACGGTAACGCATTTCTCTTCTCGATCACTGTGCTCTCTCCGTCTTTCGGCTTTTTGATGGAGAACGAAACAGTGGTGATTTGTTTTACAGATCCCGTACTTTGCTTCGTTTTCGTGTCACCACTATTCTTCTTCTTCGCCTGTATCATCTTTACCCGCTTCTGCACTTCCTCCATTCGCTGCTGCTTCTTCTGCAATTCCTCTAGCTTTTTTTGTTTCTCCTCCTGTGGTTCTTGCTTTTGCAGTAGCTTCTCCTCCGTCAACACCTTCGGATTTATCGCGCCCTCATACATCGTCAGCTTGTGCGCATAGTAACCATGATACTGATGCGACAGTTCCAAAAAGTTGAATCTAGAATCTCCCTTGTTTTTAACGATCGTCTCAAAATCACGACCGTTTTTCGCCACGTAACTCGCCATCTTATCGATGATGATTTGTACGTCCGCCGGTGGTACAATAAAAGAGGGTCTACTAAGTGGTTTTTGCGTAGGTATTCCGTATGGCACCAGTGGCGTTGGTGTTTCCTTGGGCAATGCAGTTTGCGTCATAGCCGTATCATTTGACATGATTGGCATGTTGACGAGTTGCGAAGACGATTGCATCTGTCCGTTTGGCCCATATATAACTGGACCGTGCGAGTATTGCATTGGCGTAGGATAAGGAGGGTAACTCTAAAAAGAAAAAAATTATATAATAAAAAAATAACAAAAAAATATTTATAAATTTTATCAATATATTCTGTTATTAAAACGATTCCAAAACTTTATGTACCTGTGGTGGCATTGGAGGATAATACCCAGCGGACGGTATCGGCTGTATCGTTGGATCTAATACCTGTGGTACTTTGGATGGTGGTGGTTTTCCCGTAATCTTATTCACAAGCATGGAATACGCGCAATCCGCTGATGGTTTGTATTGTATGCTCGGTATGCTGGGTGCCTATAAAAATGAAAAGTTTTTTTATATTAATTCTGCACATTTATATTTTCCTACTTATCAAAATAAAAACTGGAAATATACATAATTCACATTTTCGATATATATCTATATAATTTATATATCTATAAATACAGATTTTTAGCTTTAGAAATAGATCATAGAAGAAGATAATGAAACCTATTTCAATAGAACACTTATTTCTAACTATATAAAATTACAAATAGTAATTAATAATTTAATGAATATTTTCCAGCTATGTATAACTAAAAGTTGAACAAAAAGTAAGATTCCCTGTTTTACTAAGACTTTTATTTATAACATACACACAAATTACACTTGTGTTAAAATGTAAGCTAATTACTATTTTTTTAAATGTAATTTTTAAAAAGATTGATGCACTTGTACCACCTTGAAGAAACACCTTGGAAGATGGTTTTAGATAATAGTGGTACAAAATGCTGTTCAAGAATGGATTAAATATCAAGAGTCGAAATTTTCAGAAGAAACCTTCAAATTTGTACCAAGATGGGACAAATATCAATTTTTTTCAGAGTCCATATTGAAAAGTAATTATTAGCTTTTATTTTAATACTCAATTATATAAGTAAACTCAATTATATAAGTTTACACTCGTATTTATATACAATTTGTCATAAAAATCTTAGTAAAATAAAAAACATTTTTTATCAACTCTGTATGTGTGACGTATTTATAATTAATATTATATACTGCATTATATATATAATCCATAAAAAATCTTAATTCTATTTGGTCAAGTTATATTCACTTTATTATTTCTCTGTTAAAGCAACAGAATTAAAAAATACTAATCATATATACATTTACTATGATGTTTATGTATCTTCATTGATACATTATACGCGCATGAAATGAAAAGATTAATATTTTAAGAAATGGTGTTATAAATGAATAAATAAAAATGTATGAGAATACATATGTCCAATGCATACCAGAATCAGCCCTGGAAGCAGAAATATTTGACACATAAATTAGTGTGTTGTAGAGTATTATTAATATTTCATCCTATTCTGATCCGTGAATTTCGAGAGCGTCATTCTAAAAGCAATTCAGTGTGGTCCAGCAAAGGTCTTCCACATTTCGAATTATTCCGAACGCAAAATTCTTCCGCATGAAAGGGATCGATTATGCATTTTCAAGAACAGATTAATGTACAGCGTGCAAATAATCTCTGCACATGTATATAAACTTACCGCTTCAATTTTAGTAAATGACGGCGCAAGACTTGGATGCAGGTACGATTCGTCATCTTGGTCTGACTCTTCCTCAGATTCTATCAGTGAAAAAGAAAAATAACAATAAGAATCGTGTATATCTCTTAGAAATCATTAAAATAGAATACGTATAGTGATTACCAATTAAAGTATTAACAAAAATTTATTGGCAATACTTACGGCAAGAAAAACTAAGTAGAATCAAAGTAGGTGTGGGTAATCAAATCCTGCTTTATGTCGCTTCAATTACTTCAACTCAATAACGTCAACTTCAATGTAATTACTATAAGACACTGTTTGTTATAAAAAATAAAATACGTACCAGTTTCTTCCTTCTCAGGTTGCTTTTCGGGATTATATTTTCCATTCTTGATAGCATCGAGGAGAAATTTGTAATACTGATGGAGCGGCTCGTCTATCGATAGGAACGCAAACTGCGGATTATTTGCCTGTTTCGTCTTTATCAAGATTTCCAACTGGCTTCCATGTTGACTTATAAACAGCGCCGTTTTCGTTATAATGGCACTCAATTTCTGTGTTTCCGGCTAAACACATAAAATTAATACATCTTTATGTAAATATATGTTGATAAAAATATGATCGATAAGTAAAATAATATCTTACCAGAATCATTCCCTCGGGAATTTCTAGCTCGGGAGGTGGCACAAACGCCTGATCTTCCTCTTGCGAGTCCTCCGATTGTTTCGGACTCTGAGAATCCTCTCCAGAAGCCTTTTGATTGTTTTCATCTTCGTTATAATTATATCCAACTTGATTGTACGAAGATTCAGAATCCAATGCTTGATGTAATCTTTTTATTTCTTCTTCTGCAATAGGTATTTTTATGTTGTATAATACATATATTAAATTATTATAATAATTAAAATGTAATGAAACGTTTTTAGACAGAAAGATATATTACCATGATACATGGATTCTTCCGCGTCATTATTGTAGAGGGATCGATAGCGCTCCTCGTCACAGAGTTGCTCTACTTTTAATTCCTCTTCGGTAAGTATTGTCCGTTGATCAAAACCACCTGGTGGTGGCTCATGAATCCGTAAGTCAGCCAGTGCCCCTCGTCCATCATATCTATGCACATACAATAAAACCATTAGAGAAGGAAGATGATATTGTTTTAGATTGATGTACACAGTTGGCCACGGCATCTGCAAATTTAAATCCCACCAAAGTAATTTCTCTGAAATAAAACAGAGTTGTAGAGGGCACCTTGCGCAATATTTTTATCTCCGTTGTCGCGTTTTGTTTTTTAAACTAAATATCGACATGAATATACTCATGATATATAATATAATAATATATAAAAGTAGTTTCTATCGTTTCTAATATATATTATTTATATTTATCTTTAATATTCTAAACTTTTTAAACACATGAGATTTTTTTTTTTTAACATTTACATTGTACGCTAAAGATAAATGTATCAAAACAGGAATATTATCCGTATTACTCCATTATCAGTATTACTCCAGTATCGATACAAATAAATTTGCATATACATATGTGTGTACGTAACGTCGACAAATTTATACTGTATACTTGTGAGTATATATAAGAATGACCTATGCGCTTCCTGAGACAAAGCGGAGTCTAATGTGCTAATACATACCATGCTGAACGATTGTATAATACCTACAATCGTCAGCTGCCATTTGTCTCTCTACGCTGTGTCTCACCTTGCTGTTGCATAGACGGCCAGCCATAAGCGCCGCGTCACGAGAGCACCTGATTCTGCGCTCGTGCAGAGCGCATAAATCGCGCTGCCACACTGAGCGTTTCACAGCCGAGATAACACCTGCGGAAGCCTTAAACAGTTTCCAGTCCACTTATCCAGAAATTAATGATGAAAGAGAACAAGAGGGATTTTTTTTGCATTTAAATGCAGCACTTGGCGCTTGTTGATTTTTGGTCAAATTTTTTTTTTTTTTTTTTTTTTTTTTTTTTGTATTTTTGTTTAGGTCAATCATTTTCATTGGAGAAACGTGACATTATGTACGATGCATAATTTTATATGCAGAAGGCATAAACAAATATCCTAGATGAGAAATTTGTCTAGGTTAGAGAAACGGACCTGTCTATCTTCAATGTGCTATCGCCCATCCATGGTATCAAATGTTTTCCCTGATCAATCATTTTCGCCTTGTCATCATCGCGAAATAATTTGCAGCTATAGCCAAACACCAACAGCTCCTGCGGTTCCTCGTCGGTATTCTTTTTACGCAGAATGCCCGAGTCTACCATCCACCGTTGGTTTTTCGACGACGCCATTTTCCGATTGCAATTGACCCGCGACCCGCGAGTGACTGTACTGCGACTGCGAAATTATTTCCGATAATCGCCGCGCATTGCAGGAAGCCAGCGCTAGCGTCGCTTCTGTCCCGGAACCCGGAATTGCCCGACAACGCCTGTCCCTAAAAATTGTATATTTTAAAATTTGCGATACCTAAAGACTACTTTATACGTTTAAAAACTCGGCACCGAGAGAATTCTATTTATAATTTCACGTGCCATAATACAAAAAAGGGAAGCATTAAAAGAAATAAAATCTATATGTAATTCAAATTTATAAATATATGTCATCTATATATATTTTTTCTCTTGTATAATATTTGTTTTGTATAATATATCTGTGTCAGGGAACATATAATACATAAAATTATGTATTGAATTTAACGTGCTTTATTAGAATCGAATAAAATTCATGTTGCAATTATTATACATATATTTTTGCATGTATGCGAAATTTAATTTTACAATATTACTTTTACCACGCGCATGTGTTTTTTATATTAATTTTAATAATAAATAAAGTATAGAGATATATATATTCGCACGTTATGTGTTTATGAAATAAATGTTCTTTGAGCAAATAAATTTCACATACCAGCAATATTATTCTCCACTTATATTATATACACAAATAATTAATATGTACAATTATATATATATATATATATATATATATATATATATATAACGATAAAACAGTTAAGAATAGCTCTCTTATAATTAATAAATATTGAAACAATAAGTGCTGTAGAGAGCGGGAACAAAATAAATAAAATAAAATAAAATAAATTTTGGATAACATTAAATTAATATAGCGTATAATTCGATGCGTTTAGAAATACATATGAGAATATTTATAAGCATTAAATCGTAATTTAAAACAAATTATGGTAAGAATGTGGCGATAAAAAACCTATATAATAATATTGAAAATGAATAACCGAAAGAAGTTGCAAATAACGAATTGAATTACCCGCCTCGGGGTTGGCAAGCCGGCCGCGGCGGGTCGCCACGATCGGATGCTGAGTTGCCGATGATCGCGCGCTTATTTATCGCACGACATTTCATCCGGGCGACTTATATCCGCGATAACGGCGTATTATAGACGCCGACGGATTATCTTGCCGACCGGCGGTCGCGTCCGCGGGCGATCGCCCGCGCGGGGACCCGCGTACCGCCCCCTCAGTACGTTATGGAATGCGCGACGGGTAGCTACCGTGTTACGCGGCTCCGCACGATGCCCGGCCGAGAATGCACGCTAACAGACCGGAATCTCGTGCGACGCGGCCGTGGACTTGACGTCTCGCCGCCCGACATCGGTCACGGTGCGCACGTCGACCGTTGGTCGCCCACACCGTTCGCCGACCGCGAGAGCTTCTGTATTTCGAGTGGCCGTCGGTAGCACGTCGTATACGTGGCAACAGCGTGTTTGGCTGCTGTGTGCTATGTGCTATGTGTGCCCGTTGCCCGTGCGAAACGTAGTGTGTGCGTGCTGCTCTGTCATTTCTCCCAGCCAAGAAAGGAATTCCGTCGGCCCCGGGTGGCTGACTCGGCCGACGATCGAGTAACGTTACACGTGCCGCATCGTCCGCGCTGAAAGATCCCCGCCGAGCGCGACGAGGCCCCCGCTCGAGAGGAGGTCGGATCCCATCTCGGAGCACGTCCAGCAACGACAACGCTCGCGCTCCATCGGCGTTGGCATCCGTATATCATCCCGCGATTTTCATACCCGCCCACTTGTTTTAGTTAAACTTGGCCCGCCCCGAGTTTCTCTCCGAGTCCGACTTGATCGGCAGAAGCGTGCTTTCCAGGCTGCAGCATCATAGCCTTCGCCGAAGGATGCATACGTGAAACGCGCGAATGCGGAAATCACTTGCTTGCACGTTGTATTGGAACTAGGAAACGTCTCGTTTTGCATCCCCGGCGTGGATAGCCCTGGTGGAAATTTAATGCTGTAAGTTTATCCACTGGTCACCAGCTTCTGGTATTACGCGCAGAGTCGTCATCTACTATACGTGGCTGTATTAAATCAGTTATATACTTGTACAAGAACATTTGCACAATTCTTTAAGCTCGTTTGTACAATTTTTCAAGTAATATTTGTACTATAGTATATAGTATATAGCACTATGGTGTAATTGAATATGAAAAAACATAGACAAAAATTTATTTGGAAAAAACTATTGTTGCAGATTATGAATAAATTCTCATTTTTCTTCTTGTTTACGATACAATTTTATACACAAAAGAATTCATATTTTATTCGCATATATAATATAATATATTTTTTTGCAACAGGTATTTCCGATGGCCTTATACACCCGGTAACTGCAATGGGCTGATACAGAATGCGATTTGTTTATCATTCCTCAGACATACGTCTCTCTGCGGTGTCATCCACATGAGAGAGTTGACTTGATAAAAGTTGATGGTGCTTCTGCACGTTATCATCTTTATTTTTCTGTTGATACAATGGAGGAACCAGTTAAGAAAAAGCAGCGCATTGCAAATAGCGAGGACGCTAAGAATTGGCTTGCTGAAATTGAAGAATTTGAAAGTAGCCTGCTTACGCGATGTTTGTGCCACATGTCAGAGAGCAGTCTACGCAAACCATTTATCAATACCACGGTGGAGGGAGCCAACGGCAGTATCCGTCCCGCCGTACTGTCCGAGTGGCATACAGATCAAATCCTGGAGTTTCTGAGCGCTTTACAGTTGTTGTTCGACTTGGCGATCAAGCAGAATGTACGAGGTGTCATGTGCAAGAGAGTGGTTGACGTTTGCGATGCTCTGGCGCGAAACGAGCACGGCATTATCGATCAAATCATCGATCTGTCCTATACGTCTAACAAATTTATATCGTTCGCCGGAAGTCGCGTGCTCGCGTCATTTTTCATCCTCATGAGGGATAACGTAGAGATTGCCTGGTTGGAGAGGCTCATGCAATCTCTGGTGAACACACACTCGCCTAGCCAGATGCTCTTCACGCTGGATGTGGTCAAGAGGGTAGTCGAGCACAAGGACTGCAGTATACATCCGCTGGAGGACGCAGACACGCCCGTCTCGCCCGGTTGCAACACGCACATCGTCTCCGATACCGAGAGCTTTGACAGTACGGCGATCAAGGCAATGTGCGTGAAGGCGCTGGAATCCAAGTGGACCAGCCTCGTGTCCAAGTTCAAACTCATTCTCAGGACTTATACGCCACAACATACGTCCGTTGTCATCACGTTCCTGCACCTGTGGGAGACCATCATCTCGGTTAAAGCTAATCTGTCTGTCATTGATACCAAGCCCTTTTATTCTAAGCTGAACGATTTCGTACTCTTGCTCAACAGCAACCTGCCGGGTGTGATCTGGCGACATCTGCTTGGTCTGTTCAACGAGGTGTTGTGTTATGGTAGCACGCTAGCGCTGCAAGACGTGCTGCCGGACGAACCATGTTCCTTGGCGACCCTAATCGTGCGCGTTGTCAAGGATCATCGATTGCTCGACGCGTTACCGTATCGTCACGGTTCAGGCAGCTTCGGTGGCGGCACCAGTGACGGTGATCGCCCGCTATTGCAGAAGATGGTTCTGCTAGTGCTGAAGAGCGCCGCCGTAACAGTGCGGGAGACCCGCAGTGACTCAAGCGATTCGTCCCTGGGCTCTGAGGCCGAAGATCTCGACGAGGACATGGCGGTAATCGACAGGAGCATCCGCGAAGTACTGCGTCAGCTGGACCAATGCGTAAAGGCGCTGATGCCTTTCCATCCGGAGATGCCGCTATCTCAGTGGGTTGTGCAGATGTTCCACGATCAAGACGACTTTCTAATCGAAGGTATGGTCTGTTGCCTGGACGTCGCTGTGGGCCTCTTCTATCGCGGATCACCAAACGGCCCGGTCTCAAGATCGGTACTCAGTCCTCTCAGACCTACGCTGACTTTTGTGCAATTTATCCACGTAGTGTCGCATGACCCAAATGTGTTATTAGACCTGCTGGTTAGCAATGAAACCTGTTTTCTACTGTACCTGTTGCGATTCCTTAAGTACATCAGGCGCAATTGGGGCGAATTCGTCGAGTGTTGCGGCCGCGAGCTGGACGATACTATGACGATATTGATAAGATTACGGTTGGCTATCGATCGATTGGTATCAAAAGCGCTATTCCCGTATAATATTAGTCCGGTTCTTCGTCTGCTCGAGAAATGCGAGTCCTTTTACGAGGGTAATGTAGAGAACGGTAACGCATCTGTTATATAAGATAAACATATAAAATATAAAAAGAGAGATTCGATTAGCTGCCAGGTCAATCAAACATGTACAAATTGTACGAATCTCTTTCCGAACGTTAGCTAGATTTTGTTCATCTGTAAATTATCACGTGTAGCTATACAGATTGCCGCATTTCACATAGTAAAAAAGCGACTGAATTGATTCGATTTCAATAGTCTTCGAAATCTTTGGGGAGATCAGAAAAACGAACGTGTTTCTATTTATTAATCCTTAGCGAAATTTTCCAACATAGTTGAAATTGCAAGAGGAAGGTACTTTCGTCTGTTCATGAATCAGTGAAGTTTTGAGAAGAATCCACCTAATCATCAATTCAATCAGACTAGTACAAAAAAGGGGAATAACGAGATTTGTATCGATCATCTCAAAACGAAACTGCATTTGTGTGGTGCTAAATAAAGTATACCTCTGCCAAAGCACCATTGCGAAGACCCATGTTGTATACCACTAGAATAATATTTATATGTACACTTCAAACTATTTGTACAGTTTGCCAGTCACATTTGTAAATGTAATTTTTATTCGTATTTCGGTAATAATACCTGATGTGAGAAATATGTACATATCTCGTAATTACGTCTTTGCCAACTTTCTAATACAAATCTCTTTAATTTCGAAGAAATTTAAAAAAGAAATAATCTTTTTCTTTATAATTAATAACAATTAACTGCACAACGTGACAAATAAGATAAACATAATACACAAAATATATTAGAGACTGCCAAATCACTTGTGTAGCTATATAAAAAATAAATTTACAAACTTTTGATCAAAGAATCGTAAGAGCGTTATACAATTCGTAAAATATAATTGGCAAACATTTGATATTAAGAATACATTTCTTTAGCAATTATTTTATTGCAGACGAGAAACTAATTTTTCTTTTACGTTATTAGAACTTCTAAAGTAAAGAACGGAGCAATTATCAGAAATTGTTTCAAGAGATTTCTGATAAATCAATACTTGTATGTAAATAATAAATATATTAACAACGATTAACGCGGCGTATTCAGATAACATTTCTTTCTATAAGTATTGTATGTAATACACTAAAATTCTCATATTTTTACTTTTATAATTATGATGTCGTTTAATTAAATCTCCTCCCGATTATATGTCGAATGTATGACTTATTCTCGGAGGACATCGTGTATGTGCGCCATCGTTTTTCGATACAGCAGCGGCTTAATAATTCCATACCTTTGCGGAAAGATCATTCGACTGTATAATAGATCTAAAAGATTTTTTTTTTCCAACTAAAATTTATTATCTCTGTCAATGCAAATTGAATACAATTGTCACTACCGAGAATTGCGATTATAATGTATCCCGGCAGATTGTCACTGATGCTCCGCGATTAATCATGCAAATAGTGTTTGATACATTGATTAGAGCGATGTAACGCGCTTGTCTTATCGGGACAAACCGTCCGGATTTTTAGAAAGGTCATATGTAGAATTTAAGTTTGTAACGTTAGCGTTTTTCGACGTATCTCCTTTATAAAATTACTACTCACTATTTAGAATTTGCAAATATAGTTCTAATTATTTAAATACGCTCGATCGAAGTACGATCGAGAAATTTTGTGTGTCGAGATATGGATAATTTTTAAAAACACAAAATTTTTTTACTAAATATTTATATTTGCATATTAAATCATTATTTATATATTTCTGTACTTCGTCAATAAATCACTATTTCACAGCATTTTATATTTTTCTCACATTTAAAACGAAAACTTAGCGGTACCATATTGTTAAGCTTTCCTTCTTTTTATATAAATTAAACACTTGTTTGCGTTTTCTCTTCGCAAAATGTGTTGCTTCAAGTTTGTTAAAATTATCGCATTTTTTTTTATACACTGACTGATGTACGAAACTACTCGCGAGACTGTACATATCTGTAAACAGTTATATTCAGCGAAACAGGAAATGTCCAACTGCCTTATTTTAACTGTAGCAGAAGTTAGTTTAACAAGCTTTACTAAATCAACAACAGAATCTAAGTTACATAGCCCATTATTAGCGGCGAGTTCAAAAGTATGACTTTTTTTCTCTTCTTTCTTTCCGCCAATTTATTCGTTGCTATACATGTTAACAGATAATTAATACAAACCGCTAATCATTCGTAGCATACAATGAAGCATTTTTTCTCTGTACATGTTATCTAAATGAAAAATGTTCAATGTTGATCGTGCAACAGCGGCAGAGAAGCGGTTCAAGCGATTTTCATTATGCGAGACATAAAGAAATTAAAATATCATTCGAAAGACATTGTTAGAAAGACACTCTTTTTTTTTTTTTGTCATAAAAATATATCAGACTGTCGTTCGTTCGGCAATTTCGCGGTTTGTTAAATAAGAAGTGTACGTTTGCAGTGCCTGCAGGCACACGTAGTCTACAAGGTATTCGAAAGCAAAGTTTTATGTCGATAGAGCTTAAAATTATCACGACTGAATTTCGCTTTACCTGAGATTAGATTACACGGAGATTTAATGATGCGATTAAAAGAATTCGAGAAAAGAAAAGAATTTACACGAGTATGTCAAGCATTTGCGCCAAAATGTACACGAAAATGTAGCATCGTACAAGTCGTACGGAGGAATACAAAGAGTACTATGTAATTTCCACATACATATATGTGATCGCACTTCTTATCTTGTTATTACGCACATACATACATACATTACTGAACTCCTTTATTGCACTCTTACATCAAGCCGCCTTTTCTATCTTTTTTTTCTCCCTCTTTCTGTTTCGACTAATATAAGAAATCAATGTACAAGCAAAACTCATTACAAGGAAAAGGATTTTTGCGGATGTGATGTGTTTCATAGAATTGAAATAAAATCTTTTCGCTTTCCTTTATATCGTAGGAAACGATCTAAAAAATTCGCTTTTGCAGATGTAATAGGTGTAAGTTGAGATAAAGATTATTATTAAACAGCACGCACGTATAAATCGAGTGTAACGGCGAAATATAGTCAGGCCATTAACACACGATCTCTCTACTAACCTTGAAGCCTTTAATATACTCTAGTAAAAGTAGCGAGTTCTTTTTTTTTCTTTCTCTTTCCCCTTCGCTTTCTCTTCGGTTGCTTCACGTTTTAGCCTGATAATTTAACTCCGATTCGCCGATCGGCCAAACCAAGTAAAACTCCAGTCACTCTGGTATTAAGTAGTCGGATGATATGAGCTAATTAGCGCCGCATCCACTGGCTCCATGCATGACGGGCAAGTCAAGGAGCGTAACAACCAATCGTCGATACAGATCGCGTGGTAGGTGTGCATACAAGGTAAATAGCGCACCTTTTCGCCCACCAGCAGCTCCATCATGCATATCACGCACTCGCCCTTCTTCGTACCATCGTATTCTCGCATCGGCAAATGCTGTATCAGTCCTATGCGCTTAGCAATCCTGACTTGTTGTTCCTCTTCGCTCAAATTAGATGAGCCACTGGTCTGCACTAGATTGACTCCGATCCCACGACCAATGTTCAAGTTGGTGGATTGCAAATGACGTTCCCTCGTAGCGATTGATGGATAATAAGCCGCTTGCTATAAAAAATTGGAAAGTCACTTAATCTTATAATTTTATCTCTAACATTACTTATATGGATACTTGGAACTTGAAGAGAAATGTACATTTGTTCCAAAAATTTACTTGTTATTCGACATCAAATCTTTAATAATAATTAGCGTATGATTCTTTGACAATGTCTATCCCTTTATTTTTTATCTCCGTTAAAATTGATATCATTAATTAAATACAGCAATAAAATCAAGAAAATATAGAAACTGAATTAATGCAATTAATTTAACAAATGCCAAAGTGCAAGAGACTTAATTCTTCGAGTTGCGCATTGTATTATTCTCTGTTTAGACTCAGATAAATTTATATTTACAAACTAGAAAGAAAAAATAAAGCGAACAAAGAAAGGGGAAAAAAAAAATCGCCAACAAGGCAGAGCTGAAAAATCGGCCGTCAGAAAACGAAATGACGCGATTTCCTAGCTGATAAGAATGACTACGCGAATGACGACGTTATTACGTTGTAGGGAATCGGCGGTCCGAGGCCCTCCTGCGAAGATCCGCTGGCGGACGCGTTGGGCTCGGGATTGCTGCTCAGCAGAGTGGTATTGTCCTGTTGATTGCCGGCGCGTTTCAGGCAATTGCCCATGTTTCACTATCAGCTTTGTTCGTCGCTTTCGTGTCGCATTCGTGCGAGATCCTTCCTTCGATCTCGATCTCCCCACCGCGCGGATTTACAGAAGCCCGAGGTGCAACTGAAGCGTAATGACGACGACGACGACGACGTTTGACACCCGTTTGCCCGTTGCCATTTTAATGGCTAAACCGTCGCTAGTTGTAGCACATTGTTCATTATCGCGCGATGACATTCGTCACAAAAGCAACACTGATATCAACCTCGGCTAACACGATCGAAATATCGGCCGTCATGCACCAGACGCGGCCATCCGTCACATATCCTTTACTATGACTGCTATCATCAGCCGAGTCACTACCAGCTGAGCGTCGCCATCATGCGCAAGCACGACAGGTGAAGGTTCGCGCATAATGGCGGCACGGAAATTGGTCGAAATGGAAATATATACAGGGTGTCCGCTAATTACCGCTTCACCTCTCTAGGGCAGATAGAGCAGGTCAAACTGAATATAAAAGTCCTCTACCATTTTGCGGTTTGCGCAATAATTATATATATATAATTTTATATATATATATATATATATCGTTCGCTAAGCGTTTTTAATTAATACCCAGATAACACAAGCTATTCGAAAAGAATTCATTTTTATGTCACCAATTTTGAGTCCCTTTTGAAATACATATAGAATACATTTTATAAAATGTATTCTATATGTACAGTCAGACCTCTTATCCTACGATCCTTTTATGCTACGAAACCTCTTATCCTATGGCAAAAAACCATGCTACGACCGCGAAAGGGGAATTATACCCCCACTCTCAAATTTTTGTCGTAGGATCAGAGGTTTAAAGGTACGTGTTCATGGTGTCGCTCGTCGCTCATTTTTGGCGTCAAAACAGATCACGTGATCAAAATTGACGAATTGGTATTTTTATTTTTGGTCATGTGATGTCTTTTGTCACTGAATATGAGCGACGAGCGACACCATGAACACGTACCTTAAGGGGAAGATTCCGGACTGAAAATGTCGTAAGATAAGAAGTCCGACTGTATTTACTATTTCATAAAAAATCGGAGCTGGAATTAGAAACATGTATACTCTGCAGTAATTCTCTATTTTTTTATATATTAAACTATCTAACAATAAGCTAAAGAAAAACATTTCTCATCAGATATTTAACAGTAAAGCGATACAGCAGCGCGCAGCTTTCAGGAAATGTTTTAGTTTTATTAATCATAATTTAAACAGTAACATTGAAAATGAATGAATTATATATTTTTCTTTCAATTCATAAAATATGTATGTACATATACATGAAGTAACTTCGATTGACCAATCAGAACAAAAGAGACAAAAATTCTTTGCCCCGATTGGTCAATCGAACGTTACTCTACAGTGTAAATATTGACAGCTAACGCTCCTACATATTTTATATGTCTATGGAAGAATCCCTTTATTAAACGTCACTACTTCTAGACAGTTGGCAACACTAATTGTGTTATCTCACGTCTCACGCGCAATCGGAAGAGGAGGACAAACGTGCGGTGTGTCGTGTCACGTTCATATTCGAACCTCAAAAAAAAAAAAAAAAAAGGATCCTCGTTTCTGGGAGTTACGTGTAAGTAAGTGACGTGATTTAGAGAGACTTTTCCTCGCAGACTAGAGGATGGAGTGTCATCATCAGGCATCGCGGTTGCTGGTGCTCGCGATGTCGGCGAGTCTCCTCCTCCTTCTCCTGGCCACGCCGGGCCACGTAGCCGGCTCAGGGGTGTTACAGATTCGCGGTATACCTGTGGCGAAGAACTCGTTGTATCGTCCGGACCACGATTTTGAGTGCCTGGATGGTAGCCGGTTAATACCGTTCACGTGGGTCAATGACGATTACTGCGACTGCGGGGACAGCAGCGATGAACCCGGGACGGCGGCGTGTGCCAACGGCTGGTTCTACTGCGAGAACGCTGGACACAAGCCGACCTATATACCGTCGTCGAGGGTAAACGATGGCGTGTGCGATTGCTGCGATACGAGTGATGAATATGCTTCCAGGACGAGCTGTGTAAATAATTGCAGCGAATTGGGCCGAGAGGCCCGGCTGGAGCAACAGAAGACGGAGCAGTTGGCGCGAGATGGTAACAAGATACGCTTGGAGTTGGTGACAAGAGGCAAAACAATCAAGACGGAGCATCAATCGCGTTTGGCGAAACTAAGAGCAGACTACGAGGAGGCAGAATTAATGAAGAAGGAGAAGGAAATATTGAAGACACAGGCAGAAGAACGGGAGAGCTTGGCGTTGGAAAAGTACAAACCTGTTGAGCCGGAACAACCGGCAACAGAGGAGAAAGCTGGCGAGGAAGAAGAGGAACTAAATGTTTCCGAAGTGGAAGATTATTTTAAGTTATTAGATTCAGATTCTAGTGGTACAATAACAGTGGCAGAATTGCAAACCAGGGCTACGTTTGATAAAAATAGGGATGGGGCTGTATCGGAAGAAGAAGCCTTATATTTCCTCAATGATAAGCGAGAGATCACTCTGCAAGAATTTGAAGATACTGCATGGGCAAACATAAAACCTTTCTTAATGTTGGAGCAAGGTAGGTTACATTAAAGTCTATTTGTTTTCTTCCATAAACTTTGTTATGCAATCTCATTATGTAATTGCAGGCATGTTTAAAGCAGCAGAGGATAAAAAAGAAACTGACGAACAACAGTCTTTGGATGATTCGGATCATGAAAGGGAAGAAGATGAAGAAGGAGAAGGAGAGATTACTGACACAGAAGAAGAGGGAACTGTCGCTGAAGAGGAACAGGAGACTGAACCACAGGAACCAGAAGTCCAATACGATGAAGAAACACAAGCACTCGTTGACGAAGCCAATAGCGCTCGCGAACGTTTTCAGGAAACCGTGAAAGCCGTCAACGAGTTGCAGTCAGAGATTAGACAGCTAGAGGAAAAACTGGACCGCGATTACGGGCCACAAGAAGAGTTTGCGTCACTCGATGGCGAGTGTTTCGAATACGCTGATCTAGAATATATCTATAAGTTGTGTTTATTCGGTAAAACGTCCCAGAGATCCAAATCCGGCGGTAGTGATGTCAATTTGGGTCATTGGTACGACTGGGTAGGAACGGCCGATAACAAGTATACCAAAATGAAGTTTGATCGAGGTCTCGCTTGCTGGAACGGACCGACACGTTCCACCATTGTCACCCTGTCGTGCGGAATAGAGAACAAACTCATCTCGGTGACGGAACCGAGTCGTTGCGAGTATGCGATGGAATTTTCCACGCCAGCACTCTGCAATCCCAGTACGGTAGATACTACGGACAAGCACGATGAACTGTGAAATTATTACTGCGTTAGTAAAACTAATAAAAGCGCGCACGTGGTCTGTCACACGTACAATGTGAATTGTCAAACACTTACGCTCTTCGCGGGTTGCGAGACGTGTTGTAAGGATCGAGAAAGCAACATTGGAAAAATCGTTTCACAAATATTTTCACAATCCAATTGGTAATGTAATTAGTAACGTCTATTTTCTTCTTTATTTTAATAGATATTTTTGATCCGCCTCTCTTCAATTGGAAAATATATATAGTATAAAATATATATATAGTAGAAAATATATATACACTACATTTTTTTTTCTATAACATAGTGAATTATTAAGCATCTATGAGTGATGAAAGAAAATTCACAAAAGGTGCTGTCGTGTATAGTATTTTAGTATCAATACTTTGTATAAACTCAAGATAAAATTATAACATTAAGCACAAAATATTTTGTCAACTTATAGAATCTAGTCATGTATTGGATCAAAAAATCGATCGCTTTCTTTTATATTTCTCTCATATATTATATATTAATTTATAACTTATAAAGTAGAAATCTGATTTAAAGTATATGCCCTATAAAAGTAAATGACATATATATATATATATATATATATATATATATATGCATATATGTATGTATGCCAATATATATGTGTATTCTATATATTTTAGATGTATATCTTTGGATTACATTAATTTATACATGCATTAATCGAAAATATGTTAATAAAAAAAGAAGAGATGAAAAGAATTTTTTGGTCAATTTGATACAATATATGACGGATCATTTAAATATACTTGAATAATTTTTTTTTTTTTAAGAAAAAAAATATTGTATTAATTGGAGAAGTATTTCTCTCTCTGTTTGAATGCACCGCTGTGTATACAAATTACAACGTTATGATTGCGATCAATTATTCATCCTTGCATCCGAAAAGTTTGCTGACTCAGTATTAGAGTTGGTTAGTGATAATACTGCAAGGTAATTGATTCTGAAACCCTATCTCGTTCCGTGGCACCGATAAAGAGATCATTACTACGTGCAAAACCATTGTATTAAAACTGACTGTTACATTCCTCTTTTTGTACACGAAGAAGTTTCTATGTGATCTAAAAGTAAAATCAAGATCATGACTAAGTGCTACGTTTGACGAAACATACTTTATATCATACTTGTACGTATATTTCGAAACGATAAGAAACAGGAAAAAATTACACACCGTTTCTGAGCTTCGATTAGTCACATATGCGTACAGACTATGTTCAGCATTTAAGTCGAATATTTTGTAATTTTTTAATCGTATGCGCTATACTATGCGCGATGCTATGGGGTATACATGTAATAAAGAGAGAAAGAGGTTCTGTTGTAACTATAATTTGTGATGGCAGCTTTATTTACATCAATGAAAAGAGATTTGTTCTGTGTAAATGCGTGTATATACATATATATGTATATACACGCACACACACACACATATATATATGCATATGTATACCTGTGTGTAGAATTCCTCTTGTTATTTCTTATATATATTATTACATAATATTACAATGAGACTTGATAGTTAAATCCAGCTTTTTTTTAGTTACTCTTTAGATATCTTTGCATCTCTTTTGGGATTCGAAAAAAATGCATATTTATTATTTAAATTAATTAAAAAAGGGCAAAAGGAAGATTACGGTATAACGTTCCTGCGTTCTTTATAATCGACGATACTTCGATTCAGTTCCCTCGATTGGTTTGGTAAGGCACTTGAAAGGCTACAAAAATCATTTCTCCTTCGCGAAATTCGGCGATTATAAGATGATATACGCTATACAGCGTTTCTGGATCATTGAAGAAGAAAAAACGAGAGGTTCGGGGTAATCATGTGCTTCAAATATCGACAAAATATATCGCAATTTCTTTCCTTCATTCATTGTTTCTTTTTTCAACGATCTTCTAGAGGCATTTAAAATTAAATTGAGACCACTATTCTTAATATCACCTAGTGACATTTTATCGACCAAGAGAATTGTAGGCCTATTTTAACGTAATTATACGTTATATGTTTGAGACAACCCGTAGGCAATTTGTATAAGAGAGTAATATACTTTTATATAGAATAAACAGTTTTCGAGCATCGAAAAAATACAATTGCACACACGTAACATTTCTTAGACTATCGTTATACCCCGCGACTCTATTACAATTATCAACGTTAATATATAGAGTGTATCATAATTCGCGTTCATGAAACATTATTTCTTAATGAAAAATGCTTAGAAAGAAAAAAACGAAAGAGGAATTATTAAACAAGGTTATCTAATCGGTGCTGTTTTTTAAACGAGCATACTTCTGTAAACCATATGTCGGATTATGTATATCATGTATATACATACACTAATGTGCGACTCATGCTCGCTTAAAAAAATGGCACTTTGAATGACTTTTATTTAATAATTCCTTTTTCATTAAGTATTTCAGAAAAAAAATTATTCAGATTTTTTTAATTTGATTTTTCATTCAGGAATAACGTTATCTAATTTACGAGCGTGAATTATGATACACCCTGTACATTATATATACATATAGTAATACATTTTTATATATTTTTGTATCTTCAAGATAATTAAAGTGATAACGCACACATATTTTTTTTATATTTACATGATATGAGACAATACACGATATTTATAAATGTGTCATATGCCAAATGAGAATCTTATCACTGCCAAACTATTGTACAATTATCTGCGAGTAAACGCTAAAGCTTTTTACGAGAATGTACGTGCATTCACAAATATGTTTCTCTGTGATGAGCATTGATGCACGATGATTAGATAATAATTTCAACAAAGTGTTAATTTTTAATCGTGTAGAAAAACGAGCGCGAGAATTCAAAAAATTACTGCTGGGCTGATATTTTTGTTCCCCAATAAAATGCATCGACGATGAAGCAGAGCCGAGTATTATCGACTTGAACTGAACACTATTTTGATTTTTTGAAAAGTTACAGATTTCGCGATGTTACATTATGTTTATAGCTACACGAATTAACGTATAAAACATGCAAATTATTTAGACATAATTTAAATATCAAGTATTCATTGATAATTCAAAAATTTATCTTCTCTAAATCAGTATTTAGAATATTTTAATTTATTATTTATATATATATATACATGCTATTACGCTCATTGCGCGAATTTATCTTTCATTATTTTTTTATTTCAATTCCATAGCTCTGTAGCTAATCAAACAGGGTTCTCTGCGAAAAATAATTATTTGCAATCGAATTTTTGATTTCTTTTTGTATCCATTCCTTTGTGA
Source organism: Anoplolepis gracilipes (assembly GCF_047496725.1). Lineage (NCBI taxonomy): Eukaryota > Metazoa > Arthropoda > Insecta > Hymenoptera > Formicidae > Anoplolepis > Anoplolepis gracilipes. The sequence continues at coordinate 6,819,370 of NC_132978.1, read as the reverse complement.
TTCAAATAGTTTCACTAAGATGTATTCCTAAAATGTACTCTACAACAATATGTGTATATTTACCAAGCACTAAACGAGATCGTTTATCTCTTCTCAGGTTCCTGTGTCTTTGCATTAAGCTTTGACCGCTACAAAAGTGGTCCGCTAATTGAAAAAGGAATTACGAGAACGATTTCACACCGTTCTATCATCGGGCATTCATTTCCCGAGTTTTTCAAACATGATTAGCTTTTCCTTAAAGCTTTTGGTGTCGGTTGACACTTCCGATATGTTTCCGTTGAGCATGTTCTGGAGATCCTCATCGTTTTTGCTGTTCACTAGCAGATTATCGAACAACATCTTCGTGTCTTCTTGCTTGGCTACTGGTGATGTCGGTTGCGATGTACTCATTTGCTGCTTTTTCTTCGGATAGATGACGGAACCGCGTTGATTGTTACCATTATCGGCCATCCTGGTCATTATCGTAATAGCTAATAACTGCTGAATACCCAAGTTCTCCTTGGATACCGGCTCAGAGGACTGACGCCAGTAGTATTTGTTATCAGCAGAAATAAGCGATTTGGAGTCTTCAGTGTCATCTCCCATCGATGCTTGATCGGAATCGGTCACTGTCGCATTTTTGCTAGACCAAGAATCCTGAAAGAAATTATTATTTATTAGAAATTAGAATATATATTTTTGTTATTAAGGAAATACTATCAGGAAAACACATTAGAAAAATATACAAAACTATATTAGTGAATTTACAAAGCTAGTCTAATAACTTGATATATTTATATAACTTTTCCTATAAGATAAATTAATATCTCTCGATTTGCAAAATTTCTTTTTTAGTATATCAAGTCTGATAAAAAATGATGTAATTTTTTCTCGGATAAAATAAAAAATATCTTTATATTTATATTTCCTAATCACATATCTTACATTTTTTTCACGCTTGTCCACCACGCTATCCGTAATCTCGTCGTCCTTTCTATCTTGTTCCAAATCCTTCTCCAGGCTGTCTAGCGTCTCGGTGCTCTCCGATGATTTGTTTCTTCTCTCTGAATCCAGAGTATCTGTACTACCCAGCTCCGAACTTTCGGAAGATTTTTGAAGTCTCGATGGTTTTCTAGTAGGAGTTGGTCGCCTCTCTCTTTCGTGATCATCCCCAGAACTTATCATATCCACTATGCTGGTGCTAGGCATTCTCTTGGGCGTTCTTCTGACCCTCCTATTCTCTAGCCTATCTTCAACGTCTAGATTGTCTGAGCTCTCTGAAGACATCCTCTTGGTCGACCGTCTGCCACCTGTTTTTGGCGTGTCATCTTCCAGCAGCACTTCTATGTCGACGTCATCTTTCATGTCAATCCTTTCAAAGCTTTCAGACGACTTGGAAATGCTCTTCGATAGTCTTCGGCTACGCGACAGATTAATATCGGACACACTACTTCTCTTTTGCAGCTCCTGGCCGATCTCTTCTTCAGTACAGCCGCTTTGTTCGAGCATGTCGAAGTTGTCCGATGATTTAGATATTAGCTTCGAGCTTTTACGTGCTCGGAAATCGAAGCTATTTCGTCGTCGCTCGATCGAATCGTCGCTCACCAACGGTTCGATCGCTTCTAAGCTGTCCGATGACTTGGAGACGCGATCGGTAGATTTCGAGATCGGATTCAGCAACGGTCGCCTGACCGAGGTTATCGGTTTTGCAATTTCCTCGTGCTCCACGAGTTTGTCGAAGGCCTCTTCGGTGGATTTGGAGAACCAGGGAGCCGAGTCCAGGCTATCCGGCGATTTAGACAAACGATTCGACGAAGATCTCCTACGCGGCAGTTTTGCCTCCAGTTCCTCGAACACATCGGACCCCTTGGATATTCGATTTGATGGTTTCCTACTGATCCATTTGATCTCCGGCTGCTGCTGTTCCTCGGTGGCGGCGGTGATCACTTCCGCGCTGCTCTGCGATATCGTCGTGACATCCAGGCTGTCTGGCGATAACGAGGTCGCGCTCGGTTTCCTCGGCAGCTTTGATTCTAACTCCTCGAAAATGTCAGAGTTGCGGGACAATCGACTCGATGACTTTCTGATCACGCCAATAGCCTTGGGTGTTGGTTCTGTCGGTGACAAATTACTATTGTTGGTTGTCGATTGAGGCAGTTGCTGTTCCTGTTTTTGTTGCTGCAAACTGTCTAGGGTATCCTCGACAATGGTCGGTGGTATCGATGGCGAGTTGGAAACGCCCACATCGGACGGCGTCGTCGTCGACACTGTACGACGTGGCGGACGTCGGTTCTTTGGACGCACAGAAATCCTGTGATGCGCCGCCGTGTGGTTCAAGCTCGCGCTTTCCAATTGTGCTATTATAAACAAGGAAGAAAATTGTATTCACTGAGATTGTTATTGCAAAAATACAATATAACATACAGAAATACAACATAGATATAAATGTAGATATAGTAAATATTGCTTATATAATAATAACAGACCAGGAGTCATTAGTGATAGGCCTGTTTACTTTTTTTTAATAAGTCAGAGTAAAGAGCGCGAGATGACTAATTAAATAATTAATTAAAGCAATTAAAACATTTCGAAACCGCCTTTGCGGCGGACTTTTCTCATTTGTACAATTTGGAAATTTGTAGATATTAATCGAAAGTATGATTGGCAAAAAATTTTCCGATAAAAAGAGAAACAATGGAATTTGATTTGAAACAATAAACATGAATTTAGTTACAGCCCATTTGTCATTATACGTATATTACTTGTCATTTTATACAAAAAAAACACGTGTCTCCTGATATTAATTTTTAATTGAAGACTAAAAACTTTTTGTTTAAATACATAAACAATATTTACTACTAAAAAGTAATGTATATAATTTGCGCACTCGATATTGTAATAATTCATCAATATTGAATTAAAAATAATATATGCAAAGTAAAGGACAGATTATTTTAAAATATTTAGAACGATTGATATTACAAATTAAAATTCATAATCCTCTAGTGATATCATTCTTGTGAGAGAAATAAATTTAGAAATGCTTCTTATTTTTTTTGCAAACTTTAATTATGATTAAATAACTAAATACGCAAGATTGTAAATCGCGTATTGTGTAATTTAAAGTGTTATGAAGCAATGACACTGTGCGAATAACTATGAAACTTACGTAAATCTTCCTTGGCAACCAGAACAGTTCGATCTACCGTATCTTTTGATCTCGTAATCTGTGTAAAAAAATGGCTTTTATTATCTAATCAATTTGATCGCTTATTATGTATCATACAATGCCAACGAATCTTAATCCACGATTTTTAATATAACATAATTAATAAATAGAAAAAATAAAATTTACTATTTTACTCGAGCTAAAATCCAACAAGGACTTTTATTTGAGAGTATCTAATGTGCCTATGCTAATATGTGTACAATCATCTCTATTATCTTAAAAGTTCTGATTTTAATTCACAGACGTGCGCCACTTATTTTGTCAAATCATATTCTACTAATCGCGAAATCTACTTAAACTAGTTTACTAGTTGTCGAATTACATATCCTTTGACGATTTTTCGAAAGTGTCGAGACATGTCCCAATCCGACTCTCTCTCGCTCACCTCTAGAAACTTTTCAGCCTCATCATTCTCGATTTATTGACCGATCTACCTCCATACGCGATGAGATAGAGACTTGGCGTGCGATACGGTGTAACGTAATTCCAGACGCCGTTACCGGCGTTATTCTCGACGGTCAGGCAGAGAGAAAGAACGAGGCACGTCGCCCGGTCGTTCTCTAACGGTATTGACCACCGTGCGAGAGTCGAGCCGCAGCCACTTAACCGCGATCGGCTTCGGAAACCGGTCGCAGGTGCGTCGTCGCTTGCTCTCGGCCCCGAATGCGAGAACTATCGCGCGACGGGGGAAAAAGGTATGATAACGGGGGAGGAAGGGAGATATAGGTGAGGGAGATATAGCTCTCGGATCGTCCGTCCTCTCCTAACCGGTACGTATAATTGCATGAGCGATCGCGCGATTCACGCAATTCGATCGTCACGCGGGCGTAGCACGAAATGGATAATGAGACACGAACGCGAGTGGACGCTAATTCTCGACCCGTTAAAGTCATTTATACGCTGAACAAGTCTTTTGTAATATCTCAGAATATTACACAATATAGAGAATAGAGAGAAAATAAAACTTTTTAAAAATATAAAGTTTATATAACATTAAAAATAATTAAAATTATATATAAAATAAGATTTATATTTTGTATTACATTGTTTGTACACATTTACATATATTATTTTATATATAATTTTCAGTATTTTTAACGTTATGTAATATAAACATCCAATACACTCGCTCTCTTAGCGCTAATTATTAAATTAATAAAACTTTAATTATTTATAAAAAAATATTTCGAAAAATTTCCTACTATCTCATAAAAATATAAAATGAAAATTAATCTGACAAATATATATAATTGCCAATTAATTTTTCTCATAATTGTAACATAATAATATTTGACATTCAGAAAATTATAATAAAATTGATTCACCACGTTAACATTTAAGGGCGCTGATATCGATCGATCGATTACCTCGACCGTATCCTCGGTGTGAGATTGTTCCTTCGTAGCTCGAGAAATTCTGGTGTTGGTCGTTGTATCTGGCTTCATCGATCTGAGACAATCTTCAATTTTGTACAATGGTCTGATCGACCCTGCTGATGCATCCTCGATCTTGTCCTTAGGCAGATAGATCGTACACACAGATCGATTATATAATTGTTATATTAGTCGTGCATAATAATTATGTCGCATGAAAAACACGTGCTTATCGCGACTCTCGCTATTTATCATTCGATCGATTACCTCGATCGTGTAGGAGTCGATGCCAGTAGTATGCTCTCTCTTGATGATCCGTTGACCTGTCGGAAGGATCTTTGTCGATATTGGCATCGTCGTCGATCTCGTTCGGCTATCATCCTTGATAAGGGTTGTATCCTTTTTAAAGGATCCGATAGTGACTATCGACCGACACTCCAACTTGCCCTTGAGTTTTTATACAACTCGAATTAAACATTATCCACGTTTTCATATGCGTATACGATCGATCAATCATGTATTTTCGTTCGCGTTCAATTTAATTAAAGGAATGCATTTAATAAAATCCTAAAATATTGAAAAATAAACGTTTCTATTTTACGCCACAACTCGACTTGCTGAATTGATAATTCGTATGATAATATGTTAATACAAATTTAATTATGCATACATAATGTGATTAATGCCACACTTTACGTGTATATATATAATATAGTTTTTGATTAATAAATATTTTTATATGATACCAAGTATCTATAGTAAATATATATATATATATTTTATTATACTATCGTATCTGCAGTTCAAAATTTTTATCAACTTAGCCAATTATAAAAATCGTAAACGAATAAATTACATTTTATATGTGAAAGTTAAATAAATTACGATTAGCATTAAATGCAATTATCTCTCTACAAGAGTACTCTACGACGAGCTTCGATTGCGCGTTCGCGATGAACATTATTATCGATTTACCTCGTTTGTGAATACACGTTCCATCCTCACTTCTCTCTCCACTTGTGTGGAAGGCGCCTCTATTTTCACCTGGCATACGGGAGCCGCTTCTTTTTTCTGCGCCGGAAGCCTCTGTCGCGTGTCTACCTTTGATCTCGGTCGCTCGATTTCGATCTTGCGTATCGTAATCGGATGATCAGGTACTCTGAATTCGGTGCTCCGATCTTTACAGCCGTAAACACCGATGCTGATCTTCGGTGCTTGGGGCTCCACCGTCATTATACCGTCCGGGAAGCTCTTGCATCGCGTATTGTTTTCCTGCCTGGTCCTGTCGATCAGCCGCCTCCTTTCCACTGGGTTCAAGTTTAGCTGTTCGATTATCGCCCGTATATTTGACGATATGCTGGACTCGCGATGCGACACCACCATGATGACGAAATGTTTAATCAGATATCGCAATAGGTTCTCTTCACTTAATTACACGTGCATGTGGTAGATTTATCCGCGCTTCATACGAAGCTTTCGGCTGGAAACATGTGTATCGTCAAAATGGAGTGACGTTACAACAGTACCCTAATCGCCAAAATTCATTTCGAGCCGGAATCTCTCACTTTTTTATTTGCAATAATTAATTTTCAATCAAATATGTCTTTTAAATTTTCTGTGGAATTAAATTGTGTAATAATTAAATTAGTTTTTTAATCAATTATATTTTTTATAAAACTTTACGAAATTTCTTAATTACTGTAATATTTTAAGTCAAATTAAAAATTTTCACGTTTTTAAATAATAATTTATAATCTCGATTAATTTTCCAATCGCGTGTAATCATTAAATTTTCTACATATCTAAGTAGAATGACGTGTCCAATCAGTTTCCCAATTATCGTAAAGATGTAGACGCACTTTAAGTGCGTATGAGTTCACATCTTTTTCAATTAAAATCCCGTGTTTCAACGTCGATAAAGCTTTCCACACGATTAATTCATATCTAATTTGATTAATTCTATAATATACATTGCAACATTGCAATATATAATATATATATGTATGTATATGTATATAGTCTTGTAATTTTAATGGCCAGTAATGGTATACGTTTAAGTATCAATAATACTTTCTACGCGTGCTTCGAATAGAATATGACGTCAAGCAAAATTTTCTAATTCCCATAAATTTATGCCGAATCTCTTTAGATTACAATTCGTAATTTCGATTAGCTCTCCACTCGAGAATGCGCGTAGAATTCTATTTTCCACGTGTGTCTTCCAACGAATGTAGAAACATCAATAGGGAGTTTGCATGATTTGGAAAAACAATTGTATTTTATAATTTATATATAGTTTTAAGTGTAATTATTTTTTCGTAATTTTTTAATGCAAATTAAGCGAGAAAATCAATAATAAAAATTACATTATTTAAAATTGTCGAATATGATCCGGTAACGACCGAGTCCTCCCGAACGCGATGTGACGTCACAGTGCAATATCTGCATTCGGGGAGACGCTAATAGCGTTAAATAGCGTGAAATAGCGTCTCCTCAAACCTAACCCAATATATACAGACAACACACTATTTTTATTTATTAAAATATCCAGTTATTGTGAAAATGGGCAAAGGTAACACGTACAAAACCTGTTTTGTACCTCTATGTAAAAGTACAACAATTAAAACACCCAATAAATTGTTTTTCTTTGTACCTCGAGACCAAGAATGACCGAATATCGCAATACAGAATACAGAAAATAACGTTTGAAACTATTGCACTGTGACGTCACGCACTCCAACCAATCAAAATCGTTTTCTCACAATTTAAATTTTATTAAATTTTAATTTATTAATTATAATTTAATTTTTTAATACCTCTCTATTGATTAAAATTTAAAATTTTCTTATAAATAAATTTATAATAATATATATTTAAATTACATATATAAAAAAATGTATTTTTTTTTAATGCAAACTCCCTATTGTCTGCTCTCAGATTAGCCTGAATTTATGTATCGTAAATTCATTATTCCATCCGATTTGGTTTTCCGTTTCCGTGTCAATGAGATTTTCCATAAATGCTACGCGGGATTGAAAAACCGGATAAACCATCAAACGACGGCGAACGAATAAATATCAACGCTGATCGGGCTACCTGCTTTTCGCAATTAAAAACGCGCACCCTTTCACAGAATTTCACACGGGCTAATCCAGCAGCACGTCGACCTCGTTTACTCGACCTACAAGGATCCCGATCGCTTCCCACGCAATCGTCTCTCTCTCTCTCTCTTTTTCGCGCCGCGTCCTCTTCGTCTGTTATCTTGACGATCATAAGTCAAATTGTATGTCGATCTCGACGAGATCGCACTTCCTGCTGACCTCAAAAATTCTATAAATAACTGTCTTTCCTCTCCCCCTCTCTTCGTCCTTCTCCTCTTTCGTATAAGTTATCGACACTGTGAAATTTAAAGCATCGCTAATTAACATTAAAACGCGTTTTCCAATGCGCATAATCAATTAGAGAGTTCGTCGATTGCTTAAATAAGTCACGCGTTTTTTTTTTCTTTCATTATTGTGATTAAATGCCGATTAAGCGAATTTCGTGCGTGGCAGCGTCTTCGATTTAGCAACAAGAGAATGAGCGTGAGAAAAAAAAAGTCAAATTTCAATTTCTTCATATTTCCTCGCCATATTTCGCACTAGAAGATAGACGGCGTGTCGTTTCAGATCAAAGGATCGGCCCACGTAAGTCGCCCACGATATTTGCTCAATCACCACCGTGATTCTTCTCGCGCAATCGTTTAACATCATGCTGTACGTTCACGTTTGTTATAACATCGCGCTACGTGATACAAAGAGAAATCAAAATACTGCTTCGACCTCGTCAGTTACACTCCGAATAGTTTTGCTTTTAAAACAACAAACTCACTTTAATTAAAATTTATTTTTGCGATTGTGTGTCTTTATCTCTTACGAATTAAAAATGTAATTATTCCTTAAAAACTAATAATTATTTTATATAAAGATATAATCATTATTTCTTCCTTATTACATTCATAAGTAAAAATAAAATTTTAAAATATAAAGCTCTTAAAATATGTATAATATATTGCTTATAAAAAATATAAAGTTTCGCGCGATCTACAAAACAATCTTTAAAAAATCTACAAGATTGATGATGACACTTAAATAAAATAGTCGAATATTTCATTTGCAATATGTACGTACAAATATATATATATATATATATATATATATATATATATATATATATATATATGTGCATAGATAAGTTTTATATGTCTAGCTATATGTCTAAACAAATACTATCTATTATGTCTAAACAGAACTATCTATTATCGTATTTTGTAAATTTTGTCACATCTATCTATCAATGAGCACATTTAGTCACCGATTTGCGTTCTAAGCAGAGATAATAAGTAACGCGCCTGTGCATGTCATAACTAACGGATATTGCGGAATACAATAATTTTTTACGCAGTCGAGAGAAAGTAGAGTCGATAACTCCAAGGAAACGGACTAAACAAGGCAGAACCTTTTACGTGTTGCAATCAATAATTACGGCAATTGCGTAATTCAATGTCTGTTAAGCATCAGTGCTTTTACTTGGTAACACTAGTTTTTATATCGAATTTACATATCACTGAAATGATTCATTATTCCATTATTGAATTAGAAAAAGAAAGATAGATAAAGAAAAAGAGAAAGAGAGGAAAAGTATATATTTTTCAATTTTTTAAATTATTAATTTTTTCACCGCAAATGCTAGCTAATGTGTTTCTAAAATAGAAAGTCATTTCGATTTCAAAAACAAATTTTCCGAAAATCAAAATCATTTAAAAATTTTCCTAATTATTTGCAAGCGCGAACGTATAAATAATTTAAAGCTAAATTAATTTTTAAAACTTAACTTGTGTGTCCAAAGAGATAAAAGACGAAGGAACGTGTTTTACGCTTCAACGAGTTTGTAACTTTTTCCCTCGTTCCGAGTTGATCGAGACCTCTATTTCTATGTCAAACCTAATTCGAACTCGGTTTCACCGTGCAATGTGCAATCGTGGTTGCAATTTGCGGCTGCAGCAGCGACTCGCACAACAGCTGCGAATGCACTTGACGGATGCGAGCCGCGCCTCGGACAAGATGCATTATTAATTGCACAAATGTATTATTTGCAGAAACGTGTGCGAGATAATAATAATGCTCAGATAGATATATACTCTCTCGCTGAATGTGTGCATCGTTAGAAATAATTGCGAGCCACGCGAGTCGACGATCGCGAGAGATCTCATCGCGCGATTGTGAAGCTGAATTTTTTAAACAACAACTGCGTGAAAGTCGCACGAAGAGCGAGATCATTCGGGTATTATTTATTTAGATACAGGAATAAAAACATTAAGAGGAGCGGCACAACAACTTTGTCTGTGCTGTTATCATTATTTTCCCGCGAGCTGGTCGGCGAACAAAAAATCATAATGCAATCGCACGAGAATAAGACTCAAATGATTTCTTCGAATTCTCATTACTTTTTCTTTCTTTTTTTTCTCCCTATTTCATTGATACATCATATAGTTTTGAATTGAATGTACGACGAATAGGGAGTTTGCATGATTTTGAAAAACAATTGCATTTTATAATTTATATATAGTTTTAAATGTAATTATCTTTTCGTAATTTTTTAATGCAAATTAAGCGAGAAAATAATAAAAATTACATTATTTGAAATTGTCGAATACGATCCGGAAACGACCGGTCCTCCCGAACGCGATGTGACGTCACAGTGCAATATCTGCATTCGGGGAGACGCTAATAGCGTTAAATAGCGTGAAATAGCGTCTCCTCAAACCTAACCCAATATATACAGTGACAACACTATTTTTATTTATTAAAATATCCAGTTATTGTGAAAATGGGCAAAGGTTGCAAAACCTGTTGTGTACCTCTATGTAAAAGTACAACAATTAAAACACAATAAATTGTTTTTCTTTGTACCTCGAGATCAAGAATGACTGAATATCGCAATACAGAATACAGAAAACAAACGTTTGAAACTATTGCACTGTGACGTCACGCATTCCAACCAATCAAAATCGTTTTCTCACAATTTAAATTTTATTAAATTTTAATTTAATTTCTTAATATCTTTCTATTGATTAAAATTTAAAATTTTCTTATAAATAAATTTATAATAATATATATTTAAATTACATATATAAAAAAATGTATTTTTTTTAATGCAAACTCCCTATTGTGCGCGCAATTTTGCGTCACGGGGAAAAGGATGTTGGAAATCTAGCACGACACGCGCGAAAGCCACGCTCGTGTTTCCGCGGCATTGTAAAAGGTAGCTGATACGAAATCAGAGAGGGACAGAGAAAGAGAGGGAGAAAGGGAGAGGGGAGAACAGTAAAATAGAAGCGGGAAATGCAGCTTTTCGGGTCAATTGCGCCGAGAGGTCGTGAAACAAACTCACGTTGAAAGATGAAAAACTCGGATTTTTAATTCACAGAATTTATATCACGAATATATGTTTGCGTTTAAAAATGCACGGACAAGAATTATGATTATTATCATTATCATTATTATTATTAGTATACTAATTATTTTTCTATTATTTATTATTTCAACTCTTCTTGTGTAACTATTACAATTGCATGATTGTCATAGTTATTATCATTATAAACGCTGATAAATTGATATATTCGCAAATTAAACGTAATTCAAATTCAAGAAATTTTGCGGATGTATTAATTTTTTTCTCTGCTTAGAAATTATACGTTATAATGTTAAATATAAAATCTGTCTAATTTAAAAATTATGTAAATTATCAAGATTCAATCGGCTGATCGGAAATTGTGGGCTGTCGTGAGTTTCACTAATGAAACTGTACATCCGGAAATATAATAATAATAATAATAATAATAATAATAATAATAATAATAATAATAATAATAATAATAAGTCATGCAGAAACAAAACGATGATTACATCCTTGCGCCACGGGTATGTTCTTTTCCTCTTTTCACGCTGCAGACACGGTCACGTTTCTAACACGTTCTGAGAAAACCCGTTTCAAAGGAAAGAGAACTTGCTCTTAGTGACATGCGAAATACAATTTAAGGTCCTAGTTCTCACAACGCATTTCGCCATCAACGATTTAATCGTGCTCCCTAAGTGAATAAATTAGTGCAACATTAATAAACCTGACAGTCTTTGTACTTGTTTTCTATGAAACGTATGTTTTCCCTTTTATTTCGACTTGTCGATTAATTGTTGCAGTAAACGCTTTTTTAGCGAATCACGCTGAAAGACATATTTTATTATCTGTGTTTTTTTTATATGGTATACCTAATTCTTTTGTTTTAATTAATTCGATAGAATTATGTACCTCAAGTGTGTAATTAAAATTAATAACACTATATAATAATAAAAAATTTGAGAATTAATTAATATTATATTGTAATACAATTATTATCGAAAGTTTCGTAGGCATATATTGACTCGACACAATGCTTTTAATTCTTTCTTAAATTTCATAAATTTTAAAACTTTACATTATACAATATTTAGTAAAAAAAATTAATATTTTGTTTCAAACAGTTAAAATTAATCTGCAATATTTAAATATTCAATTGATGATAAAATCGCAATTAAAAATAACGCATTAAATAACATAGCAAAACAGAATTATTTCTATTTAAAAAAAATCAATCTCTTTAATCATTATATCACAGCATATCTTTGATGTACTGTATATACAAACACGCAATAAAATACATTTGCCGAATCGCATATATTCATGTCGAACAACATCATCTGCATAATTATACATTCAGATCTTGGAGAAATATATGCATGTTTCGCGTGTTTCCAGAAATATTTAGTTATGTTATTTAATGGGAGGACATTTTATGTCGTATGATTTTTAACCTTTAAACAATTTAATCTTAAAAGTTTAAATTAACTTGGAATATCAATTTAGAGTGAGTCATCAAAAGAGATTAACAGCATTGGACAAGAAATAAATAAATCTTATCTCTTAAGACAATTTTAAAAAATTTCATTAATTTTGCAAGAACCTATTGCACAATTAAATTTTCATAGAAATAATATTATTTAATATTTTACTATGAAGAATAGAATATATATAAATAAAATATATATTATTCTTTATTCACAGAAATTAAAGAGATACACCAAATTCATTAAAAACAGACAGCAAAAAAGTCGAGAGTTTGAATTACATCAGATTTTACAAGAGTTCTCGCAGATCGAATCACGCACGTGATTATTAAACGAAGATGAATCGTAAAATCTCGCGTTTAAGCAGCCGCTTAACGTAATCGACCGGCAGATTTTTAATTCACACGCGGCCCGGCCGGTTTGTTAGCCTTTCCGGCGCATAAACAACGAGCGTATTTCACGCGAGACGTATCCGCAGGAAGAAAGTGACTGACTCTCTTGCAGAACGCGCGATCGTGATAACGATGCGAAACATCATCGCGGTTGATGATTTACATTTCGCCGGAATCTCCCGCACTTTTGCGAAATGAAAATCCATTCGCTGCATATATTCATCGGAGATAGAGAAAAAAAAGGAATCGTTTGTTCTCTCGCCGCTTTGTCGATGATGATAATCGCTCGAGACAGAGAAAGAGAGAGAACGTGGAAAGTGAATATACGAGAGAGATTCAGCTTTCCGATACTTTTCATCATCGGCGAGAAATCGAAGGCGTTCGCGAAACGCGCGTCCGTGATTTGGAGAAATTAAACGCGGCGGTGAAAAAACCGAGAGAGAAAAAGAGAGATCACGGAGAGGACCGTGAGGGAAGAGGACGTGATGGTGCACCATAAAGAAAGTTATCCGAGATATTCTATTATTACGGCCGCTTATGAAAAAGAAAATCGTGTCGTGTCGTCGGGTTCTTTCGATTTATGCGCCATCGTTGCGTATCGATATTTTTCCATCGGCGATTTACGTGAGATCTCTCTTTTATTCACGACCGAATCACACAATAATTAAAATACATGTCTCCTGAATATGTATATTGGAAATTATGTACAATTGATTCAGTCATTTTATATAAACAGCTTTTTTCTAAAAGTATCGGATTTTTTTTTTTTTTTTTTTTTTGCAATATATACAGACGCTGCAGACGATGCATTTAAAGAGAATCAGCTGATGAAAGTGAGAGATTCACGTGATTTAATAGACACGCCGCGGAACAGAGAGAGATTTTCGAGGGAAGCGTTGTATGCTGCATTTGCACCTGCCCTTGAGACACATATGTATATATGTATAAAGAAAGTAAATGTGGCATAGATCGTGGAGTGTGATAACGCCGATCGCCGCTCGTTATATACATTGCGGACGAGATATTTAATTCGGGCTGCTGCGTGGTTAATACAAACGAATGAACAATGCAACAATTAAAACAACAGAGCTGCATTTAAGTGGCAGAGGTAGATTATTGTATGGTACGAACGTTGTTTAATGTGAAGAGATTTTGATTAAATCGAGCTTCATCCTTTTGCGCATCGCATATTCGCTTGAATTAATACTGCGAATGATTTCGTGTGAGTGACGTGATAAGAGTTATCGGTAATGTGCTTTCTTAATAAGGCACGATTCGATTCCGAGTCGACTTTTGCGGATTCCATCTAATCTAATCGCATACTTAAACAATTGCGAAAATGAGAAAAAAAAAGAACACAATTGTGAAATGACTGTGATTAACAGTTATGGCAAATAGTAGAACAATCAAGAAATTTATCAAATAGCACTGGATATTTAATGAAAAAAGAAAGACGTATTAAAAAGTTTGCCTCTTTTAATTTAAGATTATATAAAGATATGTAATTATATAATTAAAAGTTATATAATTTTATTAAAATCAAATTGATTATATAAATACATAAAAGTAACAATTTAAATTTCAAATAAAAATTTAAAATTCATGTGCAAATATTACTAGATCTTTTTTTTTTTAATATTCACTCGATATTGAATAATTTTAATATTCATTTTTATATTAAAATATATTTATACTAAAATAGCCTCAATATTATTAACAGTATCATTATCTAATTTGTAGTTGCATTCAATATTAAATATCCCAGTGAAAAAATTTTATATAATATAACAGATGGCTGAAAGGTTTTACGTAAATCTGTTCCCTGATTGAAATTATTTTTATGAAAGAGAGATACAGTGCGAAGAAATGGGTGCGGAACTATTCAAATGTAGCACTCATAAATGCGAGATTGCGCAGAATGAAAAATGGTGAGAGAAAGATTATAAGGAAATCACATTATACTTTGCATTTACCCATAGTACATACATGTATGTATATGTATTGCAATTTGTCTGTAATATAGAAAAAGAAAAAAAAGAGAAAGAGACGAGTATTATTGAGTACAGAGAAGACTTATTATGATAGCGATTGTCGACAGAGAAATAAGAAATTACAGAATCACTTGACCGAAACAGAGTTAATGACGATCGCTTTAAACACGAAATGAAAAAGCGATAAAAAAAAGGACACGAAACGCACATATAAAGCGATCCCGTTAATACAACCCAATAAACTAATAAGAATATAAGTTAATAAGAAATGTAAAAAGTTGAAAAAATATAAATATAAATATAAAGATACTTTGCAGATTTTTCTGGTCATCCCATCGACCATTAATATTATGTACAATATGTGAAGCAATTATTATATTATTTTAAATTTACTTATTATTTTAATATATTATAATACTATTTTATTTTTATTATTTTTAATTATAATTTAGAGCGCTATATTATATTATCTACATTATATTGTATAGTAAATATAAAAAATGTTAGCATAAGTAATTACAAAGGAATTTTCCATTTTTTTTGGCGTATAATCCACGTATAAATCGTTTTTTTGCTTAACATCGTTTGTAGAAAATATGTTTAGTTTAATAAAGATTTTCGAAATATCTAATTGTGCCATCATTTGTCTGTATGACATATTATTAAAAAGATACAGTTTTCTCTGGTACAGCTGAATGCGACGTCAAGCAATTTACGATCGCTGAATTTGACATAAGTCGAACATAGGGAGGGTGCATGATTAATCGTGTGAGAGATGCGGCGATAAGATTTTATTATAGATATCCTTCCGAGTGCGTTCTACCGATCGGTTAAATAACAGTACGAGAAGCATGAGAACTGGCTGCTCGCCATCGGAATATCAATCTCGTCGTATTAATACGCGCGTGAAGAAAAGAAGAGCGTGAATCTGTTCCAATGAATGCGTATGCTTAGCGATGCGAGAAAAGAGGAAGTAGGAGAATGCATAGTACATGCTAATTTCCATCGTTCGCTCGTAACGACAACGAGAGTTGTCGTTCAGCGATCGTTATCAGCACGATCTTAAATGCAGTTCTCAATCTCTACTTTATTTGCAGCTCGCGTATGAATGAATCTCACAAGTATGATCAATAAATTATTATCGCGGAAATTATAATTACATAACATTAACAATAAGAAATTATAATCACGTAACTTATAATAAAATAAAATAATGCTTGTGTACTGTCGATGAATTTGTGTTAGAGAAATTAACGTGATCGTAAGTGTCATCGATGCTCATGTGAAAAGTGAATGTCAAATTTGAGGACACTTGAGTATCAATTAAGTATTGAAAAATTGACGAGTTTATATTATCGATTTATGAAAAAGCAGATGTAGAATTTATTCGAGACACATTTGGTGGTTGTGCAACGTTCGACGATAGGATGATAAATCGAGATAAATATTGTTTAAGTGTGTGAAACACATATATGCACATACATACATTGTATGTATATATATATATATATATATATATATATATATAATCTCGAGTTAATTATTTTACACGTATAAAATATCAAGAGCATAAAATAAGACTTCGATAAAAGTCCTTTCCAACGACACTTCTCCTTTTTCGGAGAATCAACGACTCGGCGAAAACACGCACAACCCTTCTGGCACTAACTCTAACTTTCCTAGTTCTTTTATCACTTTGTAATTAATTAGGATTATTAATTTGAAACCGATACATCGAGAGAACGGAGCCTACGGGGTGATCAGTAATTCCGACTGAACGACTGGCACTGCTGAGCCGAAGGTCGGTGCGATCGATCAAGATTTATGTAACAAGAAGCCCTTCACCTGATAGAGACAGGGGCGAATACGGTAATTTTCTAGTCTCGCGCACACGTATCACCACTCGTGTCACGCGTACGGAAAACGCGTCGCGGCGCGATGCCGACTGAATCGAGTCGAGCCGAGCGGATCCTGGCTCCTGGCTTCTCGTCCCGCCAGACTTGGATAGCAGTAGAAGTGGCAAATGCCCATCAGACCAATGGTGGGTTTCTCAGGAACGTATACGGAGATATAATGCGCCACGACTTATAGGGTGCAATAATTTATGCTTGTTTCTTAGAAATTCACATCTCGCAAATTCATTGGAAAATGAATATATATATAAGTTTATTGTTTCATAGTTCTTAATATTTTCTATTATCTAGAATAAAATTATCTAGATAAAATTATTGCTTCGTCTTTATAAATAAATTTATCGCTGAATAAAATTATCCCTTTATCTTTAGCTAAATTATTAAAATATATTATTGTTATTTTTATCGTATTGTTAACTAAAAGAATTATTTTCTTTAAATAAAAGTTAAGATAATGTTTAAAGAATTTAATCGGTAGTAATAGAAAATAAAATAACTATTTCTAGCGGTATGAATGTATTTTTACATAATTTTAAATATATATTATATTTATATAGAAATTTAAATTTTTAAATATCTCTTTTACATTATCAGCACCTTTTTGCATTGAAGAATTTATAATTGAATTCTAAAGATAGCGAAAATACATACAACAAGATAGAAATAGTCCATCAGACGACCCATTTAAAAAACTTTTCTTTTTGGAAAATAAGAATTTATAAATGAAAGTATCAACATATTGTATTTTTATATCTTAAATCCAATCTCAGATTCAATATTTTTATAGTCCACGAATATAATACTTAATTATATTTTGTAGTTTAACATAATGATATACAATTTATAATATAAATAATTTTTACAAAATTAATTTTTTAACCAATAATGAAATGGAATTATTTTATTATTCGATTAAATCCGTATGAATCGTAATATTTCAATTAGTATAAAATTATTCCTATTATTTCGATATTATTTTATATAAAAAATGCAGAACATTTGTGACTTATGTTACACAAATTTTCTTAAAATCAATTTCAATTATTTATTTAAAAATGTATTAGTGACACAAAGCTCAATATTGATTAGGCTTATGTTTCAAAGTGATTTCCCGATGGACGGTGTCAAGTCCCGTACGTCCCTGAACATTTAATGGTCTCTGACAAGAAATAAAGAGAGGCAAGGATCGAGAAGGCTGATCTATGAGGAGTTGGACGAGCCGCGTACTAACGGTGCTATCCATCTCCCTGCTTGCCAGCTGTTCGCTATTGAAGCAAGAGTAGGAAAGCTTTTCTGTCCGATCACCTTTTCCATTCGTCATCTCTCACCTAACATCGTTTGACACAGCAAAGAAGGAAAAAATATATAAATGGAAAAAGATAGTAAAAGGCGATCTCGTTATAAAAAATTAACACCAATATCGTGAAACTTCTGAAGTCTCGAATCATTTTATGAAACGTATTTATATACTTATAAACTTATTATATGCTTATATATTGTACATATCTTATCGCGAGTGTAATTTAACGCGGTGAGAATGTAATATTGAAATTTATATCGCTTGTTAATCTCCAGTAGTTTTCATGAATATTTGCAAATTGTTGAAAATCGATTTTCTAAGCAGATCGGAACCGATCGTGTTTCGTGTCACCCGATTGTTTAGAAAAAAGAACTGTGTCACTGTTCGTTTTTACGCTCGAGCGAAATGTAAAGTTAATATTAGAAGCCGATACGGGGCACTGATCGCTTTACACGGTGCGCGCGCGACTCCTGTTGCAATTAATGCTTGCAAATGGATATTTATTCCGAGAAACAGTCTATTTTCTCTCCATCGCTGCCATTCACTCGCAACCGTTCCTGCTCCTTTCTCCACGTCTAATAAGAGCCTTCCTTTCATAGTGCAATTGTCGCGGCGCAATAATTCGCAATCGCGAGAATACCGTCATTGAATCGCCGTGCCGCACGAAAATGCAGCTTTCGTGCTTTTTTTCCTTCTTCGTCACAAAACGGAAAAATGATCGTGACCGGAAAAGACGTCAACGACACGAAAAAAATCTAGCTTATTTATTGGAGCAAATCCGATGGATCTATCATCAATACCAGAAATCTTGGAAAGATTCAGAAAGTATGCGTATTCTTTATCGTAGAAATATTAATAAAATTATATATATATTTA
Source organism: Anoplolepis gracilipes (assembly GCF_047496725.1). Lineage (NCBI taxonomy): Eukaryota > Metazoa > Arthropoda > Insecta > Hymenoptera > Formicidae > Anoplolepis > Anoplolepis gracilipes. The sequence goes on along the minus strand of NC_132978.1, from coordinate 6,800,395 downwards.
TAATAATAATAATAAATTTGATATTGAATTTTATAATGCTCAAGTTAAAATATGATAATAAAATAGGCAGGCGCTAAATATAAAAAAAATTACCTCAACACGCAACGAATCAAGTCCAAATACATATTATTAGTGGTAATTTATGTATCAAAAAAATTAGTAATGCAAAGAATCTTTCCTCATTCAATTATCATTTTTTCAAAATGCCGCCATTTTTAATATAATTCCAACAAATTATAGTGTAGATTATCTAATTTCTTAAATAATAGATTATTTCGACGAGTAATTTTGATATAATATTTGATTGCTTAATCTTTATAGATAATTATAGCAAGCCATTAAAATAAGACTTGACACGTAGGCGGTACCTTATACCTTAATCTTCCGTAAGGATTTGTAAGGATTCCTCGGCTTTACAGACACGAGGTAAATCAGGCGATATAACAAATGCCAAGCAAATATCAAACTGGCTTAGATTGACAGTCTAGTGGGTTCGCGTTGCAAATGTCAAGCCGCGATTAGAGGCCGTGTAACCTCTATAAATCTCTTGCCGATTACCCGAAACTGCCTTTGTACGAACAAAAGGAGAGACGTAAAAACGGGGCACGTACATACATAGCACACATGTGCACGTGCACAAATGGAACTAATCAAGGTAAACGACGCGTGCGTCATTGTAAATCTTTCGGATGAAATGTTTCATTACATTGCATTAACGAGCTTTCATTCATTTATCGATTGTTGCTTGAACGACATAAAATCGCACGCCACCGTTAATTAAATATTGTTTTTATTTACTTTTAAAAATACTTAATAATAAATACTTGAAATATTTAAATATTTTCTTAAAAATTTAATTCATTTTTAGTTCATTATAAATAACTCATTTTTCAAATTTAAATAAAAAATTTCTCTATATACATATATGTATATAGAGTATAGTATACGTAGATTTAGAATTATTATATGTATATCTATAGTACATATAATGTAGAAATCATAAATCTAAAAAGTATCTAAATATGTATATTTATATAATAAAATTAATGCAAAAAAATTATTATATTTTTATATATACTATATATAGTTTTTTATTGGAAAAGCTTAAATGTGTGTGTCTGTGCATAACTTTCTTATATAAAATTAAAAAATTTATCAAAAGTTAATTTTAAAATTATAATTATATTTTTATATAAATTTTTATGAAAATGTTGTTATCCTAAAAATAAATATTCAATAATTTAATAAACCATGTAATATTCTTCAATGTAATAAAACAATTCTAGAAAATGTATTAATTTATCTTCTTTAAAAAATAAAATTTTAATCTCTTTATTTCGTTGAAGTAATTATAAGAAAAATAAACAAAGAAATAAGAAATAGTTAATATCAAAAATAAAATTAATAAAAATATATAAGAGAGTTTATTTTTGTTAAAAAAATTATTTTTATAATTTTCTATAATTTAACAAGTTTTTTTTGCATAAAATCCAAATAAGAATGGAATAAAGCTAATAAAGCTAATCTTAAAATATAAAATTATCATAGTAAATAAAAACTTATAGTAAATAAAAACTTAAGTTTCAAAATGAAATGTCTGTTAAATTTTAATTAACTCAATATAGATTAATCAATTATCATTAATCTAATTGTAAGTTTATTCTGATAAAGTAAAAAAAGATATAATTTTGTTTTCTTCTATTTGTTATAGATCCATTAAATTATTGTCTCAATATCTTATCAAAAATAAAAATATTAAAAATACATAAAATAATTTTATTACATAATAATAATATATTACTGTAATATTTTTGTAAACTATTGTTGTTTTGAAAAAGAGATTTTTAATACCTAATAAAAATATGTAAAATTTTATATTTTTATATATTTAGAACAGAATTTAAATTTCTAAAGGCATCTGTCCGTTACCTATTTACTTGTCAGTTTTAATCTTCTTTAAAGAAAATGATTGATAGCTTATAAAAATGAAGTCAACGAACTTCGGCACTTAAACACTCGCATTCAAGTCTCCTAAAATTCGCGGCATGTACGAGAAAAAAAAACGTATTCATAAATTATACTTAACTGACAATAAAATAAGTTAAAAGTTGAATAACTTGTTGTGCCGCTAATGTACGATACGTGTAATGTTCGCAAAATATCCTATAGTTATGCCCGAGTTTAAAATGGCTACAGATATAGATAAATATAATCATATACAAACTGCCTCATATAATGTCATATTTTAACAACATATTTTTAGGTTAATTAGAATTGAAAATCGTAATATTATAAAATCGCGATATTTTTTAAATTTTAAACGTTCAAACATTATTAATATCGTGAATATCACGAAAATCCTTGAATATTAATATCGTGAACTATAACATATTATACAATAATACAAGTTATGTATATAAATGTACATAAATATATATATATATATATATATATATATATATAATGTACATAATTATGTACATATATAAATATAATACATAAGAGAATTATTAATATTTTCTGAATCGATGCTCACTTTATGATGATCAATTGATGAAGATATAAAACGATAATGATTATAAAAAAAGAAGGAAAAAAATTAAAAAAAAGAAAAAGATGAGAATTCGATATATATTATTAAACGTGTCTTGCAATCATTAATCCATTCATCGACAGCAAAACAAGACTGCTCTATTCGTTTTTTACTTACACAAGCATTTACTCGCTCGAATGCACCCGAGACATCATTGTGAACATTATGATACTTTACGTAATACCTAGAAAGTCTGTTTTTATATATATATATATTTGTTAAAAAAATATGTGCATATGTATCATAAATAAATTATACAATTAATGAGATCAGTTACTGTTACGGTATTATCGTTATTGCAAAATCACATATAATGATAAAAATTACTCCGATAATCGTAAGGCTAATATGTAATATAATTCAACAAAAAATAAGTTACTTTTAATCAGAATTATTTTTAAAATCGTAATCAGAATTATTTTTAAAGTCGTAATCAAAATTATTTTTAAAATCGTCTTGCATAAAACATGTTCCATAGACAGTGACGATCATTGAGTGCGAAAGATATATTAAACATTTTTTTCTGTATTTTATTATTTAATATTTAATTATTATTTTGCATATTAACATATGATTTTATTATATCATTTATATTTTATTATTTTAGCTTCTATATTATTTTTTATATGTTTTAATAAAGTGTGCAATTTTTTAATTTAATCAAGGCACATCGTAAAATCTACAAAAAAATTTAAAATTTTTTTAATTTACACAGCTTTGTTTGAAATATGTTTTAACGCGTCAAAATAATGACGTGTTATCAATGTTTTCTATAATTTGAATAAGAATATCTATATAAAATATATAAAATAAATGCTTAATATTTTTCTTCATCTAAATTATCAAAATATATTATCGGCATGTTAGGAAAAATTTTTGATTTTAAAAAATAACTTATAAATGATAGTATGAAATATACTACATATTGCTTTTATGTTCTAAACTAATAATAATGTTACATGTTTTTATCCTTATCTAGACCATTTCGAGATTATCTACGCGAAACATCGCGCGTTTTATAAATCGCAATAATAAAGATGAGCTAACGTCCTCTTTCGTAAATAGTATTGCACTTTATACTTGTAACGACTTGGTGAACGTACGTGTTCTGCCATCTGCGGTTGCCAGCGACAATGATCACCGGATGGTCACAATCCGCTTTACCGACATATATTTCATATTCTTGACAAGATCCACGTTTCTTTACTAACAATGCCAATTATCGATCATGTTAGATAATAACATATATATACTTACAATTAGATCAAGCATTCATATAATTTTCCTATAAAAATTGTGAAGTTGACAAACTGTATGACAAGAGGCATCTTCGAATATCCTCTTTTCATTTTAGTTAATGCTGGTTACTTTTAAATTGATAATTAAATTGATAATTACCGTAGGAAAAAGAGAGGAGAATACTCGAAAATGATTCTAAGTTTTTTGTCTCTCTAGTTTTTCTCTATTAACTAATTTTAGCTTCATTTTAAAAATTGAATGCTTGGTCTATGTATATATGTCTAATAAATAGTGTAATTTATTACACGTCACATTGCGCAATATAAACAAACGAAAAACTTTTTAAAGATTATGCACATACTTTATAAATCTTGATTAATATAGATCTCTCTCACAATTAAATTAAAAAGAGTTAAAAATATATAAAAATAAAAAATATCAACTCTTCTTACGTCTATTTAAATTTGCAAATAACAAACAATAATTCCTAAATAAATAAATAAATTCCTAGAAATTAAACAACATATAATATATAATATATAAATAAAACATTCTTCATATATTGATTTATTAAGGAAAAATCGACTTCAAGTTAATAAATAATGACAATACATCTGAAACACCTTCGATCTATGTTATTAATACGTTTTTATCGAATAGCAAATTTCTTTTCCGGGAACACAATACATCACAATAAATTTACATCATGTCCTGTCAATCTGTCTGTGTCTGTCGGATCCGTCAACGAGCCAACAGCCAAAGAGCAGCAAGTACGGTGTGTTGATCTGTGCACAGGCCACGGGCCAAGTAACAGTAAACTTTGTATCGCACGCGCCCCTTCTCTCGCTCCTACATACTTGTTTCTATGCTCGCTATCGAAACATTGTTCGCGTCCCTCCCCCGCATCCTTTGAGCATATCCTATCGTCATCAACGTTTTCATATTTTAGACCGCCGTTGGACTATTAACCTCTTGAGTCACAGCGGGTCACCCAGAGACTTTTTTTTCATAGTTTTTTATTGTTTTAACTACTTTTTTATCAACAAATACCGGATTTTTTGTTTCTACAAAGTCTCTAGAACATCAATAAGTGTAAAAAAAATATGAACAGTTATTAATTGTTAATTGCAAAAATACCATATATAAACAAAGTCAAAATTAGTACTTTTTTACGAAAAAATGCATTTTCTACTAATCTATTATGACAATAAATACGGCAACTTTTTTATAATCTTAGTACACTCTCTAAAGTATTTTTCAGAATTTTTTTAGAATTTCCTACCGTGTTTTTTTTTGTTAAATCCTCTTTTTTTGATAAAAAATATATAAAAAACAATATTTTCTATTCTAAATTGAAAGTAACAGTTGTAGTCTTTTATAAATTTTTTCTCTGAAGATTTTTTTATATCGCAGAATCTGAATCTAAAGGTAAAAAAATTTAATTTCCAAAATTTAATATAGGGATCCAATATGGCGGAAGTAAAATTTCGTCTGCCATATTGGATTCGCCATCTTGAATTTTGAAAATCTGACAACGGATTCGTAATCAGCGATCCCAAAAACCCTTATATACCAAATTTTATAAAATACTGACAACTAGAAAAATTCGTGACTCAAAGGGTTAATTTATAATATAATATTACTGCGAGTTAATATTTTCAAGTGTTAAATCAATCAGATTTTACTTCGAATTTTTAATTCGAATCTTTATGTTTCTACGAGTTTTGTCGCTTTAATATGCTTCAATTGATATTTTTATTCTTTAAGTCACGTGGTAGAGAAAGAGGAAATATTTCGATTCATGAGTTTCATGTCAAATGATGATTATTAAATATTTATTAATGATAAATATTACTTTCGAAAAATTTGACGTGAAAAATTTAATGTACGATAAATTCTAAAATCGCATATAATTAAAATGAAACATTTCTTGCGATAGGAATTTAATTACTCACTAATAATAAATTTCTTCTCAAAATAAACTTATTGACTCTTTAACAACAATCCAACGTTAACGACGAAACTATAATAGACGTGTTTTAAATAGTTCGAAAATTGAGTCAGAGTGACTACAACAAAGAACGTGATTTTGCGAAGTGCGACTCGAAACGATACAAACCGAGTATATTGTTTTAAACAGTTGTCGTCCGTCATGAAGCCCACAATAATAGCCACCGACGGAGATTCATCGTCGAGAGAGCAGACGGAAATAATGGTGGTGCGGGCAACGCACGAGACAGAGAGAGAGAGAGAGAGAGAGAGAGAGAGAGAGAGAGAGAAATTGAAACAAACGGAGAGAACACCGTAAAAGGGACACATTCCCGTGTTCGACTTTGTTCCCTTTCCTACTCCTTTTCATCCTCTCACAATATCCTCTTCTCCCCTCCCATTTTCATTGTCTTATATTTTGCAGGACGCCCCGCTCTTGTATGCGACAGATTTGTAAACGTGTCACGATCCAAAAATATCTCCCGTTAGACGCGATGATAAACTCGGATTTCCCAGAATATAATCATTATTCCCTCTTATTCATTGTATGTTTGCTCATTTTTCGTTCTTTAAATTTAAAAGATGAATAAAAATAAAATTTAAAAGATGAATAAAAATAAATTTTTTTAAAGAGAGTTATACATCAATAATATTATATAAAATAATAATAATATAGTGTAAAAATAGTACAGTGATAAATGTGATTATTAATTATTAAATGGATCAGTCATAATAGTAATTTTATATGTCAGTATAATAATCATATGATCAATTGGTTACTATGAAATCATAATCATATCTATTATTACGTTAGTTATTAATTATTATTAATAATATTAATAATTTACGGTCTAAATTAATTACCGCAAATATTACTTACTTTAGAGTAATTTTGATGTAACAATGTTGCAAAATATAATAATCAGTTTTTATTATCGAGAAAATTATATAAAACTTTAAAAATGTAGTTTTCACATATATATTAATAATAAAATTATTATACTCCGATCGTTTGGAAAACGATATGGAGGATAGTCATAAATTATATAGCATGTCGTATTCATGTCAAGTAAAAAAATAAGAATGACAAAATATATAATATTTAAAAGATATTATAGAGAAAACTTTAAATGCGCAATACAATAATAAGTTCAGTTCGGCTTTATCAAAACATTGGATAATGAACGAAATATCAATGTAGCCACGCACAAACCGCAAAGAGCTTCCTATTAACAGTTTCTCTCATTGGCGAATTCACATCTTTATTGCTTGTAACGTTATTATGACCATGAAAAAGCGCGCACTTCTACCTTATAGTGAGAATTTTAATAACTATACGTGTTCTATTTCTCTCTACATTTTTTTACGCCAGACTATAACGAAGACATCCACGTGTTAAATAAAAGTAGACACAATTCCGCGCACGCGCGGATGTTACAGCTTTTTCGGTCGAGCGACGACCTTAAAAAATTCCCGTTATAAGCTAAGTGCACTCGCATCCGAAGTGATAAAATGCAACTCGACTGCACGCGAATCATATCACGCAATCAACATAAGCAATTGTTCTCACGTCTCGATTCGTTGGCAGTGCATGCGCAAAAGATTACCATCTCATATAGTAGAAGAGATTAATGGATTTTTATCGGATTCGCCACCTGTTGCAGAAATTCGGTTGATTTATTGATTGCCGACTGATTTACGACGGTCACATTAGTCAATATTCGAAGGATGCCTTTTCCTTTCTTTTTTTTTTATTACGTGCAGTGAGACAAATGGCGAAAACGATAAAAAAAATATATAATAAATAAAGAGATATGTCTTTTATGCACTTACCTTTGTCTGTTGACACTCCTCCGCGCTGCTCCTCTCTCCATGTTTGTCAAACACGGCGAAGCGATTCTAAAAACGAAAAACAAACTCTAATTATTTCACTATGATATCACAATGAAAATATCGTATGTTAAAGCGAAACGCTTCATTCGATCCCGATGAGTAATGTCAGCGAGTAATCTTGATGCCGCGAGCGAATCATAAACGCGTCTCGACTTTCCGAGCGAGATACCAGCGAATTATTCGCGGATTATTTTACCAGCTGGAATATGTATGTATGTATGTATGTATGTATGTATGTATGCACGCGTGTACTTTTACCGCGCGCGAGAGCGTGCGCTAAGCGTGACGTAAGGAATGAAAGTCGATGACAGACTGTCACTACGGCGGCGAGATTGCGATTTTTTGGCGAACAGAGAAAGTTCACAGAGTAGCTGGCGAGAAGATCACTCTTCCCTCTCTTACCCCGATTCTAGTCCGCAAGGTTGACACGATCGAGGATACGAGCAACACCCGATTAAGCATCTTCCGCACCGATTTCGGGCGACCTGTATCCCGTTTATCCCGGTTCATTTCGGGGGAAAAAATTTTATAAACTATTTATATACAACACTCGCGTGTTCCCTCGCTAACGTTACATTAAAAAAAAAAAAAAAAAAAAAAAAAAATGGAGGATGATAAATAGCGCGGCTGCCGACGACATGGACGGCCAGAATTGCACTCTGACTATAGCACAATCGTATCGCACGAGGCGATACTAGACAGCTGTGGATCGAAACTAACACACCAATGCCAATACCGCGAGGAAAAAGCACGCTCTCGCGTCGCACACTTTATCTCACCTCGGTGGTTTCCTGCTGATACCGCTCGCCGGCACTCTGAAACGCAAAAGCGAAACGTGACGTCACTTATACACCGAGCGTGTAATATATTAGAAAAAAAATGGGTGAAACGCGCGGTAATTATGCGCATCGGGGGCTATCACTGCGCGCCGTGCTTTCTGTCTTTATTAAAGAGCGCCGGCTTTCTTTCGCACCTGGATCTTCGCGCGCATTTTCGAAATCTCGCGCGATTCGCCGCCAGACGAAAAAAAAAAACCAAGTTTCTTTTTACTTTATAATTTAACAAATAATAACGAGAAATGTGTATAAATTAAAAACCTACTTATACCCGCACAAATAGCATTAAACGTATAATGATAATAATAAGAGAGATTTTGTAGTTCAGTAAATGATAATTAAACGTTGAAAACATTGTAGAATGATAATAAAATGGTTCTTTAAAAAAATATATATAATTGGAGAGAAGAGAAATATTTTAAGCAAAAGGTTTGCCTGATAAAGAAGACACAGTCAAGCTGCATGTATCTGTCGTTCAAGAGAGCAACAGGTCGGCAAAGATTGTGACTTGCACTTTTAATCTCACGAATTAATTTAGATACTTACATGGGCTAAATTGGCCGTCTCTGACGAGGTCGCGGAGGCCAGTTGGTTCCGGTTCTCTATAACCGTCTTGATTTGTTCGAATACCTACAAACATATCATGTGTAAGTGGTCAATAGTTACACACGTGTTATTATACGCGACTGTGCCATTTGACAAAATTATTATTTCACATGAAAATGTCGTTCGAGAAAGGTGCGGCACTTTCCATTTCTTTCTTATCTTCTTGATGACATTTGTACGAAAAAATTCCGGCGTATTTAAAAAAACAGAAATTTTCTTTGTAGTATATATGTTTAGCATACGCATAAAACACAATATATTTTAGTACTCTATCAAAGGCAGAAAATATGTTTTTGACAAAAAAAAAAAAGAAAAAAAAATACGACAATAAAGATTGTTACGCGTCTCGCGTGAAATATTTATCGTTAAAAGCATCGACAACAGCCGTAAATTTTACGAGCGTCGATTTACGAGCTTTAAAAGTATGTTAAAAGCTTCCGCGAATTTACCCGCAGGGATATCCGGTGCCTTTGTGCAGCGTGATAATTGTACTCCTTATGTTCGATGATCTCGTTACTCTTCCTAGCCTGCCTCCGCTGGAAAAAGACAAAAGAAAAATGTTCGTAAAATGAAATCGAGTCCTCTCTCGTAAGTTTTGCGTGCCAAGATTTTCCACAAACGTGAAAACTATTCGAGAAGACTTTCCTCACAAGTATCAGGACGGAACGTGATCTTCTCATTTTTTTTCTCTCGAAAATAGAAAGGATCGTCCTACATTTCGTGGCATTCCGATACGAGTCATCCGATAATTATTGCAATAATTGCAGTCGTTGAGGTGCATTTCAGATATAATTATCGCCGATAGTAATCAAAATATAAAATATACACGGCGATTAAATAAAATGACCGATGTAAATACAATATTTGCAAAAGTTGAGGCTTATAAAAAAATTCTTTATACAAAATATATTTGATACGAAAGGGGATGTTGTTGCATAATAAAAAAGAATTTTTTTCTGTAGAGAAATATTGCTCGAAATCGATTTATATAAAAAATCAGAACGATTCCATTAAAAAAAATTAGGTTAATCTTGAGATCTCCTTAATGCCTCTACCTACAAAAAAAAATCGTTTACATCATACGACGTCTTCCTCTCTGTATCGAATATATTTTTTTATATATTCTCAACTTTTGCAAATATTTACATCGGTCATTTATTTAAATCACCTTTATAATTTGCCCAATTATAAATTTCTAATATAATATGCGAAATAGAATTTATCATATAAATTACACTTTCTAGAATCAAATTAATACTTATATCAAGATTGTACAAAGATATATATTAGATAAATTTGGTATCATCGTCGAAGTATGAAATATAATTTACCAGTATAAAAATTTGATGAATACAAAATAGACCCTCTTCTCCCTCCCTCCTCCTTCTTTCTCCTCTCTAGCTAATAAATTGTTTTGCAGAATAGAACCAACATTTGTCATATATGAATAAGTCTATAAATCAGATATTGCCTATAAAAAATTCTCTGATCTTCCAAGTTTTTTTTGTTCAAAATTCCAGATAAGGAGAATATTTTCAGAGATATTTTGGAAGTAAATTTCTAAAATAAGTCTTTTGTCGTGTGCGTTTTCTAATGCGTTTCATTCATACAAAGGAAAGATAAAAGAACTCGAGTTTCAAGTGCTAGATTAAGACGCAAAAAAATAGTATAATTTATAAAATAATATCTTTAACTTTTAACATTTTTATTTTTTATCGCTAAAAATTACAATAAAAAATATCTACATATTCTATCTGTTAAGATATTGAATATAGGTATAAACAAAGATAAATATATTATATTTATAATATATCTTAGATACATATAATTGACAACTTGGTCAATCGGTGAATTGGCGATTGCTTATAAGAAAAATTATCGAAAAGAGAATTGCATTTAAAAAATTTTTTCTAAATCTCAATAAAATTTTATAAGAATTCTCTGATTCCGTGTTTTCTAGAGAATAGACATCTTGTATTAATAACTACACTATTCTAGATAGTAATAATATTTTAAAATAACTGTTAAACGAGACATGTGCTACATCGAGTATATAAACAATAAATAAAAAAGATGATAATTCCTATTTGCGCGAAAGGAATATCAATGAAGGAAAGTAACGGTATTCGATGAGAGAAAGAAAAAGAAAGTAATTCGCACGCTTGTTCGAGGAAATGCAAAAAGCTGTTGAGTGTGAGTTAATTAGCCTCGTTCAATTACGTCTCTCTGCGAAGAGCATTATCGTCATTTTTATGCAACTCCGTGTTAACTCCGGTGATTGTTCTAGTCATACACATATACATATACGTATGTGCGTACGTGTGCGCGCTTGAAAAATCACAAGACAAGTCACGAGTCAATCGTGGACATGTGTAATCGCGTAACTCGATTCGCGCGTGCTTAGAATGCTGTGCTAGAATGCTGTGCGACCCTCTCCTGAGATGTCAGCGAGATGAGACGAGAGAGAGGAGAGAGAGAGAGAGAGAGAGAGAGAGAGAAGAGAGAGAGAGAGAGAGAGAGAGAGAGAGAGAGAGAGAGAGAGAGAGGAGCATCGCCGTTTTTGCGGCCGTTCACGCTTCACGCAGGAGCGAGCACGACTCGCGAATCTCCGTATATATACTCGTGTATATAATTCGCGAACATGTAAATGATACTAGAAAATACATACTCGTGCACTTGCATCACAATTAACGAGCTCTTAAAGATTATTCGAATGTTGCCGCGAGTTTCACTGGCTGATAGAAAGGAAAACTTTACAAGTCTCTCGCGTTGCATTTCTTATGAATGATATTATCAGAGATGTTCAAAATGGGTATCTAAACTCATTTGAAATACAAAATACAAAATAGTTGGAATCTTTCCATTTGAAAATATAAAATGTAAAATGATTTTCAGACACCCATTTGAAATAGGAAATGGAAAATAGGCATTTATAAAATGGTTTTCTAAAATAAAAATGGTCTTTTATATATATATATAAAATCTCTATATTTTTTTTATTTATTTATACATATATATATATATTTTATATTAATTTTTTTAATAAACTTTTAATAAACATTTTTATATTAATTTTTTTAATAAACTTTTTTATATTAATTTTTTTAATAAACTTTTAATAAACTTAAAAACATCGATTGGTTGTAGAATAGAGAATTTCTAGAGACTCAAGAATTTTCTTCCCTACAGCCAATCGACACGCTAGAAAAATTTATCCTGCAATATCAGTTTTTTAGGCCTCTTGCCCATAGGAAATGCACGCGGCAAAACGCGACGCAGTAGCCAATGAACGCTAAGAAAACGCCACGTTGATTAAATTTTTAGTAATTTAGTAGTATTGTTTATAAAAAATGCATTTGAAATAGAAAATGGATAATAAAACCTATTTAAATGGAAATGTAAAATAGGTTTTAAAACAATATATTTTAAATATAAAATACAAAATAGGCATTTTACATTTTGTATTTCCATTTTAAATGCACATCCAATCGATCTATTAATCACTTGAATAATCGTTTTAATTTCTTATAATGACGGCGAAATATATAATTGAGCTATTGTATATAAATATAACGTAAACTTAGAAATTTATTTAAAAATTTGAAAAAAGAATAACATCTTTTTTTCCCTTAATTTCGCGAGAATTTAATCAATTTCATTTTCAATATCTTTCTAAAAGATATTTTTGTGTGTTTCAAGTTTCGATTTAAATAAATGATCTATCCGGTCTCTATGATATATCCCTTGAGAAATACGCTCTAAAAGCAGCTCGAACATTTGTGAACATCTGTGACATCTGAATACGAGAATAAAGTACTAACCTCGAGCGTCGTCAAGCTGGCCAGTGAGGAAAGAGGCCGTGTATGAGGAACTTCTCCCGGGAAAACGCTATCATGAGACACTGACAACTTGCCGGCGCCTCCTCGTAACTTGACGAAATTATCTTCCATTCCTCCTCTCCGAAGGAATACGCTAGAGAAGATTCAACAAAAAATACAAAAAGTTTTATTTTTGATTTTTTAAAACATTATTTATGCATAAGAATATAAATTATTGTTATAAATTAAATTATTGAAATTTGCACCCAACGTCTATGGTAAAATATATAAATGTGTACAAATATTCCAAATTTCATATAAATAATTATAATGTAAAATGTCAATGAAAAATACAAAGACACATATAATATAATCAAAGTTATAATATATTCCATATATTCTCTCTATATGCATTTGCACAACAAAAAACTCTACATTTATCGCAGAAAAATTGAAAGAAAAAGCAGGCATAACGTTTAGCACAAAATTTATTTGCTATTGATACTTGTAATCAAGGCAATGATTTATCAGGAGTAACAACGTAACACGAGGAGCAATACACGTCAACGATGACAGATAATTGTATCGTCTTTATATAAAGTTCTATACACCAAGATCGCTTGAGCAAAAGCAAATCGCGTCGTCATTGTATTCGAATACATTATATATCGCACAACGTAAATCATACAATCACGTATAAGATGCCCTTTCTTACTACTACGTAAGCTACGAGATATACTACAATGCTAACAATAAGAATAAAAATTGAAAGACGAGAAAACGAGGTCACAAATTGTAAATTAATAATGAATTGGATACTACGATTCAATTTGTATTCTGAGAAAAATATGAAATTATGTTTATTGTTATGTATTATGTCTTTTCTTAAAGATATTATTATTGTTATTATATATCATCTTAAAAAAATATATATTATAAAATTGAGAGAAATAAACTAGTACTAGTATAAAAAGTATTAAAAATGGATTAAAAGAGAAATTGTGTATATCAAAAATAATAATAAATTCTTATCAGCAGAATATTATATTTTATTAACTTTCATTAATGCAAGTTCTGATATTATTAAATGTATGTATATCAAATTATATAGCTTAAACTATTGTTAGTTTAATTTTCAAACTTAAACAATAGCTTAAACTATTGTTAGTTTAATTTTCAAACTTAAACAAAGACAATATTGATCTCTCCACAACTTTTTCATCTTAAATCGTTTTACAACTAAAGCATTAGAAGCTGATTAACTAATTACTATCAGTAGCATATTGGCATGATTATTATCTGTTTGTTAAAATCATTTTTTAAGATAATTATTACGATTTTCTTTGAAATTTAAGCGACTGCCATATAATTCAATGCTCTACTGATGCCAAAATACATATTGTAATATTTACTGCTTAAACAATCGGCGTGTTTTGATAAAACTGCGTCTTTTTGGCGATCGGATATATCGTCCACTGAAAAGATAACACAGATTTCGCATTGTCGCAAACATTGACATTTCAATGACTATATTATTCCGATTTTAATCTATAATAAATAAAGATTCATAAAAAGAAACGCCTCACGTCCACTTGAAATAATTTTTATCTTGAAAGTAGTTTCAAAAAAATAAAATATATACGTATATATAGAAAAGATAAAAACCGTGTCATCAATAAATATTTTCAAAAATAGTGATGACATAAAGATGTTATTAGGCAATGTTGAAATTTTTTAAAGAACACTTTTCGAATACATTTACTGTTCTGTGCACCAAGAAATATTGAACTTAACAGAATTTTTGTTTAAATTAGAATCATATACATATAGTATAATTACGATTTATTTTTAAATGAATATTGATATATTGATTATTCAATGCTAATTAAAATTAAAAACAGAGAAAAAGCGATTATATTATTAAGGATAAAATTTTTTTGATAATTTAAACAAAAATTCAAGAGGTGTATATGTTTTCTATATAATATAATTTTATTTAAGAAAACATTTCTTCATATTATCCATATTTTTGAGAATATTCTGCTGTCGTGCTTTTTAGATTTTTCATCCTGTATCGGTCCAAGCTTTATATATATCCTTTTCTGTATATATATATATATATATATATATATATATATATATATATATAAATTATTCTTAATAATTTAAATGGTAATTTAAAATATTATATTTTACATAATAATTTTCGAGATTATATTATAATAGAAGGATTATTTTTTCTTATAAAATAATGCTAAATGGTATCTATATTTTTCATTTTTATTGTCAAAAACCATTCAGCATTATTTTATAAGAAAAAATAATCCTCCTATAATAATATAATCTCGAAAATTATTATGTAAAATATAATATTTTAAATTACCATTTAAATTATTAAGAATAATTAATATATATATACAGAAAAGGATATATACATAAATGTCATCTGATTGAGTACTAAACATGATTGGTTCAATATCGAATAGTGGGTGATGGGAAATGAAGTTGTCAGAGGTGCGTGACACTATTGAAATGTTATTTATATACACGTAATATTAATGTACACGTATTGACAATCTAGGGTTAAATAGGTTCTAAACAATTACTGTTGAGATTGAAAGGAGACGTTTCCTACCTTTCCCGGTCGCAGGCATCGGTGAGAAGCTCGCTGGCACTTCTGCTGCGAGCTTCTTCGGGGCGTCCCGCAGGATGCCTCATCGTGATCTCCTCCCGCGGGAGGCGCGCCAATTCAGCATCCCGATCACCTGAATTGGAAACGAGACGCGCGTCGGCGGCACCGCGGCTTTTCCGTCGGAAAATCTTCCGGAGACCACGTAGGGGATGAAAACGGCGTTTCTTTGGTTCTGCAAGCGAAATTACGCAACTTAATACATACCAAATTATAATATAAATTTAATGCAATAATTATAAAAGTATACAATTACAATCATTATTACAATAATCATAAGAGTATTATTTAAAGTAAATATTTGAAATTTCAATTTTTTGTGTAAGTAAAATAATGTAACAGTAAATAACTTATAAATTAAAATTTTTAAATATCCATGCTAAAAGATATTAAAAGGAATATTTAGCGCAACACGTGCGCGCGTATTATACCATCGGCCATATGTCAAAATTACGAATGTGCAAATTTTGCGATTCTTCACTAATGTCATTTTGTTACCCAATTTTGGACAAGGATTCTATTCAGAGACAGGAATGCAATAGTAATAGCAAATCACGTCAAACTTGAGCTATCAATTTATAAAAGTAATGAATATATATTTGTTGGAGCAAATTAAATTTTCAAATTGCAATAATTCAGAACAAAATTACACATTCGAAGTTTGACATAAGAGCGACAATATGTAATCCATATCTGCATTATTATTATCAATATTGACAATTTTAATCCTTATGAGATAGGCAACGACCGGGCAATATTTACCGAGAAAGTCTTCGAGCGACTCGAGAGAAGACATCCTATCATAGCCTATTATTGGAATTCACATATTCCGTTTACACTATTACGCGCTTGACTGACCTTACGAATTCAATAACACACGATATACATGGGAACGGTGTTATGACGTGATAAGATTAGACATTCAGTCCCCGATAACTCTATCGGTCGACATATCACGAGCTGGAAGAGCCTCTCCTTATAAGGTATGGGCCTAGCGTCGCACCAGTATTCAATCTCTCTCTTTAATGGTTCTCTCCCTCCCACCATCTGACCCGTCTCTATCCTTCTTTCTTACGAGCAGACTGACTTTATCACTTGACGTGACGCATCCGCCGATATTTCTCGAGAGAACTACTCGACGTCTTTGACGCTAATGCGCACAGAAATTTGGGACTCTTAAGTAGGTACATGAATAGACGAGAAATGTGATAGGCCAGAAAACTAAATGCGATCGTCGTTTAAAAATAGCTGTATTACATCAACTGATAAACTAACATAGTAAAAAATAATTAAATGCGTGATAAATATTTATATAGAGAAATAATGAAATCGAGGAACTAATATAACGAGAGAAAAGTAGCGAATGAATAGAATAAATAAAATAAAAAAAGTATTATTTTTCTTGAAATTATCAAAATAATAGTGCGTGGCTCGTGATGTTTCAATAAATTTTATGATAAGAATGTAAACGACTTTATGAAAATTTTATTATTATTATTTATTTAATCCTCGTCTTACGGTTTAGGATGACTTCCGGTTACATAAATTGGATGAATTTAAATTACATTAAATTAGATTAACTTAAATTAAATTAAATCACATTACATTACATTGCAAATTTTGAAATTAAATCAAAATCAGAATCAAAATCAAAATTAAAATTAAAATTAAAATCAAAATTAGAATCAAAATTAAAATCCAAATCCAAATCAAAATCAAACTTAAAATTAAAATTAAACTCAAAATCAAAATCAAAATCAAAATCAAAATTAAAATTACAACTATAATTAATACTAAAACTAAAACTAAAACTCAATAGATAATCTGAAATAAAATAAAATAAAATGAAATAAAATGAAATAAAATAAAATGAAATGAAATGAAATGAAATAGAATAATATAACACCTCGATATCGACTATGTTACAATGCCTTTATGAAAATTATGATATTACACAATTCACATTTTTAGTATGTATTTATGATACTATCTCTTCTTATGATATAAATGTTTGTTGACTTTCAAAGAATTAAATAAATCCTAAACATTAATTAATTTTATCTAATATATTAAAAACGATCAATATTATTCAATATTTAAAATCAATCTATTCCGAGCTACTATTGCGCATCCAATTTCGACGTAGCGTAATGACGTTGCACTTAAAGTCGATCTATCACAATCTTATTTTGATACTGTATAACACTGCTATTTATAAAGTCAATCTATATAAATCTCTTGATCAAATATCAGCTTTAACGAGAGACGAGGGGGAAAGAATAAATGCTTGATCGGAAGTGATCTTTACTCTGTACTTGACACTTTCAATGCGAGTGCACTTTACACGCTTCAATGACAGCTTTGGCATCGGTGAAGCGCGAAAAATAATGCTACGCCCGAGCCGCTCGCTCACGGCTGCCTGTCGCACGTAACGAGAACATCTGTTTGTGTGATATCGAGGATTAATGCAACATGCCTCGAAGGTATTTCTGTCATCAGTCATAGAAAATTACTACACGTAAAAAACAATGGATTCTCATGACAAAAAAATGTATTCGAGAGATAAACTTTATTACAAAAATTAGAATTCTCTTTACATGTTGTCATATATAGTAGTCGAGTTACACAAAGCGTTAAAAAAATTTTTTAAATTGTCATATTAAGAAATTTTATTAAATTAGATTTTGCAATTAATCCTTAAAATTTAATTAAAGTTGTGATTAAAAACAGCACTATGGTAAAATATGTTTCATTTCCTAAAATGAAAACTTTGTTTTTCTTATTAATGCATTCTGGATTTTTCTCTAAAGTTTAAATTAATATTTAATATGCAAAAATGGCAAATTAAATTTTTTACGAGAAAAGTTTAAATTCAAGTTTAAATTCTCTCAAAAATTAATGCATCAATCAAGGAAAGGATTTCAAGTCATCAAACATCAATTGATTGAAAATTCATGAGATTTCTCTCAGCTCTTCGTATTCTTGATTAAGAAATTAATTCCCAAGTTAATTTCTCCGGTTCTTCGGAGCTTTGCAATTTACCAAGAATTAATCAAATAACAGAGGCCTGACCCGGAAATTCATCCGTAATGACACATAACCGCGTTCTTCCGAACAATGGTGCCAACGCTACTGAGCACCTGCATCGTAGAAAAAAAAAGAAATCATATAATTCGCCGCGTGTCACAATCATAACTACTGTCGTTATTTTAATCTTTGCCCGCTCTTAATTAAATGTACGCTTCTTACTACCGTTAACGATGTCCTCGATTTACCATCCTTGCTCAAGATACCGAGAACGTTCTCGTATTCGTACAGTATATATATTACGGGTTACAGACGATACCGTAACGCCAACTACTGAATAAAAAACTGATTTTTTCCAAAGATAAGTCGATTATCTTTCATTTTTATGTAAACATGATATGTAAATAAAATATTTAAAAAATTACGTAATAAATACATATTAAATAAGGTAAAAACAAATAGTAAAACTGTAATTATTTATGTGTATAAGAGAGAATACCATTCAACGTTAAAGAAACAATCTCAATTTCAACACTGCCGCGGATTTTTATAAGAAATCATCTAAATATGGAAAACGTAGATACACAAATTCGAGAAATCCGTACATTTCATCATATGCTTTGTTCATTCGCGATGTATTATAATAAAACGCATCAAAAATATTATACGATCTCAAACAAGCGCGACGAGAATCCGATTCTCGAGGAAGAAAAGCAGTTTTTCCAGCGTCACCACAAGCGTCGTATTTCTACTATCTCTTGGAATTCAACATAAAATAGTTTCCTGGGAAATTCTTTCAACTTGAAAAGGACGGATAGTCGGAAGATATGCTCGGTAATCATTAAAACTTTTTAACTATTTACTGCACTATTTATAACTAGTTATTTAATTATTATTGTATTCTATTAAAAATAAATTGTTTATCTTGCATTATTGCCACTATGCGTTATCGCAATTTCATTAATAAATAATGTTAATATCAATCATTTACAAAATTAGAAATCATAAAGAAATAATATTAAAGGCACCTCGCGATTTTATAATATCATGTTATCATAATTATATATGAAAATTACGTAATATTTATTACGTAATGTAATATGTAATTTTTTAAATATTTAATTATGTATTATGTATGATATGTTTATTACATTGTATAAATAAATCGATTTTTCAAACTTTCTCCAGAATAAATACTTTCCAGCATAAATACGTGACGTTGAAGTATGCTATTGTAAAAGTTCTCAAGTACTGACCTTTGGGCGCAGGGTCGATGCTGTGCTGAACTGTCGGGAACTCGCCGAGACCGAAAGCGCGATGCTGCTGCTGATGGTGATGATGATGATGATAATGATGGTGCGGGTGATGGTTCTGCGGAGGCGGCGAGGCCTCCCTGACGCAACCCATCAGGCTAAGGGCACCGCCAACACCTCCGCCGCCGGGGGCGGTGCTCGTCGACATCGTCCTACTGCTCTGAAACACCCCGAAGAGCCAGGCTGCAACGTAGGACTCTCTCACACGCTGGTACCATGCCGAAAAAAACCAGCTCTCCGACCTTTTGCAGCTCTTCCAGCCATCCATCTTTCCTTGAGAGCTCTCGTCTCTCTCTCTCCCTCTCTCTCTTTCTCTCAAATTCACGTAATAGATGTGGCTATTTAAGGCGCGACGGAAAAAAAAAATATTTAACTTTTTCAGTTCTTTTGCCACTTTTTCTTGCGTGCGAATGGAAATGAGAACGGAGGCGTGGTCTTGTTGCAGACGCCAGGTCGACACAATTCGGAGTGATATTGATTTTGTATCAGCTGACCTTACTTTCGTCTCTCACGGCGACCTTGCGCAACTTAATTTGATGTGAATGATACCCCACGGTTAGCGTACTATAATTTATGATAGTTCTAATGATTGAATGTTGGGTGTGTAAGTGTATATGTCAAAAAAAAAGTACGAGATCGATTCAATTAATTTTTTAATGTGAGGAGACACACACAAAAAAACTTCTCAAAAATTATTTTGAAAGACTTTTAAATACGCAAAATAGTTATAGTTATTATATTTTTGCATGTTATTTTATTCATAAGAAATCACAATTATTTATTATTATTATTTGACGCTGTTAACAGTGTAATTAATATCCTTGATTAAATCAGATAATTTTAAGTTTATATTTTGTTGTCAATTTTATTTATTATACCGTTTATTAGCGGCTTTTAGTTTATCAGTTATCAGTTAATTTAAAATATTAATTATAATTAGATCTTTATTCATATGTTTTTCAATTCTACGCATATTTTTATTTCATACTTTTATTTTCTCCACTATTTGTGTTCACCGATTAATATACATCTATTATCACACAATACAATAAAAACGAGATCAAAGAAAACGCAGAAAACGTCACCTCGCTGATACGCGTGCACTTTTCGCAGAAATTAAGTTTGCACACTCGAGTTTTGTTTTGTTTTTTTTTTTTTTTCTCTAAAACGGATCGCGTGTTGGGACGCGAAACAAGTACGCGGAAGGAATTCCTCGTGCGGAATGTCGCCTTTAACGAATCGTAGACGGGAAGAAGAAGGAGAAGATGCGGAATGCATCAAACGCACCGCGGTCTTCTGTCAGCTCTTTCTGTCTGTCTGTCTGTCTGTCTGTCTGTCTGTCTCTCTCTCTCTCTCTCTCTCTCTCTCTCTCTCTCTCTCTCTCTCTCTCTCTCTCTCTCTCTCTCTCTCTCTCTCTCTCGCGCGCGCGCGTCCAACAGGAGGGATTGAATATCAATCCCCAGTCTCTCTTCGTATGTCGACGGGCTGCCTCGTTCCTCTAGGCAATAGGGGTCAGGAGAAACGGTTACCATGGTAACTGCATCCGGCGAGGGGCTACGGTTGCATCGATTGCACCCTCTCAAGCGCGCGCGCGCGCGCGCACGCACGACCCTGACCTTCGCACAGCTGACGACGACGATGGGCCGGGAGAACGTAGGGAAGCCCGACGAGAATTAATGCTGCCGGTTCATATTAAGGTGTCGTCGTCGAATAACGCGGCGTTAAAGTGCGTCAAATAAAGTGCGATGTCATCGTTGAAAATTTACGCGTCAAACAATTATAGAATTCATTCCGGGATTTTTTACTTGTTTTATCTTAAATTTTTGAGAAATTTATGAAATAAAAGGTCTGACGTAGAATTTTACAAATACTGTGCGCACCTCGTCGTAAAGAAAGGTTTGGTAGCGCGAAAATCACGATAAGTTTATTAAGTAGTAATTATTTTCTCGATTATTTTTTACTTTACAATAAATAATAATTATTGTTTATACTAAATTATTAATAATCTTATACTTATATAATCAATTGAAGAGGCGCATAAAAAACTAAAAGGACATTGACATCGTTTTTTACATTCCTTTAATTTATTACATCAATCATAATCAAGAGGATTATTATTTTCTAATTAACGACTGAAATTATTTAAATTATGACCAATTTAATTATTTCCGCCCCACTTATTTCCTTTATTATTAATCATGATTATTGATTACTCAATAACCACAGACAGAAATTGCTAATTTGATACGTAGTAATTATTGATTTAATTATATTTCGCTCGATTGTAATAGATAATAATGCAAAGATTAACAGAAATTCCAATTCTGAGTTTTATTTTTTTATGTGATATAAAAATATATAATATATAATAATATTTTAGATTTTTTATGTGATATAAACATATTCGATATTCAATACAAAAATGAAAATTAAATTTTATTTCAATGTTTGACGTTATATGTGAAAGTTATAAAATATTGCAATTTTGAAAAACGATCATCTTCGCGTGGGTGGTGGGTGACAGTTCTCAGAAATTTAATCGCATCGTAGTTTTATCAATAAGAGCAGATGCGACCTTGACACGGCTACTCTTACAGGATAACACGTGCTTATCCGGAATTAAAATCGAAGCTCGTGCATTTAAGGAGTCATGCGTGCAAATGTCACCTGAGAATGCGGTCGGCGTAATTTTTTGCCAACTCTGAGAGATACTTCGGTATAAAAATTTATATATTATATAAAATATACGACGAATTAGAACGGATATGCGCGCTCAATTCAATGATCGTAAATCAGCTTCGGAATAAGATAACAGACTTAACTATATCGTGTCCATTTTTTACATTAAAATATTATATTTAATAATTTTTAATATAATATATTTTTTACATTAATATATAATACTGACTCATTTAACTTTTTTCCTAAATATTTTAATTAACTTGTTTGATCCAGAAACATATTTGTTAATAAGTATTATACATTCAAACTTGAGAGTGTCTATCATGACAGACTAAATATTTTAACAAATATTTTATATGTAAACGTGTTATCAAAATTATTAAGTTAAAATTGTTAATAATTGTAATTACTCATAATTATAAAAACAATTATATCAGTGTTTTATATCTGCAAGATAATGATTTTAGAAGAGAAAAATTGGAAGAAAATATATTTTATTTAGAGTTACGATAGCTAAAAAAATAATATATAGTGATTGTTTAAGTGTTTTAAAGTGTGTAGTTATTTTTATTTTACATTAAAAAATCTTCATAACCGAGACAATAACCACATCTATTGTAGCAAATATAAAAACGCATTTCCATATTTGTGGAATGTAAATTCGGCTGAAATCGCTGCAAAAGTTCGGATGGCACGTAACCAGGAATGTATGCAGAAGCCACCAAACAGCGGCGCACAATTTTCCACTCAATACGTGGAGTAATTACGCACTTCCGGTTTCCCGGAACAATTACAGTCGAGCGACCATCCGCGACGACAATCCATCGACTCTCTTCCTCTCTTTCTCTCATCGCGATGGAATGCGAAATAATATCGGTCTTGTACACAATGCATTTCGGAGCAAAATAATGCAAACTTTTTTACGAGAGACAGCTTTTTACCTGTTGTTGCGCACTTTTGTTTTCGTAAAATGTTGCCAGGGTCTTTCTCTAAATCCTCGTCCATAAATCTTGCTCGATGGTCGCTCGATAAACCGTCAATTGATTATGTCAGACAATAATAATTATTACGGCAATTTAACATACTATTTCTGATAAAGATAATACACGTATTATTACTGTATGTCAATCATAGCAGGATCAAGTTCTAAAGTTTATGAATTGTAAGATAAATATCGCAAAAATTACATATTCATATAAATTATTTTAAAAAAATTTTATTTATTAATAGTAAATAATGATCAAATAAAATAATATAAAATATGTTCATAAAAATTAATTTTAACAAAATCAATTTTTATTCTAAAAAATAGCTAATAAATTCAAAATTAAACAATAAAAAGTAGAAAGTAAAAAGGCTAGATATTTTTCAAATTTTTCATTGCCTTCTTGTTCTGCTAGGATTAAAAGAAATACGTCAATTGATAAAGAAAAATAATTCATATCTTACCTTACAGAAAGTACGGCATGTCAGTCTGTATACACGTGTGACGAATGTCTGTAACAAAGAAACGACGTCTGTTAAAATCGAAAGTATTATGGGCGAGAAATAACAAAGAGATAAGTACGTAGAAACGATGCGAGTGTCGAGGTCACGACAGGTCAACGAATAATATCCTACTTGCGTACCGATCTTGCTTCGCGCGAACTTTACTACCTACACATTCTGCGAATCCCGGCTGACTTATGCAACATCGATATACGCGCGACATAGAACTTTTCTTGGAATTTATATCCAGCTTAAATTTCAAACGTGCCATTTCAAAGCCAGTCGATTCTAAGACACTAAATCGACCACAGAACTCGATTCAAAGCGACTATACGGCCTTCTGTACACGTGCCATTCTCTGTTCGAGATACAGAGGGAACAAACACGAAATTTTAAAATTAAATGATTGTAAAAGAAATATTTTTGACTTTTATTTTATTTCAATTTTTGTTAAAATTAATTTTTATGAACATATTGTATATTATTATTTTATTTGATCATTATTTACTATTAATAAATAAAATTTTTTTAAAATAATTTGAATATGTAATTTTTTCGATATTTTATCTTACAATTCATAAACTTTAGAACTTGATCCGCTTATGATTGACATACAGTGATAATACGTGTATTATCTTTATCAGAAATCATACGTTAAATTGCCGTAATAATTATTATTGTCTGACATAATCAATCGACGGTTTATCGAGCAAGATTTATGGACGAGAATTTAGAGAAAGACCCTGGTAACATTTTACGATATGGTTTTAATGTAATGAGATTGTATGAGAATATGTGTGTCTTTAAAGAATAAAATAAAAAATATAGAGAATAAGGCCTGTATTCTGAGCTGACATTTATCGCTAAATGTGCTTCTAAATGTCTTTTTATACATGTGTTTGTATACATCTATAGACACATGTAGCGAATGTGAGTTCGGAATACGAGCCTAAGTACTTTTTCTTCTTTCAGGAAAATAATTATATATAAAATGTATTTTTGAAAATCTGGATTTTGAGACGATAGGTAAAAAGAAAAAAAAAAGAAGTAGAGAATATTTCTTTCTGCTAAACGCAAATTGATGATGTAAAATACTATTACATTATTTACACCGCATACCACTTACGGGGTTAATGAGGTATTTCGGCGGTGAATGTTATGTGAAATAACAAGATGAAAGAAAATTACCGGCACGAGACGGGGCGGGACGAGACGAGAGGAAAGAACAAGCGGATCGCGATGAATGATGTATGTATGCATTTCGTGACTAGGATCATCGTAGATCTCTCCTCTTGCGGCCTGCCACGCCCGAGTCTCGCGACAGAATTTAAAGCTTCTATTTATAAAGAGTGAACGAACGCGATGGCAGCCCTAACACGACGCATCGGGTCAGAATGTACGCACACTTGCACGTGAGCGCGCACGCACTCGCGATACACACGCTTCCGAGTTATTCCATATCATATTAACGCAGTACGGATTCCGGCTGCTTTATTTCGAAATTAATCATCACGGAATAATTAAATGTAATATACTTTCAAAATATTAACAAAAAAATAATGTGGTAAAAGTGATACATACATATAAATCCTCAAGATTTTTTCATAGTTGAAGCCATTGTGTTTCGTAATACTTAAAAGACATCTCTTTAATAAATTGAGAATTAACTTTTAAAACATAAATACATAATGTTTTAAAATTCTTGCCTCCTATTTCACCTCTACAAATCCCTATTCTTACAAAAAAAAAAGAATATTAAATATAAATAATGAAAAAAAATTGATAACTTTAATTATTTGTAAACAGCATTATCTCTTGTAATATAATAACATTACAATTTTAATAATTTTAATATAAGTTTATTAGTTCACGAATTTTCTTTCTTTTCCTTATTTCATGTAAATTTTTATCGATAAATTTTTGCCAACATCGCTAATATTATTTTTTCTTCTTTTTTTGTGTTCTATGTGATAGCAAAAAAAGAAAAATGCGGACAAGCTAATTAACTTTACGGAACACGGAATTATTTTCTCGATGCTTTATTAACGGTCGTCTCTTGTGAAAATTTCCTTTCAAAAACAGAACAGAGTAAAGAGGTGCGCTCGTTACAAAGAGGAAGCCCGGAAGTAGTGCACGAGACTAGTGTGTCTCTCGTTTCGGTGACGCTCTTTTCTTTTCTATGCGCGTCTCCTCTCCCTCTTTCTCTCTCACGCTTAGTCACTCTCTTGTCTTCTTTTTTTTTTTTTTTTTTTTTTTTTTAAAAAAGACTTCCTCCCACGTCTTATTTTCAGCGCCGTCTGCTCTGAAACTGGGTGTCGCCGTGTATATTCTCGTCCTACAGGGGATGAAAGAGTGGCGAAAAATAGTAACCCGACTATGCTTCTTTCTCCCTTTTTTCATGCGCCTCAAAGAATCTTTTGATCAAAGCAAAACCAAGCGACCGATTTTCTAGGATTTCTTTGCATTGTGTCATCTAGTTCCACTTCTCTCCGTATCGTAATAAAGATCGCGACTGTAATTTTCACGAATAATGAAGGGTTTCGTACTCTCATTTATGTCCCCCGCAGGAAGATCTTTCCTCGATGAAAATTACAATCAGAGAAAGAAAAAATATGTATATCACGAGTTCGTTGCTTTCTTTTATTTCGAATGACATCCTTAGGATGTTTACATTAATTTTTTTTTGTATACTCGTTTCTTTCATTATTTGTACATCACATCTATATGCATGATATCGCACATGTGGTGGTGAGATAAGCCAGTGTAATGACCTAAGACCGAAGAGTGAAAATAAATGAGGCGAATCGGAGCGTTTTATTGAACATTCTTTTCAGGTGACGTTGATATATGATTTATCAATAAATGTATAATAATTTATCGGTAGTTCAGCGGGATTTTAGCAACGATTAAAATTTTGAAAATTCTAATAATAATTTCTAATCGTACGTTCATCATTCATATTTAACTTACATAAAATTTATATCACAAAAAATATAATAGAAAATGAAAAATTAAATTATTAATTGTAATTTGTAATTAAATATTGTCACCAAAAAGATTATACAAATATATAATTTAAATAATATATGATATGTATATATTTATATAAAATGTAACCTTAAAAAATCATATATTGAATGTAATTAAATTTATCTATTTAAATTCTATTTATAATTCTATATAATTTTATGTATAAAATATTTTTATAGTGTGCGGTTCTGGCGCAGTGAGTTGAGCGTCTGCTCACTATGCCTAAGATCTCGAGTTTAAATCCGAACAGAACCATCGAATTTTTATTCGATGTTATTTGATCGCCACCTTTCGGAAGGCAATGGCAAAACCACCGAGAGTACAGTCGGGGACCTCTTATCCTACGACATTTTCGGTCCGGAATCTTCCCCTTAAACTCAAAGAGTAAAAAGAAACAGGAGGGAGCATATAGCTCGAGCTAAACGGACGGAAATGCTTATATATATCAGCATTAAAAGTGGACACTCAAAATGGCTGCTTATGGGCGCCAAAATTGAATGGCTTTTCGGAGATGCTGGACGAACAAAGTTTTAAATATAAATATGGAATATAGTTAATATTTTTAAGTAAATAATAAAGAGGCAATAGGAGCGAGGAGATGTGAATATAAAATTGTAAGTTTGTTATATATAGATGATATGTCGAAAAAAAATATGTATGAAAAAAAAAAAAAAAAAAAAAAAAGAGCCGAAATAAGTTGGATCGTTTTATATATATATAATTTTATACAACTAACATGCGATACATATGTACAGCGGTTCTGAGGCAGTGACCCTTTTAATCAGCGAATACGATCACGGATTTTATGTTCACACATGTCTTACGCCTTTATTACACGATGTTATGTTGCATGATAAGTTATACTCGGCGATGTGAGCCCAAGTCGCTGAATCGGGAATTGAACCCGAGTCTTTCGCTTGCCGGGCGACTGCTCTTACCACTGAGCTATTCCCACACCGATACTTCACTCGTCTATTTGTTTATATAAACCTCCTGATAGATAAATCGACGACCGCGATTTTTCAGCCCCGCGTGATTTCAAATGATTTGAAATTATATTCGGCTCCAATATTTACAAACATGATAAGTTATACTCGGCGATGTGAGCCCATGCGCGGATGTTGATGCGTAAAGAAACTGCGTAAAGAAAGTTACTAATGTACTTAATGTCAATACAATTGCGACATATCATCTATATATAATAAACTTACAATTTTATATTCACATCTCCTCGCTCCTATTGCCTCTTTATTATTTACTTATTTATTAATCGGAGCTCTTTATATAATTTTATTAATATTTTTAATAAAATCAACTCAATAAGATTAAATTGAAATATATAATTTTAATATGCAACAAATAAAATAATATATATTAATAATATTGAAATTTTAACACATTGTTTACTGTCCTTTAAATAGTATATCTAAATAAAACATTAAATTCTTGTTATTGTATTGATAACAATTATTAACTGATGAAATGTTATTCCATAATTTCGCGCTGTTGTTATGCCACAGGTCTGACAATGCACCATAATTTTATTTCACTATTTTTTTTTAGAATTAATAATTGTGCAAAATAATACGCGCATGCGTGTCTCTCTGACAACAGCAGCAGACGATGGTAATAAGCGTCAAAAAAGTAG
Source organism: Anoplolepis gracilipes (assembly GCF_047496725.1). NCBI lineage: Eukaryota > Metazoa > Arthropoda > Insecta > Hymenoptera > Formicidae > Anoplolepis > Anoplolepis gracilipes. The sequence goes on along the minus strand of NC_132978.1, from coordinate 6,771,544 downwards.
ACACTTTGAGAGTGGGAGTATAATTCCCCTTTTGCGGTCGTAACATGAGAGGATTTTCTGTCGTAGAATAAGAGGTTTCGTAGCATAAGAGGGTCGTAGGATAAGAGGTCCGACTGTATCTTGCCGCAAAAAGAACTCCCTCTATCTAAGCCGTTCGGAACCGGCATTAAACACTAGGTCCCTATAACTGCAGATAAGACGGTTTGCGGTCATATGCTAACGGAAAGGGTTTTTGGAAGGAGGTGTAGAGAAGGATGGAAGGGGTTGGTGTACCTGAAAAATACCCCGGCAATCCTGAGGGAAGTCCGGTGTAAGTCCGTTAATGTTTTTATACAACTTATATTTTGCAGATATTCAGATCATTTTAATTAAATTTTCTTTTATCGTGCGACTTTTTATATTGATATCTACATATATATCATTGACATATCAAATCAATAATCTAATTAGAGAATTGAAAATTAACTTGAAGACGAGTATTATTGTATATATCGGTTTTAGCGAGCAGAAACAAAGAATGGTTTATATACGATGACAATGCGACAAGGATAAACACGAGCTGCGTGACTCACGTTGTCGTCCGTTCCTTCGTAGCTTTCATATCTTTCTGCGTTCAAATTAGCGACTCTCGCACACACGTGTGTCGGGGTTTCTCGTTCGAACGGAGCAAGAATCCGACACGTACACTACGTGAACTATGCACGATCCAATTATGCGCTTCACCGAAATGCAGCGACGCATCCGTAGAATTTCTATCCGAGCGACCATCGTTGCCAGGATTTGTCACTCATCAGTGATTCATTCAACGATCTCGTATTACGTACGTATAGTGGTAGGTATGAAGCATTTGTTTATAACGTACATATGCATACAGTATAATCAGTATAGCATCAGTTGTCATCTAGAGAAAGAACGCTGTCTTTTACGTTGATACCTTGTAAATGGAACAACCATTCGTTATTCAAGCGTCCTTCGACGCTCGGAGATGAATGCCACCTTCGCCGAAGCCGATAAAAATGACTTGTCGGTTATCGGTATAATTCCTAATCAGAGAAACCGTAGGTTCTACAAGATTGTCAGACAACTGATGCGTTTTTTGACAAATAAAAACTGATTTGTCAGATTGGTTAATAGATACACACGGATTTCCGCGTTTATCGGACAAACCCATCGCGATTTATCACGGCCGATTGACTCGCTTTGCGTCAATCAATAAAAATTAAATTTGCGTCACGGCCCCGACGCAACGGGCTCGCTCATTCATTTCAGGGTCATCATTCTTGGTATACAAAACAGCGGGTAATGAAAAAAGAAAATCGCAGCCTTGGAATGCAATCGTAAGCAGAAACATTAGATTGTAACAAAATTAATCACTGTCTTTGAATATAACCGATATCTCTAAAAATATTTCGCTTATAATTTTAGCTTTGATAATTTATTTGTATTTATAACATATATAAAATCAATATTATAAACATTCGTAATTAAATGTTATATTTAAATAATTAAATTGTATAATATAAATGTGTAATATATAATTGTATAATATAAATTTAAAATTATATATTTAATATAATGTAAAAAAACTTTTACATTATATATTTAATTACATAATTATACACACACACACATACAATATTATAAATTATATATTAAATTTATATATAATAATTTTATATATATATATATATATATATATATATATATATATATATGTATGTGTGTGTGTGTGTGTGTGTTTATATAAAACTTTATTTTTGTTAAAAAAATTTATATAGTCTTATTATGTGTGTATTAATATTTGAAATAATATACTATATATAATAAAATAAAATAAATAATAAATTAAATAAATTTAATATTATTGATTATTGTATATTATACAAATTTTTAATTGTGCGTGTGTGTGTGTGTGTGTGTAATATATATACCATAATTTAGTGATAAAATATCAAACCAAAACAGAAAAGATGCAGATTCGAAAGGGTTAAATTAAACTCGACCATATGTACAATGGTATATGTAAATGTCCTGTTCTATTAAAGCCTCACATCGATTTACTGAGAATCGAGGAACCGGTCCTCCGGCTGTCACCGAACCCTCGGTGGTCGCCAGTTGAACCGTTACGTTACGTGAGTATGAATGTATGTACTTTGGAAAACCGGTAGGACGTTTAATCGATGAGCACAACAGTGGCAGCGGCGCATCTTATAAGGGATCGTCTCGTTTGAAATTGACATTTCGAAATAAAACTCGCATAATAAATGCAAAGGAAACATTGGAAAATCGGAGCACGCATTATCCACGTCTCGCTTTTTCTCTTTTTTTAAATCGGATTTCCCCTCCCCCTTTGTGCACGGAAGTAATACAGAAATTAATATCTAACAGCCTCATCAGCCGTGCTTCCTCTTTCATTATCACGGAGAACCTGCCGCAACGATGGATGTATTGAATCGATATCGCGTTCATTAGGCTCTTAATATAGGTACTCGAGGATACAATCATGGATATAATAAAGTAGAAACTAGATGTACACTTTAATTTATTATAAACGTTCTCGAGTAATCAGTTGAACAGTGATATAAAAATAAAAGATTATATATATATATAAACTATTTTATATGTAATAATTATTATTTATTCACGACTAATATTTCAATGTAGTAAAAATTAATATAATATTGCAGCAAATAAATGTTATACTTTTGAAAAAATAATTTTCAAATGTTAGTTTAATATTGTAAATTAACTTTAACGTAAAGATACTTCAGATTGTAAAATTCATTTCTCCATGTGGACTGTATTTCTTCTCAAAATCATCAAAGAGGAAATGTAAGAAAATTGACGAAACGCGACCATCAACGTAACTTCCGTCATCGACGATAGAATGCTCAAATTCGGATTAATCGTCACAAACGGCCACGTACTACTTGGCTAATTGACACGTTAATTGGTTTCGACGAGCCGTCAATTCCGCCACCAGAACGCTCAGGATTGCCCGTAGTGTTGAAAGCCTCCCCTCCAATACAGGGGCAATTAATGAGACTTCCGAACTTGTTTATCTACAATTTCGAAGAGAAAGCGACAAAATTTAAACAAATATAAGTCACGTGTGTAAACACATTTGCTTTTAAATTTTTCATTTTTTATATTAAAAAAACATAAAAAACTATGTGTAATAAATACGAGCATTCTCTCTTTTATATTTATTTTTTTTATTATTTTATTCTCTAGAAAATTAATTTAAATATAGAATCATATAATTATATATAAAGTTTTTAAAATATAATGCATGTAGATTTTTTATGGTATTTCTGGGTTATAAGCGATTGATAAAAAAAAAGACTTTTGGCGAATAAAATTTTATAAACTTAAGATGAATAAAACTACATAATTAATTTCAAGTAAAGTTTATTTTTATTATAAATTTAAAGCTTACTAAAGTTACAAAGATATATTATGATAAAAATTGGAATCTTGTAAAAAATGATGATTTTTTATCACATTTTCGACAAAATCTTTTCGAAATTAGTCAAAAAATCCAAAAGAACATTTAATGTTAAAGTTTTGAGAACTGTGTGTGCATAAAGTTTTTCTCTGTAATTTATTTTATCTTTGACATCTCTCTAGAATAATTAATAAGACTACAATAATTAATAATTTAAGTAGACGAAAAATATTGTCACTTTCAACATTAAAAAACTCATTAATCACTAATTCTGTACGATGTACATATTATTGTGTCATAGACACGGAATCATCTAGCGTACGTCAGAATGATACATTGTACAATTGGTATTTAATGTGATTGCCCGTGGAAATGTTCCGATAGCACGAAAGATCGTGTGAGTTTTTTGTCGCAAGCGAGAACATATTCAATAATTATTCTACAATTTTATAAGTAACTCTGGACGTGGGAGTTTTCATTTTCATATATAATCTTTTTTTTTAATAATTTACTTATAAGTAAATTATTAAGTTAATTGTAAAAGATAATATCTGAAAATGACTCCATTGAACAATAATAATACAAAAAATGTGTTTAATGATGTTATTTATTTGAAAAAGCAAATTAAATTAAAATTTCATTAAAATAATTAAATAAATAAAAACATCTTACATATTTTCCGAATGAATCATGAAACAAATTCGAGTAATTATTGTGCAAGGTTACACTTTACAATTACTTTAATTTCACATATGTTATAGTGGATAGATAGAATCTTGGAATCACATGCACTTTAATCACAATTAAAATGTACGTAATTCAAGAATATACAATATATGTGAAAATCGAAATGATTGGTGAGGTGTAACCTTTTCGCAATAATTATTAAAATTATTGTTAGTATATTTGTACAATATAATTTATATTCTTTCAAAATTTTACACATCTATAACTTCCATTATCCTAATTATATTAATTTGCCGTTAAGTAATTCTTCAATCTTTCAATATATGTATATACACTATACTTCAATAATATATTCACTTTATACCTTTCACCGATCTCAGATTCTTTTTAAGATCTCGAATGTAGAAAAGACATCTCATCTATAAACATTCAGAAAGGAATAGTATAAAGCGATCGAAAAAAGAGAAAGGAATTCGTTACTCTCTCTTTTGAAATTCGGAAGATATTCATGCCAAGCGAATGGCTGCTCACTAAATTCATTGAAAATCCACTGAATTTATTGAAAAAAATCTCATTTATTTTACTTACGCAACCTTTTAATAAAAGCCGGATGATTGCAATGACATAACATTCCTAATATTTATTCCTAATATTTACCCAATGGACAAATGTATTTTAATTATTAAAAATAAAATAATAAAAACGGCGTTTTAAAACACTTCATTAAGCAAGTCTCATTAATCCTTGGACAAATAGATTTTAATTATTAAAAGTAGAATAAAAGAATATTTGAATAATAAAAGTATAATATCTATAAACTTGAAAAATCTCAAAATAGAAAAGTTATTAAATTAATCCTCAAACATTGGTGCAAATTTTCGTAATGATAATGTTGACGAGCATATACAAAGTATACTTTCCCCTCGTTCTCCAGTATTTCAATGATTATAAATCAATAAATGTGTGTATAAGAATGTCTCATTTGTTTTAATACCATCTCACAACAATCAAAACTTTGCAAAATTGTCTAAATTTTACGATTTGTGTCACCAATAACTAGTAGGGGAACGTGGGGTAGAACGGCACCGCGGGATACAATGGTGCAGAGTCAATATCTTTTTACAGAGATGCTACCATGTCATGAAATATGTTGCAATTATTGCTATTAGGTGTCTCTTTCTGCGTGCTGTTATCAGTAGTCGCAATATTTTTAGTTGAAAGTTGATATAAATTATTTAATGCACTTGCTGTGCTCTGAGTTGTAATTCTTCGATATATTTACATAAGGTAAACAATGATAAAACTTTATTTTTTATTACCGTAAATACATTTATGTTTTAAAATGATCTTTTCTTATTAATTTCATACTGTGTCTATGTAAATATTGATTAATTATAATTTTTTATATGATCAAAAGTAAATAAATACATTTTGAGGCTTAATAAAATATTAGTCCACGAAATGTTGTACTTTTTATTTTTATACTAGAGAAAGAAAGAGAGTATACATAGATGCTGTCTTTCAAAATTAATACCAAAAATTATTACATTAAAGGATATTTTTCCATGTTTTAAAGAGAAAAATATTTATTATTACAAGAGAATTGTTTTTATTTATTAATTTATAGTTATCATTTAAAAATATAAATCTATATTCTTATGTTCTATATATCATATTATAATATACAACTTTTAAGAAGTTTTAGATATCAATGCTAATGAAATAAACAAGTTTTGGAGGTAGTCCATTATACCCCTCATGAAAAGCATATCACGAAAATTTAGACTTTTACTAAATCAATAATTTCGTTTATTTAAACTATTATTTTATAATAAACTTGTGTTTTTCTTATAGTGGATATTCCAAAGAATATTTTTGGTAAAAAAAGATCGATTAATTTTTTTTTAATATGTTGAAAACTTGCTCAATGCTTACGTTCTACCCCACGTTCCTCTATCTAAAAGTGTTATATGTGTAACAGACAAATAGATTTGATTGTCGTATTACCGCTCATGAAGAAAGTTCTCTTTCTTTCTCGTATTTCTTTCGTTACAAATTATATTTTTCATCATCAAAATTTAAGCAGTAGGATCGAATGAACAGCATCGAGACAATTTCGTGGCGCACGCGAGAATGATGTTACATACAATGTGCGATCCAATTGCACACGATCATTTCTTTCGTGCTTGACTGTATGCGCTGAGAGTTGATGTGACCTATTAGTATACCATAAGCTACAGAGATTGTAAGAAAGAGAAAGAGAGAGAAAGAGAGAGAAAGAAAGAGAAAGGAAAAGAGAGAGGAGAAAGAGAGACGTGGTGGAATGCAGAAGGAAAGAGAAAAGATTGAAGCAACGGTAAGGATGGAGAAAAGCAAAGAAGGGAATAGAAAAAGCCTAGCAAGCGAGAAAGAGAGATACGGAAACACAGCTTCTCTCGAAGCGTATGAGAGTTGATCTCAGGGCGGATTCCCACCGAGGGATCGGTCACGACTTGGAGTCACCGCCAAACGCCGTAAACGCCGTCCGCAAGAGCACTCCCGACGATTGGATAATGCGCGCGAATTTCGCCATCGCGTCCTCCTCCATCTTTTCAACTTGTACCTTCGAGAGAAGAAGGTAGAAGGCCTCGCCGCGCCATCATTACGTATCGCTATGTAAAACGGTAACCTATGACTCTGGTGGAAAGGCGTTTTCACCGTTGTATACTAAATAAGGAATAATTGGTACATTCGGATGAAACCTCTGGGTCGTAGAAACGTGAAGGGAGATGATTATTGAATAATATCATTGTACGAGATATAGTAAATCATGTCTGGACCACATGATCGCGATTTATCACTTATGCTCGTGAAGGATGAATAAAATTCGTTTAAGAATGATGACGCGAGCGGTTCGTTAAAATTTTATTTGATAAAAGAATTGAAAACTTAATAAGAAAAAAAAGTAGAGAGAGAGAGACAAAGAGAGAAACTTGGAAAAATTCAATATAATTATTAATTAGATAAATCTATTCTCCTTTTTGATAATATCCACATCATATATATTTACTAATACATCAAAATATGCTATCAACCTCGAGTAATAATATCTTAACTTAGAAGTTTTATGTATCAAATATATTCAATAATATAAAAATAAAAATCATATAAATGATCAAGCTGGATTAAAAGGATGAAAATAATTCATTGTAATGTGCATCTTAAAGAAATTTCATTGCTATATGAGAATTATATCTTATTGCTATTAGAATCCCTACTGTTATCAGAATGAATTCTAGATGCATTCTATTACGAGTACTCTGGAACATTTGGATTTATCGGATGCATCGGACGGTCCCCGTTTAAGTCGGGATACGCGTGAATATGCACGAACGTAAATGCCATAAGGAAGTCATTAATCTCCTGAAACTCGCGGTGGCTATCTTCGGCCCGCGCAAAAGAACCAGCTAAGCTGCATTCAACTGCATCAAGTGCACACAACTCTGCGCTACGGCTTGCATCTCGCATCCGTACCAAGACGTATCCCGAAGGATGACATTCCGCGCTCGTCTCGTTTCGGAACGCAGTAGAAATGAGATAAGATCGTATTATTAATCCATAACTATGCCTCGTACTGACGTGTAAGATATTAATAATGCCGCATCATGAGAGGCGAAATAAATATCTCTCACACACACACACACACACACACGTTTAGTTCAATGTATTATTGCGGAGCTTTACGAGACTAATTAAAAAAAAAAAAAAAAAAAAAAAAAAAAAAAAAAAAAAACAGACAAAATTGATCTTACTATTTTTTTTTACTTAATCTTTTACTTTAATTTTATTGTGTATATGTATTTTTCTATGTCCGTAAAAAAATTTTATTTTAATTTTATTCCTACGTATACATAAGCTTTGATATTTATTGCAAAAGTTGTTATTAATTTACCGTTAATTTATTACTAATTAAATCACAGAAATTCATTACGGATAAATTTATTATTGTTTCATCATTTCTGCTAAATCAAACTAATTAATAAACTTCAATTTTCGTACATTTTAGATTTTAATTAAAAGCATGAATTTGATTAAAATCTGAGAATGTTTAGGAAACGTATTTCACCTACGTAAATGCGAATTTAGTAATTAACGTTTTTTTTTCTTTTTTTTTTTTATTCCATATGGAACGGGAAGAAGATCCCCGTGAATCCGCGGAGCAATAGACGACAATTACGACGTCGGAAGTAGCGAGAACGCCAACGCTCGAAAGGCACGACTATCGATCGTTTCTACTCTAGTCGGTAGAATTTTGAGGTCGTCGTCCTTTGCAGTGTTGCACGCCAATCGATAGTGCACGACCGGCTCTTCACGGTGGTGGTAAAATACGCCTCTGCCAATTAATTTACAACGCTTGTCCATTGCAAGCAACATAAACCGCTTAGCGATTACGTTAGCCCGGTACTCGCCGCAAAGTCCGCGAGGGGATATACTATGCATTTGTAGATACGGCAAAATCAAACTTTGATAATGATCGTCACTCGATCGATCGATAATACGTCGACCTCCTTTCCAAGATGCGGCACGCCCGCCTTTCAAGACGCCTGACGTCTCGATATTACACTGGGTAAATCAGGCTTCGAGATTACTTCGAGATCGAAACGAATCGTGATCGGAATCACGGTCTTTCGACGCCAACCAATTAATACTTCATTATTATTTTTTCTATATGTTTATAAAATAAATATATCTTTTTTTGTGCTTAGTCATATCGTAAAAAAATTTCATTATGATTTAATCTTTGAAATCAAAATTAATATAAAAAGATCATATATATACTAGAAATAAAATTAAACTACAAAAGAGAGATATAATTAATTAAAATAAAATTTACGGATATGTAGAAAAACACAGAATAAATTAAAAAATTAAATTTTTGTAGTTTAAAAAATTAAATAAAAATAAAATTAAAAAATTAATTAAGTTTTGTCTATTATATTATTTTTTAAAATCGTTCGTTACGTTTCCAATAACACAATGCTAAATTAACTATCAGTTCAAATGTCAATTTGGAATTAAAGTGCCACGCTCGATGAACTTCACACACCCGCAAATTAATCGCCTGAATTTTTAATTCGTTTCACATGTTGCTCACCTCGATCTTTCACAAAAGGGAACTCGAGGCGGACGTGTCCTGTGAAAGAACACGACCGCAGGACTACGTCGGTAAACATCGGTGCACGCTATACAAAAGACGCGTAAGGAAGATGAAAAGATTCGCTCCTCGTGGTTCAGTGGAATGTGGGCGTATAGTGCTATGTACACCGACGATGTCCGGGAAACGAGCCAGCCGGCTGATATGTAGATTTTTCTTTTTTTCTCTACTATCTCATTTCCCTTTGGCGCGATAATTCGCCCCACTTTCGCATACATCGGCTTTGTGGCCAATATTTCAGGGACCCGCAAACGTCATCACAAACACGTCAATTTTTTTTTATGGAAAAAATATTTGAATCAGAAGGAAAAAAAACGCGTAAAGCGAGAACTTAATTTTTCTATAAAAATATTAGAATATTTAAAACTTTTTAATATCTATTATTTTTTTTATTATTTTTTAATCATCTTTATTAAGAACAATATAAAAAGAGAAATTATATTAATTTCATTAAAGTTTTTTTTTTTAATCTGAATATTAAAATATTTCTATGTCTTATTAAATTAGATGTGTAACTTCTTTATTTTGTATAAATTTGATCACATTAATCGCACGTGCGACAGGTAAGTATGTCCTTTATTTAGATATTTTTCGACGCATTCAAGGCAAACCCTCGAATGAGCTCCGACCCTTCAAATGAGCCTCGAAAGAGAGAGGTCCGGTCGGGCAATGTTCAATAGGGAGAGATTCACGTAGGGATCAGTGTCGAACGATCAGGTTCGTCGGACCGGCTCTCTTGCGTAATACGGCCCTGAGCCATACTCTCACAACGGTAATGGAAGCCCGGTTCGTCGGGGCTTCCTCCTACGACGCCGACAAAACCCGTTCCTTCTTACAGTTTAATGATCGTGGACGTACATGTCAGAATTTATGCGGCTCGGGCGGGAGGAAAAAGAAAAGGATCTTCTGGAAAAGCAGGCGCGTACTGTTCGTCGTTAAAACTTTTTTTTTTCTCAACAATTTTTTTGTTTCTTCTCTCTTTTTCAGGAGGATATCGATTCTCGTGGCAAATTTATGTGCCGATAAGAAACTTCCCACGAGATTTAACGCGATCTAAAGAGGAAAAAAAAACATTCCCAGAAATATTTCATTGCAATTGAGATCAAAATATTGTCGAAATAATAGGTCGAAAAGAAGTTAATTATTTGAAAAAAAAAAAAAAAAAAAAAAAAAAAAAATATATATATATATATATATATATATATATAAATTTCTTATCTGTTATAAACATGTTAGAAAGTATTGAAAATTCATCTGACATCGATTATTCTCATCAATGAAGATGCTGAGAAAGTAGAATTGAGAAAAAAACAATATTGTTGGTTACTCTTGCAAATAGGTAGTCCGACGCATTGACTGCAAAATTAACTCTTTATAAGTAAAAAAAGAAAAAGAAAAAGAGCGCAAAGAAAACAGCGTAACAAAACTCGCAAATGACACAATTTTATTTTCAATAAAAACAAAATTGGAGAAATTCGCCGTCTGATTTTTCAATTTTCTAAAAATTATTTCATTGTGCTCGAATTAGATTCTTTAATTACAAGGCTTAACTTTATATTCTTATTCTCTTACGCTTTTAATTTAAAAAATTAACACGTACATCCATCTTCCTCGCAATAATATTATATAGATATAATAATCGCGAAAATAAAAAGAAAAATCGGTGAAAATACCGTAAATGTTGCGATAACACTGAAAATTGCGTTCCGTGTATACCGGGAAGAAAATCGACAAAGCAACATTTACAGAGGAAGACGATCGAGAGAAAGATGAAAGAGAGGAGAGACCTCATAATGAGTCGCGTTTGCGAAGACAAGCAGAGCATGTCGGAGCGGGCCAGTGCACATCGTATTCACGATCGCATCCGCGATCTCTCGCCATGATCCGTCTCTTTTTCTCTCTCTCTCTCTCTCTCTCTCTCTTTTTTTTTTTTCTCTCTAACGTACGCATCTTGCACATCGTGAACGAAATGCAGTCGCAACAAATACCGTCCGCGACCGGACGGGCGTATAATTTCGACTGAAATCATCGCTTTTTCGGGATATGCGATGGTGGATCCACCACCTGACCTCAATACCGGTTTGCCTGCGGTTATTTATAGCGTGTGTTATTGCGGCGATTATTGCGAAAATGATAGCGTTATTATCGCACGCAGTTGTTGTAAAGGAATCATACCTTTCATAAATGCTCAAGTCAAAGATGAACATTGATAAGAGAATTTAGATTTCAGACAAATAACGCACGTGTACTTGATGTATTTAATAAATCTAAAATGTACATTTATTGAATTTTATAACAAAGAGCTCCAATCTTATGAAAAATGAGATATTAATTAAAATGAGAGGTTAAGAATAAGATATATATAAATTTTATATTAAAAAAAATAAGATATTAGTAATGCCTTTTTATTCAAAATGTATGAAAACATTCCTATGTATAAACCTCGAATTTTAAAACATTTTTCTCTTCCTGTAGAGTTACGGTTTCGCTTGTCTCCTCAATATATATAAATTATATAAGATATAAACAAAAATAAAATCTATATTATAATTTTTTCAGAAAACTAAGGGAGTTTATGCAATTAGAGAACGTTACAGAACGATACAGAGACATGAAGAGCACTCGAAAGAGCACCATATTATACGGAGAAAATGGGCAGGGATGCAGGTAGGTGGAATCGCTTTCTAAACACAGACAAATGATCCCGATTTAAAGTCATATCTCAAATTGCAACGCAAATGTAAGATCCGTTGATTGAGATCTATGGAGACAACTCATATTGCTTGCGCGAAAAGCTGATTCTGTTCGCGTTGAGATGAGATATGGCCGCGTTAATTGCGCGGTTAATTGCGTTATTACATACACACACACATATATATATATATATATATATACATATATATACACGTCTACACATTCGTGCGAGTGGATACTTTTCAGTCACATTCCTCTTTATCTATTATCTTTTCAGTCTATTTATGTCCGCGAGAGGGAAACCGCGAGTCACGGTGAAAACCGGGCCATAATTGTCAACGAAGAATTTGGGTTAGACACCGCTTGTCTGTCTCGCACCTGCCGGTATGTGTCGCGCCTCGGCACCTGCGTCGCGAATATACCGACGTAAATTGACGATGACAACGAAATAATAACGAGCAACAATAAACGAGTTGCCAGACAGTTGTCGTCGCGTCGATAATTCGCGCCACGACTAATTTTCTAAAGTCTATTTCACAAATTCCCACAACCCAATAATCTATAAATTAAAGGAACCAAAGTAATTATAATATGAATAAAGTGATTACATAAATTAAGAATGTTTAGTACCTATTTAAAAATATAAGAATTTAATAAAATTTGCACAGATTGTTCTGATACATGTTCAGAAACTTATAAAAAAACCTGGAGTTGATTCACTGAAGCAATAAAAAATTATAAGGATTTTAATTTGCAATAAATTTACCCGTCGATATTATTATAAATATAATTATTTTGTGGATCTAATTATAAGTAAAAGTATTATTATAATTATAAATATAATTATTTATATAAATAAGTATAAATATAATTATTTCTGTTTCTTTTTAGCCCTTAAATTGATACGATTACAGATTTTCTATCTTATAAAAAACCTGTGATCGTGTTGATTTAAGAGCTAAAATAGATAGAAATAATAATAGGAATTTATTCAAAATTTGCAAAAATATAGTTTAAATATAGAGGAAATATTTGATCACATAATTTTGGTCAAGTACTGACTAGTTCAAAAGATATTGAATATAATTTTCTCAATTTCGTCCTATTATCCGAGATGACATTATTTATATATTCCGAGATGATATTATTTATTGTGAAAACGTAGCAACATAGCATTCAGCTGAGTCTTCTTTTGACATTTTAAATAACCTATCTTTTCATCTGAAGATGCCTCTATATACAAACGTGTAAGGGAGAAGCTGTAAGGGAGACTAGGCTTCATATGTCAATTTGCAACTTATGAAAAATTACTATGTTGCCACATTTCTTTCTTCTCGGAGAAATGACAAATTATTAAATTTATCAAAGAAATAGTTAAAAATCTTCTATATTTTGTTATTATTCACTATTATAATTTTTATTCTGACATTTTAAATTACTCTGTACGAGTAAATTCTTTTATTTTTATAATTCAAATTTTATGCTGTAATGTTGAAATCGAGGTATCGTCAATGATAAAAGTTTCTCATTATAATTTAAGATACACGAAAATTCTCTGAAAAAAAGCAACAGAGGTTCAAAAATACATTTCTACACTCTAGCTATGGATAAATAATAAGATTTTATGCAATCTTTATAATAATCATATATTAAGATATATGAGAAAAGTATATATTCGTCAATTTCGACTACTTTTTCTCCGATTGTAGGTGCTAAACATCCTTAAATTAAGTTAAAAGAATTATAAATAGAAAGAGAAAGATTAGAAATACACATGTAAGAATTAAAATATCTAACTATGGATGTAAATAGTAGAGACGACAATAATAAAACAAGCAATAATCTTGGAAGGATTTTTTACCGCAACGCATTAGAAAAAAATGTGCTCACCGCGAAACGATTTTTTTTCCATCAAGGCATATCGAGGCCCGAAAAGTGGAACATCCAAGCCACAGAATGCGCAATTTTTCCAGCTTCCACGGATTCCACGGAGCGTTTCCGCGACCGTAATTGCAAAACGGACACGCGTAACGAAAGATCTTAATTAGCTTAATGAAATCCGCTAATGAAATATGCTCGATCCCGATGCGCCGATTCGAATCTCTACCGCGTTGCCCCAGAATCGTGCTAAAAATGTAGACACGACCGACAGCACATCACATATAGCGCTGAACATATCAATCTCCCTGTATTCAACTTTGCCATGCATGTTCGATCGATTTCAAATGCGATCTTGATCATATGTGTGTGCGTGTGTGTGTGTGTATACGTGTGCACTCATTTTTCCATTCAAATCAATTACAAGTCGATGCAACGTATTAATTTGCAAGTAAAAATTTTAATTAAAAAGTAATATTAAAAAGCACACATTGATATGAATATAATTTGATTGAATAAAACGAGAAAGTTATTCGCTACGTGAAATGTTGATTAAATGATAGCGATCCAAAATATAAATTGAATTTGATTTTATTTTCTGAAATAGAGTAAGACTGCGATACTATAAGATACAGTTACAACATTGAGCATTTTATTGATAGATATTGCTATCTATAGATGTAGCGCGTAAAATAAGTGTTATCCAATTTTTATCCCAATTCCATTAAAACTTATTACAACGTCATGGTTGATATATCGGAGTGAGTATAACGCAATAAATCACATCTAGTGCGTACCAACGATCTTAATCCGTGTGCATTTGCCTATTTCCTTGTTGCGCTACAATGATATATTACTGTGTTGCGAATAGCATTGTAGAAAAAGAGAGACATCGTTTGTATTATCTGGAAGTGATCAATCCACTTGTCACGATGCATAATAATTTATTTGAGAAATATCCTTGATAAATATAGGCAGAATAGTTTATATTTAACAATTTTACAAATTGCTCTTGTTGTTTCTATACTCCTATTTTCAATATAAAATATAAAATAAAAACAAATCAGTGTATGAAACAAAAAAAAAAAATAAACTAAAGACAATAAAAATAAATCTAGAAGTAAGCTTAAGTTAGCCTTCCACCACCCTACCACGCTAAATAAAATCAAATCTATTTTAGATGTTAATTAAGTGTATTGGAATCCGAAATTGGAAAATTTCAAACAGTATAAAAAAAACTAATTTTATTCTAATGGCGATTAAGTATTTTAACTATATTAATAAACAAGTATTTTGTAACTTTAAAATATCTAATTTATTATTACTTTACTCTTGTCTAAGTTAATTCGTGCTATCATTTATATATAAATTATGTATAATAATATATAAATAAACAAATATTTAGTATCAATAATTTTGGAAATTTAATTATTTAATCTTTTCCGCTTACATGTGAGGCGCTTGAAAACTATTTTATCAATGTTTTTATGTGTTCTGGAATAATTCACAAAATAAAATTATTTTATTCAAAATTTTAAACCTAAAGATTGACGCTTATAAACTAAAGTAAAAAAAAAAAAAAAAAGAAAGAAATCATATATAAAATCCTACAAAATTACCATCATTCGTATATTCTTAATTCTCTCCTTTTTGAATAAAAATTCAATTGATTTGGTTTAAATCTCCGATTTTATATTCTACAAGACGTATTTTGAGGGATTAATACGCGTAATGTCGAGACGCCTGCACGCGAATACGATTTCACCGCAATTTAGTACGTAAGCTACGAATCCTTATGACACCGAAGGAAAGGATGTAAAGCGCGCGTTTGCGAGGTCTTCCGTCAGTGAAAACCAAGAACGATCTCTCGAAATCTCCGGCTCACGCCTAAGCCATCGTCGTTTCCGGCGTTTGGACGTTGTCGGAGAACTTTCTCCTATCGCGTTCGACTCGTTCGCGTGCGTATGTAGATAGCGAAGCATGCGGCGCCGATCGCGTGCATTATTTTAATTTCGACTTTGCTTCGAAGTAAAACCCTCGTGATGTTAATCCCAGAACGTTCGACCTATTTCTGGCACTATCCAAGACGGAATGTTGCAATAAAAAAATTCGTCAAATAATTTTTAATTACAATTAAGTACAAACGGATATCGTAAATATTATTCTGTTACATTTTGAAAATTTAATTATTAAGTTTAGTTAATTTATTTTCCCTTCAATTAGTAGCTTTTTTATTTCACATACATATGTATAAATTTTTGTAAAAACTAATAACGTCTGTATAAAAACAAAGAGCATATATAAAATATTCTAAAAAATTATTGTTTACATTATACAAAATTTAAGATTCTACAATTACCTTTACTTAAAAATTAGGCATTAATATTTAATTAATAACAATTGTTGACGTTATATGTTATATTAACACGACTTTGCATCGATGTAAAACCCTCGTGATATTAATCCTAGAACGTTCGACCTATTTCTGGCACTATCCAAGACGGAATGTTGCAATAAAAAAATTCGTCAAATAATTTTTAATTACAATTAAGTACAAACGGATATCGTAAATATTATTCTGTTACATTTTGAAAATTTAATTATTAAGTTTAGTTAATTTATTTTCTTTTCAATTAGTAGCTTTTTTATTTCACATATATACAAATTTTTGTAAAAACTGATAATGTATGTATAAAAACAAAGAGCATATAATATAAAATATTCTAAAAAATTATTGTTTACATTATACAAAATTTAAGATTCTACATTTACCTTTAAATAAAAATTAGATATTAATATTTAATTAATAACAATTGTTGACGTTATACGTTATATTAACAACTGATAATAAATAGATCAAGACATAGCGGAAAATATCTTTTATATGAGAATAATCGTGCGAACGTCTCTATAGAATTACTTTGTTTTATGTTGTATAATCGAGATAATTACACGAGAACGCATAGTGCGTGCAATTAAAAATTGCGACGAATAGAATAATAAAACAATTAAGTCCGTGAGATGAATAAAGAGGAAAACCTCTTCTAAGTTTACGCAAGTCGTTTCCCTGATATTATCATGCCCTTCCGACAAGAGAAGCTACGACGAGAAAGTTTTTTTGACCCGCATTAATTAATGCACTAAGAAACGATTGTGAAGCTAGTAATCTGAGAGAGAAAGAAAGAAATGCATATCTAGCGTTGTGAAGAAACTTAATAATAATATTTTATAAACTATTTTTATAAATTTGCGATAAAATAAATAAAAAAGAAAATTAGAGAAAAATTTGAAAAAATAAAAAATATGTATACTATATATTGTATAAATAAAATATATTTTTCTAAATAGACTTATATAAATTTGATCTCTTCTGATATATAACGTTTTACAATTTTTGATATTTAATATTTAATGTTTTATAAAAATATATTATAAAATTTTATAAAAATTATAATTAATTAAATATTCAGATAGTTTAGATTTTGTTTCTACAGTTCTTCATTCGACAATTCGCGTTGCTTAAATCTCAAATTTTGACATTATGTCAAAATGACTCGAGCACCATTCGAACGTCACGATTAAAAATGTTTACTTTCGCAATTTGTTTACGGTACATAAATCTTTTATTCTTATGCAACAGATACGAAATATTTAGTATTTAATAATACAATTCTATATCAGGTATCTGTGATATTATGAAAGTCCTTGTTCTGTGACCTATTTATTCTATAGATCCTTGTCTTTACGGGTCTCGAAATGCAAATGAAGATTAACCAGAAAATAAACGTGACACGTGCGTGTACGCACGAATAGGACGCGATTATCATCTCCGTCATCACCACCATCACTATTGCCATCGGCTGTACTTTATTGCTTTCTTTCTCCTAGAATTACCTCTAGCAGCAAACCCAGCGACGCATAAGGTTAAAGACCTTACCCGCGAACCAGTTTCGATCGACAGCGAAGAAAAGCATGTACTATACCTAGATGAGGGTACGTGTATGGGTGTTTGTATAACATGATAAATCCTTGAATCGATTCGATCACGATTTGCGATTATTCCTTTAGACTAGGTGCTCTATTTTATTCGTGCTAATGACGTCGTTCCAATGAATCCATCTGGATATCTCCGACGCTTCCCCTATCGAGAGTGCGCACGTTCGTTAAATAAATGCCGTTTAGGCGAATCAATTTTATGACTGATTGAAATCGTAATTGCGAGGAAGCTGCCGTCAACATCGCAAAAAGTGTTATAAACATACTTGGGAAAAAAATTTTACGAATCAAAAGATGGTGCTTCTGAATTAAATATAGATAAACACTATTTCATCCAGAAAAAAATATAATTGGTAGTTTATTAATAAAAATAATTAAAGAACAATTATTTCTATAAAACAAAATGTCTAAAATATTATTTTAATAATTTTTGATGAACAAAATTCATGTTATATTGATGCCGTAAAAACTCTATTCATCGTACAACTGTGATTTTATAAATATAAACTTTTTGCAAATTTTATTCACTGACAGTTGAGTACTTTCAATTGCGCGATGCTCTTTTTAAATTACAGGTTGTATTACAACTGCAATGTAATAACGGTTTCCTCATTGTTATTGAATCTCGATGAAAAAACGGCGCGTTGAAGACGTTAATCTCTTTAATTGTGATCGTTATCAAAGAAGCAACGCACGATTGCGCGATATTGAAGTTTACTTGATGTTTAGAAAATTATTGCCGCGAGAGTAAATGGAAATATTTTGAAAAAAATTTATAGTTTTGCGACAAAAATGTGATTATTCGCTAATGATAATTGGCGAAAAGCGTACACCTGATGTCGCTCCTCCTTTCTGCATTCGTAGAAATGACGGTAAATAAAAAACTAACATTATTTTTCTTTTTTTTTTATGGTCACGATAACACACACACAGAACGCATAGGACGGCGATCATTGTTAATGACATTCTCCTGTTTATCGCCTGCCGTGGCCTGCTCCGGAATCCAAACGAATACTGATTACTAAGTAAAGTTTAGACATACCCACGCGTGCTTACACGCCTGTATTTACGTAAAGCTTTATGTTATCGTGGATCTAAAATACGCAGAAATCTACGTAAGCAGCGCCAGAACTCTACGGGAACGTATACATATGTGCGATCAGTATAAATAATAAAACTTACATAGAGCAAATTTCTCTGATTTATCGGAGGTCTTACATTCTGAATTTCTAGATTTTGAAAATAATAATTCGCGAAACAATGTGCGATAATTTTGATTTACCAGATCGAAGGATATAAGTTCGTAATATATCAAAGATTTATAAAATTAAAGATATTTATATAGACACATACTACTATTAATATAAAGATCAGTAAATGTAAAAATTTGCGATATCAATGATTTATATTAATTCGAAATAATAAAATAATTTATATAAATATTAAAAATAGTAGACACATGAAATTCACGTAGCAAAGATATGTAAGATTAAAGATATTTATGAAAATAAGCATTTGAAGCAAGATCGCAAAAATTCGCGATACCAAAAAATTTTCTCCAAGAGAGATTCAAATATAGAAATAGAAACTGATGATTAAAGTATAGTACAAATATAAATTTATAATAATGTAGAGCAAAGATCTCTGTGAGATTATAAATACATTTATAAAAATAAGCACCACTTTATGAAGCAAAGATTGATAGACACAATACCAATTTATGGCATCAAAGATCTACGAGATTCAAACACATGTACACATCACACACATAAAAATATATACATAAAAATGTATGAAATCGAAGGTCGATAAAGACACTCGAATTCGTGTTAGAGAGAGAGAGAGAGAGAGAGAGAAATATCTGTGAGATCTAAGAAAAAGATATTAATAAAAATCTACAGTACCGGAGCATCGTAAAAAAAGATTTATAGCATTCGCGAGTACCTTTGATATTCAAGATCTTAACAAGATATACTATCGAAACCATAACAGCATTGCCAGATATACCAAGGTTGTGCAGAGCGTCTTATTTTATCATTATACGATCCAAAGTACCGAAGACTCCGGCAAACGGAAAAAGTTCTGCCATGTTCACGACGTGGTTACATAGATACATGGAATATCGTTGTGACGCTCGAGAGATGTGTATCCGTTCACCGACATCGATATCTGACATTTCAGCAGAGAAGCGCATTCTGCTTTTCTCTCTCGGCAGGGCGCGCCTGAACCAGGTCGACGCGATATATAGAACGATTCTTCTTCGCGTTTGCTGCCTGCTAATGCAACGCGGGCGCGTAATACTATGTAATATTGGTTTGAACGCGCTTGCCTGTGTACTTGTTTGTAAAAAGAAAGAAGAGGAGCGAGACAGAGGGAACGAGAGAGAAAGAGAGAGAGAGAGAGAGAGAGAGAGAGAGAGAGAGAGAGAGAGGGAGAGAGAGGAAGGCAACCGTGTATTCCAACACGCTGCGCGTTGCGTAATTCATTGTTCGGATGCACACGACGTGAACACCCGCGCCATCCACGCCGAAGACTTAAAAGAGCCGGTTGGCTACCGCTTTCACGTTTCATCAACGTCCGGACTTTACTCGCCTCAAACGCGCGTTTGCCCCCTACCCTCCCCCGCACGCAAAAGAGATAAAAAAAAATTATGTTAAATCATTTCTTACGCCTGAGGTACTTATTGTCTCGAATAGAAAAAATCATAATAGTTGCGTCAGATTGTTTTATCATTTAATTTTTATTGTCTTATTTTTTCTTGATAAATTGGCTGCAAAGGCGCGTGACATGAAATATATACATTTGATAAATAAAGTTATATAAACTTTAAGGATGTTTAGTACCTATTTTTAAAAATATAGGAATTTAATAAAATTTGCACAGATTGTATAAAAAAACCTGGAGTTGATTCACTGAAGCAATCAAAAGTTATAAGGATTTTAATTTGCAATGAATTTACCCGTCGATATTATTATAAATATAATTATTTTGTGGAGCTAATTATAAGTAAAAGTATTAATATAATTATAAATATAATTATTTATATAAATAAGTATTAATATAATTATAAATATAATTATTTATATAAATAAGTATAAATATAATTATTTCTGTCCTTTTTAGCCTTTAAATTGATACGATTACAGATTTTCTATCTTATAAAAAACCTGTGATTGTGATGATTTAAGAGTTAAAATAGATAGAAATAATAATAGGAATTTATTCAAAATTTGCAAAAATATAGTTTAAATATAGAGGAAATATTTGATCACATAATTTTGGTCAAGTACTGACTAGTTCAAAAGATATTGAATATAATTTTCTCAATTTCGTCCTATTATCTAAGATGACATATTATTTATTGTGAAAATGTGGCAACATAGCATTCAGCTGAGCCTTCTTTTGACATTTTAAATAACCTATCTTTTCATCTGAAAAAGCCTCTATATACAAACGTAAGCGAGAAGCGACTAGGCCTCATATGTCAATTTGCAATTTGACCAACTTATGAACAATTACCATGTTGCCACATTTCTTTCTTCTCGGAGAAATGACAAATTATTAAAATTACCAAAGAAATAGTTAAAAATCTTCTATATTTTGTCATTATTCACTATTATAATTTTTATTCTGATATTTTAAATTATTCTGTACGAGTAAATTTTTTTATTTTTATAATTCAAATTTTGTGCTGTAATGTTGAAATCGCGTTACCGTCAATGATAAATGTTTCTCATTATAATTTAAGAAACACGAAAATTCTCCGAAAAAAAGCAACAGAAGTTCGAAAATACATTTCTACACTCTAGCTATGAATAAATAATAAGATTTTATGCAATCTTTATAATAATCATATACTAAGATATATGAGAAAAGTATATATTCGTCAATTTCGACTACTTTTTGCTCCGATTGTAGGTGCTAAACATCTTTAACATGTACTGTTTTTTTTTTCATTCTCACTTTACGAATTGTAAATGTTTAAAAAATCAGCGCATCAAAGCCGCATGGTCAGTAAATGCTTGTGCGTATTAGTAACAATACCAGCAAATCGTTGATTTCGTAACGATTCATTATTATCGGTCGTAGGAGTGATCATATAACCTTGTAACCATGCCTACCATAGTATATACGTGATTAACGTGCGGCAATTATCGTTTGTAATGAAATGTACACCTGTGCGATCTATTGCGTTTATGACGTTTATTCTCGTAATCGACATATCGTACTCGTAAAAAATGATGCGCGCGTTTATATTTATAAATGCTTCTACCGAATCAATTGTAATATTTATTCCTTCTCATTTTACGATTTTTATTCTCACGATCGATATCGACGCGAAATTACGTTCGCATTCGTGCGTTCTTTATAATCGTTGCGTCACAAACGGTATGCTTATTCTTTTAATCGACAGCGATGTAAAAACATATTCGCGCATTTATAATACTTAGCTTTATAGTCAAACGAAATGTCGAGGCGAAATTATGTCGGCGTCCAGATATAATTCGTCATGTTCATGTGCTTAATGCAAATATTTTCGCAAAACGCACACCGTCTGCGACGAATTAACCTTATCGTTGGCGCGATTTTAATGACCCCATTACTTTGAACCAGTGCAATCCTGTCAGTCAATCGTGTAAAACATTTTGCCAACGCAATCGACGAAGCGTATTTCTACAACGCGTGTTTTGTAAACACGTCGAACGGCCTGGATACGCGATCTCGAAAATCATTCAATCCGAAGAATTATAATCGACATGTATGTACACTCAATATGTTCAGTAGGTATGCTCGGATCATATAAATTACTATATTTTATATACAAATATATATTAATATATATATTAATAATGTATATTATATAAATAAATAAATAATATATTATAAATGTGTGTGTGTGCCTTGACAGTCACAAATTCATGTGTTAAGGTATTCTTGACATCAAGTGTATGTATGTACGTATATACGTTAATAAATCGAGAAAAATAATTCTGGCATCGAGAGATAATCGTGAGAGAAAAAAAAAGCGCAAAAGACGCTGGTCATATTTAATTCAAATTAGTCGAATATACTTTGCAAAGTTAAACCGAGATCTGCCTGGTGAAACAAAATTTAACTTGCAAAGCTGCGTGTAACTTTGCATCTCGGAAGATTTTATACATCGCAGATGAGAAACACAGACGAGGAATCCGTCGAGAAAGGCTCGATTAAAAAAAAATTCCGCGAATAAGCAAGGAGATAATAAAAAATCCGAGCAACATGTTTACGTTTTATGTTTTTTTTTTCTCAAGCTTTACTCCACTGAAGGAATACTCAAAAATGTCAAATTTATGATTCCATAAATATGTTAATAAAGAATATATTGCCGCTGTGCAATTCATAATTACACAAGTGCTTTCGACGATAATGCCAGAATAGAATATAAATGGAATGCGAACCAATGACGGGGGGGGGGGAACCAGGAATTTCTCTGTTGATCGTATCTTATCTTCTTAGCCCATAATCCTCGATAGATTTTATTTAGTTGGAAAATTAAATAGATATCGAGTCTAATAACGTTCGCTGCAAAATGTTTCTTGTATACCTCATCGTTTTTTAACAATATCCATTTTGATCAAGAGTGTAATTAAATTTATATTTTGTAAGCTCTTAATTTGCTCAAAATGCGCGCATTTGGTTCATTCAAAAAAAATTTGATTTATAAACTTAAAAAATAAAAAAAAAAAAAAACGTTAGCATGTATTTGTCTTTTACAATATGCGTCTCTTCTACCGAATCAACTCTATTAATAATCGCTTAAATATATTGAAAATAAAGCTTTTTTAACGCGTAAGAAATTTTCAAAAGTCGAATTAAACTTTAAGTAAATAACAAATCTTTTTTTGTAATTTTAAATAAATCATAAAAATTTTCAACTGAGTCTTCAATTTTTCTATTATCTATTGTCTAGACTAATCATTTAAATCTGTGTCAATATGTGTCAAAATATCGAAAGATTATAGTGGATATATATTATTGTCCCTTGAATTTATCAACATGGACTCCGAACTCATTGTCAGAGAGATTTATAATCTTCAACACTCATTTCGATATAACTTCATAACAATCCAACGAGTTCATTCTTACCGTGATCCGAAGTCATGCAAATTGACTTTAACCGTACACATTAAAGCGAAAATGAGATTGGATTCGCAGTCTAAACAGCATTAAAATATTAAACCGTGGTTAAATACAAGCCGGTACGATTTGAGGCATCGGCCGTCACGAGTCGTTGCACTTTTCCATGGCCAACAGGTGGTGGCGGCTCCGTTCCGAGAGCGAGAAAACGCGGCCAAAAGGGACTCGAAAAGTACGACGCGGACACACACATACACACATATGTATACACGCATACGCGCGCGCAGAGGCATGTGTAAGCAGAATATACAATAAATACGTACCTCGAAAATGAGAGAACTTTCAGGAGAATCTCAGAGAGCGCGATGAATGCTCTTCGACCTGTGGAGAGCGTCTCTTTCCTTCCTTTTCTCTCGCGAATAGATTCACTCCAAATCAAAGAACTTCCTTTGACAGAATTCGAAGCACAAAAAACGTGTTTCACACGATGTATATATTTATGTATAATACGTACACCAAAGACACGACAATGAACACGCGCGAACTTGTCGCGCCGCGACGCGCGACTGTTGCGGACGTTCGGTTCGGTGTGCGTGAAGAACGAAAAGGACGAGACGCGTCCCGCGACGGCGCAACACGGAGCAACGCCGAGAGCGAATGATGACGAAACAACAGCAACACGACGAACGGGAGTGAGATAGAGGCGACACTCCACGCGCGCGCTCGGCGGCTCGGCGGCTCGACGCTCGCTGAACGAATGGCGGCGGACGAAGCCGACTTTGGCCGAGTCCCTTCCACCACTTCGGCCGATAAGGAAGGATGTTTTTCGACCGCGCATATCATCTTTTGCCAGGGTTGTGCCGAGATTTGAAAATTACGTCGACATGAATTGTTTACGTATTGTCTACATAATGTTTACATAGACATTTTTCATGACAGTGTAAGCTATGTAAACTATTATAAATTAAATGTCAGAATGCAAAAAAGTAATTATAATATAAAATAGTTAACGTATCTATGTGACTTTACTTAATTTAACAAAAAATTGTGTAGTTATGTTTATGTAAATGCTCAACCCTGTCTTTTGCTTTTTTCCCCACACTTTGTTATCTATCTCATTCCTACGTTCTCTGCCGATAAACGCGTTACCGACATTTTACTAAAAAATATGATGAAAGAATTTTTCAACGAGAAATCATAGATATCGAATCTTCCGATATCTATGCGAGAAACATACATAACACAATGTCACGATTAGCTATCAAATAGAACAAATTTTTGAAACGTTTAAAATTCTTCATTTATTAGTATTGAATTATTTTATATTTATATCTATCTATATATATATATATATATATATATATATATATATATATATATATATATATAAATTATAAAAATAGTTATTAATAAAATTTAATTATTTTTAAAATTATTAATTTATTAAATTATGAATTACACGTTATTTAAAAAAATGGTTATTAATTTAAAAATAATTTTAAATTTATTTATAAAGCCTAATATTTAGGCATCTTTAGATACTTTTAGATATTCGTGAAAAAATTCAAGATAAAATATTAATATTTATAAATTTTTGCCTATAATGTAGAAAACACAAAAATATACAAATCAAAATATACGTAAATTAAAATTATATAACGCATAAGATTATAAATAAATAAACCGTTTACTTAAAAAATAATGTAAGTCCACTTTTGAGAAAATCAAAAATTGTATGGGAGCTTATCAACATTTTTGAATAAACTGAAATACAAACCTTTTAATATTTCAAAATAAAAAGTAGATTTACGCAACTTTTAAAATAAACGAATACAATTCTTGAATTTTGTTGCCAATTATAAATCGTTTAAAGAAGCCTGAGGAAATATCTATACGATAAGAAAATAAATTTCTTTTTTTTTTATTACGGAATAACATACTAAAATGTGTTTTACATTTCATTTGTACCTCTCTTTAATGATATGCGACGTATGCATACGCGTGATGCGTATACACAAAAGGAAAGAATAAAGCAATTATTTAAATCTATTGTACAAAATATTGGTGGGATACAATTCGTAACCACAGGGTAACACACACAAGTATTTGGTCGATATGAAATGTTATAGGATATGTCCTTTGAAATATCGCATATAACATTGCGCACAACATATCCTTTTTTTGTAATAAAAAATATACATATTACAACGCCGACATTATATAAAATATAATTATAATAACGCTTGATCGACAGATTTGAAAAATATACGATATAAATCATACAGACCAAATATCTTTGAAAGATTTTTAAAAACATTAATTCTTCCCTCTAAATTTGATGAGAGCATGTATTTAATATAAAGTATATAAGAATGAGAACCTGTAGCAACTATTACATTACTGTGATTGCTCTGATTCTCAAATATTGTATGCATTTTATATTCTGCATAATGTACGTTGCTACACACAAATTTGATCTGAAATATTAACGTAGCTATAATATAGTCAGATTTCCAGACATATTTTTCAAAAAACACAATTGTATAATACTCTACCATTTCAACCTGATTCAATATAACAAATTTTCTAAGATTATACAACATCATCAATTATAAAAATAAAGTTATACTGTGTGCACATACACATGCACTTATATATGTATATACATACATATACATTTATAGCATACACAGTTTACAATTAAAAATTATTAGAGATTAACCGTAAAACGTATATTTTCTCATATCCCGCTTTTTCGACGGCAATTATATTCCTACTATTAGATAATACAAGTGCAACAAATCATTGCAAAATGTCAAATAATAATCAAAATTCACCTACAAATGTTTCATAATAGTAATAATTAAAATATAACTTATAAAATGGCAATATATATTCAAGATCACTCTTATTTCAACAATTTTTATAAGATCGTATAATCAAGGCATGCAATTTCTATAGTCATTATATTAGACTAGTTTTTGATAAAAGATAGAGAATCTATGTAATGTGTATTATATAATCCAATATTGTTTTGTAACCCTGTTAATGCAGTAAGTGACTTCTTGTAATACATTTTGTAAACACTTCTAATCACTTTCATAAAACAGATTGCATTGCAAGATATGATAAAAAAATATTATATATAACAGTTTATCTAAAGCTAATAATATCTTGGTAATAATAGCTAAAACAAGCAATACTAGAGATTTTCATCATTATTGTATGATTGATGAAAATTCTAAAAACTGAAATTTTTTAAATTCTTGAGGCTTGAACTGAATTAAAAAAAAAATTAAAATTTTTTTAAACTTTCAGACTGTATGTTTAATTACTTAAAAATTCCGAACACATACTAATAAAAAGACTTTGCACGTTTACTCTACGTGTAACAAACTAACATGTAGGTTAGTATTCATAGTCTATTCTTATTATATATTTATGATTATCTTAAATAAAATCTTAATATTCCATTTGGCCATCTGATTGACTGAACATAGTCTTAAGACAATCTAAATATGATTTTAAATATAATATCGGACTATGAATACTAGCCGTAAAATCATAATTGTACCAAAGTATAAGAATTTTTAACATTTGAAAACTTTATTTATCTAATTAAAAAATTCTTTTTCGATAAGATTTTTTTCTTCGATGCAACGATCGATTCAAAAGTGTCACTTCTGCTCATCATTCTGCTGTTATTACTTTCCTTATCTACATTACATTTTTGGTCCATTTGCTATTGCTATATAATGTTTCAACATTCGATTGCCTCTTTTGACTGCATAGCAATTTTTAAAGCATATCACCACTAGATAAACGATAAAACGATACACTTTGCAAAAACAGTAGACGTCTTTTGGTAAGTACTGCGTTGATATCGCAGTCTTTCGATTGAGAGTAGTACCACATCCTTTCCCATAGCACTGTATTCTAATGTGCTAATTTTAATGCTTAAAATAGGATAGGTCTCGCGTGACCTCCTTTCATCTATCTAATACAGTAAAAAGTTCATTATGTAACTCCTTAATATAGTTAACATTTGTGTGTATATATATATATATATATATACTATTTATATACAGGGTGAGTTTTTTATCTTGAGACATTTAAATATCTGAAGAAATACGTATCGTACGAAAAAATGTTTGAGACAAAAGTTATATGGTTTCGAGGGGGCCATAAGATGGTACCATTAGTTTGACCTTGAATAATCGTTTGAAGGTCATATAAAGGTCGCCTTGAATTTTTTAAATGGGACACCCTATATATTTTTGCATATTCTTGTAGCTTACCTCGAGAGCTTTCCAAAACACTATGATAAAGTATTTTTTCACTAATAACTTTTCGAGTTATAAGACTTAAAAGTTTCAGCATTTTGACATAAAATACAAAATATGTTTTAAAATATTTGTTTTTCGATAATCTTACCCTAATATTTTTATGCATAGAATAATGAGACAAATCAATTAGTGTAAGGAAACTACATCGTTATCTTTAAAAAAAAAGTATGCAATTTGCAACATGCAACTACATACTTTTTTTTAAAGATAACGATGTAGTTTCCTTACACTAATTGATTTGTCTCATTATTCTATGCATAAAAATATTAGGGTAAGATTATCGAAAAACAAATATTTTAAAACATATTTTGTATTTTATGTCAAAATGCTGAAACTTTTAAGTCTTATAACTCGAAAAGTTATTAGTGAAAAAATACTTTATCATAGTGTTTTGGAAAGCTCTCGAGGTAAGCTACAAGAATATGCAAAAATATATAGGGTGTCCCATTTAAAAAATTTAAGGCGACCTTTATATGACCTTCAAACGATTATTCAAGGTCAAACTAATGGTACCATCTTATGGCCCCCTCGAAACCATATAACTTTTGTCTCAAACATTTTTTCGTACGATACGTATTTCTTCAGATATTTAAATGTCTCAAGATAAAAAAACTCACCCTGTATACATACATAATGTACAGATTTTTTTTTCTCTACGCTAATTCGTCCGAACACAACTTCCTTTCCTCCTCTACTCGTTGCCGAGTGCGATTGAAAGCTTCGGTTTTCAAAAAATCCACGGTTTTATATACTGTCGTATTCGGCGGCGATTGCGCAGGCGGTAATGTTGAAGAACTGAAGCTCTCTGTCGCCTCCAAGTCAAGATCCAGATATTGCAACACTACTAAGCGACGATTGGACGCCGGAATAAACGTATTGTGGTCTTGATAATAGTATATCTGGAAATTGAATTACGCATAATAAAATGAAATTACTTATCAAATTGTATACAATGATTAATATAATACACCGTTCTCAGAACTGAAAAGAGTGCTCAACAAACCTCTTCTTTATCCTCGAACGCGTTATTGTCTTCATCCGACGTAGACTGATGACGTGTCGAGTGCATATGCGATGGAGGTGTCGGACTAGGTGCCGCTCGCATTCTTCCTCTGCCAGGCGGTGATGCTAATTGCAAGTGAGGTGCTGAGAGAAAAATTAGAGGTCATAATTTTCTTACATTAAAGTAAAAAAAAAAAAAAAAAAAAGAAAAAATACAAAAAAGTCTACCTTCTACTGGCGATTTATTCAAAGATGGTTTCAGTTTTCTGTTAATGCTTGGTGGTTCGGCCGGGGAGTGTTCGGCAGAGCTCACATCGCATACCGCTGCTATCGGGCCCGGTGATGGCTCGTTGCTGACAACAGACATCGAATCGCTGGTCTTTCTGCCCGGCTTTAACTCTCTGTACACCACTGGCGGAGGCGGCGCCATGGTGGTTGGTACAGCGCTTAAACCGTCTCGCACGAGAGGACTCGGTAGATTCGAATACGTCGCTGTGGTGGAGCTTTCAGAGCGCGGACTTGGTGGCTCGTCTTCGTGAAAATCGTAACGGAAAACGTTGTGCGTGGTCGTCTCATCGTTGACGGTGCTCGGTGCGGCGTTCGAGTAAAAATGTTTCGATGATTGATCGATCGCCGCACTAGTCTCGGCCGTTGTTGTTTGCGGTTGATGAGATCTCGGAAAATCATAAGACTCGTCGGTCACAGCACCCACTGCCGTCGTCGTTGTCGTAACCGCAGACGTTGTTGACGCCGGCGTCGCCGGAGTAGTCGGTTTCGAGCTCTCAGTGGCACCATCCAAATTCAGATAATTATGACCTGGATTCTCAGGTAACATGTGAGGCGGTTTTGGCGGTCTAGGCGGAGCTGGTAACTTCTCTGCGGCCGGTGGCACCGCTGAATCAACAATTCTAAGTTTGCCAAAGCGTTTCCTTACGCTCCACGAACCGATCTCATGATGCCGCGAGTCACCTGTTACTGAATTACTTTGTTAATAAAGAAATAAATTAAATCACGCACATTAATTGTTAGACATTCACCAGTGGAGGGAAATGTGTCCCAGTTTGCACCGGGCACAGGGGTTGTCCATTCGTCATCGGTGAAGACGCTCTCGGCATCCGTTGTTGTAGGTGATCGAGGTGGCGAAGGTGCTAATCTTCTCGGAGCATCATAATGTTCGGGTCCTTGTCCGAGAGTCGAATTCAGAGAGCTGGTATCGTTGAGCCGACGACCGGAAAAGCACTCGCTAATAGGAATGTACGGACCAGAGATCGTGCTAGTGGGCGAAGTTGGTGGAGATTCTTGAGACTCGTATTGAAACACTAAAAAAGTGATTTACAACGTGTTATCATTAATACTAAAATATTAAAACTAAAATACAATATGAGATGTAAGTTTAATGATCATTACTTTGTTGTTCCTCGTCCTGAGTATAAGCTTTTAAACCACAAACTTGGCATATCGCATCGACCCATTTGTTCATATCTGCTTCATTCTCAGCTACTAAATAATAGGTCCGTTTAGGTGTCTTAACATTAAACATGTACTGGTACTTCTGTTTACGATTTTCAAATCGAAGACCCGCATCCACCTGTAGCAGATTGTTCATAAGTACTTGTAATTAATAATAAGTAAATATATAAAGATATAATATGATCAATACCTGTTCACACTGATCCAAATCAATACGACCTTTGAGTTTACGACAACGTCTGTCTGTATAATACTCCAGGAAGTATTGACCAGGCAACTCACCGCTATGACGAAGGGCAAACCACCGCTTCCTCCAACGCTATTAGAAGAATATAAAGTTTTAATCAAACTTTTGTCTACCTTTTTTATATCAATGCAAACTGTATTACTCAATGATACTCTTATTGATTATAAAATTCGGATAAAAAAACAGTCAAATGGACAACTATACTATATCGCTTACTGCGAGCATTATCTCTTGAAAGTGCAAGTCTCAAAATAATCAAGAAGACGTAGGGAGAAATGTCGTACAAGTTTCCCTTGAAATTAGGTTAGGCCTTTTATTAGATAAGATATTTTCGTCAAAACAGATTAAACCAGGTTGCTGTCAAACTGAAGAACTTTCAGAACAATAGGTCAAACGGGCGAAAATGCTTTGGAATGGATTCAGAGTAGATTCTTCCCGAGGGTAGAAAGTGACTGGACGATACACGACGAACGTAAACAATGGGCAGGTCTTGCAGGACCTACGCGAGTAGATAAATAAATACCGATGAAAATGATGCATTGTATACTGACCGCTCTCCAGAGCTTCGTAGGTGGTGATTTGATAAGCCATCCTTCGTGGACGATTTCCTGGGACGTCTTGAGAACCTCCATCTCTTTCTGTCTCTCTTTCTCTCCCTTCCTCTCGGAGAG
The DNA here is from genome assembly GCF_047496725.1 of Anoplolepis gracilipes. Classification (NCBI taxonomy): domain Eukaryota; kingdom Metazoa; phylum Arthropoda; class Insecta; order Hymenoptera; family Formicidae; genus Anoplolepis; species Anoplolepis gracilipes. The sequence continues at coordinate 6,739,794 of NC_132978.1, read as the reverse complement.
ACGGTGGCAGCTCGGATTTACGCCACTCTCAACGGTACGAGGACATCATCGAGAAACGCACGCGAGGAACCATCACGACCATCACTACCACCGACGACGACGACGACGACGACGATGACGCTGTGCTCGTCGTCCATTCGTCTATTTTTGGCCTCGACAGCAGGAGTAGACTCGAGCGCGAGAAGTTGCAACGGCCCTCACGTCTCACGTACACAAATATACACACACACACACGCACACACATACACTTGGCCCCTCTCTTTTCTTCTAGTCCACTCTTTCCCTCTCTCTTTCTCGCGCACGCGCTCTGGTTACCAACAGTCCGATAGCGCGAGAGAGAGAGAACGACACGAGACACGGGACCAGGTTGCAGCAACGGGACACTGCGGATCTCGCTCGTGCATTCACGCGACACACAAAGACGCTTCTCCTCGTTTATCGCCCCACTGCGTCGTGGCCACGCGCGTGTGACACACAACGTGTCTGTCTCCGGGGCCGGGGCCCTTCGTCGATGACAGCGCAGTGACGTACGCACGTCCATGGCGACCCGGGTCCTTAATTAGGCGTGCCTCGCTCTTCATTCTCCTTCAATGTTTCTCTTTTAATTACGATGAAAACGATTGTCGGAGGAAACGGAGTTTCCTCCGAGGATTCGTGTTAAACGGAACATCCGCGAGACATATGCGGAATAAAATATAGCGAATTGCGATACATATATATATATATATATATATATATATTATATAAGCGTATATACATTCGTGCCGTCTCATCTGCATCCGGTCGATTCCTTTACTCCATTCGTTCGGACAACTCCGTCGCCATCGCGATCGCACGCACGATCACGCGTAGCTGCGTCATCGCCGCGGACTGTTCGAGAATCGCACAGCACACGCTCGCTTTCTCGCTCGTGGTATTCTTTTCTCCGAGATATTCGAGAAATTTCCAATGGCGCGAATAATCCAATCATTTTCATTACGTCGCGCGCGTCTGGAGGAAAATGCACGGCACGTGTTTGAACGCATGCATAGTTAAACGTCAAACACACTTGCCTCTGCTCTCGTGATATTAAAATTAATAATCTTTCTTTCTTCAATGATATTTATTTTTACATTGCAACATTTTTCAAACGATATAAATTTATACAATATTTTTAGCTCATCTCTAACGAAGCATTTCATGATTTCGTAGAAATTTAAATAAGAAAAATTTATTAATAATCTCGGGCTTCTCTAAATCTGTTTCTGGTACACAGATTATGCGACATTAAATTCTATTAATCCTTTTCTCCAATACCAAAGAATAACAATTATATGCGGATATATATTCGCGTATGCGATGTTGTGTTCGCAGAAGGGCAAAGTCGTGCGCATAATGCGGAAAATAGCGCTTAATTTGCAATTCAATCAGCCAACGCTATAAATCAAGAAGCCGATCGATATTCAAATCCAGGTCCTCGTTTTATCGCAAGTAATCGTTCAAATCTACCATCCCCTAACCGCACATATTTATATAATAAGCAAAAACAATGTATAGAAAAATAGCGTTTCTTTTGCACGAATAATAACTTTATGATCGATCAATTATGATATGTTTATAGCCATAAGAACGTTCATCCGCGCATCATTGAAAAATACCTGTAAAAAAATTAGAAAAATAAAAATGTATTACATGACTATAAAGACTTTATACGTTATTTAAAAGTATATATTTATATGCGCAGAAGGTACAAAGATGAGATACAAAAAAATTCTTTTATTTTTTATTTCATAATCCTTTTCTATTCTATACATTTTATATACATAAAAAAAGATAATATATATATATATATATATATATATATATAAAATAAACAAAAAGAAAAACATAAAGAAAAGGAAGAAACATGGAGACCTAATAATAAACATATATATGTATATGTACATGCAAAGCAAATTAATTGTAAGAGGTTCTAAGTATCTTAGCCATTATTAATTAATATCGTTTAATTTATGAGGATATAAAATATATGTGTATGTGTGTGTGTGTTTTGTGTGTGTGTGTGTGTGTGTGTGTGTGTGTGTGTGTGTGTGTGTGTGTGTGTGTGTGTGTGTGTGTGTGTGACCTATCGATCTCTCTCTCTCTTTTGTGGGAGAAAAACGAATGACACGATAACGAGAATGTCGATAATGAGAAAGCCAGGATAATCCGTTGATTTATTAAATATTTGCTCTCTCTCTTCGCATTTGTTCTCCTTTCTTGACATCGTGAGATTCTCGAAAGGAGTACCACTCTTCATCTTCTCACAGATGAGAAATGTAAAAATTATTATTGCATAAGCTATAGCCAGTTGATTAATACAAATCGTTCTGATTTATTAATTTACTTGCCGTTTTCGGGGATGGAAAATGGGGGAAGGATTAAAACATGCGGATTTTTCCGCGCAGGAATAACGCACGCGAGAGAACGCGACACAAAATCGGCGAGATTAAAATCCGCGCCGCATGCGTGTACAATTCCTTTATTATTATATATACCAAAAACGCTTCTCTAAAAAGAGCTTCTCTTCTTTCATTATCGCTATAACTGAGAGACCGTACTACAAATTTTAATCTATCGTACATATTTATACATTGAGCGCATCGTTAGAGAGACATCGCCGTTGACGCTCTCCACGATAAATGTATGTGTGTGACAGTATCGTTACATACATGTGCTGTTTACATATGTAAACGCGTGCACATGTTCGAGGAACTCTGAATTTCCTCTCTTTCTTAGCGCCATCCGTTATCATACCGCGCAAGGACTCGTGTATGTGTGTGTGAGTGTGTGTATATATTTCATATTTTATATATATATATAAGAAAATAATGTAAAACGAAGGAAAAACTCGAGCATTTTGGACTTTGATCATTCGAAAGAGAATATGTGTATCCTTTCTAATATCGATTCTTTACATTCCTTTATCTTTTTAAATCCCTTCAGGGACGACGAGTTGATAAAATGTATTTTTGTAATCACACACATATACGCAGGAGAGATTGTATTATATATATAATATATTATATATATTATATATATAATATTATATATATATAATTAAATCCAATAATTCTTTATTCAATATTTATTAATTATATCTATATCTCTATGCGTGGTGAAGGGGATTGTTATTTGAAAATTTTACAAAGTGTGCTTCTCTCTCTCTCTCTCTCACACACACACACACGCACGCACGCACGCACGCACGCACGCACGCACGCACGCACGCACGCACGCACGCACGCACGCACGCACGCACGCACGTACGCACGCACGCACGCACGCACGCACACACAATCTCGCTCAATTTCTAGCTTTCTCTCTATAGTAAAAATGTTCATCTCGTGAAAAAGGTGTGTCTGAAAACGCACAGGTACAACACACGCAGTGTTCTTGAATAATGATACATAAATTTTATTTCGTCAGATTTTTTTCATGTTATGTTAATGTAATGCATTTATGTATAAATATCTACACATATATGTATAAACCTTACGTCAAGGTATCTTCCTCTCTCTTACGTCATATTATAAGTTACACACTGCGATTAGAGTGCGTGTTATAAATCCTTATAAACTATGTGAAAAGTTAGGGAGGAAAGGCGAGGTTTACGCACGATTAAAAAAAAAAACGAATTAACGACACTACTCGTCGCGAACTTTAGTCCCGTTTTTCGTATTTTTGCGTTGTCGCAATGAATGGAACTTTCATATATACAAGGCAGTGAAAAGCATTTCGAGAAAAATGTCCGCAAGGCAGGAAAGTTCGAATTCCTTGACTAAATCGAAACGCAATTAAAGAAGAAGCATGATCGGAACCAAAGTGCGCGCAAGTATTGGAAGCTATCAAGTCTACGGAAATCGAGCGGAAATTTGTATAATTTTTTTCGTTACAGACATCATTGTCTATCTTTAATTTTAATTAAAGTCGATCAGAAAAGATAATAAATAAATAAATATATATATACAACATATATATATATATATACACAATATATATGTATATATATCTGAATATTACACAATTTTTTAACAATAGTCATTTTTTCCCATTTTTTAAATTTTGCAATATTTGTATTAATTACATGTTTTTAATAATTTCTTAACAACACATGTGAGAAAGAAAAGAGTATATATAATTTATACATATATAATTACATATAAAAATGTCTATATATGTTTTTTCTCTTCTATAATATTTGTGTAGAAAAAAACATAATAAGAATTCTTCTTATTATACTTTTCTGCATAAACTGAGAATAGATAAGAGAAAGAAACCTACTCCAGGATATAGGACAAATTCTATATTATATTCTAAATTATATATATATTTATATGGACCTTCTTTCTCGGAATACTATTAAAAACATCATCACGTATATTTACCATGATTTTCGTAGGTTTGGATATGAATTCAGTTTCCAGAAGAGAGAAATAAAATATTCCACTGAAGCTATAGATGTGGCAGGAATTGTAATCTCGACAATGGTGTGGCAATATAAATCAGACCACGTTTGCTTATTATTGGTGTACAGAGTATATATAGAAAAAAGTTTAAAACTTTTTTTTTAACATAAACACAAAGGGAAAAAAAATTGCAAAATTATATTGTAGGTTTCGATATAAAGTTCTAACGAATGTAGAACGAAAAAAAAGAAAACGACGACGGTGCTGTAAAAAAAAACCTCTTTTTCCCTCCCCCCGCCCCTTCCCCGCTTTGCTTCATTATAATCTACAAGCCGGCGGAAAAATAAAAAAATGGAATGTATTTTCGAAACTCTTTCTTTTAATAATCATGTAACAATACTCGTTATATTCACGATTAACATACATTACTTATCTATGTTGCAAATATTACATAAAAAAGATATCCGTTTTGCGTTTTCTCTCTAAAATTATAAAAACGACGGTAGCAAAAGTTTCGGAACCTGACGGGCGGTGAACGTCGTCGTGCGACGACGTTATGTTATTACTTTTAACGCTAAAAACGATAGGTAAAAAAAAGAACGACGGCGAGATATATATATATTATATATAAGTGTAACTAAAGTTCTTCCTAAGTCACTCTGCGGTTTTTTTTTCTCGTCGGGAGGTAAAGATGTTTCTCATCAATCATATAACACGATTTCGAGTCGTTCGACCGCGGAAACGGACGAAGTTTCGTCGAGCAAAAGGAAGGAACGCACGCATCACCATGTCATTGTGCCATTCTTATCACGACTGCACTATAAGAGAGGACGAGAATGCAACACGACGCGAGGAAGAAAGAGGGAGAGAGAGGCTCCCTCTCTTTCGCTCGAGGTATTTCTTTTGATGGGCGGAAGGGGCGGGGGAGAAACGTTACATTATGCATCTCATTAATCTTTAATTAGATAATTAATTCACTATTTACGAAAAGTCATAATAAAAAGTAGTACTCTATATATATTCGGTATTTCAATAATAATAATATTGTAATAATAATATTATTATATTCCAATAGTTTTGTCTGTAGTTTTATCGTCTATAAATCGGATAATTAATTAATTAATTAATTCATAATGTTATCATCGATGCGCGCACTTTGCGCATATATGTATACAGACCGCGGCCCATAATCTTCTCTCGAATATGCTCGATAAATATAAAAAAGAAAAAAATCTCGTAATACATGTTTATGCATATACATATATATATATATATATATATATATATATATATATATATATATATATATATGTATATATCATTCACCTCTTTCTCTCGCTCGCTCGCTCTCTCGCTTACAATAATAAATCTCGCTGCGAATGCTTCGCGCACCAACGCGCCCTTTTTCCCCTCTCGCTCTTTTTGCATTTCAGTATATTCAAGCAACCATCCGAGAGAGGAAGAGAGAATCTCTACAATGCCGTCTGGTTGCAAGCACCATTGGTTGGTATTGTCGATGATCGACCGCAAAAGGATGACTTTCGCAATCTTACTTCTTGTCCGCCCTTGCTCGCTTCACGAAAGAGTAAGAACGGTCAACAATGTATCGGCTACGAACGTCCTCCCTCCCGAAAAGAAGAAAGTTTTATTCGATCGAATTCTTCCTCTTTCTTTCTTTCTTTTTTCTTCTTCTTTTTTTTTTTTTTTTTTTTTTTATTATTGCGAGACGATTGTTATATAGAATTGATTTTTCCACAACAATCAATCAGGCGTGGCACGAGTTGGTACGCGCGGCATTCAAAACGTCCATACTCTCTCTTAAAGATTTAATTACCACAAAGGTATACACACCATTTTCAGATTTACAACATTGCCCTAAAAACACAGCCATACTAAGCCAAATACTTTTTGGGTTTTGTCGTTTACACGATTACTTCACATTCTTTTCTTTACTATATATATATATATATATAGTAAAATCATTTATTTAAATCTACACTCGATTACCGTTCCTTTTGCTAGCAATCCTCGCTAATTTCTCGCTATTGTTTAATAAAAAAAAAAACGAAAGAAAGAAAAAGAAGGAAAGGAAAAGAGAAAACTGCATACACAATGCGCTCACGATTCACCGTTTAATTCTTCGAGATCTTAGCAGCTCCTAAATAACGACAAGCAAGTCCAATCCATGAAAGAAAAAAAAGCAGGAAAATTTTAATTTTTTTTTTTACAAATGTGTAAAGCGTGAATTATTCGAAACGCGCTTTTCTCCTCCTGTGAAACGTAATCTACGAGAAAGAATGTGTCCTGATATCGAGTTTTTATCGCTTCATCGAGACTTGGAGTGCTCAAAAACAAAAAGCAAGTTCAAATCGTGTCGCAGTGTGCGTTGCAATCTACGAGATATCAATATTCATCGAATGCGACAAGACGGATAAGCGATATATCGAGCACTTAATGAATTTTAAAGGATCCGATTGCCTATATCGATACGTCAAAAAAATGTAATTACGCTCAATCAAGGTCGACCGCTGACCTTAATTGAGTTTTGATCGTGTTCTCTTTTTTTTTCTATTCTTATTTCATTAATCCACGAGAGTTAAATTAAAAAAGGAACACGATCAAAGAGCTGCTGAGAGTTCAAACGAGAATTCGTAGCGCATCTATGTACAATTTCGAATGTACATGTAAAGACGTGTGCGCGCGCACGCGCGCGTGTGTGTATGTGTGTATCGCGTATGTGTGCATTTTTCGATGGAGCTAGTTTATAGTATCGATGACATTTCTTTTATTCATAATTGTATGGCGAGATTGTATCTTGAAAATCGAAAACACAATCGTCCTCACGATCGTTATAAAATTTCATTCTTACGTCAGCTTCATGTCTATGTATGCGTTTTGCATGTGTATGTGTGTATGTGTATTTAATCTTTCTTTGCTTCCGTTTACGTTTTTTTTTTTAAATTATCAGTTGGCTTAATTTTACACGATAGCTACATTATACAAAGTATGTACTTCAAAAATATCCGACGCCACGGATCTTTTGAACAACATATTCACGCACATTCCACGTTATTATTAGGTCATTTTAAATAGGATTGGCAAAGAAAAAGATGGAAAGGAGGAAGGGACGCAGGGATCTGGAGAGAGGAGGAGCTTACACTTAGAGCTTCGCTATGATACAACACTGGCATAGTTATGTAATGTGATTCGGTGTATGTTTTGTACGCGGGTTATTTGCCAACCCGTGTGTAGTAATAACGCGTGTGTGAATTCCTCTCTCATTCTATGCAAATATTACAATATATCTATGTATGAATTGATCATAGTAAGAGACTAACATTAATAATAATAATAATAATATATTATAATTATATAATAATAATAATAATAATAATAATAATAATAATAATTAATAGATATTCGGCAGGTAAATTAATAATGTCGTTATTGTAATAATAACCTAATATTTACAAAGTTTTCACGTTTGAGGGCCCGGTATCGAATACGCATTCTCATAGTTACATTTTGATTGAACTGTACACATGCTTATGGACCCTCAACTGGAAAAAGACTTCATTCTTCTTTCTTTCATCAAAATTAACGCGTTTTTATATAAATCCTCCCGCGCACACTAGCAGCCTGTTGTGAATTTCTATTTTTTGGTTGCATCAACATTAATTCGCCTTTGCTGATTCTCTCAACAGGAGCAACGACTAATGAGCAGATTCCTGTCCAGAGAATCATCGTCATTCAGTACGACTAACGATTTAGTCAGCACTCGAGAAAATGTAGACTCTCTCGCGCTAATTTTCATAAAATTTCACGGCGCTAAAATACAACCTTTTCGGCGGCGCTTAAGTGGAGATATCATCTTAATAACAAATTTTCTCTCCTTAAAACGAATATATTACTTACATACGATCTAGTATAGAATAATTGCATACAATTATACCGTACTAATTATAATCTAATAGTATTTGAACTATTAATTATTAATTAACGTTAAATATACACAACATATATATATATATATATATATATATATATATATATATATATATGTATATATATTTGTACGATTTCACTCATCCTGCATGAGCAGTAGCGAGGAAGAGTGGTAGTATCGAAGGGGCTCCGGATGGTACGAGGGGGAAATATGTAATAATAGTCTCTCGATAATTTCGCTTTAGTCTTTCGTTACTGGCTCAGATAGACTTAAAATCGTTTTCATCCTTGGTCAAAAGAAAGAGAGAGAGAGAGAGTTTAGAAAAATCGGTAAAACGACGAGTTTTCTCCCTCGAAAGGATAAAAACAGAAATAATTTTGAGTCTATTTGAGCCATGCCGAGTAACATGGAAAAGCACCAACGTCGCGTTGTCTCTCTTTTCTCTCGATATCTCATAACTGTTTTATAAAGTTTACGTGATAATTGAAGCAAATATATTTTATGTGTATAGAATAACACAACATAATCGTCATTTATTTTTAATTATTAAATTAAAAATTTTCCTTTTTGTCCTTTAATTATCTCATGTAAATAGCATTTTTTTAAAGAAAAACAATTAAAAAATAAATTAAAATCTAATATAAAATTTTATTCTGAAATATGTACAAAAAATTTTGCTATAAGTCAAAGTTGATCCAAGATCCGTCGTGTGGTAGAAGATTAAAAGATGATAATAGCGGCGTTTGAATGTAATCGTCTACATCGCGCGATTTATAAATAATAACAAAACATTTGGGATATGATCAGGTCGCTAGATAATTAATTCTAATGCTGTTTCGTGCGCATACAGATAGAAACTGAAAGAGACAGTCTGACATGTGCTGCGTCGAGTTTTCATTGAGCGATTGAGTCACGTGTTTAAACTTGGAATCAGGAACGGAACAGAACGAGTTTCCAATTTTACGATCCTTGACACTATATACTAGATGCTCGGGTCGCGCGCAAGTATTTTCTTTTTCGATCTTCTATATTATTTTTTCAATTAAATAAAAATAAAATGAGAAAATTAATAACAATTATGTTATACTATTTTATACACATAAATTATTTGCTTCAATTATCACGTAAACTTTATAAAACAGTATTAAAATATGAGTCAGGAATGACCCGGCATCTGCCGGCGAAGAGTTAAGGGAATCACTTACATAATCGACCGATGTGATCGTCCGTAACAGTCACTACAACCCCTCGACGAACTTGGAGAGTTGGTCCTGCGGCGTCATCGGCGTCACTTCATTAGCGTCCGCGCCACCGTTCGTAGGCGCTGGCGCCGGTGAAGGATGATGAGGCATAGCAGCGGGATGGCCAGTAGGCGCACCAGGGCCACCGCTCAACTGCGAGAGCATCATCTCGCTAGGACCGCCACCGAGCTCATGTGCCGGCGAATGCGTAGGCGTGCTGTGAGGTGGATGGTGATGCGGCGACGGCACGGGACCCGATCGCGGCGATGGTACCGGCTGATTACGAGGAGAGGGAACAGGTCGTGGCGAAGGATTGGGCTGTGGAGAACGGATAGGCGGTGGCGAACGGACTGATTGCATCAGCTGTTGCTGCACGGAGATCCCCGGCGGCCCCATGACGCCTTGCGGCGAGGGCACAGGCGGTGGAGTGGGTTTCAGACCCGGCTGACCGTAGCCTTGTTCGTTGAAACCGCCATAACCTGGGAAGTTGGGCAAGTGTTGGTGTCGAAAAGTGATGCGTATTGGAGCCTCCCCGTTCTCTAAGTAATTACGAGGGATCGTGTGATTACCAAGAAGCGACGGCCGTATGGGTCGTTGTTGACCATACGGCGGCGCTGGTGGTTGAGTAAACGGCTGTTGTTGCTGCTGCTGTTGCTGCTGCTGCTGCTGCTGTTGTTGTTGTTGTTGCTGCTGCTGCTGCTGCTGCTGGGCCGCCTGTTGTTGTCTCTGTTGCATCGCTAGCATCTGCTGCTTGTACCACTGCGCCTGTTGCACCGGCTGTTGCTGTTGCGCCTGCGTTAGCATTGTTTGTATCTGCAGCCTGCCTTGCTGCTGCTGCTGTTGTTGTGGCTGTGGTTGTTGTTGTTGTTGCTGCTGCGATTGTTGCTGTTGAGACATCATATGCTGCAAACCAGGTTGTTGTTGAGGTTGATTAGGAGCCAATGGACCGCCGACTCCTCCGCCATGTTGACCAGGTTGTTGCTGATGAACAAGCGCCTTTTTATTAAGAAGATTATATGGTAGATTATATGGTAAATGTTATGGTAGATTAAATGCACATAATAATATATAAATATTTATTTTTCTTTTTTTAAAAGATAGAGTTACCCGTTGTTTAATAAAGGCAGCCATCAACGGCGGGTTGCTTTTGAGTATATGAAGTATTTGGTTCTGTTGCTCGGGCGTGTGCGGACTTCTAAGGGTCTGCATCAACTGATGCAGAGCCTGCTTATGCATATTACCCGCCTGCGAACCAATCACACTCGGTTGCCGCGGCATTTGTGCACTCATTGCCATCCCTGGTTGAGCTTGATGTTGCTGTTGCTGTTGCATCAGCTGCTGTGGAGTCTGTTGTCGCGCCAAGTTAGGATTTTGTTGCATTACCGTGTTCGATTGGTACCTGCTAAGAAAAGAATGTGTGCAAAAGTTGAAAGATGCATTCCTCGTTTGACAGAATCTATTAGTCAAACTCAATAATGCTGCAAATTTTGCAAGCAAAAATATCATAAATAAACTTATATAATATATACCTTGCTGTCCACTGATCCATCGGAATGAGATGAGTGCCGGGATTCGACATCTGGACCGGTAACGGCCGTTGCATTTGCGGTGGTGGCATTACGCCGCCCGTTTGACCACCAACACCAACGCCAACGCCGACACCAACGCCGCTACCCGGTGTCACTTTGCCACTGTAATTACCGACGTGTGGTGCTTGTTGTCTCGCAGCCTCCTCTTGCACCTGCTTCACTACTTGCAATACATGAGCGGGAGGCGTTTGCGTACCCGGCTTCAAGCCGATGCCTGGTTGATGCGGTGACGGTAAATTTGAAGTGCTGACACCAGGCTTCATCGCGACTCCGGTTGGCATGACGACATTTGAAGTCTGCTGACCGGCCTGCATTCCTGCAGCTGCGCTTGGTCTCGTATTCATCACAGCCATTCGTCTCCTATAAATAAAAGTAAACATAAGACTCTAAATATAATAAACAAAGTATACAAAGACTTAAGGAGCAAGTAAACTTAAATATAAATAAGTAAATATAAAGTTAAATTTAAAAACTAAATAGACGCGAAATTTAATACGTTACAAAATAAAAATTCTAGCAAGATTTGCAAAGTCAATGACAGAATTTACAAGAATGTACTTCTAATTTAATTGAATAGATGTGTGCTACAATGATTACTTCTAAAGGCATGACAACAAAATATTAAGTTTAAAAAAATTTTTCCTCTACATATTTTGTTATTTTTAAAAAATATTTTAGCGTGATACTTTTGCACTGTTTATAATAAAACATTATGAAAAAATAAAATATTTAAAATTATTAAAAGTTTGTAAAGCTTGATTATGATTGAAGTACAAATAAATACATTTTGTTTTTATGAGTGTTTTTAACAATTGTATAATAAATATATACTAAAAATTGTTTGGCTCAAACTTTTGCATCGCACCGAATTATTATTTCCATTTTATTTATTATTGTTCACTCGGCTTATTATTGTCAATATTTTCCAGTATGATATCCAAATTCTACGATTTACCAAAAATATCTAATATTGCATTAGAGTCATATTGTACCTCAGTAATTGCGCTTGTTGTAATCGTTGTTGCAGCTGCTGCTGCTTTATCTTGTGTTTAATGTTGGAGCAGAATGGAACGAGACACTTGGCCTCTTGGCAGTGTTTCGCGTGATAACAACACAGCGCGATCAGTTGCTTACAAATCGGGCAACCGCCGTTAGTCTTTCTCTTGCAATTCTTCGTGTGCATCACTACTCGTTTCATTTTACAACAACTGGGCAAACGGCAGTTAGCATCTCTGCACTGGCAGGCGTGCACCAATGATTGAATGCACCTCTGTATCGATAGTTTCCTGGCTTCCTGAATTACGAAAAAGAGAAAATATATGAACGTAATAGATTTATTGTAATAGCAACATATTTGTAGAATAAGCTCGTAAATTACTTGTGGATTCGTTTGTTTGGCATCGGCCGGCGATGATCCATCATCCAAATCAAAGCCAAGTTTCTCCATGGGATGCGGATGACCGTCTTTATCTTTACAACTTACACATAAATCAAAATCCTGTAAAATAGAGTTAGAGTAAGCACATGAAAGTTTAACACTAGTAGTATCGAGCGGTCCTTTTTGACTGTTTCCATTTTTTAGATTAATTAAGAGATACACTATTTCTTGTGTAAAAGATAAAATTTTATGATTTTATCAATCATTTAATAAAGAAAATAATTGATGAAAAATTATAAAATTTCAGATTCCTCTCTTTTACACCAAAAATAAGTTATTAATCTAAAAAATAGAAAAACCCGCTCGGTACTTCTAGTGTTAAATAAAAGTAAGGTTAACAATTATTTAAAATAAATAACTAAATAAAAAAAAGGTTCAAAGAGCAATGCAAACAAATGAAGATTAAGATTTAAAAATTAAATATGCGAGAACTTTAATCATTATCTAAGACCTAAGAAAACAAAAGATTTTACGAAAAATATAAAAAAGCGCAAATAATAAACGTTTCTATCCTTGTCTAAATTCTCATCAATGTCAAAAGCTAATATAATTATAATAAACAGTGAGAGATAAAACAAATAATCGCATGTAATAAGATCCGGATATATAAAAATTAATAGACTACAAACGAAAAAAATAAAATATACAAAGGTAGCAGCGCATATGCATACGTAATAATATAGTTATTTCCGTAAAAACAAAGATACTCCGAAAGCAAGTGACAATTAAGTTCGATTATCCACCATAGAGTTTTTCCAAGAAAACTTGCGGCAAGAATTAAAGTGTTGTCTAAAAATTAAGTTTAAAATTGGTAGAACCAAAAGTTCTACGTTAATATTAAAACGCGGACTCACTATCGGAGGATCATATAAAATTCGAAAGCAAATCGATCAACCGAGTGATATCTCGGTGACGCGCAGACATATGATGAAAAGAAAAAAAATATATGGAATGAAAAACCAAAATATTTAAAACTTTCTTAAGAGTGATTTTGTTGCTCTACAGATTTAATTCTAAATTAAGACGTCCATGCAATTAATTCTATAAATGTTATTTAAACACAAATATGGGAGCAAGACTTTATGTACTTTTAAGAACGATTTTAAGTTGTGTAGTCTCGTGTAGGAGACACAAATCAGATTTCTTAATAACCGAGTTAAATCTTTCTGATAACAATTTAATATATTTAATTTTTAATTATTAAATATATTATTAATCTTTAATTTAATTTTTAAATATTAATCTCTTCATTTGTTTGCATTGCTCCTAGAATCCCTTCATTTAGTTAATTATTTTTTGAGCCTTATTTTTGAATCCAAAATAAATATAATCTACTACGTACGTCACAAACTGTACAATGGTATCTAGTCTCCACATGACTTTTGCAGTTATTACAAGTGTAAACAAACTTGTCTTGGCCTTGATTATGCAATTCATACAACATGGACATGGAACTGAATTTCGCTCTTCTCAGCGATGAAAATTCGTAATGCCTCTCTCTGGCCATCGTTAAAAATGCATCACGACCATCCATCAAATCGCAATTGATAACAGGATCGGGATCTTGGATCGGCTAAAAATATTTAAGTAAAAGATTAATAATTATCACATGTAAGAGAAAAAACTTTTGGTCTCAAAATATATAATAAAAAATTAACTTACTGCCAAACTAGCCGCACTTTGAGCACTATGCAACCTTATTACAAAGAATACTTCCTTATGCTTTTCCATGGTTGCAAAGATTTTTGCGGAAAGATCATTACCAGTCTGAGGAGTATTCGATTTTTTGCTATTTTTTCTTTGATTTGCTTTGGACTTGTTGGATTTCTTTGCCTTTTTCTGACCCTTCTTTTTACCGTCCGGAGTTTCTGAGTCTTCAGACAGTGAAAATATCTAAAAAGGGAAAAGCAACATAAAATATATAAGACAAGGAAAAATATACGTTACTGATATAAATAACTATATGTTACTGGAGAATATAAATGGAGAAAATAAGTAGAGGAAATCTTTCACAACTTACCGCGTTTGCTGCCGCAGCAGCAGCTTCGGCTGCTTCGGCCTGCTTGCGCTTTTCTTCCTCTTCCTGATCTAATTCTTTAATACTTTCTTCCAGCACATTGGGCCAAAAGTCACCTTCAAAGTATGGCAAATCCGCCGCGGATGAAAGTCTATCTTCCATGGCTTGTTTCAAAATGTCCTGCACACAAAAGTTTCTCATTTGTATATTTTTTTCTCAATGTGGGTAAATAATAAAAAATATTTAGCAGAAAAAATGTCGTCTACAAATCCTGTGTTCATTATTCTTAATAACAAGAACACTAGCTTATCCAGCAGACATTTATTTAAGTCTCATTTGACTCCAATATGATACTGCAACACTTATTGGAAACACAGGAGACTATATCTTGAAAAGTAAAACATGTTTTTAACCGACCTTATAATCAAGTACGATTCTCTCGACCATTCCCTTGTCCAACATTTTCTTATACCACTCTTGTAATCTTTTAGGCTTTGGTATTTTCTGTTCTACAGGATGGCAGTGAAAGATGTAATCGTCCCCTTCGGAAGGTGGACATGCCCAAATGTGAGCCATAGTATATCTACAAAAATATTCCATTGTATTTTTTAAATATAAAATCATATTCTAGATATTAAAGATAACATCTACAGATGATCAGATAATCAATACCAATACAAAATATTGTATCAATGTATATTTTATCCAGTCAACATAAATAAATTTTTTCTTTAAACTTACCCAAGCTGCTTTGCATAGTCGAGATATCCAAGAAGAATCTCATGATACACAGCCGTACGAAATTGTCTAGGCCGGAAGAAGTGGACAGAATCTAAATACGCGATATAAACCCGTCTCGTATTCGGTGGCGTGCATTCGCTCCCGTATTCTTGCACGTGCATACCGAAAAAACAGACGTCTGTACCATCGACCTCTTCAAATGCAAATAACGCTTTCGCGCGATAAGGGAATTCGCCAGGCATGTCACCATTTTCGACGAATCTACTTCGCATACCAGGTTTGACCTCGACTACCTTGTCACTGGACGCAACTACTCTGATTGCGACTTCACCGGCACCCGCTTCCTTCTTCTTCAGGAAATTATTCACGCGCGTCTCTATATACGTGCCGAGCTTCGTTACGGGCAATCGTTTAGCGTTAAACTTATTCTCTTTGCGTTTCTGTCCCTTCTTCTTTAAGCAATTATCACAGGTAAATCTGTGTGAAAAGAAGAGTAACTTTTTAAAGTAATGTACGAGATAGTGTTTTTTTTTTAGAATTAAAATACGAATAGTAAATGAAATATTAATTTTATTTAATTGCAAAATTTAAATTTTTTAATTCTTTCAATTTTTTCAAAAGGAAATTGAAACTTTTTATTATTGTTATTTACCCTAACGGCCAGATTGTTTCCATGTGGAGTACACAAATTTGATGTACCCTCCTACCACAGTCTGTGCAGGTTACAAAAGGTTCCAATTCTAAATGGTCGTTCTTCATCTCCTGGAACTGTTCCTTCTTGATGGCACTATGGAAGAGAAAGATAGAAATGTCATATGTAAACTGGAATAACACATTAACAAACTACATCTATGAACTTTTCATATACTTACGTTTGAGGTTGCGTTGGATCGTCTCCTAACGTCACTGTGTCACCAGGAATGTCGTTGAAACATTTCTGACAGAAGGTGTATCTGTCGGAAAGAAGACCAATTCCCTTTAGACTGCTATTACATCCGCATCGTGCGTGTGTTTTATCACATGAACAACGATGAACGACGACCAATTTACTCGGTGTATCCAATTTCGGCAAGTGTTTATATATATATATTCGATTTTTCGCAATAACACATGCATGCAAATGGTATTGCCAATTGTTTCATTTCCGATTTCAGTTTCGTTTCAAAAAATCGTAGGAAGATCGTTCGTTTTTTTTTTTTTTTTTTTTTTTTTTTTCAATTAGCATTTTCCAAGTATCAAGTTTTTCGCAGCAGTAGAGTCGGAAAGAAGCAAGGGCGCAGGCAACACAAGAAGTAAGCGGCAAACAAGGATTTATGTGCGCGTGCGCAGCCCATGGGCGAAGGTAACATACAAAGAAGAGAATAGTGCCAATGTTAGACGCGTATCTCAAACTGTATGTCATTTTTTAAAATTTTTATCGCATATACCAAAAGGGATATGTAAAACTAAACATATCCAAAAATCAATAAAATTTCATGATATAATTTTTCTAATTTACTTTAAACCTACAATTATGATGACTCTCAATAGAATACATATCCCTTAAATATATGCGTAATTCATGTACAAACTTTAAGTGTAAGTCAAATATAAAAAAATTGATATAAGTAAACTGTATATAAATTATAATAAAAAAAAAAATAAATAAAAATGTAGGTCAGGGGACTGACCTGCTTTTGCATGTGTTTTCAAAAGCAGGTTAATTAATCCACCAATTTAATCTAGCGTATTTAATGACAAGGCACTTGAATAAAAAATGCCTATACAACACAAATACGCGAAATATGCAAAAAAAAATTATACTACTCTTTAAATATAAATAAAATCACTATTTAATAAAATTAGAATTACTAATTTACTGAGCATCTTGAATATTATGAACGTGTCCTCATCATGTGCACACAATTCAAATTTAGAATTAAAAAAGCAATATTTAAAATATTATTTCTCACATAATTAATGTATCTGATTTAATCAAGTAATGTTACTAAATTTTATTTATATAATTTTAGCATTATATAAATTGT
The DNA here is from genome assembly GCF_047496725.1 of Anoplolepis gracilipes. Taxonomy (NCBI): domain Eukaryota; kingdom Metazoa; phylum Arthropoda; class Insecta; order Hymenoptera; family Formicidae; genus Anoplolepis; species Anoplolepis gracilipes. The sequence continues at coordinate 6,722,368 of NC_132978.1, read as the reverse complement.
TACTAAATTTTTAATAATATTACTAATTTTAATTTAATTTATTAATACAATTAATAGAATTTTAATTTAAATTTAAAATATTTTAAATATTGATATGTTTAATACATTTAACATTAACATTTTCAAATAACATCCCTATCTTATATATTAAGTGAATTCTACAGATTGATTAATTCAAACATGTATTACAGAGTATACTGACCTGTTTTGATACGAATAATACTTTGCATCTCTGGGTATTGTACAAAGTTGTTTGCCATAGCAGCAGAGCACCTGTGGGTTGAATGTATATTTCCTGCCGCAACAGTATCCCAAAGCCTGCATCACAGGATCTATCTCTTGTTCAAATACTTCCGAGAGCTGTATTTAATGAAAAAAAAAAGACAAGATCCAGTGTGAATTATACATAAATATATAAAATATAAAAAGTATATTTTTTATAGTATACTATCATTGGATACACGTTACCTTAGTACAGTATCTATAGACTCGAGAAGTTTTGCGATTATAGAGCCAGGCATTGTCGAACATCATCCACACATCATCGACGTACTCCCACGGATCGCTGTATTTCTCCGTATCAAGTTTCTTTTTGATCGTCGACAAATCCATCGGTTTCTTCACGATGGTTGGATAATCCGGTATACCTAATGCTTGAGGATCCACGGGTTGTCGGAATGGTATGGATTCGGGATCTTGTCGATACAGTTTCTCCAATGTCGGCATCAGAGCCTGACGTAACTCGTCGGGCTTGAACAAACACTTCTTCTTGTCGGTGGACGTGCCACTCGGTTGAATCGGTTCCGGTACCATGGGTTTAATGTCAGAAGTGGTTGCGTCCTGACTGGAGATGGGAGTCATGCTCTCTTCCTTGATACCAGTAGATTCTTCCTTCACGGTTGCTTCATTCGAGCCTTCCTCCATCGGCTCTGTCTTAATCTCAGTCTTGATGGTAATCTCATTGTTCACACTTTTGCCACCATCCATCCTGTGATTCTGCGGCTCCTCCGGCTCCTGCTTGATTTCCATCTTTATAGTCTCGTCCTTGATGGAATCCAGCTTGCCTTTGTTGTTATTCATCGGTGGACTGGGAGAATTGTTACGATCCAACGCTGCTGTAATAGCAGCCATCTGTGAGGACATGGACGTGCTGCGCGGGGTGTTCAACGCAGCCCGTTCCTGCGAGGTCATACCTTTGCCAAGACCCGCGAGACCGGCGGGGGACGGCGTCGGGCCTGAATGGGGCGGTGTCTGGTTTGACGCGGACGAGACTGTCTGATTCGGTGTCATTAGCGACGGTACAAGCGGCGTATTTGGTGTGGAGGTGGTCGATTGAGGTCCGTTCGTCGTACCCGTTGTCGTTGCGGACACGCCGCTTGTTGGGCTCGGTCCGCTGGATGCAGGTGGTGGTATTGTTTGCGGCGTTGATGTAGCGATACCGTTATCACTGGGTGTGGAAGCCGACAATGGTCGAGTGGGGAACTGCTGATTTGGTTGCTGTTGTTGCGTGCTTGGTTGTTGCATACCGCTGAATGGTGATGGTGCTTGCGGGATCGATGTTGCCGGAGTACCAACTTGATTCGGGGTGCTCGTTGGTTGTGGCTGTTGCTGCTGCTGTTGATTCTGCTGCTGCTGTTGTTGTTGTTGTTGCGCCGCCTGAGCCTGAGCTTGCGCTAGGGCTCTGACTTTCATCAAGTCGGGAAACTGATGCTGATTTTGAATAGGAGAGCTATTAGGTAAACCGGAAGCTGTACCGTTAGACGTCGGAAATTGACTAGTCGTTGCATTATTAGATGCAGTGGTAGTTGTGAGGTTAGCTTGAGACATTTGAGGTCCAAATGGACTAAGTCCGGGATTCGGCACCATATTAGCGTTGGATGTGGACTGTCCATTTGGACTGGGACCAGGAGGACCGACTAGGATTCCTTGTTGCTGTTGTTGTATCTGCTGCTGAGCTTGTACTTGCTGTTGTTGTTGTTGTTGTTGAACCTGCTGTTGTTGCTGCTGAGCCTGCTGTTGTTGTTGAGGAAATTGCATTCTGTTATGCTGCTGAATGGCCATTGCAGGTATCGTTCCCAACTGACTCATACTGGGTGAGTGACTTCGTAAAGTAGGTGGTACCGTTCCGACAGGTTTCGATGTCCCTGGTATAACAGTCCCTACATTTGAAGGTGCGCACGGCCTTAATCCAGGACCGGATGTACCCGCTGGTTGTGGTTGTTGTTGCTGTTGTTGCGCTTGCAATTGTTGCTCTTTCCGTTTCTGTCGTTTTTCGTCTATTTTTCGCATATTCGAGAAATAAAATATATTTCTCATAAATAACATGTCTAGGTCTTAAAAAAATAAATAAAAAAAATAAACAAAAAAAAATAAATAAAACAAAAAAGAAATTAATTAAATAAAAAAAGTAAAATTATTAATTAATAAAATGTAAATTATATTAAATAAAAAAAAATAAATTTAAAAAATTTATTTATTAAAAAATTGACAAAACATATATCAAATTAAAAAGCGCAAGTACCTATGCGATTTTAAGAATAATGAAAAAAATTCGAAAATTGTTTTTAAGTATTTTTAAGAAAAAAAAATTTAATAAAATTGTAAAATTTCTAACTTACCAAGTTCTTTCTGAATCTTGTAAATCTTTTCGGCTAGCAAGTGATAATACTCTGATCGCGAGTTAGCCATTTCATACATATCACCTTCTACTTTTCTCGCGTAGGCGACCAAATTGTGCATTCGTTTGTCGAGCATAGCTTGAGGATCAGGAGTTGGAAATATTGCTTGAACCCTGAAAAAAGAAATAATGATGTTATGATAGGAGAAAAATCATCACGAGGAAAATGAAAATATGCATTATGTAATGAAACTTTTCCTAACAGTTTATGAACAAGATGATTCCTGAGATCTGGAGTGACAGACATATGCCATTCCTTTGTTCCTTGCACTGGCGTCGCTGTAACTTGACCCGACTGAAGACCTCCTGGAAGCTGCAGATTAGCTAATCTATTCTCTCCACCTATTACGCCGGGTTGTCCAGACTCGTTTAGTCCAAATAATGTTTGCATGTTGACGGATTGCTGTATGTTGGCGGCGGCTGCCGCCGCAGCGGACGTTGGTCCGGTTGTCGGTACTGTCTGATTACCGGCTACTCCAACTGTACTAGGATCGGAATTTAAAGGAAGAGATACGTTCGGAGCGACCACTTGTTGTTGTCCAGCACCAACTACAGACTGTCCCGGTGCAGCTGAAACAACATGGATGCCCATCGCATATTTCTTTTCACACGAAAATTAATCATATATTTTATTTTTGAAGAGAATCTAACACACACGCACGCACGCACGCACGCACGCACGCACGCACGCACGCACGCACGCACGCACGCACGCACGCACGCACGCACGCACGCATATTATATATTCGAATATATATATATACACAGGGTGTCCGATAGCTCGCGCAAAACTTTTTAAGGGAAGGTAGAGAGTGTTATTCTGAACAAAAAAGTCCTGTATCATTTTGCGATTTGCGCAATAATTATTAAACTATTAATTAAAAACGCTCAGCGAACGATATTATATATATATATATATATATATACACAAAGTGTCCGGTAATAATCGCCCTACCTCTCTAGGACTAATAGAGCAGGTGAAACTGAACATAAAAGTTCTCTACCATTTTGCGATTTGTGCAATAATTATTAAAATATTAATTAAAAACGCCCAGCGTATGAGCGCGCGCCGTATATAGCACTCAGTATACGCTGAGCGTTTTTAATTAATATTTTAATAATTATCGCACAAATCGCAAAATGGTAGAGGACTTTTATGTTCAGTTTGACCTGCTCTATTAGTCCTAGAGAGGTAGGGCGATTATTACCGGACACTGTGTGTATGTATATATATATATATATATATATATATATGTAATATTCGTTCGCTGAGCGTTTTTAATTAATAGTTTAATAATTATTGCGCAAATCGCAAAATGAAACAGGACTTTTCTGTTAAGAAAAAAAATTTCTTTACCTTCTCTTAAAAAGTTTTGCGCGAGCTATCGGACACCCTATATATATACATTCATATAACATATACATATAAATTTAATAAAATATTTCACTATACAAATATTCTATGGAAGATATTTGCAAACAATAATTTAATGAGGAAATATTTAAGTTATCAAAGTGACATATATTTTATCAATCAATAGTACTTTAGTATAGAATGTTTCATTAACTTGTGTCTCTTCAGCCACATTAAAATCAAAACATACAAATTTACATATAAAATGTTTTGAAAAATTTATATATAATGACTTGTTGATTGTCTGTTAATAATTGTTTTCGTTTCTTTTTCATCTTATATACACGTCACATTCTTATTGCACTTTTACAGTCCTATTATTAACAATATCCTCTAGTATTATTTGATTCAATTCTAATATTGTCAAATTTAAAATTTTAAAATAATGTCTGTCAATAAAATAAAATTAAATGTTAAATTTGATGATAAATTATATTTACAAAGTAAATGGTCTAGCTTACCAATAATATTAATATATAAAAGAATCTTAAAATAATAATTTTCAGATATATAATAAATTGTTTTTCAAACATTTAAACTGAATAACACATGGATGACATCTTATATATTTATATTATCATTTACACTGGCACATTGTTAAAACAGTCTTAAATAATCAGGTTTATATGTATACTTACTAGTGATAATATGCATATATTAAAAAACAGTTTAGACTTAAGTTTTTTTAGCTAATATGTTGAGTAATGGGAAGTACATTTAGTTCAAAGTATTTATGTCCTCCATAATGTTGAAACCTTTTTCTTGCTATTTTATAAAAATGGTTTCAGAAATTAATTTTTTATAATAATGAAGTGTATAATCCAATATTTCAATATTTTCCCAATCTATACGATTTTGTCCTAATTTATGTTGTAAAATAATCATTAATTTTGTTCTCAACTGTCTCTTTGTTCCTAAAATTATTTTTATATAAAACAGCAAAAAAACGACTTATACTAAATATAGCTAAACATTATGGAAAATATAAATTCTTTGAATCAAATGTATTTCCAGTGTTGTGCAAGGTACAGGTACTTCAAATGTACCTTAAATATACCTAGTTACAGGTACTTTTATTTTTCAACAAAATTTTAGAATAGGCAATTATGATTTCACGTATCCACACATATAATATTTAGTATGTAGCACTCTCTAAAAATGAATCAGTGTACATACATTGATTGTCAGTGACTACTGGTACATATATGGCTACTTGAAAATAATTTCATACTGATTAAACTGCTATTTGAAATAATAATTATAACACTGATAAGTCACAATAGTGTAATAATAACTGATTATCACTGTATAACTACTATTTACAAATAGCCATAAGTATATCAGAAGTCACTGATAATCAGTATATATACATCGATTCATTTTTAGAGAGTTATTATATGTATATATTTTGTATGTACATACATAAATATTCTTTGCAAGTTATTTAACTTGAATTGAATTAATTGAAGATATATCTGGTATAAAACCAATATCAAGACGTATCTTTCAAAATCATTTATTGCACAAGATAAAATCTGACATGATAACAGTTTTCAAAGAACAATCTTTGTATTACAGCAGCTATTTGGAACGCCAATGATATGGAGTGTCATAATGAATCCTAAACGGATGTTGTCTGTCATTCTATTGATGAGAATTTAAATTAAAGTAGCTCGCAATGCCTGATTATCCAAATTTAAAAAAATCATATATCCAATTATAAAAAAAATTTATATGAAATATAATTTTTACCGAGCTTTGCGCCTATTGAACATGCATTTAGTGCAAAAAAAGTATCATCCAAAAAGTAATTAAAATGTACTACATATAGGTATCAATACATAAGAAATTGTATTTAGGTATAGGTATAGATACCAAAGAAAAGAAGTACCTCGGTACAGTAACTAGGTACGTAAATTTTTACAGTATTTAGGTACAAGTACCTAAGTACTGCACAATACTGTGTGTTTCCCATTATTCGACATGATTGTTAAAAAAAACTTGCTAAAGTTAAACTGTCTCTTAACGCATGTGTATTATCTATCATTAAATAATATATGAAACTGATTAAGACTATTTTTACAATGTGCCAGCATAAATGATAATATAAACATATAAGACGTCATCCATTTGGTGTTTGATTCGGACATTTGAAAAAACAATTTATATCTAAACTAATGACGATTATTTTACATATTAGTATTATTGATAAGCCAGACCATTAATTTTGTAAATTTATCATGTAATTTGTCATCAAATTTAACATTTAATTTTATTTTATTTACATGTCATGTTTAAATTTTAAATTTGATAATATTGGAATTGAATTGAATAATACCTGAGGATACTGTTAACATGATTATAAAGGTATAATAAAAGCATGACATGTATATAAGAAAAAAAGGCGAAACGTTCACTAAGAATCAATTAATTAGTTTAACAATAAGTCAAACATCATATAAGTTAAGTTTTTAAATTTTGATTTTAAAATGGCTGAGGAAACACAAGTTAGTGTTGAAATGTTTCCCACTAATGTAATATTGATTGAAAAAATATATGTCACTTTCACAAAATCTATATCATTTTGAACCAAATATTTCATTAAATTATTGCTTGTAAAAAAACCTTTAGAATATTTGTATAGTTTTAATGAAGCGAGGTAATTTATATTTATTATTAAAGCTATTATATTTATTTTTAAAATATTTCATGTTAGAAAGAAATATCCAAACTGACAAACTCTCTTAATAGAATATCATACGACTCACTTTGTGTTTGAGGTTGCGTTGCTAATCTAACATTGCCCAATGTACCTGGGGGACCCGCCATGCCAGGCGCTGGCATTCTAACGCCTCTACCAACGCCTTGGCCAGGTAAGAGTCCTGGTGTTGTTGTCGGACATTGAATCCCTAAAGCATCATAAGCCCTTCTCATCTCGGATGGACTTGGATTTGGCTGATTATTTGGTTGAATTGCAGGAGCTAATAAAAGAGATATATAATATGATCAGTAAAAAAATTGCTACGCAAGAAATATATGTGTTATCTTTATAAAAGAAAATTTTTCTAAATTACCTTGAACAGTATTAGTCCTGTTTTTATTCGCTTGTTTTATCGGTAAACAGACTGGACAGTCACTTCGATTGCAGTGTTTCCAATGACTGATAATCTGTCTGGACATACTACAGTGAGGTACAGTGCAATTTTTGCCAGCTTGACAACTCGTCATGTGATTCAGGACATTCTTCATTGTTTTACAATCTGGTAAGGTACATTGTCGCATCTCGCCATTCGCTTGATTTTCGCGACGTTGACATTTATGCGCATGTAAAAGTAGTACCAATTGCTGCTGAATAAGTCTACATTTTTCAGGATCAGGTGTCGATTTCGCTGTTCCTGGGGATATCAGATAGAAAAAGAGATCTTGGTAAAGATATACCAAGTTCACATTTAGCGAATGTTTACTAAGAATAACCATAATATAATAAAGAAAAATATAAACTTACCCGCTTGAGTCGGTACAGACATTTGTCCTTGAGCACCTTGCTGTGGACCTGGTTGTCCTGCAGTTGATGCTCCTGACTGAGGTTGAGCGGGGCTCGGCGCGGGTGGTTGTGCCTGTTGTGCTGCCGTGCCACCTTCTTGACCTACAACGTTCGTAGTACCAATAGGACCAGCCGTTGCAGTGAATCTGCTGGCGGCTGCTGCTGCTGCTTGCATAGCCGTCATGTTTGTACCTACGGCTTTCTGTTGCGGCTTGACAGCTACGAGATTTACGCATACAGTTACTTTCGATTCTAATCTATCAATATTTACATAACCTGTACGTTATAAATTCTATTTCTCTATATCTACTTCTATTTCTATTTACCAATTTCATTTCTTCGTACGCGTAAAGCGAGAGAAGATATATTATATATACCATAACTGTATGGGCTTGATGCACTTATTTGTCCCATGTTCGGTAAACTCGTCATGTTAGGAGGAGCCTGCATTCTGGGACCGCTTTGATTGGGAGCGACGATGCCAACTTGATGAACTTGCTGGTGGGGACTCTGTCCTCTCGCCGGACCGACCATATGCGCTTGTTGTTGCTGCTGCATCGCCGCCACGGCTCTTGTGTTCATCATGCCGGGACCGTTTTGCATTGGCGTGACTCCGTGAGGCCCGCTAGGATGATGTATCGCTTGAGTATTAGGACCCATCATGGTTACCTGCAAGAAATTATTCTTCGTTAGTCAAATATCTTTTATCGGATTTTAAGTTTTATCACAACATTTAATAATATATACAAGTCCACGTACTGTATTTAAAGGTTTGTTCAAACTGTTGGTTACTATCAAGCTTCCTCCGGCCATTCCTCCCATATTGTTGTTCCCGGTAGCAGTACTAGTCATCACTAATCCGGAATTCATGCCACCCGGCATCGACATTGCGGGGTTACTTCCGGCCATACTCATGGACGATTGCAGACCGCCCATCGAATTTGCGATGGACATTTGATTATTTGCCAATGAACTGGCTATGCTGCTCGGCAGATTACCGAGACTCACGACCATTTGCGGATCGACTACTCCCTTGGAGACAGACACGTTCGGTGGCGATTGCATATTTGGACTTTTATTGCCTAGCGTGCCAGCAGCCATCACCAAAGAATTTGCCACCAGATTCTTGTTGCCCTGTTCAACGATTGTTTATAAAGTATAATGCATCATCGATGGACGAAACTAAAGTTTCTAAATATAATGTAAATGTAATAACTAACATATACCTGTTGTTGAATGAGATGATGAGAAAGTTGTTGCTGTTGCTGTACATGTTGTCTGAGTTCTGAATCGAGAGCACCATTTTGCTGCCCTGGACCAGGACCGGTTGCCGGTGGCTTGGTGCTCTCGGTCGTGGAACCCCAAGATCCAGATGACAGCAAATCATCAGGAAGATCGTTTTCAAGATCAAACATTTCTGTGTTTGAAATGTAATCTGAGAATAAATGAGAAAAAATAAATTAAAAATTACAATTTGGATCTATTGTATTTTCATTGTGATAATGGTACTGGCTATTCAGAAAAGTACATCTTTGATTATACTTATCCAAATTAAGTATATCATCTTCCCATTTTCTTGTATTTTAATTTTACTTTAGTATTATTTTAATACTTTTTTTTACTTTTAGTTTTAATTGTTGCATATTAAAAAAAAAAGTTATAGTAATTTTTTATAACTATTTTAGCGAAACTTGACAAGAATACATAATGTAAGTGTACTTTTTTTCTGAAATGACCAGTTTATAGATTAAAATGATTATAATGAGTATGATATAAGTACCGCAGATACCAAGAAATCATTAGTAATTTTACAAAGGTAAGATTTTAGCGCCGTCACCATAGCTTTTAGCATCAAAATTTTAGCAGAGATCAATATATATTTTTGATATTATATAAGTATATATATTACGTATATATATATCATTATGTGCATAATGTATGTACTGAATCTCTATATATATATATATGCATATATTACTGCATGTATATAGAGATGTACAGTAAAAAAAAAGTGTTTAATTTCGTTTCTACGATATATTATACAAGAAACACTCTTCTAATATACTATTAACATCTTTTAAAAATGTTTTACATAACATTTATTAGCAAATAAAATTCTTAAAACTTACTTATCTATTCACGACTGACCATACATTGACGGAGAAAAAAAGGGTGTACATATATATATTATATATTATATATATATATGTGTATTTATATATATATATATATTATGTAGGAAAATACAAATGCAGAAAAATCCTATATTAAAAAGAAAACAAAAAAATACAGAAAATTGTATACATGGATATAAACAAACATGAAAAATAAGACATGAGACATACACTGCATGAGCATAACGTAAAGGAGCCTTATTCTACAGCAGAATGAAAATTTTCGGCACAATAAATTAGTGCTAAACTAAACAAGCAACCAGCGAAGCTACCTGATGGCAAACTTTATAGAAGAGAGTCATGCGAAGAAATCAGTCACTCTAGAAAATATCTGTTCAAGCGAATCATATTCTTGACGCTATGTATTATAACAGAGCGCCTATTTTTCTTCTCATCCTAAAATTAATAAAAGAAAATATTTCGAGACTTGCATAAAAAGAAAAAAATTGTGTTTGTGCAAGCAGTTTTTTTCATTCTATTACGTTTTTAATTATCTGTAAGAAATTTCATTTTGATATATAGACATCTCAAACTCCCCCCTCCCCCTCATGCCCTTAACTCAACTATTTTATTTTATTACTTGTATTATAAACTTTTTACGTTAAAAGTATAGTGTGTACATATATATATATGCATATATATGCAATTTTAATACTTAATTTCACCTTTGCAATTTTTCTGCAAGAGTCCACGAAGCTCCGCGCGTGTGTGTCGCATGTCTATGTTATGTTATGTTTGATTCACATTATACATAAATGTCTCACGATGTTCATTAGAAAAAGAGGGGAACTGGCTTATATTTGAATCTTATGTACCTTTAACAACACCAATCCAATTTTTCTCCATTGCTATGTAAAGTGAATCAGTCCGTGTTCAAAGTAAGACAAGTTTACATATCCACATATTGCTGCTTTAATGCTCTGCCATATTTTCAAAGATAAATTATACCGTGACATCCATTTCTTTCAATTTTCTTCTCTAAATGTAGACAATAAAGACTAAAGTTAATGAACCATAGTGACAATATGCCAAAACTACCACGCATCTCTGAGAAAGTACCGCAACTGGAAGATGTATCAATTTCACTGAAAACTAGAGACTGAGACGAGTAAACTTTACGAAAAAAAAGTATGGTATCACTATGTGAGATGATTGGACGGATAAACGGATTTTACACAGTGCTAAATTTAATGTTTTTGAATCTTTCGCTTTTGATCTGATAATGATATTTACTTCTTTTCTGGATGGTAGTATGGTTGTTCCAGTGTTGTTGCAGCTGATGCTGTTGCAGATGTAGTTGTTGCGATGGGCCCTGTATTTGTTGCATGTTACCACTGCCACCTCCCCCGTAGTTCGTATAAGCATGGTGCATCATTAAAGACGCCATACCCACTACGTATATCACAGTTTTTTGTTTAATTTAGAATGAAGGAGAAAATTGTTTAGGCTTCTTTTTTTGGATTACGGTATCTAAGTGATAGAAACAGTTTGAGAAGCAGTTTTCGATAATCGTCAATTCGATCAATTTTTTTTCCTTTTTTCTTTTTCTTTTTTTTGAATACACGGCCATAAACTTTATTCGACTTTTGACGATTGTGAAAACTTGGAGCAAACTGTTTCTGCGACTTAGTACCCTCGCAATAAGCAATTTTGATACTCTACATATTATATCTGTTGTGAGTATAAAATGTAATTATAGTCAATATAATGTAGCATTATGTGCATTATTTTCAAAGTTTGGAAACTGTTAAGAGATGATTAAAATGTGTTCAGAGAGAAAAAAAAAATAAATAGTAAAAAGATCTATTACAGCGCATTATTCATGCGAGCGAAATGTAATCTTTAACATTAAAATGTCATGCATCCTCATGCACTCTCTTTCTACCAGATCACAACTATGTTTAAATCTAAATACTAGAAAAAATGTACAGAATTGTTTATATATGGTATATATTGGTATATAATACACTCGATTTAAAAACAGAAGAAAAAGATGGCATAAGTGCAGTAAGACGGAGGAAATAACAGACACTTATTCTTAAAACATGAACATCTAATATTTGCACATTGTACACATTGAAATAATCTCTGAACAAAATTCGACACGCTGCGTGTAAATTGTTACACAAAATATTAAAAAAAAAAAGTCAAATCTTGATATCTCTGAATCTTTTATATCCCCGTTCGCGTATAAGGGTTAAAAATTATTCTTGCTTCACGTTACAAAAATATATTATACAGAACCATTATCTCTGAATTATAATTCCTTAAAAAAAATAAATAAATAAATAAATAAATAAATAAAATCGTTGAGAAAAAAATGTATTCTCGGATGAAAAAATCAATTTCAACTTTTGCGTCTTCCCGATCCGCGCGCGCCGGGCGTCTTGACGGATGCAAGATCGCAGGGAGACTCGCGACTCGCGAGCGGCGAGCGCGCGAAGACACTCGGCACTCGGCGTCACCTCGCCGTACCTACATCTCGCGTGCCGTATAGTAATTTTGCTTAGAGGGTTGCGACGACTGGCGCGTCAAAGATAGATAAAGCGGATTGAACCGATGGCGCGATTCCGCTACTGCAACACGAGAGAAGACCAGCCGCGAAAATCGTAAAGTGCACCGATCAGACGGTTAGGAAGGAGGAGGAGGAGGAGGAGAAGGGGGGGTCCTTTTTTTTCTCCGCCGTGGGTGCACGCGAAAGAAAAAGCTTGTCCTTCGAGGGAGTAAGGTTAGTCACGGGAGTTGTTCTCGGTGGAAGGAACGGTAAGAACTCGGATTATAGAGAGAAGGAAATCGCGAGGAAAAGAGGGATGGGAGAGGGAGGGGGATGAGCAAAAGTCGCTAAGACGAAATATCGAGATGCCTACATCTATTACTTTTGGTTGAAGATCACTCACCCGTCGTATCCGAGGGCCCCTGGAACGGATCGAGCTTCGGCCGCTTCGGCGGAGGGCCGTCCACCAGGTGGTCGGCCATGGCTCCTCCGCGGGCCTGTTATCTTTCTTCCGTAATAAACCTAACCTCTTCCTCTTCCACCTCAAGCACTCCGCTTTCCGATCTCTGTCAATCAGCAGCGGCGCATAAAAGCAAAACTCGGCGCTCGGCAGCGAGCCACCTCGTTGGTTCTCTTACTAGAAGACCGCCGTCCTCGTCGGCCCCGTCGACGCTGCTGTCGCTGTTGCTGTCGTTATCAACTCTACACTCGTAATCGTCGTCAATAATAGCGCTGCCGTCTCTTCCCTACCGCCGATGAAGCCGCATAACAAGTTCACCGAGCCGCAATCGTATTCGCGAGCATAACAATAACAATGGGAACCGCGGCGCGTGAAGCGTCCCCGTGTAACATACCGCGGTGCACGGTCAACCATTGGGCATCGTAGGGATTTGGGGTACGTCGAACCCCGGCGCTCGGAGTCCGCACGCACGCACGCACGCACGCACGTAAGCGGGAACACACACTACGAGAAGACGGCGACCCGAGCGAATAAATGTCTGCTGCTGCTGCTGCTGCTACTACTACTATTCGCTCTTTCTCTCTATCTCTTTCTACCTCTCTTTCTCTCTCTCTCTCTCTTTCTGTCTCTCCCTCACTCTCTCTTTCTCTCTATACGAGACGATGAGACGGCTGCCGTACCGCGTCGCTGGCGGGACGGCAGATGACCGCGACCGCGACCGCGACGACGGCGACAACCACCACGACGAACGGTGACGACACGACACGACACCGAGTCTGGACGACGAGTCGCTCCGATCGCCAGAGGATGAATGAGCGCGCAACGTCGCGACTGTCTCCCGTCTCGTGTCTCGTCTCGCTTCGATACGAGTGGAGTCGCGAGTCGCGAGAACGAACGATCCGATCTCGCGCGGGATCGGACTGCTGCCGCTGATATATCCGTCACACTGTATCTACTATCGTGAAAATACACAATCGCGGTATATACGTGCTCTTCGTAGACGACTCGTCAAACGACTGGCTGCGCGCACGGCGCTAGCTCACGGCGACGATGTCGCTCCCGAGGCCCTCTGGCACCATCTTCTTCTCCTCCTCTTCCTCCTCTTCTATCTCGCCTCGGCACACTGCGACACACACGGGGCGCGCGAACGATCAGCGGGAATCAACGTTTATGTCCCCGTACATTTGCACGCGATCCAAGGACGCGGACGCGTACGCGCGTATCGGCACTGGGACGATCAACGCGCGCTCGCCACAGAAATTCGCTCGGGAAACGCGATCCACCGTACCGCACGAGTCTCGGCTAACGTTGGCTAACGTAAAATGGCGGACGCTGTTGACGACTTTTTCTACGCTTGTCAGAATATGACCGACTCGGCGACAACGGCCGTGAGTCTAGACGTCGCTGGTCGCGCCCCTCATTGGCCGACTGCGGTCACGTGACTGTCGGTGAGACACGCGCGATTGGACGAGCGGGGGCGGTAGGAACGCCGCGGTTGCTCTCACGGAGGAACCGCTTGCACCAAAGCGCCTCCAAGGTGGACCGCGAGCCGCTTATTTCCGTGGCGCCGTTTTTATCATGGCGTCGATTAGACGTCGACGATTCGCGTCTAATCGACACGAGAAACGGCTCGGATCTACGATAAGTCTTTCTCGACAAGTGATCTAACGTGATCTCGTGTGATTTCCGGATCTGGTGTCTCCTATGGATCTCGATTTACGCTCTTAGGGATCGTGCGTACTGTGTCCCGTAGACGAGACATACGTATTTCAGAAAAGCAGAGTGACGCGAAATTATACAAAATCATAGACTGCTATCAAATTCATTTAAGACGACGTGTGAATAGATTTTTCTATACTTTACACTCTTTTCAAAAAGTAATCTTCTAGAAAGAAATTTAGGAGATTCATAATTACATTGTTAATTACATTACATTGCATATATATGTCATGCTAAAGTATTTATCCTTTTCCAGTCTACACATTGCATGTATTTCTAATAAGTGCCAAATCGTCTTGATCATCTTGATCTGATTTATATATTAAATTATATATCCTGTAATTTAAATTTTACAATTTTACCATATCTATATTATTTGTTTTTGATCGCTATTGAAGAATATTCTTCTGTTATTTTAGAAAAGAATAGGAGCTTCAAATTTTATATATATATGTACATATATATAAATTATAATTTATAAGAGATTTACATTACATTCTAAAAATGATATAACTTTATCAAATTAACTCTTAATACAATATTTATAATCAATGTATAACACAAATATGATATATAACATATAATTTCTAAAACTGTCATTGTAAACATTTTAAGCAAATATGTGTTTATTTTTTACTATGTATTCTTTATTAATATTAATTATTATTAATATTACAAAATTACAAACTTTATCAATATTACAAAAGTTATCGCATCAATCTTTATTATATGCTTAGCAGAATATATAAAATTATATACATAATTAATATTACAATTAGTACAATATGTACATATAATAAATCAAGCTAATTATAATCCACAATAAAATTGTCATAGAAATATGTCTCGGTTCTATACTGAAATAAATCATGTCACTTATCGCATCTACCAAAAATCTGTAAGAACATGACTGATAAAAATTATTAATTAGTAAATATTTTTAGGTTATTCTTTGATGAAAAATCTTTTTACAATTACATTAACATAGTACATACATTGCCTTTTTTCATTTGCTATCTCAATACATATGCATATAGCAAAAAAAAAAAAAAAAAAAAAAAAAATTAAAGTATATTGAATAGTTTCATTATATATATATATAACAAAATACAATATATATATATGTAAAATATCACACACATTAAAGTAACTATTAAATTGAAATATTAAATACATTTTAAAATAGAATATTAGAAAATAGATGAAGCAATTTTTAATTTTTTTAATGAATACTATGTATTAATACATATACAGATATATGTATATATTCGTTTATATATGAAAATAATTTCCAAAATTTTTTTGCATTATGTCATATTTGTGTACAGAGTATCATCGCAAAAAGTAGATTGTGCGGTGTGTATGTATGACACGCGCCATGTTTTTTCTTTTTTTTTTTTTTTTTTTTTTTTTTAATCTCGAATTTCGCCGCCGCCATACATCATATCGTCCCTACGGGACACTATTCACGGGTGTTCTCTCCAAATTAACACGAGCTACGAAAAGACTAACGCGAGCGGTGGGATAGAGTGGTAATTTCTCGAATTTTCGAGTAAGCGCCAAAGGAGGGAACAAGTATTCAATAGATGATCGCAAGATGGTCGCGAAGCGCGATATCTCTCTCTCTCTCTCTCTCTCTCTCTCTCTCTCGATCGACGAGTCGAGTCGAGAGGAACGGCCGCGGTCGCGCTCACAGGGGGAGAGGGCACGTTGCGCGGAACGCTCGTGTCCGCGCGCGCGGGACGGAGGTGCGAACGGCACGCGACCCGACGCACGCATCGCGCGTCAACTTGTCGGCGTCTCCGTCTCGCACGACGTTGGCTATCCTTGTCGGCTCGCGGTGGCCGCCGAACGAAGAGAGCGGAAAAGAAACGGATGAACGCTCACGGGTAGCGCGGAGGGGCCTCTGGAAATTGGACGGGAATCGGATGACGGCGTGGCAGCAGCCACCCGCTTCTCCACTGTGTGACAGCGGGGCTCTTTGTATACCTATGATACTTTATAGAGGATAGGCCGCGTAGAGACATTCGCGGTTCCGCCGACTTGCTCGCTTGTTTCATTGAGAAAAAAAAAAGATCTTAGACACGATACGCGAGAGAGACGAGAAGGATCGATGACTTGTCCCTGTCACGTGATTTTCGCTAACGATCGAGAATAATTTCGATAAGGTAGATCGATGATGTGTAAGATTCTGTAAAGAATGAGACTTGCGCAGCGAAGGGGAAAATATAATCTATGCGAGTCATTATTATTATTGTTATTATTCGACGGCAGTTACGTAACTCCTTCGTTGTCTTCGCTCGAAACACTTCGGGCGAGCCACTGATACGTTCCCTCTTTCTCTCTCTCTCTCTCTCTCTCTCTCTCTCTCTCTCTCTCTCTCTCTCTCTCTCACACACACACACACACACACACACACACACACACACACACACACACACACACGCACACACACACACACGCACGCACACACACACACACACACACTCTAACTCTCTCTCTCTCTCTCTCTCTCGCTTGTCTCTTCACGCCGCACGAATTCAGGAAAAGTGTAATCGATCGTTACCCCGCGCGTATACGGTCGCTCGCTAAACACGCTCGGTCGCTTCGCAGTCTACGATTTATGTCTAGTGTCGCGTGCACGACCGCGCGAGGTGCATCGACCCATCTCTCTTTATTAGGTTTGCCGCGATATACGCGTACACGCTCGCGTTATGTATGACGTTTAAGCTGTCCTTCTTTCCTTTTCCACCCTGCTTGATAGTATAATGAAAAAAAAAACTTATTTAGATATTATACAGGGTGTTAATATTGCATACATTTATGTCTGCATATTTTAGAGTTACATTCTAAAATGTCCTTGAGAAAAATTTTACTCGATGGCGCCGTTCCCCGAAATTTTTTTTCCACGGTTTCAGTTGGCCCATATCGAGTCGACCATCATTTCCTTTTTGGAACGTAACCTTAAAAATTATTATTATTATGCTCTTGGCTACAGATTTCGAAGTTTGCGACAAACAACAAGGAAATGATCGATTATTCATGTTTTTAAAATCGAAGTGACCGACGTTCATTGATAGATTAGACGTGACCGGCGGTCATCGATAAATCACAACCGGTAGCACCAAAATTATCACCCTCTGTTTTTTTGAAGAAGAAAAATTCCGGTCGAAAACCAGATGAAAATGTCAAAAGTTCTTTTAATTTTTAAAGCCGGTTAGTCTTGAAAAGGAAATCTCATTTAATATTCTACTAATTATATAGATTAATTTATAATTACACATTTAAAAGAAACAAAAAATTGAATTTAATGGTAGTCACGTTGCTTATTCTTCCCCTGGTTTTTATATATAAAAATATTTTTCTATTTAAATAAAAAAAAAAAAAATGTAGAATGTTTCGTTTTATTTTTCCAACCGCTGCTAAATAATGCACAATGATTATATATATGTCTTTAAATTTTAATTATGGGAAGAAGGAAATAACCGAATGTAAAAAGGTTGGTAAAATGGTATGTGTACGTACATGATGATATGCAAGTGAATTGCATTCATGTTTGCGTCTGATGATCATACGAGGAAGAACGGCCATTATTTTCATGAAACTTCGTGTCGCGTTGATATCGCTAGTAACGCGATAAGTAGAGTAAAGCTTTCGTAATCACGTTTACCGATACGTTCCTTTTCAATTCGTCATTGACTCACGAAATAAACAGAGTAATGCAAATGAGACAAAGTTGACGAGTTTTCAATTTTCTCGAATAAGTTACAATTATTCGTTATTTCTAATTAAACGTCGTAAATATTTAATCGTCAAAAATGATGGAGATACTTTTTTCAGCGAATTATTTTTCTTAAATATATAATAATACATTATTTATATTCGACTATATCTATGCGAACTCTTTTTGCCAGATTTTATATTCGACACATCGATCTTATTCCTAAAGTAATTCGTTTTAATTATCTCAAAATCTTCCAATACTATCGGCACGCGCGATGTACTCAGAATTTATTATATATAAATTATTAAAAAGAAATATATATATATATATATATATATATGTGTGATAATTATTTTTATTATAGAATAGTATGTATTTTCTATTTTCAATTAATCGTCAAATTTATAATTTTTAATAATAAGTACTATATCATTATTTCCATCTTTTTACACTGACTTAAAATAACGAAAAAAGGAATATATTGTATTGTAATTGTGAAATTTTCTAGGTGTAGGATATTAAACTTAATATATCTTATATGTACATATTGTTTTTTGAAAGAGCTGAGATAATTTTGGATATAAATATTTTAAGTGTCAATTAATTTGGGATAAATGATAGAATACAAACGGGTAAATAAGAGGTACGCGCAACGGAAATTAGGCGCAAAGGAAATTATATACATGTAATTGAAATTCAATAGTTTAATTTTGTATACGTTTCGACCCTCTTCAGTACATTTAAAAATTAATCAACAATTTAATGGATACCATAATGGATAACGCGTTGCGCGTGGCTCTTATTTGTTTCCTGTTTATATTCTTTGTTTTCACACAACGGAGTCTTATTTATTATCTTACTTATTTATTTGTTAGGATAAATATTTTTCATGTCTTGTTATCTAGCTCCAAATTAAAACAAAAAATAATTCTTATAAAGCGTGTAATCTCGAAAATATATTAAAAGGTTTAATCATTATTATGTCAGCTGTAAAATGCTCGCGCGAATCAAAGAATTCTCCAATCTATATAATTGAGAATAATTTAAAAAACATCTCGAATGTTTAAATTTGTCCCAGTGCATCTATCAAGAAATTACATTATTTAAATGAAAAAAAATCTCGTGCATGCGCGCGCGTAATAATAAATACATATTTAAATTAATGATTAAAGATTGAAAATATTTACGTTCGTAAATAAAAATAATCAGATGATATATTCCGCGTTGTTAGACAAACATTCATGCTTATATTTCTCTCTCTTTCTCGATATATTTTATGTAGAAAAAAAAAATTTAAAGATGCTGAAAGAGAAGAAAATAAAAATCTTATTTTGAGAGAAATGAATTCTATGCCTTTATTTTATTTTTTAGAAAATATTCAGACATTCAAGAATATCAAGAATCAATAGAATTGTGTACTTGAAAAGTTCTGTAAGATGAAACGATTCTAAAGATATAACTTTTCGCTATAATATTCTTGTGCTTGTAATATATTTTCCTGTTATAGCCATTGCTTTAATTAATAAAACGTTTCGCCTTCGTCTGCCGATCGAGCATCGATCCTTCGCGTCGTCGCGCGTACAAGGGGGATTCGAGAAGAGTTGTTTATTTATTTAATAAGATGAAACGATGACGTGGGGGAGGGGAGCAGGGCGCGTAATCTTGTCGCGGTGCACTCGTTATTACGCTGCATCGGGTTGAAGAAGCAAGGTCGATTCTCGCTTGAATCTCGAGCTCGGATAGACGCGCGTCGCGCATTCCAAAAAGACCATTACCGCGAGGCGAGAGATAAACGTCTAACCAGCTCGTATCCGTAAATCAAACATGCCCCCGTTCGTTTTCTTTCTCTTTCTTTCTTTCTCTCTCTCTCTCTCTCGTATAATGCTTTTACAAATTTTTCCAGTACTGGCCAAAATTTTTGGCCTATTAAACAGTTGTATTTTTACTTGTTGTGATTTATATTCAGATAATTATATGTCCAGAAATTATGTTCCAAAAATGTCTTTTATAGATAACTCATTATACCTTCAGTATTTTATGAACTAATTATGTAATCATACGTAATGCTAACTGTATATAAGACTAAAATAAGGGCAGAAGAATGATAAACGACCTGGCTATTAGGAATAATTTAAATGCTAATAAAATATAGTTATATATACATAGGATAAAATATGAAACATTTCTTTGTATGTTATTTTATCGAACGAATTTCCATTCTTATATCTCTCATTTTTAAAGTCTTATATCGATAAAATAGAGATCATATAACAAGTAAATAAACATAGTATTATCGTTTGATAAAAACGAGTCATATTCAAAATGTTAAAGTTTCATATCGAATTTTATCTAATTATTGATATATTTTGAGATTTATATTTAGTTCAAGTAATTGAAATATGTATAAACTCTTATCGCGATATTCTCTTTTTTATTTGTAGTGTTCAACTTTTCTACGTTCCTAACACAAGTTGTTTTATTAAAATTATAATCAATTTTTTTTGTTTTTGACATTATTTTGTATACATTCCTCTTTATAACATATAAAATTTGTTTTTTTGTACAATAGAAGAGATTCTGTCTAGAATAATGAATTAAAGAATAAAAGTGTGTTTTGTATATTTATGTACATTGTAATCAAATTCACTGTATGTAACTAAGCACTCTTGCTATTCAATTGATATAAACAATAATAAAACTTTATTTGCCATAATTGATACTATAGCTAACCATGATAAGTTATATACACCATTTTCATGTAATTAACAGAATGTGTGGTATACAATAAATAATTTTCTTACTTTTTAAATGCCAACAAGACAAAATACAATTCGATGTTTATACATTTTATATTGACGGAGTTTTAAATTATGCAGGGAATGCATGCAAAAACTTTTAATATGTGTATGGAAATATATATGTGTAGCGTAGCGCTAATTTATTTTTATTCACATAAACTTACTTAGGTATAGCTATTTACCAAAACCATGCTTTTATTGTAGTGAACAAAGTCATCAAATAACGTTAATAAATTGATGCTCTGTAGCATTTGTGCCTTTCTATCGATCAAGGCAATATTACACGAAAGTACGCAAATACTGTTCACCATACTTTTGTAGTTATAACAAAATTATATTGTTAAAGATCTACAACAGAAATTTTATATATTGATTACTTTCATGTAAGTAAAACAAATTGTTAGATTTTAAATGCATTTCTAACAATTAAAAATTTTGCACAAAAAATATACAATTTGAAATGGCTCTTCTCATTTGACATGAACGAGAAAAAATTTTCCACATTATGTGTGTGATGCCATATTTTTTATTATGCAATAATAATTACATATCTGGCTCGATTGTATTAAAAATATAACATAAATATGTAACTATTAACGGCTTTATTTGATTAATAAGTGCTAATCGGAAATTTTTTTCGAGTTGTTTCAAAATATATGTTTCTGTATAATCCCATTCTTTGATGATTCAGTATTGTAATTTTTTTTTGTTAATCACGAATTTATATGCCTGAACGCGGCATAAAGATATTCCACAGATAAACTTAAAACTAAAAACTCCAAATGCATGTCAGAAGCTTTATCGTACTGCTATTCTCATAAAGATATACAATGTGTATCGTCACTGCACGTTACACAGCAAGATACAACTAATTCAATGAAAAACATTTACAATGGAATATATACTATTTTGTTACTTGCCATTGATTTAGCAATCTGTAGAAAACTTTTGTACATATATAAAAACATTAAAAGAGACACGAGAGTACGTCTATTCTGATCAGATATTCGACGTTCAAATAAAGTCTTCGCATATAACCACCATCTCTTTTCAAAATGTTTATGTACTTCCAACTCGATTAAAAGCCAGTACTGCGCCTCTTTATCCGATTATTGTTATGAAGTAATAAAATATTCGGTTGAACGTCCAGAAATATATTCATGAGCGATAATTTCAAAAATTTTTGTAACAACAGTGTGTGCGTAATGTGCTTCCGAAAAAGTTCTGTTTCCAATGTACAATCATGTGGTCAATCGTTCTTTGGTTTTCCCGCAGTCTCACTTTGATCTGTTTTTGTTTCCGTTTCATAACTATCCGACTTTGTTTCAGTCTCCTGTTGACTACCCTCATCTTCTTCGTCCGAATAATTTGTAGGTGCTTCGCCAGGCTTTAATAATTTTCCGACGTAATCATACCTCTCTGTAATAAAACAAAAAAATGGAAAAAACAGTAAAAAATCATAAATAAATACTTTATGTATAATAAAATAAATACATACTAAGTATATGTACATACTATTTTGGTCGACTTAATATTTAAAACTCCTACATTACCTTTATAAGCTAAAATGAACGTAATAAAAAATCCTTGAACCATACTCTCATTCATTATTCATGAGATTCAGAATGTGCATTGACTTAAATAGAATTTATTACTTCAAATAAAGATGAAGTATAAAGAATATTATGTTTATACATAAATTTTAAGCTTTCATACCTTATTTATAACATATTTACATAAAAAAAATACTGCATTAATGCACATATCAAGTTATGTTTATTGTTTTGTCAATTTTTTTATTTCTGCAAATGACATTGCAAAACAATTCTGCTAGTTTACGTCAAGTCACTTACCTTTAAATTGTTCTTCCCATTCCTTGATAGAATTCATTTCTGTAGTATTCAAATCACTTAAGTCATCATATTTATCTGTCGCTGCATCTACCGCAAACCTTGCTAATGCTCTGCTAGCATCTCGCCCACCAAATGCTTCATATGGTCCACCTATGAGAAAGAAGCAATGGCATTTCTTCAAAAAATTCTTGTTAATTTACATAAATAAAGGAACATACAATCGGCTGCTCTTTATTCTAATCAGAGACTATTAACGATGTAAAAAGTGCAAAGAAAATTTAAAACTGTACATATATATAATCTCCTATATATCAAACATATATATAAAAATTATTTCTATATACGATTACTTGATTATCTTTTATCTGTTAATAGCTTATCATTTCACTTTATCGACTTATCAAGATTCAGCGAAAATGCAATTTTGCAATTTTTCGACGACATATTCACCTAGTATATATAAGTATATGTATATATTCCGACAAGACTTTTTTTCTCGTCATTAGGAAGAATATAAAGCGTTATCACCGTCGCCGCTTGGAATCGTGAGACGCAGAGGCACAATTGGTCATGACAATCGTGCGTTTTCGCGATTTTATTTTTGCGCACGCATGATGCGATGATGATATCATCGCGGGCGCTCCTCCGCACCGCAAGCTAATAAAAATGACTGGCTAATAAAACGCGTTAAAAAAAGGGGGTGGGAGCGAATCTCTCTTAAATTGATTCGTATACGCTTGAAAAACTCGCGTTCGATCTCCTTCAGCGTGAGATCGACAGCGATGAAAAAGAAAAAAAAAAAAAAAAATTAATCGACGTGTAGCCTCGAACTCACCAGGGCCGTAAAACTTGGCGCCTCTGGTGACGTCGTACACGCTGCCGTTGACGGCGACCAGTATCCGGCCGTCCGGGCCTTTGCCGTCGTACTTGGTCAGTTCCTCGATCGCGAAGTCGCGTCGCAATTTCGGCAGCTTCTTCACCTCCTGCACGGGCTCCTCGATTTTCGTGCGGCTCTTGATGATCTTGTAGACAAGAATGGCGATCACGCCCACCAGAAGGAGGTTCACCGGGCTTTTGACGATCTCGGTGATAAAACTCGACAGAAAGTGCTGCAGCTGCGGCTGCTCTTCCTGAGCGGTCGCAGCGGCCGGCGAGCCGCTCTTCTCGGCCATCTTGATGAAACCGACCTGTCCAAGCGGGCGAGAAGAGGCCGCTAAGGAAGACGAGAGGTTACGCGAACGAGAGGTCGCGCGCCGATCGAATGACGATGTCCTCGACTTCACACCGACTATATATGTATATATATATGTGTATATATATATATATATATATATACGTGAAGGCGTACGCGTGCTATCGAATGCGTTGCCGACTACGCGTCTCGATGTAATATGTAATACGTGCGAAAAGAAGAGCGACGGTAGAGCGATTCCCGATCAACAAGGAGTAACGCGAAACTAATGTTGCCGAGTAGGCGCCGCTCGACTTGCCGAGGATCTCGAATCTCAATGACGTATGACTCGCACGCGCGACACGATAATCGCACGTAAAGTCGCGTCCTATATGCGCGCAGAATAACCACAGAATTCGCAATTCACGTCTCGCTAGACCGTTCTACGTGGCCGCACCGTGGTGGTAACGTTGCAGGGCTGTACATACCACACACCGAGAGCCGAGAGATGTCGGCGACCCCACGAAGAAAGTTTTCGCGCGCCACGCGATCAAGTTAGAGATATCTCTCTCTCTCTCTCTCTCTCTTCGC
Organism: Anoplolepis gracilipes; assembly: GCF_047496725.1. Lineage (NCBI taxonomy): Eukaryota > Metazoa > Arthropoda > Insecta > Hymenoptera > Formicidae > Anoplolepis > Anoplolepis gracilipes. The sequence goes on along the minus strand of NC_132978.1, from coordinate 6,697,749 downwards.
CAAAAAATATACAGTCGGACCTCTTATCCTAAAACAAAAAATCCTCATGCTCGACTGCGAAAGGGGAATTATATCCCCTCTCAAATTTTTGTCGTAGGATCAGAGGTTTAAGGGGAAGATTCCGGACCGAAAATGTTGTAGGATAAGAGGTCCGACTGTAATCGAAATATATTGCCAACTGTGTAATATTTTCACACGATAAAAAGAATTTCTGAATAAAAATTTCTTTTCTAATAAAACCTAACCCGTGTTTCCAAATATTAATATATATATGGTGTCGCATTTTATATAGAATTTAATTGCTTTTGATTATACACATTCGTAATGAATGTATAGTTTATGAAATAAATCCGTGCATTTTTCTGCGACTGTATTTTATTTTTGTCGCTTGTTATTAATGAGGCATGATCGATTAAACTTATACATGCACATACATATGCATAAGTTTAATCGATCATGGCTCATTAATTTAAAGAAATTCGTTCTAAAATCGTTAGCAGTTTATACGGATATTTATATAGCTGAAAGATTGGCTTTCCTTCGACAACTTCAATGCAATGTACCGTTTCCTGCTTTTTTTTCTCTAGAATGAGAAAGTTATTTCGTGAAAGAAAAAAAAAAATATGGCTGATTACGAGTCGACCAGAGTTCTCTGTATTTCCTATGATTTGGACAGGCTTAGAATTTTAAAATAAAATGATAAAAATTGCATTTTCCCTTGTTTCACTATCATGTGATCTATCGTAGATCTTGTAAGATATCGTTATGCATATTGCAAAATGTTTATTCGACAGAATTTACAAGAAAAACAAGTCATCGTACGTGTCGATTCTTCAAAGTCATGCTACGCAAAGTCACGTGTCACGTGTTCACGATATTATACTTCGCAATGGGAGAATTTCGCACCGTTAGGTTAGGTTAATTATCGCAGTCACGAGACCGAATACGATGTTATAATATATGATTACGATAGATTGTCCTCACTTTCTTTTTTTTGTTTTACGTAACGTAAAACTTGTAAAACATAGCTTCTTATCTCTGTTAATCTAATTTCTGAAATTTCCCGCAGAAAAATTATTATACAATATTGATATAAAATGCAAATGACATTAATACAACTATAAATAACATTATTAATTAACGATACTACTATCGATATTTGTTTCATATTCTGCTACACATAATTGTTGAATGCAATGTCCGAGTCAATCATTTTATTTCATATTTTTATGGCAATTAGTCTATATTAAAATGCAACTTGCGTAGCAAATAACACACTAGTTCTCTTATATAATACGTTATTTATATTACTAATGTAATCTACTTGTACTCGGATAAATTGTACTTGTAATGGACGGCACTGTTATATCGAGAATACTGGCTTTGTTTTTTCCAACTCAATCGGAATATTTACTATCCATTATCCCGAATTATATTTGCAAATTTTAATTGCACTCGTGATATCATATTTGTCTAAGGCATACAATAATATCAAAGGCACCTTTGATTTGATTGTGCAATAAGTAGATGCAAATGTCTATAAAATACTATTTCTCTAATTTTTGTAAACTATAAATTTTCACTCATACATTAATAAAAAATGTATTTTATGTTTAAACGTATGTTCATGTGTAAAAATTACGCCTTTTTTTCCTCCTGATAGTCGAGATATGGATGGATATTAGTGATGGACGATACAATTTCAGGATTAACTCTCTCGGAGCACATTGGACAAGTTTCTTCAGACTCGATAATCCTATTGCATGTACAACGAATTATTAGAAGCACTTTCATTGTTTTTCTTACTACAATATTTACCTTAGAAATTCACTTCTGATGGCTGGGAAATCACACTGGGGACATACTGTGAAATCATCTTCCACGATATGCCGTCCCTGTAAATGAACAAAGTAATGATAAAAATGAAAAAAAATATATATATATATTTATAGATATAAAAATTTTTTTTAAATAGCAATAATAAAGTTTTACCGTTGCGATACAAAAAGGTATGGTGTTTTTACATTTATCACAGGTTACTTCAGTCTCGGGAACTCTACTTTTGCAATATGGGCATGGTGTTAGAGGTTCATCCTCATTCTCGATATCTTTCGTTCTCGGTGCTTTCCTCACGATCGCCTCAATCTTTTTACTGTACTTTGCGTCTATCTGTCCTCGATACTCGGGACGCATCAGCATAGCGGCGAAATTGAAAGCAGCGTTTTTCAAACCCGCTCTATGGCATTCTATTACAGTCGAAGTTAATATCGGTACGATATCTAAAAAATATAAATTATCATATATGTTATATATAAGTCGAGTATCAATTTATTCGTGTTAATTGCTATTATTTTTTTCATACTAACGTGAGGGAAATTTCGATATATTGTTTGCTACTCTGATCAACATCCTGGCACCTCGTAAATGATCGCTTCTTTTCACGTGTAATCTCACCAGAATATAAGAATGCAAGAGTCTTAAATTGGTTTGCATCTCTAAAGGTATCGTAATTTTATTCCTCTTTAATTCTTGGTACATTCCAAATAAAACATCGTGAGCATTTCTATAGTTGCCTAAAATGGAAAAAAAAGAAAATTTTTTAAAATTGAAAACATTAATTAAAAACTGATATTAAAAAAATTATTATTATGTAGCATTATACACATTTTTAATTAATATATACAATTAATATATACCATTAATTTGCTCCTCGTTTGCAATTATAATCGCTGTTTTAGCTGCTTCTTTATATTGTTTTCTGGCCATGTATAATCGAAACAAATATTTTGGATCCTAATAAAATATAAAATATATATAAATTTCATTTAACGTAATCATTTATATATCTTAATCATTATTAAAAAATTAAAAAATAGTGCTTTTTAAAAAAAATTTATATCTTTGATATCTATATTTAGTTATTTGAATATAATACAATAGTAACCTTTGGTAATCCATCGCTACCTAGTAAGAAATCTATTAATTGATTAGCTAATTTTTCATCCTTAGCGGATGCGATGGTGTCTATGGCATAAGTGATTGCTCTGTCATCGTCCGGAACTAAATGTGCAGCTTTTAATAAATGTCGCAAAGCCTAAAAATATTACTCATTAAAATATCATTAATTATACATTTATATAATTATATATTTATATAATCATAAAAATGAAATATTGCAAACTTACTTTTTGATATTCTTTAGCATGAAAATAATATTTTCCAGCTAAAAGATTGTTTTTTTGTGACTCAAAATGCATAGCAAGACTTCTAAAATCTTCTTTGCGAACATTAGTGTCATCAATTGTATTCACCAAAATCTCTCCATACAATTCCATTTTACCATGTTGATTAGCTAATTGAAAGGCTTCGTCGTGACAATTCGATAAAATTAAAAATTTAATAGCAGAATTATAATCATTCATTCTTTGAAAATATCTTGCAACCATTTTTGCACCTTCTATACTTTTAGTTTCTTGAACAACTTCAACACTACGAGCTGTATAAACAGAATAATAAAGTATTATTTAAATATTAATTTTAAATGTTATTTAAATATTAATGTTTTTTATTATAATAAATCTTATACATATATAGAGAAATAAGATATATTTACCAGGATTATTTAAATGTTCCAGGTTAATTCTGATTATGTTATCGTAATCCTTAGCTGTTTCATATGCTTTGGCAGCTTCTTCATATTTACCTTCTGACTCTTTGGCTTTAGCATATTGTATGTTAATTTTTGCCGAGGATATTTGCGGCAGAAGCTGTCCTACTTTGTGCCAATTTTTTAATTTTATATATGCAGAAGCAGCTTTGTCGAAATATTCAGACTTTTCGTATAATTGTGCAGCCTCGCTAAATTGCTAAAAATATGTACACATTTATGGAACAGCAGGATATAATTAATTTTTTAAGACCTAACTAAGGTGAACATATATATAAAATGAATACCTTCATTGATTCTAAAATCTCTGCACATTCTTTCCTTAATAATCTTGAGCTTTCATTATCCATGGCTATTCCAACGCCTTTTCTACTATCGCCACATCTTATAGACATTCTTGCTATTCCTGCTAAACATTGACTTCGATGAAGAGGATTTTGTGCAGCCAAAACAGACGAGGTATTGTAGTCGACCAGACCACGTTCGTAATTTGTCAAAGCTTTTGGATAGTTTCCTCTATACAAAAAAATGCTTTTATTAAACACAATTCTTTGCAATATATGATAAAAACATTATTTTAACATACATATTTCTAAAAAAAACTTTATTGAAGATAAATAGCTGATTATTATGCATTATTGCTATGAAAAATTTTATTTATTTTTAATCACTTCTTAAAGTAATACAGTATACATATTTAATAATATTTGTTAATCTTACGTGAACTCCAACTGTTGGGCGTATTCTTTAGCGATAAAAGGAATTTCGTCGGGTTTTAACTTCTGCGCCAGACTTAACGCTTGTTCCCATTGCATTAAATCTCTTCTTAGATACAAGGCTTGTACAGATTCGGAAGATTGTAGAAAATACTTTTCGGCTTCGTTATAATTTCCTAATAGTATACAAGCATGGCCACATAACAGTGCTAATTCGTTTATATTTTCCATATTTTGTAATGTCCAAACCATCGAAGCATCTTCTATTTGTCGATACACGCGAATGGCTGTGTACACACAAGTTGAATATTTTATAATGTCTGCATAATAAAAATATAAAATTAATTATTTCATCATACCAAATTCGACATTTAAATTTGCAATAGCGTTTTGTCCCAATTTTAGCCATGCATCTTTTTCGTTTAACTTCTCACAACTGTTCCATGCTTGTTGAAATCTAAAAAAATATAGGTAAGAATTTTTTGAAAAATCTCATACAAGTTGCTTTACTTTTAATTATAAGTCGTATCATCCTTACCGTCTGCATAGAATTTGATTATTTAAAATTTCATTAATCTTTTTTGATTCCACAATATTTCCTACTTCTTCGTGGGAGGTTAATGTTATTTGTATTAACTTGCTACCTATTGTACTTAATGTAACTTCTCCAGAATACATCAATAAAGGCACTGAATCTGATGGCAACTTTGTTGTATTTATTTTTATTACTTTAGTACCTATTATATATACATAATTAGATGATTAGATATACATATTTATCATAATAATAATAATTAATTAATTTACTTACCCTCAACAAAGTATTTTACAAAAATGTATGTTACAATAATGCTTTTGTTGCATATTGCAAATATAGCACGTTCGAACATGTTCTGATCCCAGAGAATACTATCAATGTTATCAGGACAATCAGGCACTGCAATGGCCACTTCATTTATCGGGTCAAATACATAAGCATCCCTCTTATTGTCGACAAAACACAATTGTGTTCCATTTGCATCCAAATATAACTCCTTTATTCCATTGTTATGTATAAATTCGGTACATTGATTAAACGTTTCTAAATAAAAGTAAACAATATGACCCATCTAAAAATTTAAAAATGATGCATTAATTCTTTTAATTTATAATTAATTATTCAATATTGACTCAAAGTTTAATCTCAAGTTGACTTACATCATCACCATAAACTAAAAAATCTGAACAGAGAGCGTGACATGTTATTCTACTGTGAGAGTTTGAATCTGGGAACATTTTTGTATCTTTCCCACTATTTATTAATGCTTCATCAGATTTAATCTGCATATAAAATAAATGAGTAAGAAATCATTTTTTTACTTTTATTATTAATTTAAAACCCATTACCGAATGTAATTGCAGTTTTCCATCAAATAACGTGGATACATAAGTCTCGTTTAAGCGCATACTGTCTATTGTCGCCAAATAATCTCTCTCAAAATGTATTTTGTCATAATGGCTTATAGACAAATCCCAAAAGAGAGCTCTATTATTTAATCCTACTGCTAAATGTATTGGACCCACTGCCAATATCGCCGGTTCTATTATAGTATTAATTATTTGCGGACTTGGTTTGTCCTGAAAAGATAAGTTTCTGGTAAAGAAAATTTTACCTTGTCACTTTATGTCATCTTATTAAAAATTTTAATACCTTGTCTAATACATAAAGATGTACAGCTACTTCCATTAGACTCGTTAATAATGCTATCCTGTTACCACAGACGCTAATTAACTTCGGTATTTCTATCAAGTATATCAATATATTGCCGACATAAGTCACAACCGCCAGCATTGTTCCATCTGTCGACCATTCGATATTGCTAATTCCATTTTCGCCGGCTACCGAGATCAATGTGTCCGTTTCCTCGAGATTTTGCAAACTGTGTATTTTCAATGTATTATCACCGCAAGTAGCTACTTTTCCACCTATTTGACTCAATGCAATATCCGTTAAAGAATCCCTGTGATTCTTAATTTGAAACAATTCTTGACCAACTTCCTTTATGTGCGTTGATATCGCTATAAAGAAACCAGCTTCGAATCCTACCAATATATAACCATCACCATACCTAAAATAAAAATACATACATTATTATCAATATGGCATATTAGAATGTTGTATAATTTTATAAATAGTTACCATTTGTAAGTTACAATTGATCCATAACGTTTCTGAAAAGCTAATTCAATAGGATTTTCTGGATCCAAAATATTGTACAAAAACAAGGTCGTTTTGCTGACAATAAGGGATACCTAAATATTTGTATACATATATAAACAGATTTATACAAATGTTTTTCAAATATTTTTAATAATAAGTGTTCCTAAAATCATATACCGTATTTTCTCCGCCTATTCTATGATCCATCTTCATCTCACTAAATTGTATATGAGATGGATCACCTTGAAGAGCTATCTCTCGGCGGGTATCTCCTTCACTTGTGCTGATGGTTAAAACTTTGTCTTCACTTGCCAAGGCAAGAAGACCATCTATCGACCATGCGCCACATAAGATACGCCTTTTATGTTTTCCCAAGATAGGTATCCGTCTATATTATGCAATAGAGAATATAATTAAATAAAATTAAGCATTTTTTACAATATATTACATAAATATTTTGTTGACAGGTCTAATCATACTTGGCATTTATGTGATCATAAAGCACTAGATTTCCCTTCTGTGTTCCTACAGCTAGCAAACAGCTCTTCTTCGCCCACATCATACAGGTCAGTCCATCTCTTACACCAGCATCTATCTGAGATTTTTTGCCAGTTGTGGCATCCCACAGAATTATAGATGATGAATTCTGCGATATTATTGCCAACAGATCTCCGTCCGAGTCCCAACCGAGGCCGGTGCATAATCCAGATATTTGTATTCGTTCCTGAATATCACCTTGTCTATCAAAAATGGCAACTGTACAATCGCAACCTGTAGTAGCTAGATGTGTACTATTTCCAGGACGCCAAGAAATATAGACATTGCCAATGCCATGAGGTTGGTCCAGTCGATAAAGGACCTGTCATTGGATATGTAAAATTAAATATCATTTTCAATGACAGGAGAGCAAGAATACAGAGTAAAGTTGTACATAATGACTAGATTAAAAGAAACGATTAGAGATGTAGAGTCATTGATCGAAGCGGATTTTTTTCATTTTGTCACGTTAAAGTTAATATATGTATTATACAATAATTTTATTTTATAACAATTCCATATAGGATACAATTGTCAATGTCACATAACCTACCTTCTCCGACGACATTATACCGTGGAGAGTTTGGTTTTGATGGGGAAATTAATCAGTATTTGTATTTAAATAACATATCTATATATTACGACGTGCATAGCTGAAATATTGATTTATTAGACAGTGCCATCTCCTCATACCGACGTACCGCGTATACCGGCCATATTGTTTACTTTTGCAGGTTTGTTCTTTTTAACTGAACTAGAATGGAATAACATGCAATAGATATATATATTTAGAGGTTGAAAAAAAAGAGAAAAAAAACACATATGCAAGTTCAGCTAAAAATAAGATCAAACACCTGCGATCAGTTCGAATTTGCACATTTGACAAACAAAGTTGTTACTTCTATTACAGGATAAATAATTCGAAAAACATAATGTTTATGATAATAAAAAACTTAACAATTTTGTATACTGTTTTGTAAACATGTTTTTTCTAATAAGCTTTTTAATAAAATATGTAAAAGGGGTAGATTTATAGAGCATTAAAAGTATTAAAATATATAAAATAATTGATATATAATTAATTATATAAAATATATATAAATATTATATAGATTTATTAAAAATATATATATTATATAAAATATATATTTTTAATAAATCTAGTATACTATATATTATATAAAATTATTATCTAATTATAGAAGAGTAAAAACACCAGGAATGTTAAATGTAAAGAATTGCACACAAATACAATTTTTTATTAAAATATATGTAATAAATTTGTATCTCAATATGTTAGCTTATTTTACAAAAAGAATTGTGCTTGTCAGCATTCTCGAAATTAATCGTATCATAATGAAATTAAATACTGTTACATTATATAATTATATTAAACATTGTTTATGTATCAAACTATCAATTCTGTATAACCTGTACATACAAAAAATTGCATGAGTGATACACCATATGTTAATTAATTTTATATTATTGTAACAATTAAGTTAAAAAAATTAAGAAAAATTAACATTATATAATCTACTGAAAAATATGTGAATTCTCACGACTACATTTGAATTCACATATTATCTGGCGAAAATTTCATCTTGGAATCAATAAGTTTAAGGCGAAGCTTTTGGTTTCAATTCATCGTAACATGGTCTCAAAAAGATTTGATTTTTCTTTGCTGGGTTATAGTATTCGTGTCCCTAAAATATTAATAAATCTCGTAAGTAATAATATTAAGTATAATGTGATTTTTCTATCATTATATTTTAATACTTACCTTAGACCAATCGTAAGACACAGCATATGCAAATATCTGTCCATTGTGATTAAAACAGCAACGTGTGATGGGTTGCTCCATTGTTTCGGATGATTTTAACTTCGTACGTGCATCTTTATCCCAGAAACCAAAAGTGCCATCACCACCTACAGTTGCTACAGTGCCATGTACTGGATGGAATGCTATGTCATTAACCTGTGTACAAATTGAAAAATAATAAAGTTATTGTAATTAGAAAACACATTTTTTTTTTATTAAAGGATAAATGCAAGCTAAAAAATTTAAAAATAATTTTAACAAAGTATCTACTGACCGCATAAATATCCTGATATCCATTTGGTGTACCGTTAGTTCTATGACATTTAAATGTGAAATTTTCTTTTGTACTAAGATTCAGATGATGAATCGCTACACGTCCCTCTGTGCTCCCAATCGCGAAACCGGTCGGAACTTTCTTCTTATCTCTGAAAATTGCTACGCAACGATATTGATACTTCAAACTCAGCTCAACTGGTTTGTATTCACGTGGACTTCCTTCCAGTTGATAGACTATTAAACCACGTGCAGCTGTTCCTACGACTGCCATTGGATAATCCTGTAATATTGTTAATTTTATTGTATAATTTTACATATTAAAATAAATTTTATTATATGTATTATGTGCACTTACCACATCCGCACAATAACATCTTTCAGGAAGATTGATGGTCATTGCAGGCTTAGGACTGCGCAAATCCCAAAACTAAAAATTTAATTTTTATATGAAAGCAAATATTACAAAATTATTATAAATTGATAAACTGTTAAATGAAGGAATAAATATTAACTCTTAGCGTTTTATCCCAGGAACCAGTCATTAGACACGAATATGTAGTTGCCTTTATCCAATGACATGTTCTAATAGGTGCATCGTGCGCTGCCACCTGCATGCTTTGATTTGTAGCCAGATCCCAGCACTTTGCTGTCTTGTCACATCCTGCCATAAATACCTTGGTTCCATCCTGACAATATTTAATATTTTACAAAAATTAATATAAAAAGGACAAATTCTTATACAAATATCATGACTTTTTATTAGGGTTATATTAGAATTTACTACACAATTTCATTAGAATATAAGATAAAATATAAATTTACATCACTCCAGCATACGTCCAAGACCGGCGCTGCCATGCTCTGCATTGATTTAGGTACCGTTTTGCCGGACTGCTCGACTTCCCAGCAACGGACATTGCAGTCCCAGGAACCGGCTACGAGAAAATTCTGTTGAATAGACGCCGGGCTGAACTCCAGACTCGAGACAGAATCGTCCGGCGGCGAAACGACTTCGAAATCCTGCATTGGATTCGACGTATTTGACGTTCCCGTCCTTAATGTGTTATTTTGATTGAACATTTTTAATTAACGCAATCGCGCTTATTTCCCGAGGTGTACTCGCAACAATCTCTCTGCAAAAAAAATGCCGAACTGTATTTACGCGAAAAGAGGTTAATTCTTCTCCCGAAGGTTATGTTTTGAAACGTGTATGTATAATTGTTTACCTTGTAGTTTTTCACATTACGCGCAGAAAAACTCACAGTTTTATGTCATTACTAAAGGGATTAAAAATATAGAATAAACACTCAAATGTTTCAGTTAGCGCCAGCAAATTACAAATGCGAACAAATGTGTGCGCATATACGTATGTAACCCAAAATAGCTTAGTTACACCGAGCATTTGATACGCGTACTAAGTACTATACTAGCCAATCATAGCCAGTCTTCTAAAGAATGGAATGGCTGTGATTGGCCAGTAATATTTAATACGCGTATCAAAATGTCGGTGTAAACTAAGCCTATAAGTAAAACAAAGTCCAGATTTGTGCGCATCTCACTGACACATTTAGGCATAGAGATATTATATATGTATAGAGGGGGCAAGTCCTATGCTTGCCCGTAAGTGAATGCGATAGAGAAATAGAACGAGAAATAGAAAGAGAACGCTGCAAGTGGGGCCCCCTCCTATCCTTGTTTAATCGCGCGATTAGATCTTATTTTTTAAATAAAAATAGGTTTGATCAATCCGAAAACGATTAATGACGTCATTGACCAATCACAGCTATTTCTCTAAATAATAAATGGCAGTGGTTGGTCAATCACATCATTGGTCGATCTCGGATCGATCAAACCTGCATTCGAAAACACTAAAAAAAACATATTATGAATTCCTCCAAAAAAAACCCCATGTCCGAAAAGTTACCCACATTTTTCCCCACAAATTTTTATTCCCCAAAATTTCCCCCACTGGCATGAAAATTCCTCACTTTAGCTCCATAAAGTTAGCCGAATTACTTTGATTTTTTTAGAATTAAAATTAACTAATCGTTTGGTGGTAGTTTGGTGGTGATTGGTAGTCTAATTAAAACGTTTGGTAGTTAATCGTTTTTTTTTAATTAAATAATTAAAATTTCGAAGTAAAGTTAGTCGAATATTTTTATTTTTCGTCCAATCGAGTTAAACAAGAGCTTATTCGATGCAGAATCGTTAGGTAGTCACGAATAAATTCTTTACAACGTTTGGTGGTCCATAGTTTATCCGAAAAATGAAAAAAATTATGTGCGGTAAAATGACGACGATGACTATAAAATTAACCGCATCAATATATTTATTAAGGGTCTACCGGAGGCACTGTAAAGACTCCTATCGGCCGGCTGCGAACTACGGATTCGTTTTTGTCGTATTACAGCTAAATTTAGAGAAAATCGCAATAAAATTATGATATTTTTAATCAGCAACATTGTCCGCAGGGTCGTAAAGAGCGATTTTTTGGAAAAAAGGTCGAAATAAAATTTCCAAAAATGTGCTGCTGACCGCGAGTTACCGCGGATCAAGTGTAGCTGCTCCTTGAATTCGAATTAAATTTATTATAAATTTTTAAGAATCAAATTGCAAAATCCGGCTCTTTACGAACCTTCTAATTTTTATAAAGAACATTTTAAAACAAAATTCATAAAGAAACATAACTTTTTCGAAGCTGAAAATGAAAAATTAGAATATGGCTATCTGTACCTAAAATACAGCTAACGAATCGATGTTGATAGCACCGTTTGCTAAGGAGAGATAATGAAAGACAATAACATCATCTTTGTCTCTCTTAAAATGCAATGATGTTTGTACGTATACAGACATACACCAATACATTGAATAAGAATTCATTTCTCAATGTTGGTGACAGTGACGCTGGAATTTTCTCGTCGGTCCTGTCGATCCTTAATTTTAATTCTAAAAAAATCAAAGTGATTCGGCTAACTTTATGGAGCCCCTCACTTTGGGGAAAAAAACCCCCAATCTGATAACACTGGCTGCCTTGCTTCCTCTATATATAATATCTCTATGCATTTAGGCTGTGTTCCAAAATTCACTGCCAGTACTGTATAGTCATTCTTGTTGTTCACTAAAGCTGGTTCTACAATGGGCACGTTCGGGGAGACACTATTAGCGCTAACAGCATCATTCTATCTTTGTTCTTCATTAAAAGTTGAACAAAGATAGAATGACACTGTTAGCGCTAATAGTGGGCGTTTTCCAGCAAAGACACAGACGACACAGTGTAATACAGTGTCCATTAGTGTAAGTGAGACACAACGAATGTTCTCCCTCACATTAATGGGCACTGTGTCGTCTGTGTCGTTGCTGGAAAACGCCCAATGTCTTCCCGAACGCGCCCAATACAGTCGGACCTCTTATCTTACGACCTTCTTATGCTACGAAACCTCTTAAGCCTCGTCTACAATGGCCGTAGAACGTAAGGTCGCAAGCAAATTGACCAATGACAGTCAAACATTTTCGAAAATGCTTGACCCATTATCCTATGACAAAAAATCCTCTCATGCTACGACCGCTAAAGGGGAATTATACCTCCACTCTCAAATTTTTGTCGTAGGATCAGAAGTTTAAGGGAAAGATTCCGGACCGAAAATGTCGTAGGATAAGAGGTCCGACTGTAGCTGTTGTAAGTCAGATGTCGGAAGAGTTGACCAATCATATTCGATTATTCTTCTCTAAAGTCAACTGTGATTGGTCAACTCTTCCAACATCCGACTTACGCTATTGTGGAATCACCCTAAAAACTAGACAAAGATGATACAGTCCTTTTATCTTACGACATTTTCGGTCCGGAATCTTCTCCTTAAACCTCTGATCCTATGACAAAAATTTGAGATGGGGAGTATAATTCCCCTTTCGCGGTCATAGCATGAGAGGATTTTTTGTCGTGGGATAAGAGGTTTCGTGGCATAAGAGGGTCGTAGGATAAGAGATCCGACTGTATGTCAAAACCTCCGCGAGATGAAATGGGCCTTAAAGACGTAGTGGTATGTTAAAAAAGAGATATTTAAAGATTCTGTAATCACATATACAATATATTAATCTTATTACTATTTTTAAAAATTTCAAAAAATTAATTTTAAAATGAAAAAGTTATTAAAAAGGCATATATGGATTGATTGGTAGTCAAATTTTCTTAAAAAATGAAATTATTTTTGAGCCCAGTCTTTCATTTTAATTATTTTCTGATTTATATGAAAGATTATTGTTGATTATATATTACCATCCATATACATTATATATACATCGAATAAAAATATAATTTATACATTATACTTATTCGCGTTGCAGATGCAGACAAAACTGAAGAATATAGCACATAAAGCGTGAAGAAAAAAATAGCCAAGAAGGGTCTTAAGGACGAAGCTGATCGTTTCATTGGCTGCGTTCAGCAGAGAAAGCAAATCAGTGAGCGCTTAGTGATTCTTTATTGTGATTGGTTTCTGCACTTAGATCTAACAAAGATCTAAATACAAGAACACAATAAAGAATCACTAAGCGCTTACCGATTTACTTTCTCTGCTGAACGCAGCCATTGGCAATAAAATGCCGAAACACTTATTTACCGGTAAAAGGGGAATCAGCAAAACGGACAGAAGATAGTTATTTATATATTTTACGTGTTAGTTCTTCTTTTGTATTATATAAAAATACAAAATACAATAAAATAAAAATATTTGTAAAAATATGTGGAAGAAGAAACATTTGTAAATGTTTTTAATTAAGATAGAGTTATTGAAAGTATCACCTTTTGGGACGCACATTTGAATATTGTTGACTGATTTGTAATTTATGATCAAAAGTACGATTATAATTTATGAATGAGACACAAATTAGCATAATTGTTAAGAAAGAAAAGTAATTGCTCATTTTTTATTTCTTGGTCATTATCATGATGACTAAATAAATCTAAGAATATTTTTATGCACAAATACATTACAAAGGAATCTTCAAATTTAAATGGGATAAGCAGCCTCGCGTACTCGATGAAACTTTTGTTATTGTCGTGGCGAGATCCTCCACACTGATGATAGATTTTATTCATAAAATCGTAACACTTTAATACAGAGTTGATTTTATAGCTATACAATTTTAATTTCAAATATAACAAAATCTATAAACTGAATATAGAAAATATATATACATACACTTAAAATTTAATTAACAATAAGATATCAAATTAAAATTTGCGAAATTGTGAAGAGTAATGACTTTCGATGGTTTTCGTTAATTATACATATAATTTTAAACAATTTAAAAAAATCACAATTTATTTAAATATTAATGTACACAAAGCAGAAAAAAATAAACATGTTTTGCTGAGAACTGATTAAATAATGTATGTTTTTTTTGCCGTTGAGCAACAATTTCATTCTTGCAAAATATATCAAAATATTTTTTCGAACAATTTGTATTTGATAATACATTATACATTAATAAAATATTAAACAAAAACTCTCCTTTTGTGAATAAATGTAAATCTCGATCAAAATTGTTATAAGATTAATTTTGAGCGAAAATAGAGATGAATAGACAAAAAAAAAACAAAAATTTTTTATTCTGATTAATCAAACGCTTTTAACAAATACGCGTTAATTGAATTCAGCTTTTGTCTGACTGACAATGAGAGATACGAGCTTTATGTTTTATATTTATAATTTATATTGACGTAGACGATTATCGGTCTGGGAAATCTCTCTTTCCTGTGCGTGTTTTGTTTTTATATTCAAGGCTCAGGCCATGTATGTACATATATACATACGATACAGGGCGCGTTCGGGGAGACACTATATAGCGCTACCAACGTGGTTCTATCTTTGTTCAACTTTTAATGAATAACAAAGATAGAACAACACTGGTAGCGCTATATAGTGTCTCCTTGAACGCGCCCACAAAAGCAATTCTATAAACAAAAGAAGTTATAATTTACAATCGCTATAGTAACAGCTAACAACTTTGCTGCGATACGAGTGTGAAAGTTTGTGATTGAGAATTGCGTATAGAATTTCTTACAATATTTATATTTATACATAACACACATTTCGCTATTAAATTCAGATTTTTTATTAAATTAGAAGAATTATTATTAGAAAGGAAAATAACGAAGCATCTTGAAATTTCAGTTTTTTGAACTGAATAAAATTTGATTTTAAATCACTGATTTGTAAGTAAACTGTTCTTTTATTGCAGATGTTTTTTTCTCTAAAAATATACACATTATTGAATAAAATTAAATTTTATATTATATTTTACTCGATATTATTGCAGTATTTATATTCATTTTATGTGCTAATATAGAAATAAGCCTCAGATGCAATTTCTAATACTATGAATTTTATTTGTATCAATTTAATATGGTCTAATTATCTGTTTTATTGGTCCATTGTTTGATCGAAAGAGAGTATATAGAGCAAAAGCTTCATTAGGCAATATATATTTTGTGACAAAATAGAATTTTATTTATAATTTTATGCATTATATATTTTAATATATAAGTATACATTTTTCCCTTCTGATAGATATTTTGACTTATATTTATTTTATATATTTAAATATTTTCTACATTATGCGACACATAAAATTTATAAATAGCATTAGATTCTGTTTGAATTTTGTTGTAAATTATAGATTGTCTAAAAAGTCTTTAATAAATTTCTTAAATTTTGAAAATACCAAATTTAATATCTTTTTTTATTTACATTTTTGAGTGATAATTATTGTTTAATTTATTGTTTTTATATAGAATTATATATGGAATAATGAAATAAGTAATTATACATAATGATAAGTTGTTTTTTTTATTTTAAGATATATATTATATGAAATCTGTGAATAAAACTAATATTGAAAAAAATTTTTATGTAATTTAATCACATTTTTCAAAGTTTTTAGAATTAAAGTCAAATTTTTTAAACTATTTTAAACTACTTTTTAAGCACAATAATTGTTTAGATCTAAACAATTTTTTATTATCGTGAATAAAAAAAATCATATACTTTGTGGATTAAATAATGATTGTACAGTTTTAGAGAAATTATTATCTTTTGTACAAATAATTAATTGATATAAAATTATAAAATTACTAGAAAAAATTAATGAATAAATGTCAATAGTTTGAAAAGGCTATTTAATATTATTTGCATATTATTCATTATACTTATATAAAAAAAAGTTACAAAATTATAAAATGCTTTTTAAGATATAATATTTGATGTTTATAAGAATATATCACTGAATATCAATTATATTTGCAGGGTTGATGACAAAGATGTCTTCTATAAATGAAGAGGTCACTTATTATTGTAGAACACAATTAAAACAAGACAAATTTTATTATATGTGGAATATTGCTGATTTTTGGGAAATTTATAAATTGAATGTTGATTTATGTTCTAGCAACATAAAAAAATTTTCATCTTAAAATGATTCCTGATAAGAAAGCTCATCAGTGTAATTTTTATTTGGTGGAAAATATGCAAAACACAAGCACAAAGGACAATTGTTTGAGAAATATTTCTTATTCTGTTTTTTTTAAAACTAAGAAAGAAGAAATTGCTTCTGTATTACGACTAACACATTTAGATTTAAAAAATAATTCGAATTCTCATCTATTGTATGAACTAATTTCTTTACGTTCTTTCCTTTATAAGTATTTATCACATAACGATACACTTAAAATACACTTTGAATTCAATGTAGTTATACAAATATATAACAGTAATATAACCGTTTCAGGACATGCTACAACAAAAAATACAGATATTTTTAATGACAATATGTATAAAGAGATACAGATGGTTTCTAAGGAGAAATCTGACTTGTTTGTTACATTTATAGTAGACAATAAACGTCTTGAAGCAAATAAGAGTTTACTATGTTCAAAAAGTAAAGTCTTCGAGGCTATGTTTAACAATGGTCTAATAGAAAGTGTAAACAATGAAGTAATTATAACTGATATAAATTATAATATTCTAAAGACATTATTAGATTTTGTACGAACTGGTAATGTATTATTTACACAAGGCACAAAGAAAAATGCATTGTATGAGTTTTTTATAGCAGCTGATAAATATGATATACAAAATCTTAAATTAAAATGTGAAGACGACTTAATTATAAATACAACAGTAAGCAACGTTGTAGAACATTTAAAGATGGCATGTTTACATAATGGAGAAATGAGAGAAGTATGCCAAAAGTTTTATCAATTTATATTTAAAAGATATTGAGAATACTCCAGAATTTATAGCTTTAATGAAAGTATATCAGATCAGATTAAAAAGATGCCGATTATATGGAATAATTGTTAAAATTATACAAATATAATTAAAACGTATTATCATATACATGGAGTCGAATTAGATTATACAATTTCAAATACTAATAATTTATGGAAAGTTCACATTTATATTGTTCACAGAATAAATTTTTTAATTTAAAGTGCGATATAATACATATCTGATATTAATTGAAAACCGTTTTTAGTTTTGTACGTTTTAGAAAAATAAGCAAAAATAATAAAGAGAAATACCGTAAAAAATATTTAATTTATACGCATTATATATATATATATATATATATATATATATATATATATATACAGAGTGTCTCATAACTAACGAGCCAACGCTCGTGAACGGATAGAGTACAGTGAACTAAACAAAAAAGTATTAGATCATTTTGCGATTTTTGCAATAATTATTAAAATATTAATTAAAAACGTTTAGCGAACAATATTATACGTATGTACAAGATGTCCGGTAATAATCGCCCCACCTCTCTAGGGCTGATAGAGCAGATCAAACTAAACATAAAAGTCCTGTATCATTTTCCGATTTTCGCGATAATTATTAAAATATTAATTAAAAACGCTCAGCATAGGAGCGCGCGCCGCATATAGCGCTCAGCATATCCTGAACGTTTTTAATTAATAGTTCAATAATTATTGCGCTAACCGCAAAATGATACAGGACTTTTATGTTCAATTTGACCTGCTCTATCTGCCCTAGAGAGTTGGGGTGATTATTACCGGACATCTTATAGATATGTATAATATTGTTTGCTAAGCGTTTTTAATTAATATTTTAATAATTATTCTGAAAATCGCACAATAATACAGGACTTTTCTATTCCATTTAACCCGCTCTACCCGCTTACGAGCGTTGGCTCATTAGTTATGAGACACCCTGTATATATAATTTATTTTATATTATAATCTTTTACTATCATTTCATGATAGTGCATTGATCTTTTATAAATGTTAATAACTTTTGTTTAAATAAAATTATTAATACCAGCTTTAGAAAAATATAGCAATAATATAAGAAAAATGTTTATTTTATATGTATAACAGCAATCTTATTTGTTATTATTTTACAGTAAAAGATATATATCTCTTAAATAAAAGTTAATTTTTTTTGTTCTAAAAATTATTATTATCTACAAAATAGACATTTTATTTGTTCAGTTCATGTAACGTATATTTAAAAAATATATTAAATATACATTCTTAATATATAATTAACTAGACTATTATATGTTCCAAATTATAAGTGATTTGTTCTGGTAAAATTTTTTGGTTTTAAAGAAAAGAATATGCAAATTTATATGTATATGTATTGGTATGTAATATTACTGCAATAAATACATGTCATATTTTGCTATAAACAGAGAATCAAGTTTTTAATGAATCTTGATAATGAATTAATGACAAAACTCGTGTAAAAAATTTTTAAGCTACATATATTACAAAAATTTGATGTTATGTAAAATATTTAACAAAAAATTTAAATATAAGAGAATTTTTTTCAACAATCAGTACATTATAAATACTTATTTATTGCAATTGTATCATTTTTTATTAGAGTTTTGCACATTACCAAAGCCATAAGTACGATTCCACTCAATATAAATGTTCAAATCAGACTGAGACACGCTGGGGCGCACGTTAATCAGTGCTTGTTCGAAATCGTAACTCGTTATATGCCTCACTTCTTCCATTTTAATATCTCCCAACTGATGGAAAGGGATACTTCGAATCGGCTCCATACTCGCTTCCTTGCATAAATTCGTCATGTCGGCGCCGGAATATCCTGCCGATTTTTCTGTAATTTTCATAATATCAGTTTCATCGAGATTATTGGCGTATTGATCTCAATAAATTATTAATTATTTGTTTGCGTGCTTCGAGCTCTGGCAGAGGAACGTACAGCCTCTTGACAAGACGCCATCTCGCTGCCTCGTCTAATTCTTGAGGCCGATTAGTTGCACCGACAATCAGAATACGATCGTCCTCCGAAGTCGTCGCGCCGTCCAACTGTACGAGAAACTCTGTCTTCAGTCTCCTAGAAGATTCGTGCTGTTTCCGAACGTTGCGTTAATAGCGAGTCGATCTCATCGATGAAGACAACAGACGGCTGATGAATCCTGGCCACCGCAAATAGCGCGCGAACCATTTTTTCACCATTGCCAATCCATTTAGAGGTCAAGGAACTCCCTGAAATCGAGAAGAACGTGGACTTGCTCTGTGAAGCAATGCATTTACCGATGAGAGTCTTTCCCGTTCCAGGTGGACCAAAGAATAAAATCCCTTTGGGCGGACGATGAAGACCGGTAAAGATATCCGGTCTCAACATAGGAAATACTACCATCTCTTTAACAGTCTTCTTGATATACTCGAGACCTGCGATATCGTCCCACGTTAACGTCTTACCCGACTCCATGATTTCGTTTCTAATCAACTCGATCATTTCTGGATCGATATTTCTTAGTCTCTCATCCTCCACTTCTTCTATATTCGTTTTGTTTGTTGTAATGGGTTATTACTCTGTATTGACTTTTCCTTATCTCGTTTAAATGGACAGACGAACTGAGAATTAGTCGTTGAACGACCGCCTAGAGTTTTTTTCGGTGCCGATTTGTTTCTCTTCATTTCTTGAATATATAATTCGTCTTTAGCGCTTCTAAAAGAGTTGAGTGCGCTTTTTTCTGTTTTTGTGTCTTCATTTCTAGACTATGGAGAAGCAGCTCGTTTTAATTTTTGGTGCACGTGGATTTGTCCGTCCATACAACCCGTCAATTGTATTATTTGTATTATTATTGCTTATTGTAGGTCTTTTTTGTACAAATTTATCCAAATTCTGGTAAGAAGAATGCCTATTTGATTGTAATTTTAATGCATTTTGTTTGATATAACTTATCTGTTTACTAGAATTGTCATTTCCATGGATATTTGTAAAATATGTAGATATATTTTGTTCATTATTATCAGGCTTCAACAAAAATTCTTTATTTAAGTTTTGATTAGAAGATGCTTGTATTTGTGAAGAGATTTTTCTTTCTTGCACATCTTTGTTTCTCTTTGAATTATTTACTATTTTTTCTATGTCCCTATCATTATAAGATCTTCCTTTACAAACTAAAGTATTAATTTTTTGACAAACTAAAGGTTTTATAAGATTCAAAGTAGCAGCTTCATCCTTTAATTCTGATTTCCATTTCAATGGATCATTTTTTACATCTTGCAATTAAGATTTCATCTGTTTGTAATAATTGTTTATTCTATTTGTATCTGTCATTAAAGTATGATAATCTTCAAGATCTCTTCGTAAAAGTACTGCTGCTGTATCCTCCGAATCACTGTAATGTGTAATATTTTAAAAATAAATAAAATGTTTGATTCAATAAATCTTAGACATGTGACAGAAAACTATAATTCAACTTACAATAACTCTGCTATTATATTTTTCATAGCAAGAGATGTGCATTCAATATCTATGGCATCAATATCTTTATCTTGAGTTGAAAATGTATATGATAGACGGCTAGAATATTATTCTTTTTCTTCTTCGAGTTTTGTGGAACATGTATGCTCGCATTATTAGAGGACATATCTGGCTCTACAATAAATAAAAATTCAATAAATTTTTAATTAAAAATATATTTAACATAATGTATCTTAAGATAATTTAGACAATATTGTTACTCAAATTTCATATCTATACTTAACGAATTCATTTAACACTATATTAATATTATACATATACATAATTGAATTTCTCTTTGTATACATTTGACAATCGGTAACCGGTAACCGGTAATAATTATTACTTGTTATTGCATATAATAATGCATATTTAGAGAGCACACTCACAAGCAGTATTGTGCGAATTGGAGAGAAATTTCATGCGCATGCGTGCAACACAAATATTGTCACGCAATTGGTTGCTGAGTCTAGAGAATTTTTAACCTAACCTAACGTCCCAAAAATTTTTTTATTTGAGCCAATCATATGATATTATGCTTATGTGTGTTTCATGCCGGAAAGCTCTCAGAATTTATGATATTTGTGAAAACGTTTATGCTATCAGAGTGGAAATTTAATGAAGAAAGAATGGAATTTGTTTCAGAAGATATACATAATGAAGAAAATCTATATGCCTTTGTAAGTACATTTATAATTTATAAAAATGTTTTATAATTACATAAAATATTACGCATGCATATAAGTGTGTATAACCTTAAAAATTTTGTTAAACAGAATGAGGAGGATTTACCATATGAGGAAGAAATTTTACGAAATCCGTATTCAGTCACACATTGGCAACGCTACATCGATCACCTAAAAAATTCAAAGAGTAAAAATTTGAACGTGGTGTATTAATGAGTATTGAAAGAACTTCCAGGCAGATAAAAGCACTTTTTACATCTTTTGTTGTATATAACTGCTTGTGCATTTACTTTATCTACTATTTTAAATATTATTTATTATATTTATCATTTATTACAGTTATAAGCTGTGGTACAATTATCTTCGACAATATGTGAGCCAGTTAAAAGATCAATGTATAACAGATTGATTGTACGAAGATGTTAATAATGCATTTGAACATGCTTTGGTATTTATGCATAAAATGCCACACATATGGATGGACTATTGTACACTAATGACTGAACAATGTTATATAACACGAACATGTCAGGTATTTGATCGTTCTCTCAGAGCATTTCCCATCACGCAGTATCATCGTATATTAGGCCATTATATATTAATTTCTTAAAGAAACATAATGTTTGTGAGACTGCTGTCAGGGTCTTCAGAAGAATTTAAAGGTAATAACACTAATATTTAATAATATTAATATTTGTAACAATTTATAGTACTATTACTTAATACTGTTATACATTCTTCAAATTTTTGACCAGTATAAGATTAGACTTTAAAATTTGATAGAACTATTTATTTTTTGCAAAACTATTTGTTTTATTTATTTTATATAAATGTATATACATATATATTTATATTTGTATATGTATGGTAGTTGGCATCAGAAGAATATATAGAATATCTAATATCAGTTAGTAGACTTGATGAGGCTGTTGTAAAACTTGCACAGATTGTAAATCAAGATGATTTTGTATCAAAACATGGAAAATCTAATCATCAATTATGGAATGAATTATGTGATTTAATATCAAAAAATCCTGCCAAAATAAAGTCTCTGAATGTTGATGCTATTATTAGAGGTGGTTTAAAACGTTATACAGATCAATTGGGACCTTTATGGGATTCACTAGCAGATTACTATGTTTGAAGTGGTCTCTTTGAAAGGGTATATTATCAATTTTAAATATATATACTTAATATATATATTTATTACAAGTATATTATTTATTATAAAATATTATATTCTATACATTATCTATTAAAATAAATATATATTATTTAGACAAGAGATATTTATGAAGAAGCTATACAGACTGTTACTACCGTTAGAGATTTTACTCAAGTTTTTGATGCTTATGCATAATTTGAGGAACTTAGTCTTAGAAAACTTATAGAAGAAGCAGCAAAAAATCCCACTGAAGAAAGTAAATAATGGGTATATTATAATTCAGTTTGTTAATATAACTTACAATATATATATTTATATATTTATTAAAAATTTGATTATTAACTACATTTTTCTTGCATTAGATGATATAAAATTAGAATTGAGGCTGGCTCGATTAGAACATCTTATGAAAAGAAGATTATTGTTACTTAATTCTGTATTACTATGACAAAATCCATATAATGTAGCAGAATGGCACAAAAGAATTAAGCTTTATGAAGGGCAACTACATGAGGTAAAAAAATATTACGTAAAATTTATAGATGAATCTTTTTTTATTTATTAATATTATTATAACTGGTTTATACTTTTGTAGATAATTAATACATACACAGCAGCAGTGCAGACAGTGTAACCACAATTAGCAGTTGGTAAATTACATACATTGTGGGTTGCATTTGGCAAATTTTATGAGGAAAATGGACAAATAGAAGATGCTAGAGTGGTATGTGAAAAGGCGACTCATGTTCCATATACGAAAGTAGATGATCTTGCTTCAGTGTGGTATGAATGGACAGAAATAGAAATTAAACATGGGTAAGTTTGGTTTATCTGTTTAAATATTTATTTTGTAACCAATAGTGAATTCAATAGTGAATACAAATAGTGAAAAATTGCTATTAAATTAGGTAAAGAATAATTGAATTCAAATAAACATTTTCTATGCATTGTTATACAGAAATTGTAAAGAAGCTTTAAAACTCGTGCATCGTGCTACTACAATGCCAGCTAGAAAAGTGGCGTATCATGATGAAACAGACACAGTGCAAATGAGACTATACTCTTTGAAAGTATGGTCTATGTATGCAGATTTAGAAGAAAGTTTTGGAACATTTAAGATATGTATATATTATTACACATATGCAGTATGTTATGACATATATACTGCATAAAACTATGGTTTTTTATTACATTGCTAATATATTTTTAATTTTACATATGTTCATTATACAGACTTTTAAAGCGGTATATGATAAAATAATCGACTTGAAAATTGCGACGCCTCAAATTATCATTAATTATGGACTATTTCTAGAAGAAAACAACTACTTTGAAGAAGCATTTAGAGTATGTTAAATAATTTTTATTAATTACACACGTACACTGCTCAACAATAATTCGTTCCGTTTCTATAGTGAGTTTTACTTAGAATATATTACATATCCCATATTTATCTTGATAAGAGAACGGAACGAATTATTATTAATTGTCGGACAGTATGCATCTAGTAAAATCTAATAACATTTTAAAAAATTATTTTTATTTTTAGGCATATGAAAAAGGTATTGCATTGTTTAAATGGCCTAATGTCTATGACATTTGGAATACATATCTCACAAAATTTTTGACTCGTTATGGTGGTACGAAATTAGAACGTACCAGGGATTTGTTTGAGCAATGTTTAGAACATTGTCCACCAAAATACGCCAAAAATATATAATTTGTCTTTTATCTTACATCAATATATTATATAAAAAGAGAATAATTAATTTTTGTTACAGCCTTATATTTATTATATGCAAAATTAGAAGAACATGGTTTAGCAAGACATGCTATGTCTGTATATGAACGAACGACAAATGCTGTTCTTCCGGAAGAGAGATTTGATGTAATATCATTATATATATGCTAACAAGTTATGCATAATCTTAAAACTTTTTTTTTGTAAAAGGAAGTGTACTGCTGTATACTTAAATATTTGGCATTTTTTTATTAATCTTTTGTATATGTATATTGATTTTAAACTTAGAAAATTAGAAATTAAACACTTAGAAATTAATTTCTCAATTTGCAGATGTTCAACATATATATAAAGAAAGCTGCAGATATATATGAAGTGCCGAAAACTTGACAGATATATGAAAAGGCTATAGAAGTCTTAAATGATGAGAATACTAGAGAAATGTGTTTACGATTTGCAGAAATGGAAACCAAATTAGGAGAAGTAGACAGAGCGAGAGCGATACACGGACATTGTAGTCAAATATGCGATCCAAGGGTATGATATGAAAATTATTTATAGTATATCGTCACAAAAAACCAGCATTATATATATAGTGTATTTATTTTAATTTAACAAGCGATTATCTCTGAAATTACTAATTATTTAGAAACTTAAGCTGGAACTTTCTTTTTGCAACATGACAACTTTGATAGAGTAAATTTCTGAAACATTTTGAAATACTATATAGGTCACTTCAAAGTTCTGGCAAATTTGGAGAGAATTTGAAGTTAGGCATGGAAATAAGGATACAATGTGTGAAATGTTACGAACTAAGCGTAGTGTGCAAGCTACGTATAATATTCAAGTAAACATGATGTCTGCACAAATGTTGAATAATGCATCTAATCAAATATTAGATGTTCCAATAGATGCTATGTGTTTATTAGATAGTAAAATTACATCAAGTACAGGTAATTAGGGGTTAATACTCATTTTCTTTATTTTTTAACAAGATATATCTTAACAAATTTTAAATTTACAGACAATGCTGCTGATATCAAAGGAGGTATTAAATTTGTACGTGGTGGAACAGAAAAAGATGGTAATCTCATGTGAATAATCCAGATGAAATTGATATCGATATCAATAATGAAAATGAAGATGATGGAGAAATAGAAGAAGGTAAATTGATATAATAAACTCAACACTTTACTTTCGATTAAACTGACATATATTACATCAAAATTACACTTCACAACGTTTCGACCTTCATTTAGGTTCTTATCAAGTGATTGATTAGATTAGATATAACATGGTAAACACTATTTTTCGTGTCAGTTAGACAGCACGTCTTATAAATGCAAATGCTTTAGAGAAACTGTAAATTGATATTTTGATATATATATATATATATATATATATATATATATATGTATATATACATATATATATATATAGGGTGTCCCATAATTCGCGAACCACCCGTCAGGTGCAGGTAGAGTAGGTTAAACTGAGTAAAAAAGTTATGTACCATTTTGCAATTTTCGCAATAGTTAATGAGATATTAATTATAAGAGATCAGCCAATCGGCGCCCGGCAGGAGCGCGACGGCACGAAGAAGCCTCCCACTGTTACTTGATACTAGGCGCGCCGATCTTCTTATTTGATTGGCAATGATTCAGATTGAATCATTCTGCCAGAGAGCTTCTGTTTTCTTAAAGTGGTCGGCCAATGGTGAGCAAGTCAATATAAGACTGCGAGGGACAGTCAAAAATCACAATACAATATCACAAGTTTTGAGGAAGGCTAAAATAGGATTCAGGGTTTTAGAGGAGGGGTTTTTTTTTAGGATAGAGACAATACTATAAGGGGGAGACAGGGAGATAGAATCGCACAGGGAAGACATCAGAGAAGCCCGTTGCATCCGATATAGTGGGCAGTACCATAGTACGTGATCAATATCCTGATTTGGATATCCGCATCCGCACGACGGAGATGGAGTCATCCCGCAGCGATGGAGACTAGAATTAAGATTGTAATGGTCAGAACGTAAGCGGCTGGTCAAGACCACCGCAGATCTCCTCAAGCCCCTGCCCATGAACCACGGTTTAAGTGGCGTGGGCGGGAAATTCCGGAAATAATCGAATCCCGTGGAACGAGACCGTTCAATCAAGAAGTTGTTTGTAGAGGTTTTCTTTGAGAGACAGATATAGATCCGAATAAGGAGGTTTAATGTCTAATAAGCGACCCTCAGTTATCGCTCTCTTGGCCAAGCGATCTGCCGTCTCGTTCCCCGGGATTCCAACATGAGCAGGAATCCAGACTGGATTGATTTCAATGTCTTGAAGCAAGGCAGATCTCAGTTTGTTCTTCAGGATCAGAACAAGAAAACTGATGTCATGGTAAGTCTTTCTAGAGGAGACCTTGTTGATGACACTCAATGAGTCCGAAAATATTACCGCCCTTTTGATGTCATTCAAGAGGACAAAGTCCACCGCTTCCGTTATTGCCATGTATTCGGCTGAGAAGATGGAGAGCCTCCCACTAGCCTTAAACATCTGGCTCACATTCAAAGATGGAGAATAGAAGGCCAGACCCACAAAATTAGAGTTCTCCCCCTTCGAGGCGTCAGTATAAAATGTAACATCAGAGTCAAATCGGGAAAAAATATTGCAGAACTCCACCGACGGCGAGCAGGAGCCGGCAATCTTCTCCACCTCTCATGCGGGAATAACTTGTGTCTGTGGAAATAAAGACAATGTGTCGTGAGTAAATAAAAAAATAGGATTATTAGTGAATCTGGCGATTGAGTCCGCGTAATGGTTGACAGAAATGAAAGCTCTATATAGAAGGAATCTCTCATAGAGGCAAAAACGATTATTATTAGCCAAAGATTCGGCCCTCAAGTCCCGAAGCCCTTCGATCAACGGATTGGAAACAAAAGTCAGAGATCTGAGGATCAGTCTAGAGGATAAGTAGATCAATCTAAATTTCAGAGGGCAAATACCCGTTTCAGCGTATAGAACGTTGATGGGGGTGCTGCGTCTCACCCCGATACAACATCTAAGAGCTCTATGCTGAGCCACCTCCAGACTACCCATCAACCCCCTATTGTGAAACGGAAGAAAAAAACACCCATACTCGATGGAACCCCGCACAAGAGACTTATACAGCATGAGGAGAGACTCGGGATCCGCCCCACACCAAACACCGCAAAGGGACCAAAGTAAATTAGTAAATTTATTGCACTTACGTATCAGAAGGGCCACATGCGCGTGACCATTCATTTTCCGATCCAGTTGGACCCCCAGAAATTTGTGTAGAGACACCGGCTTAAGGGTGGTTTCCCACATAGTGATAGTGAGGGAGGGGAAATCCAGTCTCTTCTGTGAGAATAACATGAAGGCCGATTTGGAGGGAGAAACCTCCAGGCCTTTTGAGAGAAGGTAATGTGAGAATCCGTCAGCTGACCTCTCGAGAGTCCAGATGGAACCCCGCAGTCTCGAAGTGCGGGCATAAAGGACAATATCGTAGGATTTGATATCCGCAAATTGTAGGATTCGACAGGGATCCGCCAAACTACGGTTGCACTCCGAAACTTAAATGTTAAATAAAAGAGGATTAAGAATAGATCCCTGAGGGACGCCCC
Source organism: Anoplolepis gracilipes (assembly GCF_047496725.1). Taxonomy (NCBI): domain Eukaryota; kingdom Metazoa; phylum Arthropoda; class Insecta; order Hymenoptera; family Formicidae; genus Anoplolepis; species Anoplolepis gracilipes. Next base: position 6,669,495 of record NC_132978.1, on the reverse strand, counting down.
TGAGCTAGACAAAAGGCTGAGAGATGTCCCCGTTGATCACGAATCTCAAAATCCTGCGGCTGGTCAAGCAATAGACGAACCAACAGACCTCCGGCGGAAGTCCAAGGCGGACAAGATCTAAAACTAGGATGTCAGGAACTACATTGTCGAATGCACCCTGGACATCCAGAAAAAGGCACGCTGTGTCCTGAGCCGAAACAAAGCCGGCATAGATCTCCCCAGAGAGAATCCCCAAATTGTCCTGACACGATCTTCCCTTCCTGAAATCAAATTGGGAGTTAGGCAGAAGATTAGAGGATTCCATCCACCACTCCAGACGAGAAAGGATAAGTTTTTCGAATGTTTTGAGGAGGCAAGAGGTAAGAGAAATAGGGCGGAACCTGTCTGGGGGGCCCTTAGGAATGAGGAAGACGAGAGAAAGGGACCAAGAGTCAGGAAAAATACCGGATTTAAAAATAAGATTATAGATTTCAAGGAGGATAATGAGGTATTCATCAGATAAGGAAGCTATGATTCTGTAATCTATTTGGTCTAATCCAGGAGAGGAACGGAGTTTACTTGTAGCGATAACCTAACCACCTTGAGCTCGTCCAGAGAGAATGGTGATGAGAAAAGGTTGCATTTAGATGAGAGGGGAAAATCAGATAATGAGGTATAGTAGTTACGATAAACTGAGGGGGGACATAAAGAATTAATGGCAGAAACGACACCAGGTGAAGGGGAGAAATTGGAAGGAGAAGGAAGAAAAGACACCCCCAAATGTCTATTTTTGAAACGTTTGATAATATTCCAAATGCGGGAAACAGGTGTGCGGGGGGAGATTTTTTGACAGAAATCTCTCCAACCCTTTCTTTTCTCAAACTTCAAAATACGCCTTGTTAGTGCCTCTTGTTTTTTAAAATTAAGGAAATTGACATAGGAGGGAATTTTCTTGTAGGAGGCAAGAAGGTAGCGGCGGAGATCAACCGTTTCCTGACAAGCGTCGTTCCACCAGGGAGCCGGGTTAAAAGGAAGGAATTTCTTTAAATGTTATATGGTGTTGGGGTGGAGGGGGAGGGGAAAGAGAGTAAGGGGAGAGAGAGGAGGGAAGGGAGAATGAGAAGGATTAAGGGCAACGTTGGCAGAGGAAGGTTTTTGGATTCTGTGGGGTTTGGAAGGAATAAAGGATTTAAGGTGAGAAGTGAAAAGGTTGTATTTTTTGATAGGATCTGAGGAAGGGATTTCTGAGATGGATTTTTGGAAAGATACGATAGTGGAATCTAGATTGGTGGTAAATTGTTTTAATATCTTAGGAGAGAGTTTTAGCTTATGGGAAAAAAAAGTTCTTTTCTTAGTTAGACAGTTAATTGAGGTGAGGATAGGGAAATGGTCGTTGAGATAAGTATCCGGTAGAACTGAGGAATGCGAAATAGTGAGGAGAGGCAGAGAAACGAATACAAGATCAATTACGGATTTAGAGTGGTCTGGGCGATTAAGGTAGCTTCCGCATTATTAATACAGGTGTAGAGGGAATTAGAGGCGGAGGAGAGGAGTTTTGGGCCCTCCCGACAGGTCCGACCGCTACCCCAGTCCTGATGATGTGCGTTAAAATCGCCCAAAACGATAGAGTGAGAGGAAGAGGAACAGAAAAAAAAGAGGGACTGGTACTCTTGCGAAGAGAGAGCACCAGAAGAGTGACGATAAAGGGAGGTGATAAGAAGGTCAAATGAAGAAAGATGAATGGTGACGGATAGACTAGTGAGTTTGTCTTTAAAAATGATATTACTATCAGAGAGGGTATATCTAAGTGAGTTACGGAATGCAAGGAGGAGACCCTCCGAACGACGAGTGAGTGAATCGCTTCTAAAAATGCAAAAGCCCGGGAGAGTCAGGTGAGAATCAGAACAGAGCCAGGTTTCAGAAAGAGCAAGCACGTCGCATTCTCGGGCCAATAGTCTGAGGGATTCCACCTTGCCCAGTAATGAATGGCAGTTGCATTGCATAACTCTGAGTGAGGAAGGGAGATCGCAGGACAGAGGTGGAGAAAAATCAGACACAGTCGTGGAGTCCAAAGCAGACATGACTTATCGGGCTTGGGGAGAGGCCGCGGCAGCGGCTGAGAAGGATTGGACAAAAGAACTCAGCAGCTGCGCCGACTCATCATAAATGCCTAACAGTTTCAAAAATGGAGCCAGTTTGTTCATCAGTATGTCCAGTATTTCGAATATTTGATTAGCAAAAGAATTAGGATTCCGGGAATCGAAACCCGGAGAAGAAAAGGGGGAAGGAGGTTGAGATTCAGAGATGAGCCCGGTTTGGTTATCCAGGAGGTTGGGGGATCTTCCGTTAGGGAAGACAAAAAGGGAGGGGAGAGGACGAGAAGGTTGGGAGAGGGGAGGAATTTGTGAAGAGAAGCGAGGAAAGGAAAAGTTGTATTTGTTTTTGGTTTGGTGTTTGTCTTTAGAATTATTTTGAAAGTCGTATTTATGTGCTGTATTTTGCTTGTCTATGTCGAAGTTGTTATTGTTATTATGATCTTTTATAGAAATCACTTTGTTTTGTATTGGGAGAGAGGAAGTAGAGGGAGCAGGGACGGAAGAAGAGGGAAAAGAGAAAGAAGGAATAGAAGAAGAAGAGGGAAGGGAAGAGGTTGAGGATAAAACTTGAGAGTAGGATTTGGATGAGCGAGGGGTAGGAGAAGGAGGGGAGCAACGAGAGTTAGACATTATGGGAAAGGGAGCAGGGGGAACTGAAAGGTTTAGGGAGGGAGAGTCCTTAAGATTGTAAAGAGAGTTGCTGGGAGGATGTTATTAAGATAAACATTCCTTGCCTCCAGGAGAGAAATGTTATTGATAGCAGCAATTTCCCTAATTTTTTTTTGTTGAATATATATTTTACACTCTACACTGGAGACTTTATGGGAACCCTTGCAATTAATACAAGATGGAGGGTCTGAATATTTCGGGCAAAAAGAGAGACCGTCCTTATGTACACTTTCTCCACAGAGGGGACAGCGAGGATACCCCTTACAGTGGGCTTTTAAATGACCATAGCGAAAACAAGAAAAGCAAAGGGAGGTCCTATTTATAAAAGGTTGTACCACATACCTTACTTTATATAAAAGAATAAATTCTGGAACCTGTTGACCCTTAAAGGTGAACAGTATGGTTTTGGAAGGAGATCTATCGGAAGAGGAAGAAGAAGATTCCACCTCGGGGGGCTGCGAGGACTCCACTCGCCTTGTTCGTCTGCCAAGTCTTTTGGCCTCCAGTACTCGAAAAGGGGAATCTAAACTCCTCACGAGTTCCTCCTCCGGCACGTCAAGGGGAACACCCTTGATTATGCCCCTCCTTACGACCCTAAAGAATGGAATAAAGACTTTGTAGTTTTTGACTTTTAGAATAGGATTCATTAAGCAGTTGTTAGCTGTCCTAGCGTTACTAAATCTTATTTGAATAGTAGAAAAACTAGATTTTAAAATTTCGACGATATTATTTTTGTACAAAGGAGAGAGAATACGGCCAATAGTCAGAGGATCAATTGTTTTAGAATCCGCCGATTGAATAGAAATATCATAGGGACCTTGAGAATTAAGGTCATAAGAGAGGTTATTTGTATATTTATTACTAGATGAGGAATGTGAATGTGACTCACCCGATTGAAAAATGTTAAGTCCATGGTTAGTGGGAGTCTTTGCAAAGTCACTTACAGGTTGGGACGGGGGGGGGGGGAATCGGCAGGGCCCCTCACCCTCTTTCGCTTTTTTTGGGATTCTTCGGCGGAGTCCGATTCACAACCGGGAGTTCCGGGTGTTATACTTCGAGAAGAATCTATGTCCTTGTTACCCGTATTTAGGGAAGCGTCCAGCAATGCAGGAGGATCACGCTCCGTTGGCGAAACTATAACACAATCCATGTTATTGTCGTTGTCATTAGGAGCAGGGGAAAGGGGAAGGATGGATGATGCAATATGATCTAAAAGAGTTTCGTCGGGTATCCCTTTCGGGCAGTCAATATTTTTTTGTTTTGAAGGATGGAGGTCATCGAGAGAGGAAATAGTTCCTCCCGGGTCATAGATAGACATAACTTACAAGAGGCAAGAAAATTTCAAACAGCACGAAGGATCCTTGGAGAAGGAAAGATGGCCGACCAAGAGAAAATGCCACGTGAATAAATGTTCGGCACGTGTTCTTCACGAATTATAGATTTCAGCCCACTCAGGAGGCGAGAACAACGCGGCAACCAGGAAGGCGATGCTGCTCAGATCTTAGTTTGGTTGCACTTCAGGTAGATAATCGAGTTGTGTTCAGCAGGAAGTACAGTCTCACGCGGAGCAATTCTCACAAAGCGTCTACACCGTTCGATGGCCGAAACTCGAATCAGGCGCGCCGATATGTGTGTGACTTCAGGTTGTCAATGCAGAGCGTTCCTCCCACCGCTTCGTCGGCGCGCTTAGTATCAAGTAACAATGGGAGGCTTCTTTGTGCCGCGCGCTCCTGCCGGGCGCCGATTGGCTGATCTCTTATAATTAATATCTCATTAACTATTGCGAAAATTGCAAAATGGTAGATAATTTTTTTACTCAGTTTAACTTACTCTACTTGCACGTAACGGGTGGTTCGCGAATTATGGGACACCCTGTATACAGGCTTTTTCCTTTCTGTTTTTTTTTTTTTTTTTTTTGTCAACATTAGTCAGATATATACAAGGCTGAGTTTTCATCGTATTAAATTTTTATATTTTTCATAAATGTATCAGGAAAATTTATCATTTGCAAATATTTTTTTAAATATTTGTCTTAAATGCTTTTATAATTAAAATTATTTTTTTATTATAATTAAAAGTTTAAATTTAAATAATTGAAGAGAATGAGATTGTTATCTTTTAAAGTTTAATTACACTTACTTTAATGACTTTGAAAAGCTGTTACGTCGACAATTTTTGTTAAGAAAGAAATCAATTCTAAACTTTTAAACGTGAATCTGTCATCGAAATTTCATATGATGAAAATAAATGATTTTATATATTATACACATACGCGCACGTGTACAGATACACACGCTATATCATTTTTTAATAATATTTATTTATTTTCAGACATACCAATTGAAAAACGAACTATATCATCACAAGTATTTGGTAGTTTAAAAACAGTTGAAGATGAAGATGATTAAAATTTTAATAAACATGATAATTGGAAAACTATAAAATATATAAATTAGATAATAATTACATAATTTTTTTATATAAAATGTATTATTTTTTTATCAAATTTAATGTAAAGAGTTTTATATATGCAACTTGCTTTATTTGTCAAATGAATGTCTTCAGAATTTAAACATAATAAAATATAAACATATATATATTAATAAGAAATAATAATATGTGTATATAGTAAAATTTACTATAAATATATAATAAATTATATATTTGTAATATAGAATGTGTGATTTATATAATATTAAAACATTTGTAATTCTAGATTTTTATAATAAATTTTTTGTCTTGCTATATCTCATGATTTTTTTTTATAAATATTTTTAAAGCCAAATTTTTTTATAAATTTGATTTATATAAATTAATTTTGTTGGCTATAAAAGAATAAAAATTCTCATTAAAATCTAATTGTTTTAAGGAAATTACAATCATCACAAAAAGAACATTAGTATGATATAATGTAAATGTAGATAATACTGTCAATTTTTTACGATAATATTTTTAACATTTACATTTTTATTCTGATTTTATTTGTTCTTCTAAATTTCTTAATACGAGAGAGAAGTCAGAGGAGATATGCTGCCGTTTTTCATACGATGGTTTTGCAGTATAGTAGCGATAAATGGATCCCTTTTAGAGCCGGTGGAACTACATAACTAAATCTACTTTTTATGTCATGATAAAACAACCGATTGGTTTGTGCTAGATCCATAATCATAATTGTATATCCGAAAAGTATAGAAAAATATAGATTTATTTTCATATTATATACATATAAAAATATTTCATTACATTATTTTAGCTACGCGTAACTTTTTTTTCATTTTTATACATATTTTGGATAATAATATAGGTACTATTATAGAAATTATTAAAATTGTGTATATATATATATATATATATATATATATATATATATATATTTTACAAAATTATTAGAATTATATTATGCATAAAGAATATTATTATATATACGCGCACATAAAGAATATTATTTTCGTAAAAAGTAGACAAAAGGAGAAAGAAAAATAAATGATAATTGTTAAATGTATTTGTTTGAGAGTATAAAATTTATGCAGATAATGAAATTTATTTTTTAAAATATTTTTAAATGTATCACATACACATACATATATTATTAAATATATTTTATAAATGCAATGTTACATATACATATTTCTTAGAAGAGATATTTAAAAGTTATTATATATACAATGGATCTCACCACACGTATAACAATGTTTAAGAAAAGAAAAGCAAAATGGAAATAATTACTTGTGCAAATATAAGTGGAAACAAAATAGAACAAAATTTTTTCATAAAACTAACAATAAGTTTTTAAGAAAAATCGATTCTGAAGATCCGCATGTGAGATTGAGTACGTGTACACTTGATTAACTAGAGATGATGGCTCAATAGATCTCCCTGTATATACAAAAAAATAAAACTCCGAAACATATTATTATTATATAGTTTACGCTTCTTTCATGCATCGAGTAAGATTTTGCAACAAAGAGGAGATTTCAAAACAGGATAAAATAAACTTTATAATCCTTAAAATAATCGCGTTATCGTCTCATTCAATATGGAGGTTTACTGATTCAATGATTAGATCAAGATTCCGATGCCAAAAGAGTGGCAATGTTATATTTTAACTTTTAACCGAACAAATTAAATAGAAGAATTCTATTTTTCACAAATAATTATTAACACCATTGACATAATTTTTGTTACAATGTAAGTTCATTATAATGAATATAAAGAAGAGGAAATAAAATCATTGTACAATTCATACACAGCAAATCATAAGGTTACTTTGATTAAAGTACTTTGCTTACGCATTATATTTCATATTCGCGTTAAATATGTCGAATGTATTGAATCATATTAGTTAAAAAATTTTACGTATTTTAGAATCACTTTATGTACATATATATTTTAATACGTCAAGTTTTATCACGTAGTATCACGCTTTTGTTACTGTTTTGACGCGAGGTGAGAGAGGACATCTTCCTTCTCCTTGTTATCGCTCCGTTGCGTGAGTAAGAGGTGGAAGGGACATTAGCGCGTGAGCAGTGAGCAGTCGTTCATTCATTATTCGTTCATTCCGATTTCGGCAAGCGTAGTGATAGCGCGTACGCACGTGCTCCCACTCCGACTCGTGCGTCACAGACTCGCGCTCGGTCACCTCAAAGTCGAATGTAATGACACATTCTCTCTTTCTCGTTACGATAATATTATACTAGATAATTTATTATACTAGATAAATCTTAATGCGTTAAAATACGTAGCAAATGATTCCGAAATATGTAAAATAATATTATAGTATTCGGCCTTGATGACATAGCGCGTTATTATTTACATTCGTCTCATTATCGTAGTTGTATTTTCGCGTCTTCGCGGTCGTGTTTTCGCGGTTACATTTTCGCGTTGGACTCGTTCTGATTTCATGATTATTTTTGAGAATCGTATTTCTTATGCCAACTAAATAGTATGTCTTCTAGCGTTGCTCACTCAGTAAGAAATAAAGACATTGAATCGTCGTTCATAAGTTCCTTTTCTTGCACTGTCTACCAGTCTTATGACGTATGTGGACTGTCTATATAATAGATGCTTATCCAAAATCGTGCCTAACGAGTTTGAGTCGGTCTGAGATGCACAGACAAAAGTCGAACGACCCCCATTCGCGATTCAATTTCCTCGATCGATTTTGTCTTCTTCCGCTTCGGACTAATTCTTGCTCGAAGTTTGATCGTTGAATGCGTCACTTGTTGATTCGAAGTATGATGAAAAGGGATCGTTTTCGTTCGTATCAAAATTTGAGAGTATCGTCCAAAATATCGCATGCGTAAAAGTGCGGATGGGAGTGCCGTTTAAAGTATTGCGCGTGTAAAATAATGGACCCTGATGATTCTGACAATCTGAGAGGAGGAGGAGGCCTAAGAGAGGCATCGGGCAACGGTGGAGCAATCTTGTGGTAATTTTTATTTGTATATTAATTATTTATTAATTGCATACAATTTTATTTTTTATTTACATGATTCGAACAAGAGAGAATTATAGAGAAAAACATTTTAATATAAAAGCTATAATCTTATAAAAATTATTATTTTTAAAAGATTACAGCTTTTATACGGATTATGGTTTTTATAGAGTTATTAGAAAGTTATTAGTAAAGTTTTTTTTTAATTTTATACAATTATTTTATTAATCTGCTTATTATTATATGCATCAAATATAAAATTCAGTGCCCATAATTTTTTAAAATATTAATCATTTTTGACGCTACTACAATTAAAATTTTTTATTTATATTGTTACGTCCAGGCCCGTAGAAAAGATGGGTCAGAGGAAGGGCGTAACAGGAACTGTTCCGATGTCAAAAGTCTTATCGACGAGTGACTCGGTCGAGCGAGCTGCAGGTTAGCAAACAGGTAAACAACGGGTGTCGTTATTACTCTGTTATGCGAACGCTCTCTCTCGGTGATCCCTTTTTGGTAAGAGAATCGAATCTCTTTTACGCGGGACGGGACTTTGTCTGATCTTTCGCGTGGAGGGAGTGAGGGAGTTAAATAAGTTTACTGATCATTTAATTTTTAAATTAACATTTATTCAATTGATCCCTACTATTATACATATAACTTTATTGATATTATCAAATCCGCCTTAAAATTATTTGTATGAGTGTGTGTGTTTGTGTGTGTGGATCGCGGATGTTACAAAAGTACGGAGGTCATCAACCAGAAAAGAAGGGGAACGAGTGCGAGTCTAAAGATTTTATTCTGGTTGGTATTTGTACAATAGTTTATAATAAGAAAAAAAAAATAATAAAGATTTACGAAAATGTAATATGTGTTACGGCGCGATTTCGCACACGGTCGTGTCGTCCGATCTATGGTCTCGGTTGGCTCGCGAGAATCGGCAGGTCGGCGCGATTTTAAGCATACTTAGTAAAAGAATAGAGTTGAATAAAGGAGAAAGGAGACGATGAGAGAAAAAAAACAAAAGAGAAGGAAATTAAACTTACTACTTAGGCAGATTGGTTGCGTTTTAGCTGCTGGTGTAGTTGTGGCTCCAGTTGTGGTCTTACTCGGCGGGTGGTCTTTGTTGAGCACTGACTCTAATAGGTTTTAAGACGTAATCGGAACTCCCGCAGTGTAAAACGAATTGCTTGAGTCAACGAACGACCGAAAAATCTATGCCGAATGAATCTGATGCTGTACTATTGACTGATTTTAATTTTTGGAATGTTCGTAATGCGCGAGTTTTCCCTTTTTATATTAAATCTTGAGGGCGTTTTAACAATTTGGGCGGTAGTATTTTTGAGATTTTGACGTGTAAAAAGCTGTCGTTGGGTGAGATCCTTCTCATCCTTATTTTTGATTGTTGCTGATTGGTGGGCTCTGTACGGCCTCTTAGGAAATTTGGAGATTCTTCATTTGGTTATCTCCTGGGATTATGCGGCTGTTTTTATCCATTATTTATTTAGGGGATCTCGCTTTCGGGCCTTTTCGGTCATTTCTTTGAACATTGATTTCAATGTTTAAAACATTTTTTTTTACATCAGATTAGCCTGCTATAGTATAAACAAAAACAACAAATTTATTAAGACACACAAAGATCCTATCCCTAGTCCCATGAAAACGTGGAATACAAAATTAATTGTCTAAATTGCGACGCTTCTTATGTTGGTTAAACGGGCAGAAAGCTGAATACTAGGATAAAAGAACATAAGACCAACATAATGAAGCCCAATAACAACAAATCAGTGATCACTGACCACCGCCTAACATACAATCATGACTTTGATTGGGACAATGCACAAATACTAGACAACGAGCCCTATTACACAAAAAGACTGATATCTGAAATGTTATACATTAAACGACAAATAAATAGCATAAATCTACAAACAGATATAGAATGTTTGCCAGCTATTTACGATGATATAATAAACAAACTGCCTAAGATCTAATGTCACCTATCTAACTCTTTCCATCTTAAATGTATTTTTCGCCCTTGAGCTCATTACCATCTGTACCATCGGCATAACCACACGTTAAACATCAGTTGTCGCGATATATATACCATAGATTCAACAACACACGGAATGCATATCCTGTAAGCTTTTTCTGAGTCACCACCATTATACACAAACTAACGGTAAATTACTTTATTACAAACAGGTATTTATTATACTCATTTTACTAATACAGACTTAACCCCTCAATCTAACTGCATACCTCTCTCGGTCTGGAAACCTCGGAGAATTGCCTCGCGGGATTATTATGCAAGCCGTACAATAAAAGAGCCGAACAAGTTCGATCGTTTTATTTTATATATATGTAATTTATACAGCTAACATGCGATAAATATGTACAGCGGTTCTGAGACAGTGATCCTTTTAATCATGCGAATACGATCACGGATTTTATGTTCACACATGTCTTACGCCTTTATTATGCGATGTTTTCTCATTAATTTCGTTTTTATTTATAATTCATTTATTTAATTTATATATTATGCTGAAGAGGATTCAAAACATGAATCGAAACGTTCAAATCTTTATTATAATTTCCGTCATTCTATAGAATGTTACTAATGTACTTAATGTCAATACAATTGCGACACATCATATATATATAAAAAACTTATAATTTTATATTCACATCTCCTCGCTCCTATTGCCTCTTTCTTACTTGCTTATTTATAAATATTTTATATATTTTTATATATATTAATTATTATAAATCGCGAATACCAATTAATTCGATTTATTATTTGTATAAATTAACACACTCAGAGAGAAAGACTTTGAAATAAATCTTATAAAAGTTCTTATTTAAAAGATAGTTTTATTAGAATTTATAAAATTATTTCACATTTATACATATATCTGCTTATTATTGTACGCATTTAAAATAAAATTCAGTCAGTAAAATAATAATTTCTTGAATATTAATTATTTTAAGCTCTGTTATTTGGATTTATTATTATTATTATTATTTAATATTATATTTGTATGTTACAGGCAACGTAGCTTCTATATCGAAAACTCTGCTGTTGCGCATCAGTATCGGTGAGTGAGACAAAAAATTTTTATTTTAAAAGAACGGATTTATAGAGGTTTATAGATGGATATATTAATAAATCTGTTGTTTTAACCCTCGGCGGGTGCCATGTGGTAAACTTTGAGTCAATTTTAAAAATCATAGAAAAAAAAATTTTTTTTGTACATATTTGTATATCCTGAGGTACAATTTTATATAAAATTTTAAATTCATTATATTTTTAAACTTTTTAAAATAGAAATACTATTTTTATATAAAAATTGAAAGAAAATGAGAAATATTTTTTAAAATAAAAAATATAATATTTTTGTAAATAAAAATATATGATATTTATTCCAATTGATCATAAAAAATTTTAATTTATTATAAAAAAAATTTTTATATTTATCTTCTATAAAAGAGGAAAAAAACATTGAAAGATAAACTTGCGATTTCTAAATCAAACAGGTTTTAAAAAATTGTATGAGAAAGAGTTAATTGATTTGATTACTGTATATATCACTCATTCAAAAGATCGATAAAAGCAAGATTGTTATAGTTGAATCACTAATTGATTACGCGAAAGCTAATTGAGCCCAAACTTCTACAAGAAAAGAAAATTATTATATTAATTGTAAGAACAGTATTATATGTTTTATTAAAAGTATTAATAAACCCTCATAATTACAAAAAATATAGATTGATCGGCATGTCGACCTTTTGGACAGTCGGCGATAATCAGGCGGCGATGACATAAAAGTTGTTTAGAACTTTGATATTAATGAGCAACAAAGTTAGCTAGCGCGGCATTTCGATATCATAGTCATCGATTTTCGCGGCAAGTAATAATCGCGCGATTAAATCTTTTGAGACAGATGTGACTGATCTAATTTTATTTAATGGTGAAACAAGCTACGATGTCTCTGATTTGCACTTCATTCTACCCCGTTGTTAGATTATTGATTGAATTACAGGATTACACGAGCTGGGAAGAATACGGCACGCGATTACAAACACGAAATTGCAACTGCAGCAAATAACATTGTATTATTCATGAATTAGAAGATAAATTTATGTTCTTAATTTATTCCTATAATAACATATTATTAATATTATTGAAAGATTGAAAATTTATGTTGCACTTAATTAGAATTGCAAGCAGAATATTTTTACTATTTTTATTTACTTTTATTTAAAAATTTTAAAATATTTTTAATTTAATATATGTTTCTTGTTAGGAATAATTATCAGAATAATAAAAGTAAGATAACAATTATTATATCTTAGGAGTTTACTAAATTTATTTTCAACCGTTTTATTCATCGAGAAAAAGCTCGAGAAAAGAAAGTATCCTTTCATTAAATTTAGACAAAAACATTATGAAAAATAGCAAGCGCAGAATATTCTCTCGAGAATATTTTTAATTTAAATCTTTTAGATATATTTTACTCAAGTATAAAATTTAATATCTCATCGATATAACGTTACTTTACCAGTTTTTAAGAAAATTCTTTTGCAAAGGCTGTGTCTGAAAGGAACATCTTCTTGCTGATGCATTACACGCATTACATTATAATTATACAAGTTTAAAAGAACTTTATGTTATAATTATATATGTCATAATAATAATTATAACATAGATATGATATAAATGTATGCATTATTTGAATTAAAAAAAATATATATATGTATATATATATAATGTAGATTGTACATAATATTATGTAGATTAATACTGTAACAGCACGCCGTCACTAACGGTCTCGGGGGCCGAACACCCGCCCCCCAATTCTTGAGACTCGGCGCCTATGAGCGCCCCACCGCGCAAAACCACCATCGCGCACGCCATTGGGATCCCCCCTCTCTCTCTCGAATGAAGCGAGACAGAGGGAAGGCTCCCGGGTATATAAGCCCGAATGACCGGCGACCAGACACCTGTCCTGATCCTGAATCCGGCCGGGCAAGAGCCTCAGAATTAAGCTCCGAAGCGAAGTCAGCAGCTAGATTCAAGCCTTTCTCCAAGTTCCTGACCGTCGATCCGGGAGAAGGGTGTTCTCTTCTCCTGCCGGGTGTTCCCGGTGACCGACTCCGCTCCCGACCACGCGATCCGGAAGGAGGGTGTGCTCTCCTTCTGTCGGGTGTTCCCGGCGGCCGCGATCCCGACCAACCGTCGATCCGGGAGAAGGATGCTCTCTTCTCCTGCCGGGTGCTCCCGGTGGCCGACGACAAGCGCGTCCGATCGCCGCCCAGCGGCCAGCTTGTAACGCGAAACCGATCGCGACTTGCACGGCACCACCTGTAAATAACTGCGCTGCGAACCGTTCGTAACCCGCCTAGCCTGTAGATACCCACATGTACCGCGACCCGCTCGTAATCTGCGCCGCCTAGCTTGTAGATGATCACTTGTCTTGCGAACCGCTGCGTCCCGCGCCGCCTTAGATTGTAACAACCCGCAACCCGCTTGTAATACGCACCGCTAACCGTTCGCACCCATACCGTTTGCCGAACACGTCCGCTTGCGCTCACGCATACCTACACGCTCACCCCCACGCACTCACACCACACACACACTACACATACACACTCACACATGTAAATAGCACATGACCCCGACCACATGTAAATATTGCCGTTTAATAAACATTTGTCACTAGTAATTGTCACCGTTCTCGTCAATTGGAGTCTTCCCCTTCTCCCGAATCCTGGTACCGACGAGCTTGTTCGAGACGTCGGGAAAGGTGTATTAATTATATGTACTTATTTGATATATATATATATATATATATATACACATATATATACAAATATATACACACACATATATATATATATATATATATATATATATATATATATATATATATAATATATTTAAATTCAAACAAATACCTATAAATTTACTTCTGTTAAATAAGTGTTGGATAATTTTTTATTTAACTTATTTCACGAGACAATAAAATTTGATATCAAAATATTTCGATAGCAATTAGTTCAAGAAACAATTTAATATACATCAAGTTTATATTATTTAATTTCTTTTTTTTTATTGTTTTATTTATATGATTAAGATATTCACGCCGTTATTTAATGCATCTATAAAAATTTAATATTTTTGAAATCCATTTGCAATATCTTTCTATTGTACAATCAATTATAATATATTTGTGTTTTGTCTACAATTCTGTATAAATGTATTTTTAATGTGGAGATGCTTAGCATAATGTTAATTTAATAATTCCATTATTAATATATTAATTGGTAGAAGCAAAAAATTCAAAAATTGAGCAGTAAGTTAACAAAAAATTAACATTTAAAATTAACATTATGTCATACATTTGAATTTGATTTTTTATAATACGGAAATATCAATTTTATTAAAAGAGGTTTAAAATTTAAACATAGTTTTACTTCAACATATTCGATTTCATTCCATTTAAAGTAGGATTAAAATTATTAAGCTGACAAAGTAGGATTAAAATTATTAAATTATTATAAGCTGATCAGAATGGCATTATTTTAATTCCATATTAATTGAATTAAGCACTCTAAAATGACAAATATTATGTGTTGGACTAAAAAATAAAAATGGAAATGTTATCAGAATGCTCGTCTAACAAGCTCAAAGTACAAAAAAAGTATCTTGGGTAAATGTTCTATTTTTAATGACATGAAAACTCAAAGTCACTAAAAAAGAACTCACAAGTCCACATAAATGCAAGATTTTTTATGTTTTTTTGCAATTTTTTTATGTTTTTCTGCAATATATTTACATTAAAAGTACATTTATTTAAATTTAGCATAGTTTTTATTGCTTTGTTTTTTTTTCTTTTTTAATTATGTGTTCAAATTTATTATTTATTAGAAATTTAGAGTAGTTTTAATATTTGGGAAAAAAAGGACAGAATTTTTAATACAAATGCATAATTTAATACAACACATGATTGAAAATTAAGTTTGAAAACATTAATTTATATGGAAATTGACGGTAGACAATCCACAATTTTTATTTAGTATTCAAGCATGTTTGCTGAAATTGCTTGTAATTGCTTTCAATGACATTGAATGACATTATCAAATGTTTCATCAAATTCAACAAATTCTGTCATCATATTTTACTTTAAAATTATTATTAGATGAGAGATCTCTGCAATGCAGAGAATTTGCAATATAAAGAACAACCAGATATATATCAACTGTATTATTATATTACGTCACATTATTGTTTCATGACGTCATTTATTGAAATGTTAATTCCTTAAACTAAATGACTTTATAATATAGGTATTATTTACAATTCAACAAATAAATAGAAACAATTACTGTAGAAAGCAAAGTGTCTTATTTATTAAGATTTCTCGTTATATTCACACAAATTATTAAATCAGAAATGTATTCTCGTGTTTGAACGAAGTCGATTCAGTGACATATAGTATACGCGTGGAAATCGCGAAGTAGTTTTCTATCGCATAAGAGAGATTTCAATCAATCATTATTTATCAATCAGCAGATGAGTAGACAATCAAATAACACAAGAATCTACTCTGCTGCTGCTGTACGTATATATACAGGAGTGTATCAACGTTGATACATCTCGATAATCGATACATCTTGGCGACAGTTTTTTAGATAGATGAGGAGGAGAAAAGAAAAGGCATTGAATGAAGGAAATAAAAATGTCTGATTATACGATAAAACCACCGATAATCATACGAAAGGACGGACAGGGGATACGTGAATCGCATAATTTGATCTTATATCTTTTCTATCCCCTCTCTCCCCCTTTCCCCCTCCCTCCCTCCCTCTCCCTCCCTCCCTTCCTCTCCCTCCCTCCCTTTCTCTCCCTCTTTCTCCCTTCCTCCCTTCCTCTCCCCTCTCTCACACTCCCTCCCTCCCTCTCTTTCCCTCCCCCTCCCTCTTTCTCCCCTTTCCCCTCTCCCTCCCTCCCTCTTTCTCTTCCTCCCTCCCTCTTTCTCCCTCTCTCTCCTTCCCTCTCTTTCTCTTTCCCTCTCTCCCCCTCTCTCTCCCTCCTTCCCTCCCTCTCTCTTCCTCCCTCCCTCCCTCCCTTCCCCCTTTTTCCCTCCCTCCCCCCTCCCTCCCCTCTCTCTCTCTCTCTCTTTTTCTCTATTTATTCGAAAAACAAGACAAGCTCGCAAGCTCCTTTTGGAAGTTGCACTGTAATCGCGAGACTTAAAGTTTCAGTCTGCAAAAACTTCTTTTCATTCAAGAGGTAGTTTGCTTGGAACGTTACATATATATCTATAAAACGCGCTGTTGATCGAGTTCCCGAAGGTACTATTTATTTCGTTGGCAGGATATTACCGTCAAGGTGCGACACATCATATATATTTATGTATTTCTCTTCTCTTTGGAAATCTTCTCTCCCAAAGGTACATGTATATTTCTCTTCACAATTGAAAATTTAGGATTTCTCAAAGAAGTTCACGCGTTCCTCTTGCTCTCTTTGCTTTCCTCATTTCATTATCGCGCGTTTATTCCTCAGGTGTTCGTGCTATTTTTTTGAATTCTAAAGAGGATTGTTCTCCGTCGACGCATTAAAATATCACTTTGCGATTGTTTGGTGAAAGATCCGTTTTCCGTGCAATTTTATAATTTTTTTTACCTTTTTGCGTTCGAACATTATGAAAACGGTAGCAAACGTACGTGTGAATAAATAACTTTTAGTTGTTTTACGAAAAAGCTATACAAACAGCGAAATAGAATTATAATATTTTATTGATAAAAAAAATTTGTATAGTATTTTTATTTATAAAATTGTTTATCATTTACAATAGAAATATATAAAACGTTAAATAAATATAGAATATCATGTGTGGGGGTGTTTATAGTTTAAAGTTATAATTGCCTTCAGAGATATTGCAAATAAAAGTAATATTGAAAAATAATTGAAATTGAAATTGCCCAAATATGCAATTTTACAATACTTTTTATATATTGATGCTGCTAAATTATATCCAGAAGATTAACGGTTACATATTCATTTATAAATTATTTTTACAGTCAACTTGAAGCGCATCAATTATTATTGCTTAAGATCGTAAATATTTGTTAATACGTCCTTGATTTTCTTTTATTTCTTTCAGTCTTTTGCACTTAGAATAAACATTTATTTACATATTCTATCATCTATTCTATTATGTATTATCTCAGTTAAATGTTTTGGATCCCATCTTATACAACTCGATTTCTTCATTCGCACATTTTCTTTATAAGTTTCCGTCTGAAGCGCGCATATTAAATTATTATAAATTATTAAATTATTGTAATTCCGCGCCGCAAAGTTTTTTTATTATCTTTACTCGATTGCACAATATATATGTATATAAATCTTCGTTTTATAACAAATATATATAATTGTTGTCAATTTCCACGACACTCATAATATTTTCCACCGACACTTGATAACTTTGCTTTAGCAAAGCATTTCCCCAAAATCCTCTTTCCCAGATATATTTTTTCGAAGAGAATATCACGATAT
Organism: Anoplolepis gracilipes; assembly: GCF_047496725.1. Lineage (NCBI taxonomy): Eukaryota > Metazoa > Arthropoda > Insecta > Hymenoptera > Formicidae > Anoplolepis > Anoplolepis gracilipes. The sequence continues at coordinate 6,651,755 of NC_132978.1, read as the reverse complement.
GTCCTCTTCCGATAATCGTCCTTCTCGCGTAGGATAATGCACGTTCTCCGTTAATCTGCACATCAGTCAGTCCTCGTTTTATACGCAGGAGCGATACGGTAATTTTTTTTATCCAGTCCAAGGAGTGTTTTTTACGATTCTTGTACCGTAATGTTTCTTTCTCTTTCCGTTAAAATACGCCAAGAATCAGATACATGTCTCATTTGCCGCGGTCATTTGTGCGATGCCATCTTCCGTTTTTTTTTCTCTCGACAAATACTTGATCCTACCATTACTCGAATGAACGAGGAACGAGGATCTACTCCTGTCTTGTAGCCGCGTGTCAGGACTAAGGACATCGCAGGATCTCTCCGCGTTGCAGTGACTTCTCTCGTAATCCTCGTCGTCGTAACGTAATCTCGTCGGCGAACGAAGCAACATGTTGCATCTGAAAGTAAGCAAATATCACGGTTATTTTAATTTCGATGGATTTATTATGAGATTACGCGAGGTTATTTGCTGAGGAGTCTCAAAAAGTATCGGTAGAATTGAGCTTTAAAATTATAAATGCAACAAACACACATTTTAATTTTTATGTCTAAACATTGAACAATCTTTCTAAAAGATTTCAAGAAAATTTGTAGAAAAATTGGAAAATTTTTGCTCGATAAGCAAACGGTAAGCTCGATAATGATAAGATTAACGCGGTAAATTATCGCACGTGTGCTTACTTAATGCTACGTTGATAATGTACGCTTCTTACACAGACGACCTGGGATCTGCAACCGCATGCCGTGCTACCTCTCATGCTGCTAAGATCGTCCCTCGTGATAGTAGGACTCGTCGGAGTGCAACAAAGTGTTTTCTTGAACGCCATCCTGTACTGGGCGCTCATCACGTTATATAAGATCGGATTCACGGTTGAAGTAGTACAAGCAACCGCCCAGTGGATATAACCACTCATTAATGTCGTTGAAGGCCGACACCTGATACACGTATAATAAGCGCTGAGCGTGGAAGGGTGCCCAGCAGATAAAAAATGTTATCACGACAGCACCTGTGAAATAAAGTGCCATCGATATCTTTCACTATTTTGCAAGGATGGGAGAAAGTACAAACATATTACATAAAGAATTATCAAAAATAAAATAATATAAAAATATAAAAGCTACGACTTTGACTGATTGATTTCTTAAACTTAATTTTCAAATGTTTCATTCTATTAGAAATATAAAGTAATAAATGTTTATTAAAGTGAGATTTCTCTTAATTGAACAAAATTATAGAGAAAATAAGAGCTCTTTTCTTCCAAAAAATTTACTTCGCTAAAATTATTATTTACCAGAAGAATTTTCCATGAATCTGCAAATAATCTATTGTGACGGTAAAAATTAGCACCCGCAATACAAACACATAAATTTTTATTTTCCTGATATTTTCCTGATATTTGTTCCATTTATACTGTTTCCGTAGTTTAAATGTAGCGAGATATTCAAGAAAACGTTGGAAATGAAAGAATTTAATGTTTGATCGATATCTTTTCAGTATTCCAAATTGTCCTAAATAAAAAGTAAGTAGGGTCAGATAAGATTTATAGGATATCTAAAATATAATTGTAGGTTGAATGGTTTAGGCTCGAGATTTAGAATATATATAATAAGTAAATTTTTATGTAAAAAAATTATAACTGCATTAAGAAAGAAATTGACAGACGAAGCGGTGAAAAATACGACATACCTATGTGTATTATATGTATATGTATGTGTGATATGTGTCATATGTATTTGTGATAAATATCGTAGAAAGAATTTGGCTAATTATTTAATATGAATTTTTAACCGCGCATGAATCATATTTTAAATTGTATTTAAAAAGTTTCAGAGTAAAAGATCAAAATTTTCATATACGTACTAAAAATTCCTTCGTTTATTTTAAAAATATATTGATACAAATCTAATAATATATACTGATTCGGAAACATACACTGATGTATCGTTATTTATACTTACAAAATGCCTCCAATTATTGGATTCATTTTTTTCGATATAGCATTTCTGTTAAACAATGTTTAAAAAGTTTCCAAAAATTTGTCCGATTCTTTAATTGCACTTATTTATAATTAAAAAGTTATTATTAAAAAATGTTAAATTAATTTTTCTCGAATATATATCAAGTATTATATAAAGTTAGATTTTATTCTCTTCCATGATAAATAACAAACTCCTTCATTAGGCTTACTTAAGTAAATTTAATTAGATATACTATTACACTTGTGTGTGCATGTGTATGTGTAAGAACAATATGCATATGGTCGATTGCTGTACTCGTGTCATAACGCTTTATTTTACACTTTGGATGCACCAAGTATCTCGACAAATTGTCATTGACAATATTCGGGTATTTTTTCGATATGTGACATATTTGTCAATAACTTTTGAGAAATCAGTAAAAAGACGTAAAAACAACTTCTGACGAGGTGTCGCGCACATGCGAGCATTCAAAATTATTTTATTATTATAATTTTTTTTCATTATTTCCTAAAAAATGATGAATGATTAACTGTACCGACAGTCTAAAATGAGTTAAGCTGAATAATCATAGGACAAGTTTTCTCATGCATTTCCATAATTTATTACATATTGTCAAGCTTAAGGCTCCTGAGTACTCGCCACGAAACTTCGATGTCGACGGTGGCGACATATAGTTCTGTCTCTTTCCTTCTTTTGGGAAATATGTCAGAAGTGAGAAATGACAACCCAATTCATGTTGCAACCTACGTCATAATTATTTGCTTTTTACTAGTGTTGTGATGTGCAACGTATTTATGAAACTTGTGAAAATGTACGGCTGCCAAGCTGTGTAAGGAATAAACTGTGTAAAGTAACATTTTCCTCTCCTTTCGACAGCTCTCAAATCGCGTGTTTTTCCGCATTTCAAGGGTTCATTTCGGACTCAATTTACAGTTATTTATCAATTGTCAGGAGAAAGGATTACCAGCCGTACATTTTTACAGATGTGCTGAAGAGATTGGTAGTATTATTTCGTTAAAATATATGTTTTTATTTACATGTCATTTCTCGCTATTTCTCGCTTGTGACGTCACGATTTCAATATGACCGCGGTGACTACTCAGAAGCCTTAAATATCTCATAGATGATATGTCACGAATCGGCGAATTTACGTCAATACATAAAATCTCATAGTTTTTTTTTCTTAATTGAGCCGTGTTGTCTTTACGGTCAAGGAAATATAGAATTGAAGCAGCTTGATGATTAATCGATACGATGCAACGTGTTGTAATGTAGTCAAATATTCCTTTATTTTATTCTGCTGTCGTGCGTCAGTAATATCGCCTTTTTAATTGAGGAAGGATTTTAGGAAACTATGAGGATAAATTGCTAAACGTGCTTACGAAAAAAAAGAAATTACATATAATTATTCTTCTATATGTCAATAAAACAATCGGTTGCATATCAGCATTAAATTGAAAATACACAACATACTTAATGTACATAACAAAGTAATAAGTAAGAGCTGATGTTAACAAAAAATTATATAATCAAATGTAACTTAACCAATGGCTATAAATGAGACTTGTTATAATTAAGAATGCTGTACAAAGGAAACACAAAAGAAAACATGTGGTAAGCGAATATGTTTTCCTTATAACTAAATATAATGCTATTTGTGGCGAACTGACTAGTGAGTCTTAAGGATATACTATTTTTCAAGCAATTATATCTAATCGACGATCGGACAGTATATTCATAAAACTAACTGAAAAGTAAGAAAACCTTAAATAGAGTTCAATTAGACCGTGGCTCAATAAAACGAGAAGCACTGTCTCGGTCCCCTCTCCCCTCAGTATGGGGTGGGAGGAACTTACGTGGCTTTGAGACAAAATAGAGGCGAGTCAAAATCTGAGATTCTTTGATCTTTTACCTGATGGAATAATAATGTAGGATAAATTGCTGCTTTATCGCACCTCGCCCCGTTGCGGGGATCGTCGGCAGAGATGTGAGAAAAGAATCAAATGTGGATTCTGTCACCTCGCGGTAAAGAGGGATGTCGAGCCTGAGAGAGCTACTCAAGATTGCGGCCTCCTCGTCACCTTTCGGCTAATTCCTTTGTAAAGGTCTCGTTGCGAGACGTCACCTCTGCGGCTAATTCCTTTGTAAAGATCTCGTTGCGAGACGTCACTTCTTTGGCTAATTCCTTTGTAAAGATCTCGTTGCGAGACGTCACCTCTTTGGCTAATTCCTTTGTAAAGGTCTCGTTGCGAGACGTCACCTCTTTGGCTGTTCCCAGTTGGACATAGGTCAGTTAGATGCAATAAAAATGCAATTCCGAACAGAACACAAACGTGAATTCTCCAAAAACTCAGCAGGTAAAGCATCCGACGCGTGACGTGCGATGGTTACAATAAAACCTACCCGAGAAAGGAAAACCCCCGCCACTCGAGGATCCGCAAAACGGGAGGGAGGGAGAGACTTACTGCCGCCAGTGCTCCCCCTTCGGAGGCTAAGTCTTTATCGCGGCGGTATTACTCGTTGCCCTAACACAACGATACCTCAAATGATCCTCTTATCTTCGTGGGAATATTTAGCACGACATCACAGTTTACAAACGCGACATAGAAAGATGATACTGATAGAGAGAGTATATCGAAAATCGTAGTACACGTGATGCGGAGGTGATGCCTCATACAAATGCAAATCAAAAATGTAAAATGACATTTTTTTATATAAGGTTTTATTTTCGAGAAAATTGATATTAAAGATCCGTTGAATATTGAAATAGTTTGCTAAATAATCGAAATTGTCTTTAATTACAAAATAATATTGGAGGAATTTGAAGCAATGAAGATTTGGAACATATTATCAATTCATGTTTCTTTAATTCATCAAATAACAAATTGTATGCGACAAAAAGAGCGACATTTTCAGTAATTTGTAATTTAATGTAACAAATGCATTATTAAAACCTGTTGCTTTGATCCATATCAAGTCGTAACATTGTTTACAAATACGAAAAATGCAGAAATAATTGTGTGTAATTTGATTCTACATTTTCGATTTGCATTTGCAAGAGAAATCACCTTTATTTTTTTTATACCACAATTACTGATGAAATACTCTCTAAATAATTGCGATTCTCGGAGAAACAAGTAATAAATATGCAAAATTTGAAAACTTTTCTTCTTGAGAATAATTAAATTAAGAAATAAATTTAATGATTCCATTTTAATTAATTAATTTTAAAATTAAGCCAGTCGCACACGGTACGATTTTTCATACTAAATCGTATACGAGACATTTAACTAACTATCATACTGGCTATGCAACTTGAAATTCTGTTATAAATGAAATGGTTATCTGACATACATTATTTAAAAAATCTTCTAGATTAATTGTAATTGTAAATGTTAATTGTAATGTGAGATAAACTCTGTTGTACAATAATGAAATAATCTACTCGTCGAACAATGATATATAACTTTTGTCTCTATATAGAGTGTAGGTATATATTAATTTTTGATGTTTTTGACAGTTATTATGGTTTATTATCGTTTACAGCTAGCAAGACATCACGTAGTGAAAAAAGCACCAAACCTATTACCAAACTAGCATACTAGGACGTATAGTAGCACGTAACACACATAATTTCAAGTTGCATAGCCAGTATGATAGTTTGTTAAATGTCTCGTATACGATTTAGTATGAAAAATCGTACTATGTGCGGCTGGCTTTAATGCTTAAAATATAAATTTCGTATTAAGCAAAACAAAACAATATAACTTAATTAATTACTGATTTGTGTCAAATGAAAGTAAAAATTATCAATAAAAATTACTTGTTTTTTTCATACTTCATTAGTCAAAACACATGTGAATAAAAATCAGAAAAAAATCTTATATTTTAATATTTATATTTATTATTCTGATGTAAGTCATATCTTTTTTTAAACGCATTCAATGAAAAATTGTAGATTCTTGGAATTTCTTTTTGTTTGCGATCAGCAATGTTTTATCCTTTTATAAAGTTCTTTATAAAAGGATAGATGATTTTTCTCTGAATGCTATACAAGGAATATGTATATTGAACGTTGCATTGCGTATATTTAAGATATCTTTTGCGGAATAAAACAAAAACTATTTATACTATGCAAACAACTAAATATAGGGTGAGTCACGGAATGATTTTCAAAATGAATGAATAATGATGAAAAAACCTAATGCTTTTCAAAATAAAATATAACTTAAATATTTAACTTAAAAAAAAAATTTTTAAATAAAATTAAATAATATATTCAAATGACATTTTATATTCTATTACTATCTAACAAGAAATAAATATTTAAATTATATTTCATTTATTTATTTCATTAAAAAATTGTCAGGTTTTCGTGATCTGTACTTTATAATAATCTTGGACAAGTGTTTCATTGATAATTATCTACAAATATTAATTTTAAATTGTATGAATTATATGCAAAGAGATTAACCACAAGAGTAATTTTCATACAAAGAAAAAAAATATGATAATTCTTCACTTAAAGTTAACATAAAATTATATGATTAAACGAACTTACTTATAAGTGAAGTTCTGTCATAATTGTATGAGCGCCTCTTCCGAAGAGATCAATTGTAGTACCCCTACTCTATACCAATGTCGCCACAGCCTTCAAAGTACAAAACTTTTATACGTCTTCCATCTTGAATGACGTGTTTCTCATTCGTATTCAAAGTGCCTTTGCCGTAAATTCTTTGGGAATTCTTAATTATATTTATTGAGAATTAGGGATTATTTATACTGGGAGAGATTGATCTCTTCGGAAGAGGCGCTCATACAATTATGACAAAACTTCACTTACAGGTAAGTTCGTTTAATCATATAATTGTATTTCGCGCCTCTTCCTCGAGATCAATTGTAGTTGTTTAAAGTTTTTTTTTTTTTTTTTTTTTTACGGCAATGGTTTCCGCCTTTTTATTTATTTTTTACACTGGTTTAAAATTGCTAACGCATATGATGTGTTATCTGTTTCAATAGGACGTTTGTAAAATCTAGCCAAAGTTTGGGATTTTTTAGTCCATCCCGCGGCTTTTAGAATTAAGTCTATATTAACGCCACTGCGCTCAGCCGCAGATGTCGATGCATGTCTTGTGCTGTAAGCACTGAACTTAGCAGTATCAAGTCCGCTATTACTTAAAACAGATTTAATCCATCGACTTAAAGTTTGACTTCTTACGGCCCTGTGAGGTTTTTTAACTGCAATAAAAAGTTTATTTTCCCCTTTTCGAAGAGATTTTGTTTTTCTTAAATACATAGTCAATGCCACTGCTGGACAAACAATCATGTTGCTATTGAAAAAAGGTATTACTAGGTTTGGTTGGATTCTTTTTGGTCTCGAAGTTTTTATAATTTTATAATTTTTATTTTGATTTCGTATTTATCATTATTTCTTATAATATTCCTTATGTCTATTGAAGCTAATGTTTGCATGCGGTGGCCTGTGACAAGAGCCAGTAAGGTGACCAATTTTTTTGATAACTATCAAGGGAAAGGTCATCGTTCGAATTCAATCTACCTAGATACTCTAAGATTATCTTTGGATCTCAAGTATGATATATTTGGCCTTGGGAGGTCTCAATCTAGCAATACCTTTGAAGAACCCTTTAACTCTGGAGTCGTCAGCAAGACTAGAACTGTGTTTCTTCCCTGAATCTTCCCGATAGCTGAACGAAAACAATTTAACGTTCCATACGAAGCACCATTTTTAAATTGCACAGTGAGAAAGCTTAAGACCATGGGAATTGTGATCTGGTACGGATCCGACTGATTGTTACTGCAGAATATCCACCACTTCTTTAAACCAATATTGTATTGTTTTAATGAAGATTCACTAAGCGATGATATGATAATATCTGCAGATTCTGGTGTATTGTTTATCTGGAGTGCTTTCCTGATATAATTCCTGCAACTAGGGTAATCTTCGACCAAAGGGGATGAGCTTTCCTGTCCCAAGATTGTAACAATTTAACATCAGATTTTAAATAAATTAGCGATGATTCAAGCATTGACATATATACTGGAAACCAAGCCTGAGCTGGCCACAGCGGAATTACTAGTATTCCTCTGCTTTTTTCGAATCTAATCTTTTCAAGAGTACACAAAATAATTGAAAAAGAAGGAAAGGCATAAAAATAATATCTTTTCTAGCTAATGGTAAAAGCATCAATTCCAACAGACCCAGGGTCTTTTTTCCACGAAATATATTTTTTACATTTTGTGTTTGTTCTACTGGCAAAAAGATCGATTTCTGGATCTCTGAACTTTGAGATTATTTGGCAATAAGCTGATTTTGCTAGAGCATATTCTGTCTCAGGTTCCAGCCTTCGAGACTCAACATCCGCCTCAACGTTATCTTTAGAGGCTATATAGCTAGCCATTATCCATAAATTTCTACTCTCGCACCATTGCCAGATTTGTTTTGCAATTTTTGCTAATTTTGGAAATCTAACGCCTCCTTTTTTGTTAATATACGCGATGGCAGTGGTGTTGTCTATCCTTAATAGGACATCGCAGTCTTTCAATTCCTTAGCAAAGCATTTTAACCCGAACCATGCAACTAATAACTCTAGGTAATTAATATGCTGATTTCGTTCTTCTGCATTCCAGTGACCATTAACTCTAGATTCGTTACAAAATGCCCCCCAACCTGAAGAGGATGCATCCGAAAAAATTTCGATTAATGGATTAAAATTACTTATTTGATTTTTAGCATTAGTTGTATGCTTACTCCACCAATCAAAATCCTCCTTTAAATCAGATGATAATATCATTTTTGCTTCGAAATTATTGTTATTATTTTCAAGGGCTAAATATCGTTCCCGCTCGAAGGACCTCATGTAAACTCTCCTGTACTTTAAAGTTAAACAACAAGCACCCAAGGTTCCAATGAAAGATGTGAACTCTCTTATTTTGCATTGTTTCATAACTTTAACATTATCAATTTTTGATTTTACCTTCTCTTGTTTTTCTATTGGAAGTTCTACGACCATTTTTCCCGAGTCGTAGATGTTTCCAAGGAATTTGCATCTAGTCGAAGGAACCTCGTGACTTTTCTGTTCATTAATTAGGAACCCCAGCTTCCTAAATAACTCCACTGTAACCCGCACACTTTCTTGACATTTGCTCTCGGAACTCTCGACAAGTAAAACGTCATCCAGGTATATGATTGATGTATAACCCAGATTTCTTAAATATGAAATAACTGGTTTCATAATTTTTGTAAATGTATACGGTGCCGTATTTAATCCAAGGGGTAAAACAAGTGAATTCAAACAAGCTCCCTTGGAACCTAAATCTCAAGAATTTTTGATCTGAATTTCTAATTGGAATGAGATAATAGGCGTCTTGAAGGTCAATTGATGCCATATAACAATTGGGAGTTAACAACCGTTTAACAATTTTTTCATCCTCTATCTTAAAATGCTCTGTATCTATGAATTTGTTGAGGTTTTTCAAATTTAAAATTAACCAATACGATCTATCTGGTTTTTAAATTAAGAAAATTTTTGAAATAAATTGACTTTTGCTTGGAGTTACCTGACAAATAACGCCTTTTTTAAGAAGTTCATTTAGTTGTTCTCGAATTGCGATACTTTCCTGCATCGACCACTTGGGTTCTGCGGGTGCAACAGTTTGTGATGCCCTTGATGCAAACGGAATTCTGTATCCACCAATCCAGCTCAGGATTAATCTATCAGAAGTAATGTTCGACCAGTATGACCGGAAAAGTCCGAGTCTACCTGCTAATCCACCTACCGCCGTTAATTTTGCTTCTTCGAGGTTGACTGGTCTTGTTAATTGTCCTTCTGTTGTGTTAACCGACGACTGGGTTGTTTCTGCTTTTAATATGACTGATAAGATTTTCGCCCGCTCGACGTCGAGTTGTGAGTGAATGATTGACGGCGAAGCGGACGTTTCGAGTTTTTTGATTGATTTGTTTGGTTTTGATGAGTGTTAGGCTTTAAATTCTTGCTTGAATTTCCCAGAGTTCTGGCTGCTTTAACTTTTTCATCTAACTTTTCTCCAAAAAGCCACTCATCGGTAGCAGTTGCGTTAAGTGTTTCTTTCATTGATGTATTGATGTTCTTTAATATGAGGCTCCGACGAATGCTGGACTCCACATGCTGAAGGTCTGCTATGAGTTGCAGAATTCCCCATAAGGATTCTATTAACTCCTTGGTTGGCAACTTCTCGTTGCTTTTGAGACTCGTAATTTTGGTGAGTACATTTAGCAGTCCGGCAATGCTAGTCGTTATTCTCACCTGTTTTTCGACAATTCGACCGTCTCTTTTTGCTATGGATTCCTGGAGGCAAGCTTTCAATTCGGGATTTAATTTAGGGGGGTCCATCATCAAACAATTTTCAGGAGATGGAAACTTTTCGAGTAGAACTTTTCTTTTGTCTGTAGGGAGGCCTTTTTTGATTACCTCCTCTATTCCAGATACAAATTTTGTATGTATAGGCGGTGCTAATTTCCTGTCCGGATGAATTCTTTCTCCTAATGCCTGAAGAATCTCGGGATCAAGATCTGATTCTATTGACTTCAAGGTTTGACTTTGTTCTTGAACAGCCGTGGCATCTTGAGAAAGCTGATTAGGCTGAATCACCTCCGTCTGATCTGACTGCGCAGCTTTGTTTGATTGACCTTGATTGCCAGTGTCGTCCGTTGGTGTCGTATCTACAAGAATACTATCTCTTGGACTCTGAGACTCTTCTCTGAATCTTGGAGATTCAGGGAATCTATCCTTTGAAACTGAACTGTTTCGTGATCTACAGTTTAGAAGTGAACTGCTACGACTTCTACTTCGAGTTCGATTTCTTGAATAGCGTTCACAACTGATGCTGCGACTTGAATAACGACCACGTTGGTCGTAGCTATCATAACGACCACTTCGTCTGTGAAGACGTTTATCACGATAGCATCTATTCTGGTAATCACCTGTTATATCAGAAATGAAAGGCAGTTGTAACAACAACTGCCTTTCGTATGAAGGATTACATATCTGTAAATAAGATTTTTTCACGGTTGGACCGTGAATAAAATATCTCTATTAATGTCAGTTGGACCGACTTGATTGAGAACGTCGATTGTTGTCAAAATACGGTTGGACCGTATTTTACATAGGATTAGTATATACCAATATCGGTTGGACGGAGATGGTAAGGTTATGTGTAATGCTAGCATGGTCAATGTCGGTTGGACCGGCTTGACCGCAACTTAACACATAATTGACAACTTTCACTCGACGTAATATTTATATAACAGCAGCATTTGATTGGACCAGATGTGCCTTTTTTTTTTTTTTTTTTTTTTACTTACCATAATAACTTTATCGATCTTTCATATGGCGATTGATTTTTTTTCTTAATCGTTTAATTTCTTTTCTCAACACGTTTTCTTTATCATCATCCTTGTCTGAATGTTTTCTTTTCTTACTTGACATTTTTACAACTTTCGCTGATATTATTTTTACGTGTGACGTGCTCGGCACAAAGAAGAAGAATGAGGAACACGCCATTCAAGATGGAAGACGTACAAAAGTTTTGTACTTTGAAGGCTGTGACGACATCGGTATAGAGTAGGGGTACTACAATTGATCTCGAGGAAGAGGCGCGAAATACAATTGAACTGTTAGTAGACGCTTGTCATGTGAGACCGATGTGAAATGAAACTAATGTTACCATTTAATGCAATGTAACAATACAGCTTATTGGACTGAATATCATCTAAAGTTATGTTATTGCATAGATGACTGAAACTTTAACATCTTCTGTCACGGACCGCCTACGCGAAAATGAATATCATGCGGTTACCTCCCGGAATTTGACATCCCCATAATAGCTAGTTTCACCTAACGAAAGTCATGTATTTGCAATATAACTCCTTGTAATGTATATGCTTAAAATAGTGTCAGAATAGATTAATATATTGAAGTTTAAAATTTAGTTATAAATTTTTTCCAAAACGGAAGAAAAATTACAACAGCAATCTCTGTAGAAATATTTTTTGTCAGAAGTGTAACATTTATTTAAATATATTTTTTCTCTTTATATTTTCTGTACGTATATGAACGAATACAAGTTTTAATTTTAAGAAGACATATTTATATATAGAAAGAAAAATTTGAATATGCATTTCATGCAATATTTTAAAAAGCAATGTTGTTTTAAAAATAATCCACGATCGTCTCGCATCGAGTTTAATTTATTCTCTATTCTGCGTAATAAATGATATTATATTAGTAGTAAACGAATCAATCAGTGATGCAAAATTTTATTTTGTGAAATTTACAAAACACGAGGATTCGAAATAAAGTATTGCGGGGGCTCAAAGATATAAAACGAAATACGATCGAAATAAAATGTAACGCGATGCAATAAATTCTATGAGGTATGTTGTAGCTTAAGTAAGTGTTATGTGTACTACATTTCCCTACGCGTAGCATGTACATATGTATGCATGTTTCTATGTATATGTGTGCGTGTGTAATCCGAAAAAGATAGAAATTTACTGAGCATTCGGATGATGGCTTTTCGTGATTGAGCCTGCCTTGTTTCTCCGTGAACGGAGCCCTCGATGCTGTGCCCAAAGCCGTTGCTTTGTATTCGGAGACCCATTCTCACATAAAGCATCGCTATAAAGGGGGAGCTTGGGCATGTTGGGCAGCAACATAGCGCACATTGCTGACTCCTCAGAATAGGGACCGGATCCTATAAATGTCGGAAACACGTGTTTCTTAACTTACTGTATTAGATTATTTTATTTTCTTTTTTCTATAAGCTTCACAAAAGTAAATTATAATAATTTTTAATTAATATAATTTGTGAATATTTATGAATCAATTATACATATATGAATTTTTAGAATTTTATTAATCGATATTTTACAATTTAAAATTTAAAATTAAAAATTTTTTTATTCAGTGGGAGATGGCAAAAATTTGTTATATTATCCATGAAAACACTTATTGATATTAAATTTGAAAAAAATATTTATTAATATTCTCTTTGATGAGGATATTTCTTTCATAAAATTTCAATTACATGAATGATTAAAACTAAGTAATTATAATTATAATAGTCACACATTAAGATTAATTGATTAAGAAGCTTATTTATCAAATTTTAGAGAACGTGTTAATTTTATTAATTTAATATCTTGATATATAAATTCTGTCGCTCACAGAACAGACAATTGGAGAGAGAGAATTTTGTTATATAATCTTTTAACTATATATTACAGTTATTGAACTAAAAAGTTTAACGAACTGAACGGATCAGCGTCAAGAATTAATAAATCAACTACATTTCGAGATTCATGAATATGATTGCGTAAAGCACTTTTAATCTTTTAAAATATAAAATTATTAATTAATTTGTGAGTAAAAATGAAAATTTGCGTTCTAGAATATAATTTAATCTGCAAAGTGTAAATATTATTTTATATTGAGCTAACTTTTTTATGGTGACTGTACCACAAAAATTTTATAGTGGCTGAACACAACAATTTGTGAAAATAAATATTTTAATTCTGCAGAGCAAATTTTTAACTCGTAAATTAATTATTAAGTTTATATTTTGAAAGATTATAAAAGTGTTCTGCATAATATCAAATTTATGAATCTCAAAATGTATTAAATTTATTAACTTTTGTCGTAGCTGATTCATTTAGTTTCTCCTTAAATCCTATCAATACAAAAATGTTGGAACATTCTGACTAATCAATTCACAATTGAACATATACGTTTTATCCGTGCAGTTAAATAAAACGTATTTAAATACATTTTAAATGGGGTTCACTAAAGGTATAATTTGGAGCAATAATTCACACTTGTCACATCACACGTGGATAACACGTGGAAATAAACAAAAATTGTTTTTGCGATCAAATATTCATAAACATTAATATTTATACAACATAAATATATTCAATTTAAATATTAATTTTAATTTAATTTAAATATTTTTGGAAAAATTCTCTTATTAACAAAATTTATAAAAAAATATATTAATGCGAAACATTATGTATGTATATTTTCTTGAAACAAAAATTTGTTGACAATTATAATTATTCAATATATATTACACAAAAAAATTAACTATATTTCATTTCTCATATGATACTGAATGGCGTATCTGATTACATAAAATGTAAAATGGGACATTAATACGGGACATAAATGGATGCAAGTGACAACGCACTTCAGGTGCATCGAAATTAATGAGATTCAGAATTCAGACGCATTGAAATTATGAATAGCTGTAATTTAAGATGATGTATTTTAGCAGCTTAGTGAAATTGGCGATGAATATTAAATCATGTGAGCAGACGTGAATATCTGTTGCGCATTTGACGAATGCGGATCACTGCGGTATTTCGTTTTTCTTGTATTTTTTAAATAAAAATATTGCAAGAGTAGAATATACGAAGAAAGAGAGACATTGATTTTTTAAATTATTTTCTTTAACAATACGCAGTATTAACGCGTTTGCAGAATTATCACAAACATTAGAATATGAGTAGTGCATACATGTTTGTTGAAACGAATTAAACGCGGCAAATCGCATTAATATGAAAAATACACGTTTGCGAGATTTATTGTTTCCGTGGAATCTTTTTGTAGGATAAATTTCTCAATGCCGTCAGATTTATGTATTCCCCGCGGTCGGGAGTATGTAAATTTCTCGTGCAAATTGACGCAAATGATGAATAAATCGCGATTTTCGTAAATGATCCGTTATCATCCATGTTGACAAACGCCGCGAAAGGCTTCTCTTGATGCTATGTAATTACAGCTACACTTACACTTAGTATTGTCGTCATGTACGGTGTCTGTTTCTCATTGAATTTCCAAACAGCACTTGATATTATCATGTTGTTGACATGTCTGAGAGCTCTTGTTTTACAAAAGATACATTTCTATCATATTCTTTTAACATCTATTCTCTCTCAGGGGGACAAATGTAATCGAAATGTTAAATAGAAATACAATAGAAATAAACTTGCTATAGCGTTACTTTTAGTCTAATTACTGCTGTAACATAACTTTTAATCTAACTTCTATACAAGAAATTAAGTTTCGTTAACTCTCAATTAACTTTAGTAAAAATTACCATAAATAGATATATAAGAAAAGGAAATTAAATTAAACATTAATTATAATTAAATGATATAGAATAGAAAATAATAGAAGGATTTTGTAAGTTATTTTTAAAAATAAAATTTAGAAGCAATTTTTGATTTTGAGATTAAAGAATTTATATCTTTGTAAAATAATTTTCCGTCGAGTTTTTTAAAATCAGTGTCGAATTTTCTAAAATTTTTTATAGTTGATGCACGCTATTATGAAAATTGGAAAATATACATGTTATCATGAACAAAATCGGCGATACCGATTGTATTGATTCACGACCGAAAATCTGCGGTGAAATAGTCCATTTGACATATTCACTTAACCATATAGGTATTCTATAGTACATGTTGCAGTTTGTTTCGTGGATGATCGTTTCCACAATATAGTTCAATATATACTCATGAATGAAATGATTGAAATACTTGCGGTAAAACACAATCGCACCGCAGAAATGCTAAACGCGTCTAATGTTTCTTGGTTCTAAAACGAACTTCTCTTTTTATTCTTTAATGTTTTCATCTTTGTTTTTACAGATTATTTTTTACAAGTTCATCGATAATAGACTTTTAAACATTTAGCCTTTTACTTTCACAGAAAATGAATTTTATCTAATCTTTTATCTTAATCTCAGGCAGAGTCGAGTTTTATATTTTGTTTTTTAATTACAAAGTTTTGTGAAATAACTTTAATAATTATATGTTATATATACATATATATATATGTATATATATATGTGTGTGTGTATGTGTGTGTGTGTGTGTGTGTGTGAAAGCTAATAAAATTCCCTAAAAATTGTAATTATTAAAATAAAAGATGACTTGATAAATGTTACTTTAATATTTTCGCTATTATTTGAATGGACAAAATATAGAATAAAGATACAAAAAATAAAAAGAAACTAACAATTTGAAATACATAATATATACATAAAATATGATTTTTTGGATTTCAAAATCGAAGAAGCTTTATTTCTTTCTATCCTGCACTTATCAAGTTTTATTGTTATTCATTTATTTTATAATTCTTGGATTGACATATTTTTTAGGGATATTTCTTATAATTTTTTTACAAGAATAACTTTTTTGTTGTTTAATGCTTTTTATAGTAGAAGCGCTCATTGTCCATGAAAAAGTCATCGATTAATTATTTTCTTCGTTGAATTTATAATTACTATAATCAGAGACTCAATGAAAAATGCATCGTTTAATTAAACAAGAGTGTTCTTCAAATGAATTTATTCGCCTATAGCAAGTGTACTCATGATGAGCAAATAGACCAACCATAGTTACATTAGCAAATGTCATGCATTTACTTAGTCCTATTTCTCAAATAATAGCATGTTTAATGTTGTTACGTCCTGTAGACTTCACGATTCTTTCTTTTCGAAGGGAATGCATAAACATTTAAAGGTAGTGATTCTGAGAACGCTCTACGGCGAAATATTAAACCGTGAGAGCTGTCACTTTAGCTACACTCCACGAATCTTACGTTACGTGGACAATAAAATTTTAACAAACCTCCGTAAGGCGAGACCAACTCTAAGGGCCAATTTCACCATTGTCGGTTACCTCTAACCTTAGGTTAAACTACAATATATCTTCGTCTCTTTTTCTTAAACTTCTGAAAAAGACAAAGATATAGTTTAACCTGTAGTTAGAGTTAATCGGCGATGGTGAAATTGGCCCTAAATAAAATAACTAAAGAAATCTTAGAAATTGAATAGAGCATAAACACTCTACGGCTCTCTAAACTCTAAAAGAATTTTAAATAAAACAGAGTCACCGTAACTCGAAGTAGTGGTTTAGAACTGCAATCGTAAATTTGAAACGGCGACGAAAACTTAAGAAGCATTCGATAAGAGAGTTCACCTGACGGACCACCTAAAGTGACAGCTGTTTATAATAAAATTCTAAATAGCGATAAGCGACTCTGACAGTACCAAACTCCTCATTGGCCAAACGGAAAAATCTCTTGAACCAATAGAGAAGAATTTTTTGAGACTTGAAGTCGAAAGAAACACCCCTCTAAGCATATGGGAGCATTAATTAAAATTCTAATTCGTCCAATTGTCCAATGGAGAGGAGGTACGAATTCTGGTATTTAATGCGAAGAGTAATGCGCCGCGAGATCACTACTACGGTTCGATCTCTCGTCCACAGTAACAGTTATTTTTCGACCTCGGCTTCGAGACGCGGGACTGATACTCCATCTCAATTATTAATTCTTCGGGTATTAACACTTTCGATTAATACTTCCGAACCCGTGACGTGTTTCGGTTCATAACTAACCAAGATTCTTTGTGAAGTGGTTGCGGACAAACTAAAAATTAAAGACAATAACGAGTGTTAGACAATGTAAGTGGTTGTGCCATCCAATACGAACGAGTAGCTCGCTAACCAGGATTCCTGTCAACTTCCTATCGACGCCACGAGATCCGCTGCCGAGATCCTCTTCAAAACCAAAACCATCAGCGTACGCAATAAGTAGTGAGTACCGAGCGAATAATTTTATCTGTTTGTTTCACTTTCCCCAGTTAAAATTTTGTTATTATAATTAGAGTGAGACAGTTCTTGATTTTTATTTATTATCACTGTTTGATCGGTTTACTCCCCATTTTACCCTTGTCATTATAATTAGTTCTCCTTTTCTTGTTGTTTATGTGTATTTCCCATTCCCTTCATTTTCACGTAGTCTTTCTATTTTCTCTGTGGGTACCTGTGTATTTTGCGGAACCGGTATCTCGTATACTGGTACAAAATATAACTAGGCAGAACCTGCAAATTCTTTCTATTTCCTCTGTGGGTCCTGTGTATTTTGCGGAACCGGTATCTCGTATACTGGTACAAAATATAACTAGGCAGAACCTGCAAATTCTTTCTATTTTCTCTGCAGAAGCAAAGTTCTCCGGAACTCCATTTTTCCTCTGGTCCTTTAAACATTCATTATAATTTATTCATTACTTCCTTCCTTTTGTTTTATTCCCTTCTTTTTTTTTTCTTCTCTCTCCTCTCTTCTTCCTACATTATGTGTTTCAAATAATATAATTTCATGACTTAAAACTATATTAGGAATATTATAAATTTTATTAATTAGAACTGTCTCGCCAAAAATAAACTTTAAGTTTTCTTAACACTTGTGTGGTTTCATAGTGGAGTCCGTTCACCCGAAACGTCGCCGCAGTCTTAAGAACCGACGTACCCGAAGAGTGTTGGCTCAGGCGACAGCAGGTTATACTTTTAAAAGCGATATCTCTAATCTTAATATAGAATTAAGAAATCAATTTTTCTGCGAACAATCATCACACACACACGCAGAGTCCCATCCTTCCTCTCCTCCTTCACGAGAGCCGGAACCACCCCTCTCACCTGACCCTTCTCTTCGCATTTCTGTCGATCCCCTTCCCCCTTCACATCCCGTAGTATCATCCTCTCACGTATACCCCTCCCTATCTCCTCTCGATTTACCGGGCCCTTCCAGGGAAGCTCCCTCTACCTCTGAACCCCCTCCACGTCCACCCTCCTCAGCCTCTACTATCATCTTGGACGCTTCACCCCCATCTTCCCCTCAAAATTTACCTGATTCTCAAGAAGAGTCAGATAAAATTTGGGAGACCCTTTGTGAGGTCGCCGAAGTAGTCGAGAAGGAGAACACAAGTTCCACCGAAAGAGAACCATCCGATAATTTCGAACATCGAGAAGCTCCTCGTCCTGCTCCTCTCCAATATCTACTCAACAACCTTCCAGAGATCCACCATCCCCTTCCAGAGATCCGCCATCCCCTTCCAGACGGCTCATATACAATCGGGCCTGGCCCCGTCGACTTAGAAACTCTGTACTCCGTCCTTACATCCAACCCTGCGAGATCCGTTATCCCGTGGTTCCTCATCCCTGGTTATAGATATCCCCTCGCCGTTCCAATAGAGGCTCTCTGGAGGAAATTTCCCCCTTCCACGATTAGTTTTCAGGAATTATAATTCCTTCCCTGCCCTTTCCTTTAAAAATTTAAGAATTATTGTAAAATACCAGTCAGGTAATAAGTCCCTCTTAGTCCACCTCCAAATTATCTGACTGACGTCCTTCTGAATTTATGTAACACCCGTGAACTTCCACATACTCACAACACACACACACACACACTGTCAGCCCATTAATAAGTTAGATTAACCTAATTGTAATGATAATAATTTTTTAAATCTTATAAATATATATATTTTACTTTCCATTAATAAATGTATAAAATTAAAATTTTAATCAATTAATCAAATTTATTAACCCTTTCAAATATACATGTATTTCCCTGACTCCCAGATTGCACAAGGTCCCGTCCCGAGTAACAGGGATTAAATTCCCCGAAAGGGACCACCAAATGAACGGCCTACTGACCCAGTAAAAGAGATCCTCGAGGTCCTTGACCAGGTCCGGCCTTGCACAGTTCGTTCGAGTTGAAAGCGTTTAATATTTTAACGCGTTTCGACAAGGGTTAATAAGTTCCGTCCTTCCGTTATCTCATCCTTTTTCCGAGTCTGGACGTAACAATGTACATCGCCATCGAGTTATACACCTTCAAAAAAGTAATAAAAATGGCAAATTTATATCTTTCACTAAAAATGTGTACCAGTTTAATTCACTTTCTTTCCTTCTTATATTTCTAGTTATTTTTTAAATGAAAAAGCTCGACTGCTATCAAAATTTTGAAAAGACTAGCCTGAAATACTTGAGAAGTAATCTTATACATTTATATAATAATTGATATAAGAACTAGATTAAATTTTTCGTGAGAAATACACGTTATATAATCGAATTTTTTGTGTATTTTTGTTATAAAAATAAACATTTTAGAAAATTAATCTTCTTAAGAGGATTATTGACTCAGTTATTATTATCACGCTATGTAAAAATCACTACAATTCTTGTAGACACTTGTGTCATACTCTGCGTTACCGACAATGATGACGGTATTTGTATCATTCTGCGTATAAAATCTACAATTTATATTTTTACGAGCACTCGATTGAACAAATAGATTGGCTATTAACACAAAAGACGACTCACTTGGTGGACATTCGATCTAATTGATGGTGGTATAAACGGCGAAGGGCAGAGCGAAGATAAGAGTCAATAACCAGGAGCTTACAATGAATCGTACAGGTCGTTTAAGCTCGCTCATCGCATACAAATGCAAAGGATGGCATATTGCTAGGTATCGTTCCAACGAAAACACCACTATCGTTAAGGCTCCTGAGTAGTCACCGCGGCCATATTGAAATCGTGACGTCACAAGCGAGAAATAGCGAGAAATGACACCCTGATTTATATTGCAATTGACATGTAAATAAAAACATATTTTAACGAAATAATACTACCAATCTCTTCAGCACACCTGTAATAATGTACGGCTGGTAATCCTTTCTCCTGACAATTGATAAATAACTGTAAATTGAGTCCGAAATAAACCCTTGAAATGCGGAAAAACACGCGATTTGAGAGCTGTCGAAAGAAGAGGAATATGTTACTTTACACAGTTTATTCCTTACACAGCTTGGCAGCCGTACATTTTCACAAGTTTCATAAATACGTTGCACATCACTAGTAAAAAGCAAATAATTACGACGTAGGTTGCAACATAAATTGGGTTGTCATTTCTTGCTTCTGACATATTTCCCAAAAGAAGGAAAGAGACAGAACTATATGTCGCCACCGTCGACATCGAAGTTTCGTGGCGAGTACTCAGGAGCCTTAATCTGTATTGAGTAAGATTTGTACTTGAGAAGTTTGAAATTTAAAATTGATCGTTCAAGAATTTGTCATAATATAAACATAAATGTAATCTCCGAATTTGACAATACAAACTTATTTGGCAGCTTTTTGACATTTTATTTCGCACTGCTCATATTGTTTTTGAGAAATATTGTGAAAGAGAAGAGAAAACTATGGATTCGTTAATTATGCGATGCTTGTGAATTTCACTAACAAAACAAATAACTTCTTCTTCCTTTCTTTCCCGTTTTTAATTAATTTCTTTAATCTTAAATATTTTCTCATTACATGAAATATTATCGCGATCGGAGAAATTCTTTGTGCAAAATCGCAATTTCGTCACAAAATCGAAGTTTTTTCTTTCGAGGAAGTAGCTTGTTAGATATGTGCTGAACGTTTGATGTTTTTATCCTCATATTTTCTTGGCAATCTGATATATGGTAGATGATGAAACGTAATATATAGGGCGTGTGACAGATTGACGAAAACTTTTTTTTTCCATTAATATAAGATTACAGAATTTTGTTTTTAAAAAATTCGGTTTTTATTCTAAATAACTCATAACTGAAAAACTATTTTTTAGACATAAGATGTACAATTTTAAAGAATTAAACTTTAAAAATAAATGTATAGGAAAATATTAAGTAAATAATAAAGAGGCAATAGGAGCGAGGAGATGTGAATATAAAATTGTAAGTTTGTTATATATAGATGATATGTCGCAATTGTATTGACATTAAGTACATTAGTAACATTCTATAGAATGACGGAAATTACAATAAAAATTTGAACGTTTCGATTCATGTTTTGAATCCTCTTCAGCATAATATATGAATTAAATAAATGAATTATAAATAAAAACGAAATTAATGATAAAACATCGTATAATAAAGGCGTAAGACATGTGTGAACATAAAATCCGTGATCGTATTCGCATGATTAAAAGGGTCACTGCCTCAGAACCGCTGTACATATTTATCGCATGTTAGTTGTATAAAATTACATATATATAAAACGATCCAACTTATTCGGCTCTTTTTTTGTACGGCTTGCATAATAATCCCGCGAGGCAATTCTCCGAGGTTTCCAGACCGAGGGAGGTATGCAGTTAGATTGAGGGGTTAAGTCTGTGTTAATAAAATGAGTATAATAAATACCTGTTTGTAATAAAGTAATTTTACCGTTAGTTTGTGTATAAATGGTGGTGACTCAGAAAATGCTTACAGGATATGCACTCCGTTTGTGTGTTGTTGAATCTATGGTATATATATCGCGACAACTGATGTTTAACGTGTGGTTATGCCGATGGTACAGATGGTAATGAGCTCAAGGGCGAAAAATACATTTAAGATGGAAAGAGTTAGATAGGTGACATTAGATCTTAGGCAGTTTGTTTATTATATTATCGTAAATAGCTGGCAAACATTCTATATCTGTTTGTAGATTTATGCTATTTTTTTTGTCGTTTAATGTATAACATTTTAGATATCAGTCTTTTTGTGTAATAGGGCTCGTTGTCTAGTATTTGTGTATTGTCCCAATCAAAGTCATGATTGTATGTTAGGCGGTGGTCAGTGATCACTGATTTGTTGTTATTGGGCTTCATTATGTTGGTCTTATGTTCTTTTATCCTAGTATTCAGCTTTCTTCCCGTTTGACCAACATAAGAAGCGTCGCAATTTAGACAATTAATTTTATATACCACGTTAGTTTTCATGGGACTAGGGATAGGATCTTTGTGTGTCTTAATAAATTTGTTGTTTTTGTTTATGCTATAGTAGGCTAATCTGATGTCGACATCTTTTAGAGCACTCTTTATTTGATCAGTTACTGTATGCAAATATGGAATTGTGAAATATGAGTTGTTATTGTGTGTTTGTAATTTTCTGTCGGATGGTCTATTGTTAATTAAAAACTTTATGCGGTTGTTAATTGTTCTGAATATAAAATCGGTTGGATAGGAGTTGTCCAGTAAAATCTTTATTATAAATTGGATATTCTTTTCATGGAACGTGGGATGTGATAATAAGAATACTCTATCAACTAAGCCTATTACAGTGCCTCTTTTTTGGTTGTTAGGATGTTGGGAATAGAAATTGATATATTTACCCGAGAATGTGTTCTTATGGTACCAGTCAAATATTAGATGGTTATTAATTAAAATGAGTGTTAGGTCTAAAAAGTTAATCTTGTTGTGGTCATTTTTTTCTACAGTGAACTGTATTCTGTTATGGAAAGAATTAAAAATTGTCAATGTCTCGTCAATAAATTTTGGAGGTACCGATATTAATATGTTGTCCACGTATCTGAAGTAAATGGGAGGGATAAAATTCAATAACGTCAATGCTTTCTCCTCTATGTCTTGTAGGACTATGTCGGCGATGATCGGAGAGAGTGGGGAGCCCATTGGTGTGCCAAAAGTTTGTTGATAAAATTTGTTATTGAAGACAAAGTATGTAGAGTTTAAGACCAGGTTTATTGCTGTTAAAAATTCTGATTCTGGGATGTTGCAATTATTTGTGATATATTGCCATCTCTTTGATATGCTTTCTACTGCTAAATCGGGATGTTAGTGAACAATGAGATTACATCTAGCGAAAACAACTCATAATCATTGTCAATATGTAAATTAGATAATTTGTTGACTAGATCGAAACTATTTGCAATGTGACTATTCGGTTTCGGGAAGCTGTCGTACATGATTTTATATAACCAACTGGCTAAGTTGTATAATGGGCTATTGATAGATGATACAATCAACCTGTAAGGGATGTTAATCTTATGAATTTTTGGTAACCCATATGCTCGCGGTAAATTACTACTCACTGAAGGACATTTTACGGTATTCAATGGTCGAGATGTATTCTTGTTTTTTCCACCGTTTCAGTATGTCATTGGAGCAATCGGAGCTCTTTATATAATTTTATTAATTTAACCGGCGAAAAAATGCGTACCTCTTACTCTTCATATTTTGACAGAGTCAACTTTTTATATGGACCCATAGCGGTAGATCATTTAAAGTCGTGGATAAAACTCCGTAAGCAGATTATTCTTAACAAACTAAAAATCAATTTTCTACACAAATGCATGAATTATAACATACTTCCGCCGCATTGCCATAATTTAATAAAAAACAACAACATAACTTTTCTTAACCGCAAATCCCATAACATCTTTACACATTTTAGAATTAATTTCCTCATGAAGGTGATACGCTTAGAAATCAAAGAGTTATACGATTCTGTTAGGCTGGCACACAGGAAAATGTTTGAGATTACACATTTAATCCAATTACACACACCGATATCAGTCTATAACCTATTCTTTACATCTCAAAGTCGACCTCTATACTCATATTTCATTAGAGAACGATCCAGACTTAACAAAAAATTCGACCATCTAATAAACAAACAACAAAAAGAACAAAAATTAACTACCCAACCCATTCGATATTTTCATCTACATAATATGTCAGCACACCAACACAAATCAACCCATGACCAACCCGTCAATGCTTCTTACTCTTTAAAAAAACTTCCATTTTTTGACGATAAAATCGACACAAAAATTGAAATCGTACCAAAATTTGACAATCTACATCAGAACAACATATTTGACCTCAAAGACAATTGGTTTATAAATCTATCCTCTACACACTTTCCTAGAGAGATACAAGGCTTTCTACAATTAGGCGATAATTTCAGCGTACCTTCCACCTCTACATCTAAGATAGCTACCGATTTTATCAAAAATTTTGAAAACAGTCTAAAAAAAGTTCCTGCCGAAAAAAGAACATTGTTGAGAAGTCGAACACAAACCATCATTAAATCACTTTCCACAACATCCTTTCCACAAAATGAAACCACTAAGAAACTAATCAACTTACAATCAACCACTAACAACTTCTTAAAAGAAAACTCGAATCTTATCCTTACCAGAGCGGATAAAGGTAACGTTACCATTGCTTTGGATAAAGACAAATACATCTATATAATGGAAAATTTATTGTCAGATAAAGAGACTTATATTTTATTAAACAAAAATCCTATTAACAAACTAATCTCAGGCCTCAATGACATACTGAAACGGTGGAAAAAACAAGAATATATCTCGACCATTGAATACCGTAAAATGTCCTTCAGTGAGTAGTAATTTACCGCGAGCATATGGGTTACCAAAAATTCATAAGATTAACATCCCTTACAGGTTGATTGTATCATCTATCAATAGCCCATTATACAACTTAGCCAGTTGGTTATATAAAATCATGTACGACAGCTTCCCGAAACCGAATAGTCACATTGCAAATAGTTTCGATCTAGTCAACAAATTATCTAATTTACATATTGACAATGATTATGAGTTGTTTTCGCTAGATGTAATCTCATTCACTAACATCCCGATTTAGCAGTAGAAAGCATATCAAAGAGATGGCAATATATCACAAATAATTGCAACATCCCAGAATCAGAATTTTTAACAGCAATAAACCTGGTCTTAAACTCTACATACTTTATCTTCAATAACAAATTTTATCAACAAACTTTTGGCACACCAATGGGCTCCCCACTCTCTCCGATCATCGCCGACATAGTCCTACAAGACATAGAGGAGAAAGCATTGACGTTATTGAATTTTATCCCTCCCATTTACTTCAGATACGTGGACAACATATTAATATCGGTACCTCCAAAATTTATTGACGAGACATTGACAATTTTTAATTCTTTCCATAACAGAATACAGTTCACTGTAGAAAAAAATGACCACAACAAGATTAACTTTTTAGACCTAACACTCATTTTAATTAATAACCATCTAATATTTGACTGGTACCATAAGAACACATTCTCGGGTAAATATATCAATTTCTATTCCCAACATCCTAACAACCAAAAAAGAGGCACTGTAATAGGCTTAGTTGATAGAGTATTCTTATTATCACATCCCACGTTCCATGAAAAGAATATCCAATTTATAATAAAGATTTTACTGGACAACTCCTATCCAACCGATTTTATATTCAGAACAATTAACAACCGCATAAAGTTTTTAATTAACAATAGACCATCCGACAGAAAATTACAAACACACAATAACAACTCATATTTCACAATTCCATATTTGCATACAGTAACTGATCAAATAAAGAGTGCTCTAAAAGATGTCGACATCAGATTAGCCTACTATAGCATAAACAAAAACAACAAATTTATTAAGACACACAAAGATCCTATCCCTAGTCCCATGAAAACTAACGTGGTATATAAAATTAATTGTCTAAATTGCGACGCTTCTTATGTTGGTCAAACGGGAAGAAAGCTGAATACTAGGATAAAAGAACATAAGACCAACATAATGAAGCCCAATAACAACAAATCAGTGATCACTGACCACCGCCTAACATACAATCATGACTTTGATTGGGACAATACACAAATACTAGACAACGAGCCCTATTACACAAAAAGACTGATATCTGAAATGTTATACATTAAACGACAAAAAAAATAGCATAAATCTACAAACAGATATAGAATGTTTGCCAGCTATTTACGATAATATAATAAACAAACTGCCTAAGATCTAATGTCACCTATCTAACTCTTTCTATCTTAAATGTATTTTTCGCCCTTGAGCTCATTACCATCTGTACCATCGGCATAACCACACGTTAAACATCAGTTGTCGCGATATATATACCATAGATTCAACAACACACAAATGGAGTGCATATCCTGTAAGCATTTTCTGAGTCACCACCATTTATACACAAACTAACGGTAAAATTACTTTATTACAAACAGGTATTTATTATACTCATTTTATTAACACAGACTTAACCCCTCAATCTAACTGCATACCTCCCTCGGTCTGGAAACCTCGGAGAATTGCCTCGCGGGATTATTATGCAAGCCGTACAAAAAAAGAGCCGAATAAGTTGGATCGTTTTATATATATGTAATTTTATACAACTAACATGCGATAAATATGTACAGCGGTTCTGAGGCAGTGACCCTTTTAATCATGCGAATACGATCACGGATTTTATGTTCACACATGTCTTACGCCTTTATTATACGATGTTTTATCATTAATTTCGTTTTTATTTATAATTCATTTATTTAATTCATATATTATGCTGAAGAGGATTCAAAACATGAATCGAAACGTTCAAATTTTTATTGTAATTTCCGTCATTCTATAGAATGTTACTAATGTACTTAATGTCAATACAATTGCGACATATCATCTATATATAACAAACTTACAATTTTATATTCACATCTCCTCGCTCTTATTGCCTCTTTATTATTTATTTATTTATTAATCGGAGCTCTTTATATAATTTTAGGAAAATATTCTTTCTTCGAAACAAGAGCAAATAGTCTAAGACATCTTGTATATTAGGAACACTTTATCGAGCATAACATTGGAAAAGCATTCATCAAGATTGTAAACATTCGATATGTGTACATATTTATATGAGACAAGCTTTTTGCATTTAGATAAGTAGTTGTGATTTTCTACGACGTCATTTTTGCCCGCTGTGGTATTCGCAGTTTTCAAAACGCACTGATACGTCCGATTCTTAATCTCCGCGATAGCAAACTTATCTCAAGATATCCATTCTAACTGCAATCTCCAGAGTCATTAAAAAGGTTTCGCTACGTTAAGTTAGCCTGCTGAGCATGACGCGAGTAATATAAAAACAAATTTTAACTACTTTATAGTAGTCTCTATTGTTGACGTTTATAAAGTGAAAAAATTTTAAAGAGAGAAATGTAATATTTTATATATTAGTCTAAAAAAATAATTAATTTATAATTATAATTGAGCAAAGATATTATTAATATTGACTTATGACATTATTGAACATATTTAATAATTAAAGATTAATATAATTTTTAGCAGAGATTTTTCAATCTGTTCGGCATCAAATGATGCGGTCACGACAAGTACATAAAAAACAACTAGCTGTGATTATATTTACGGTATATCGTCGAGACGCTACAAAATAATATATTTAGAATTCTTATGTTAAATGTGATTCCAATTAAAATATCTCTAGAAATGAATCTGTAATAAAAAATTTAACAACACTATTTTTGTATAATTTTGATGTTAACTTTTGATTGCGATTAGTTCTAGTAAAATTGACGCAAGTATTTTCAAACTTTTGAGATTTACTTTATGAAAAATAATAATTTTCTTTAGTTTAAATTTTATTTGCAGTTTTACGTTCACACACGTATAAAACATAATACGTAAAACAATTTTATTTTTCAAAGCGCATTTACATAGACAAGACTTGTTAGGATGTGAGCTAGAAATGCAAAGAACAAAATATTTGCCGCGCGAGTAATTATAAATTATTTCATAAAATATTAAAATATTTCATAAACATTAAATATTTGCCATAAAGTATTTAAAATAAGAATTATAAATTACCGTTTTGTTAAGACATATTTACAAATGATATTTATTTTTTTAAGGATTATATATATTTTTCTTGTATTTCAACAAGAAAAATATTTTATCTCGCATTACAATTAACAATTGATTGATTGAGAAAGCCGTCATGTATCGATCTAATGTAACCATTTTAATTCATATTAATTTTTTTCAAATATATTTATATTATGACCTTAACATATTGAAAGTCGTAATTGTAAGATATCATCTATGATGTCGCATATCTATGTTCGCATTTACTTACTATTCTCTTATTGGCTACTCTAATATGCGTCTGTATACACGGTAAAATTAAATAATATTTATATATTCTAAGTACGTTGTTTAACAACAAAATAACAAGAGGGTTCGTCACGTCAGTTGACGCTGCAGATTCGTTTTTTATCGATATCTGCGCGAGTGATCAATTGTATCTAACAAGGGAACTGTCGGAAGTGTCTCTCACCGATTTTAATGAGCTTTGGATATGTTGTAGAACATAAAAAAATATTAGACCTATATTTTTTTTAACGGCGTATCTCAACGTTTAGAGGTTCAAACAATCCTTCAAAGAATAACGAATTTTTCGTTTTTAGCGAATATCTTTGAAATTATAGGACATGAAAAAATGTTTTATACGAAAGTTTTATGGTATTTTGTTCTCTTTACAATAGTATAATTGTATTTTTCAAAAATGTCAAATTTTTTAATTTACCCCACCCCCACCCCTTGTTTTGCAAAATTAAAAAAAAATTTTTAAGAACAAAAATTAAAGAGTATTGAAAGTCAAATTCATTCATGTATAATAATATGTGGATTCCACGAATCAATTTTGAGAAAACAAGATAACTTCGTGCTATAGGCGCTGCGCTATAAGTTGTGTTTATTTCTTTATTTCGTTATTTCTTTAGTTGCGACACATTCAATAAAAGCCTCTTGTGTATATATTTATGTTGTGCATATATTGGAACATAAAAATAGATTAATCTTAATGACATAATACGCAACGTATTACACGAAATAAAGCATAGATGTGTATATATGTATATATATACATATATATATATATATATATATACATATTTGCATATTTTGCACACGGCACAAACGAATAATCTATTTTTCTAAGGTCTAAATAAAGACCGAAACGTTTGTATAATAAAAATTTCTTAATTTGAAATTTTTGTTTTCTTCTTTTTGCGCACCTATACCGCTCGGCTCCTAAAGCCCTTTCATTTTATTTTTAATTTTTAATTGGAGAGTCTTTAGTCTTTATTCCATTAATATATATATAACAAAAATAACATATGTAAGTATATTTATATATTGCAAGAATTCAAATAGTGCTGTGATGCATAAAATAAAAATAGAGATTATTTTACCTCTGCAGGCATAAACGTGTATATACTGTTTTTAAGCAATAAAACTACAAAGTCATATCATCCGAGATGACATTTGTGGAAGTTAACTCAATCAGTGTTAAATAGATAGTGCAAAGAAAAATAGATTGATTATATGAATATATAATTTTTACATGATAAATTTATTCGTTCGTGTCGTTGTGCAAAATATGCAAATATATATACATATATATATTTATATAATCATTTAAATTTAGATATAAATATCTAATAACGGAAAGCTGTTTTTTCAGTTCGTAGTTAGCAATGTAAAGAAGTGTATTGAATATTGTGCTTTCGTGAACATGTAAGTATTTATTGTTGAGTTATATTACTTTTTTGTCTTATTCTTGTCATTCATTGCTTTGAGATTATTGAAATTATAAAAATTCGTTAAATCATTATTATGCACATACCTATAATGCAATATCGTAATGTACCGAAAACCGAAATGAAATGGAACAAGAATTAACTTGCTAATTACACACACGCACGCACGCGCATACACACACACACACACACATATTAACAAATAAATCAATACTTTAGTCTTAAAAAATTTATTACATTAATAATAAAAAACAAATATTTAATTCTCTTATCGTTATTCATTTTTTGTCATTTTTCATATTATTATCTTGTTCCGTATTTATAAAAAAATCATTTTTTTGTCAATGAAATGTAATGATTGATGGTTCAATGAATTTTTTGTAAGCATCTATACCAACAATAAAATTATTTTTTGTTTGTAAAATTATTTTCTGGTTACTTTAAATTTTAGAATTTCTATTTCAATATCTTATACTGTAGTTTTTTTCTATCATCACAACATACACAAAATACAAAATTATTATTTTGTTTTAATGGCTTAATTTATTTTGCCTTATTATATTTTTGTCAAGAGAAAGTAAGAGATGACATTATTATCATAAAAAGACAATTTTATTAATTGTGAAATTTATTCTTTTTTATATATAATAAAAGTTCGAGATATATATTAAAATTTTAATATTTCAGAATGCTGCAGTTTAATCCATACAACGTAATACTTTTACTTTCTGCAACTTTTACTGACTTGATTTATCAACAAACTCCGATAACTCTACAGGAAAGAGAAGTGAAAGAAAAATTGAACGTATGCTGTTAGAAATAAAAGATGAAGAACAACTTCAACTAGAAGTGGAAGAAACATTAGATTTTTACGATGAATATGAGATTTCAGAAGCGGAAAAAATTGATTTTTTAGAGACAAAAAAATGAAGAGAAAATCTATCTCCCAGAAGAAGTTATTTGTAATTCTGTTGAAACAATATCAAATGACTATAAAAGGCAAGCTGTGGAATACTGGAAGAGTGGTAAAACAAGACCAAGATCACTCGAAGGAGTTAAACAAAAATTTTAAAAAGTTACATTGATATGACAACTACGACGATAGGAAAACCAAATCATTCAAGGTGGTAGTAGGTTGGAAAAATTAAAAAAAATTTCTGAATACACATTAAATCATTTTAATAAAGCATTTGAAAGAAAAATCATCATTCATGGTATTGACATCGCTCGATGGGCTTTTCAAGCACAAGAAAAAGAAAATGCGTCAGGATTCAAAGCCTCCGAAACATAGGTAAACAGATTCAAAAAGGTACATAATATTGTGTCTCGGAAAATAACAAAATTTGTAACAAAAAAATCTGTGCTATCAAAAACAGACTTGGAAGATAAATGCGATACATTTATTACAAATGTAAAATATTATATTAATCGATATGGAGTGGAAAATATTTATAATTCGGATCAAAGTGGATTTCAGTTAGAATTTCGATCTGGTCGTACTTTAGCTGAAAAAGGTATAAAAAAGGTAGAATCTGTAGTACAGTCTGTATCATTAACCACGCATAGCTATACAATTCAACCGACTATTTCGGCTGATGGCAGATTATTATCATCTCTTTTTATAGTTTTAAAAGAAATTACAGGAACGTTTGGTCCAAGAGTACAGGAAACATTATTCAAGGCGCCTAATATCTTTGTTCTGACTTCAATATCAGGCAAATTAACATCGAATCATGTAAAAACTTGGTTAAAGGAAGTATTTTTTCCGAATGTCGGGCCACAATCGGTATTATTATTAGATTCATGGAGTGGACATTGTCCTAACATAATTTCAGAAACCAAACTAGATTCTGCAACAGATATTGTTTTCTTAACTATATCCGCCGGTACAACGGGAAAAATACAGCCATTAGATGTATACGGATTT
This sequence comes from Anoplolepis gracilipes, assembly GCF_047496725.1. NCBI lineage: Eukaryota > Metazoa > Arthropoda > Insecta > Hymenoptera > Formicidae > Anoplolepis > Anoplolepis gracilipes. The sequence goes on along the minus strand of NC_132978.1, from coordinate 6,619,703 downwards.
TGGTTGTGGAAGAATTTTATTAAACACTTTTCTGATACTGTTATGTGCTGTTAGATCTTGTTTTGGATCTTCATGCAAGAAATAATATCTTAAAATTACAATCATTAACACACTATCAGTTCTCGTCGCCCAGATTTCAAAATTTATTTAAATATGCGTGGTTTCAAAGTGGATACATACAGAATAGAACAGAGTTTGAAACACCAGTAGAATTTTGTTTTAAAAAAAATTCTAAAGTAAAATACGATATGTGTGGCGAAACAGCAATAATAACTTGTTCTTGGTGTAAAAAATCGCTTTGCATAACACATTTTTTCTATGAACATCATCTTTGTAATGAATATGTGCTATAAATGTAAGACATATATTTATGAACAAATTCTGTACTAATTTCTTTAAAAAAGATGTGTTTTTAAATTATTGATGAATACTGTTAAGGTTTTTGGCAGTTTTCCTTATCCATGCAACAAATGTTGGTATTCTTTTAGTTCTGCCTAATAAAAAATTCTTATTCATATGAAATTACGTTTGTAACAATTTCAACCTCTTTTTCGTCTTCCTTTCTTTCTTCTTTTTTTTGATATTTTAACTTTTTTTCTTTTCCTTCTTTTATTTTTATTTCATAGTATTTTTTAATCAATAAACTCATTAAATTAAATTATATATTAAATTATATTTAATAATTATATATATTTACAATTATATATGCAAATGTGAAATATAATATTACTATTTCTTTTATTCTTTAATTTTTTTTTCTAATATGTTGCGTATTATGTCATTAAGATTAATCTATTTTTATGTTCCAATATATGCACAACATAAATATATACACAAGAGGCTTTTATTGAATGTGTCGTAACTAAAGAAATAACGAAATAAAGAAATAAACACAACTTATAGCGCAGCGCCTATAGCACGAAGTTATCATCTTGTTTTCTCAAAATTAATTCGTGGAACCCACATATTATTATACATGGATGAATTTGACTTTCGATACTCTTTAATTTTTGTTCTTAAAAAATTTTTTAAATTTTGCAAAATAAGGGGTGGGGGTGGGGTAAATTAAAAAATTTGACATTTTTGAAAAATACAATTATACTATTGTAAAGAGTACAAAATACCATAAAACTTTCGTATAAAACATTTTTTTATATGTCCTATAATTTCAAAGATATTCGCTAAAAACGAAAAATTCGTGATTCTTCGAGGGATTGTTTGAACCTCTAAACGTTGAGATACGCCGCTAAAAAAAATATGGGTCTAATATTTTTTTATGTTCTATAACATATCTAAAGCTCATTAAAATCGGTGAGGGACACTTCCGATAGTTCCCTTGTAAGATCCTTTCCGTGTTTTAATCGATTAAAGTCCTATAATTATATAAAGAAAGTTGTGTTAACTTTTACTTTCTTTTATATATAAATAAATATTTGTGTTTAACATTCTAAATAATAGTGAGTGTTATTTATGTATTAATATTACATATTAATGTTATAAATTATTATATATTTTATTTATTTTAGTTATTATTATTATATATTTATATTATCTATATTAACATTATCAATACTAGACACATTTAGACAAATATATATCTTCATATAATATTAAAAACATGTTATAGTTTAAGAAACTCTAATAATTCTATAAAAATTTATAATTTGTCTTCATTAATCCAAAATGAGAAGAAAGGCAACTTTTCGCGCAAAATGAATTACCTGGTACTTTTGATGTAAAATAAGATCTATAAAATTATATGGTTCCACTGTGGATTTACAATTTTTTGCGAAATCTACTTTGCTGTATTTTCGGTGAGAAAAAACGAGATCTATAAATGTACCGTTACATTGGTTTCATGTAATTTTTCGCGAAACAAAATACATAATTCTCCATTACCCGGTATTTTTAAATTAAAGATAGGTAGTAAAAAAGAAGATGACCTTTAAACACCAACGTGAAATACATTTTACTTTGCGGGAAAGGTTAAAAAAGTTAAATCGATTAGAGTTCGACCGATATTCTCTTAAAGAATCATTGCTAAAGAATCTCCTCTTTTATCTTCTCTAGTAACCATATACCACCTATATAGTGGTGATTTTTGTTCTGTACTCTCTGGTATCTCATATATATATATATATATATATATATATTAGGATGATGATTTGACAAGTTAACTCGATTTTTATGTGCGGGCGAGAGAGATATTGGCCCCTATTTTTTAGATTATCTATATTGTTAACATCGAAAATAGGTACTCTTTTCTTTTCTATGTGCCATATAATATTGATTTAAAATATAATTTTCAAGCAAAGTGACATATGTATTTTATTCTTTATTCTTTTCAATTGCAGAATATACAATTTATTATATATATTTTCGCGAGTAAATGCAATATACAAGTGCAACTTGCCTGACAAATTGAGAGCAGGAAAAGATTTATTAGAAGAGCAACCTTGGGATGAGTTTTATTTTATTTGTATACTATTTTTTACTAATCGCGCATCGCGCATATCTATTCTCGTTTATTTAGTTCGATAATTTGGATAATTTAAATAAGAATAAAAGAAAAAACTTTTCTATAATCTTGTACTTACAGTTAATAAAAAATATTTTTTTTAGAAATTATGTCGGATGGAAAAAAACTCTTCGATATTCCGAAAAACTAGAATTAAAAAAAATGTTTTAGATAAAAAAACTCATAAGACATAATGTGTTCAATTTAATAAATGTATTATTTTGATTTTGGTTTACTTTGTAAAAAATTCATGTAAAGAATTAGAATTTTTTAAATAGAAACCTTCATTTTATTGCACATTCTTATGATTGATATTTTATATTATTTATTAAAAACGTTAAGTGTATAAAAGCATTATATATATATATATATATAATGCTTTTATACACTTAACATTTTTAATAAATAATATAAAATATCAATCATAAGAATGTGCAATAAAATGAAGGTCCACCCTGTATATATATATATATATATATATATATATATATATATATATATATACAGGGTGGACCATTTTAATCCATCCAGTCGAATATCTCGAAAACCAAGCCCGGGAAAGAAAAATGTTTCAGACAAAAGTTGTATGGTTTCGAGGGGGCCATAATGTGGTACTATTGGTTTGACCTTAAAAAGTTATTTCAAGGTCACGTAAAGGTCACTTCAAGTTTTTTAAATGGAACATCCTATATATTTTTACATATTCTTGTAGCTCATCTCGAGAGCTTTCCAAAACACTCAAAGTGCTGACAAAGAATTTTTCATTAAGTATTTTTTGAGTTATAAGGCTTCAAAGTTGCAGTATTTTGACATAAAATACAAAATATCTCATAAAATATTCATTTTTTGATTATCTTACTCTAATACTTTTATACACAGAATAACGAGACGAATCAATTGGCATAATTAAAACACATAATTATGTTAAAGTAAAAATCTGAATTTGCAACTAACAGTTACACATTTTTACTTTAACATATTTATGTGTTTTAATTATGCCAATTGATTCGTCTCGTTATTCTGTGTATAAAAGTATTAGAGTAAGATAATCAAAAAAAGAATATTTTATGAGATATTTTGTATTTTATGTCAAAATACTGCAACTTTGAAGCCTTATAACTCAAAAAATACTTAATGAAAAATTCTTTGTCATGAGTGTTTTGGAAAGCTCTCGAGATGAGCTACAAGAATATGTAAAAATATATAGGGTGTTCCATTTAAAAAACTTGAAGTGACCTTCACGTGACCTTCAAATGACTTTTCAAGGTCAAACCAATGGTACTATCTTATGGCCCCCTCGAAACCATACAACTTTTGTCTGAAACATTTTTCTCTCCCGGGCTTGGTTTTCGAGATATTCGACTGGATGGATTAAAATGGTCCACCCTGTATATACTAAATTACATAGACCTACAAAATTTAATCTGAAAGTTACATGGACAAATGAACCAATTTATTATAGATTTTTGGATGCTAAAAATGAGTCTACCCTTTACATTACTCTATTATGTCAGGTTTTCAAGTAATGAATAGTTAAAACTTCAAAAAACTGCTATTTGATTATTTTTTTGTTATTTTGACGGTCCATGAATTGTTAAATCTACACGATAGAAAAATCAGTGTAGGCGATTTTGATGCTGAATACGAATCGTAGCTTATTTGACAAACACGCTTGTTATATGAATCTATAAAAATTGCTAAAAATTTGCCTTGATAAGATAATATGACTGGTTTTTAAGTCTGTCATTTAATTTGATTATATCTTAATTTACTCATAAAATATTTGTTGTATAATCGCGTAATATTAAAAGAAATATATAATACAGCGCAATAATCTAATTTTGTATCGCAATAATTTGATTTTTTATTTTGTTTTTTTATTGAGATATGGTCATCTTTACTAATTTAAATAAAACATGTAACATTTTACTTAGAAATTTGAAAGACGTCAAACGTTAAAAGATTATTAGAATACTAGCTTTTCGGACCGCGCTTTTCGTGGTCCTCATGAGCTACTTACATATTTATGAACTGATTTTCACTAAATTTATATCAAAATATTAAAAATTTTTTGAGGATAACACTACTATGTTATTTCTTTTTTCATTTTCTGATATTTTATTTCGCGCTGCCTTTTTCATAAACTTAAATATTTATATTTATATTTTTTTGCTTATTTATATATAGATATATTTTAATTTCCATACAATTTCATATATTGTAGCTCTTAAATATTAATTTGCTTTATATATATATATTTTTTATAACATAAATTTGATTTATATATATATATATACATTAATATATAAATATTAATTATTTTTTTATTATTTAATTATTACACCTTTCTTTAAATTTTATTTACTCAAATATTTTTCCTTACGTTTAATTTAGCCACCGCTAACCCGCTATTATTAGCTGTCATTCAATTTTTTTAACTTTTTAATTTACAAAATTTCTCTGTATCTTATATATTTTTAAAAACATTTTTCATTTCCTTCAATTAGTACAATTTTTTTAATTTCCCTCAATTTACAAAATTTCTCTGTATATTATATTTTTTGTAAAACATTTTTCACTTCCTTCAATTAGATGTCCTTGATTACTAAATTCACCAATCTTAATTTTTACACTTTCCTTTTTGGTTGCTCTAGAAAATGCCACATAAAGTTAACCATGAGCAAATACAGGATGTGGCAAATAAATTCCAACTTTTTCTAAACTTTGTCCTTGGGATTTATTTATTGTCATAGCAAATGACACTCGAATAGGAAACTGTCAAAACATTCCGAACACATTGGAATACAAATAAAAAAATTTTTTTCAAGAAAACATAGCCTTATCTACGATAAAATGTGGGTGGGCGAAACTTAAAAAAAACCACATAGCAGCCTTTTCCGAAAAATTTGCGAAATTTTGGTACCAATTTCGTGAAAATCGGTCCATAAATGTGCGCGAGCGTAGGTGGATGCGTGGGTGGACGCGTGGGTGGAATGAAAATTAAAAAAAAACACACAGCAACCTTCTCCGAAAAATTTGCGAAATTTTGTTACCAATTTCGCGAAAATCGGCCCGTAAATGCGCATTCGCGTAGGTGGATGCGCGAGTGGATGCGTGGGTGGGATGAAAATAAAAAAAAAACCACATCGTCATAATCCCAGAAGAATTAGGAACATTTTGACACCTGTTTCGTGGAGATCGATCCACAAATGCGGAAGTAGTTCGCGGTCATACAGCAGACAGACAGACGAACCGCACTTATATATAGAATTCCTCGCAGGCGTGGACGGATGCGTGGGTGCATGCGTAGGTGGGCAAAACCTAAAAAACCACATAGCAGCTTTTTCCGAAAAATTTCCGAAATTTTGATACCAATTTCTTGAAAATCGGTAGATAAATACTCACGCGCGTGGACGGGTGCGTGGGTAGATGCGTGGGTGGGATGAAAATTAAAAAAAAACCACATAGCAACCTTCTCCTAAAAAATTGCGAAATTTTGATACCAATTTCGCGAAAATCGGTCCATAAATGCGCATGCGCGTGGGTGGGCGAAAATTAAAAAAAAAAATTACACAGTAGCCATCCCCGAAAAATTTGCGACATTTTGGTACTTATTTCACGAAAATCGATCCACAAATGTGGAAGGAGTTCGTAGTCATACATACAGACGGACGCTACTTATACAGGGTGTCCCAGAACAACCTTCCGTCCGTAAAATGACATATTCCTGACACAATTTTAAGACAATTTTTCCTTTATCAAAATTTGATTTGAAGCTTAGTTTTTGAGTTATAAGCAAAAATAGTTAGCAAATCACACGTTGAGTACAGAAGGCAGATAGGAACGGCGCGCCACACCGCGAGCGCGGGCACAGCTAACCGTTCGACGAGTGATTACCGCCGCATGAGTCGCTAACTATTTTATCTTATAGCATAAAATTATGCTTTAAATAAAATTTTAGTAAAGAAGAAAATGTCTTATAATTACGTCAGGAATAAGTGTTCCTTAGTTATATGTATGATATGGAACTCAGAATACTTAAGAAAAGGTCAAAAAGATTTTTAAAAAATTATTACGAGATTTAAATGTAGAAATAAAGAATTTTGTACTAAATTTTGTCTTGAAAAAAAATTGACAGGAAAAAAATATGTGTATGATATGCTAGAGAGTAAAATTAAACATTAAAACATTTAGTAACAAATTGTGGAGATGAAAAATAATACACACAAAAATGTATCAAGTTTTGGAAGAGAAAGGAAAAGAATCAGCTGAATAAAGAAAAATGTAAGGATAGGGTAATTAAGGAAAGATTTCTCTTTCCAAAAAAGACCAAAGAAAATCTAAGAAATAAATTTAGAAAAGAACTAAGTTAATGTAAAAATAATTTAAAAATCTTGTGACACACACACACACACACACGCACGCACGCACGCACGCACGCACATACACATCAATATTATTATTGCAAAAAATTAGCTATTAAACGAAATTATTAATTATTGTTGAAGATTCGTTTTTTATTCGTATCAAGTATGCTTTATTTTGGAGACAATACACATGTTATCGTGAACGCTGATCGAGACGAAATGCGAAAGTATAACGTACGGAAAGCGGCTGAACGATATTGTGTGAAGCACATACGCCGCTATACTCCGATCGCTCATACTAATCAAATACTCTAGAGGTCTTGAGACCTTAGCGCGATATACAAATTATTCTTAACACATAATTCTGACTATACTGATTATATTGTACTAACATACCGCGCGCCTTGACGGCTCATTGTCGTCAACCTTCGCTCGCACATCAACATTTACAAAGAATTCGCCCGATTACAATCATTTGATTCAAAAAATCAATCAAATAAACAAATCACAAATCCTTTACATCGTCTGATTTTTCCATGGGTAAAATGCAAATCTTAGCGGCCGGTCTCTTATATGTTCCCGCTGCAGTCTTAACAACAACTACTCTAGTTACATTATCTTTGCCGAGACAGACTTCTTGTATTCTTCCCAACGCCCATTTTAGAGGAGGTAAACCTTCCTCTTTACAAAGTACCAATTGTCCTATCTCAATTGGCGGTTCGCGATTAGTCTGCCATTTTGTGCGCGCCTGAAGGTTCGATAAATATTCCAATGTCCATCGCTTCCAAAATTGTTGTCGCATGCGTTCCAACAACTGCCATCTAGATAATTTATTGATTTTCAAATGTTCTAAGTCGAGTTCGGGATAAGATGTCAAACTGTTGCCTATAAGAAAATGATTTGGAGTTAAACAATTAAGATCGTCATAATCTGAAAACAATGCTGTCAATGGTCTAGAATTTAAAATAACTTCTATCTGAGTTATTAGCGTGTTTGCTTCCTCAAATGTTAAAGCTGCTTCTGTAGTTATTTTATAAAAATGATTTTTAAAAGATTTAACCGCAGATTCCCATAATCCGTCAAAATGTGGAGCACGCGCTGGCATGAAATGCCATTTAATATTTTCCAAGGCTGTTTTATCTATAATCTTATTTATTGAATTTTCTGAAGAAAATAAATATCTTAATTCTTCTAATTCGTGATTAGCGTCTACAAAATTCGTACCGTTATCTGAAAATATATCTGTCGGCTTACCCCTACGGCTTAAATGCTCCAAGAAACGCGTCCGTAGTCATATTCGAGACCAATTCTAAATGTAATGCCTTTGTTACCGTACATACGAATACCGCTACATATGCTTTCACACGCTTAGAGCCCCTCCTCAGGTTTCACGTAAATATATCGGACTACAAAAGTCAACGTCTGTTCTACTAAATGGCCTTGCCGGTATCACGCGGCTACCCGGTAGATCTCCCATTATTTTTTGCGATAAACGCGGTCTGGCTCTGAAACAAAGAATACACCTGCGCAACACCTTGCGTACAGTGCCGCGCGCCCTGAGCGGCCAATATAATTGACGTATAGCCGTCAAGGTGGCGTCCGTGTCGGCGTGAAAATTCCTTTCATGCTCGTGTTCGACAATCAGTTCAACCAATCTTGAATCTTGAATCACGGGTGTTTAGCGGTATACTGCAATTTTGCATTACTGAGACGTCCTCCCACACGAATCAAGCCGGTGTCATCCATACGAAGATTTAGATGTTTAAACTGCTGTTCCTTGGTATAACTCTCTTACTCATCAATTCGCTCAACTCCTTGCTGAATACCCGTCGTTGCTCCATGCCGACAACGCACCTTTTGGCATGCTCAAGCTCCTCCATCGAAATTGCTCGCAATGGTTTCGTGAGCTCCTTCTTACGCAGCCTTGCTAATCTGATACATGTGGCTATCACTCGAATAAGTCTCTGAAAATTAGAAAATTTATTTATTAACTCATTTGACCACTCGACAACTGGAAGAAAAACAATACGGCGCTCCTCGTCCAGCCGCGGATCTCCCATCGTTTCTGGCTGATCTATAATTTTTAAATGATCCTGATATCGCAACCATGCGGGTCCGTTCCACCACAACGCTGAACTACTCAATTCTTCAGGTTTACATCCCCTTGACAGAATGTCAGCAGCATTATCACGAGACCCCACGTGATGCCAATCCTCGACTGATGTCGATTCCTGAATTTCGCCTACGCGATGAGCGACGAAAACTGGTAGCTTTCTGTTAGCCGCTCTTATCCAATGCAGAACCACAGAAAAATCCGTTCAATAGTATACCTTACTGATGTCCATCTTCAAGGCAGTTATGACCTTTTGTAGTAACTGAGCCAGTAGTTGTGCTCCACATAACTCAAGCCTGGGAATTGAGAGCGTCTTGAGCGGAGCAATTTTGAACAGATTAAGTTCATTTGTTTTTCGTTCGCCTGATTGTCGAATCGCATATAAACACAAGCACCGTAAGCTCGTTCTCTTGCGTCACAAAATCCGTGAAGTTGAATTTGACCTGGTCCATTGCCCTCGATTCTTTGTTGTACACTAAATCCATCCAAGGTCTTCAATCCATGTATGCATCTGGACCATTCATCTGCAAGTTTAGCCGGCAATATTTCATCCCAGCCAATATGAAGCTTTCATAATTCTTGTATCAATAGTTCTGCGCTCAATATAACAGGAGCTAATAGTCCGAGTGGATCGAAAATCTGTGCAACGCTCGATACTATCGATCTTTTAGTATATGATGTATTGACCTCGATTTTGATTGAATAGCAAAATCGATCTGTAACATGATTCCATTCGATCCAAGTGTTCTGGAAAGTCCCTCCTTATCAAGTTTTTGTTACATTTGCGGTCGTTTCACGTTCGCCAAAAATAGGATTGAGATTGATGATAATGTCAAAGGATTTTATCGCAATTACTTCAACATACCGATTTCCAATCAAGATAAGTCTTGGGCTCCACATATGGCTTGTAAATCATGTGTTGAGTCATTAAGACGCTGGAATAATGCCAAGAGTAATGTAACACCAATGCCTTTCAAAACACCTATGATTTGGCGTGAAGCTGTCAGCCACGATGAATGTTATTTCTGTTCAACCAAAACTTTCGGATTTAATGCTAAAAATTCTCATAATATTAAATATCCAAATGTAGCAAGTGTTACAAAACCCACTCCTTATAAATCCGATGATAGTCCTCCAACTCCTCCATTTTTGAAATAAAAAGTTGAGGACGATACAGGTTGTGAAGATACTGAAGATCATGAATCCGAAAATACCGCTTCAATTTATGATGAATTTTCTGATTCTACTCCGATTTTATTTGATCAGGCTGCACTAAATGACTTGGTCAGGGATTTAGGCTTATCTAAAGATAAATCCGAGTTACTAAGCTCAAGACTTAAAGAGAGAAATCTCTTTGCCCTAGGAACTACTTTTTGTTGGTATCGGGAAAAATCATTAGTCGGGTTTTTTTCTGAAGGCGGTAACTATGTTTTTTGCAATGATGTTAGTGGCTTCATGCAAAAGTTGGGACTACTTTATGATACTTCTCATTGGAGATTGTTTATTGATTCCTTTAAGAGAAGCTTGAAAGCAGTTTTATTGCATAACTCAAATAAATACGCTTCCATACCTATTGCTCATTCCGTTTACTTAAATGAATCATATGAAAACGTACAAACTATTCTTGAAGCGATTGAATATGAACAACATAAATGGCAAGTATGTGGAGATTTAAAAATTATTTGCATGCTTCTTGGACAACAGTCGGGTTATACAAAATACCCGTGCTTTATATGTTTGTGGGATAGCAGAGATAGAGCTCAGCATTATGTTAAAAAGGTTTGGCCTCTTCGTAAAATTCTCAAAGCAGGAGACCCCAACATTCTCGAAGAACCTTTGATTGATGCCAAAAAGGTTCTATTATCCCCACTTCATATTAAATTAGGAATAATGAAGCAATTTGTAAAGGCCCTTAATATTAGTGGTGCATGTTTCAAGTATCTTATAGATAAATTCGCTAATTTAAGTGACGCCAAAATAAAAGAAGGAATATTTGTTGGACCACAGATACGAGAATTGATGAAAACGACAGAGTTTGAAGATGTTATGACAACCGTTGAAAGAGAAGCTTGGATCAGCTTCAAAAAAGTTGTCAAGGGTTTTTTAGGCAATAATAAAGCTAGTAATTATAAGGAACTAGTTGAAGATATGCTTAAAAACTTTAAGACCTTAGGTTGTAATATGAGCGTAAAATTGCATTATTTGCATTCCCACTTAGATTGGTTTCCAGAAAATTTAGGTGATGTTAGCGAAGAGCAAGGAGAGCGATTCCATCAGGACATCAAAGAGATGGAAAGACGTTATCAGGGAAAATGGTCTACATCAATGCTAGCTGACTATTGCTGGTCTCTTCAACGTGATGAGCTACATGCTCATCATAAAAGGCGTTCTGGCACTTTGGTAGATAAGAAAAAGAGATTCCATAAGTAAGATTTAAAGGGTTTGGGTTTAATAATTTGGAATTTGATGTTCAAGGCTTCAGAGTTTAGAGTTGGGGGTTTAAGGGATCAGGGCTTAGGGCTGGGATTTAAGGGATCAGGGTTTAGGGTTTAAGGGTCAATAGTTGTGGATTTAGTTATATAATAGGTTTGGGGTCGATCTGAGATCAGATTCGTAATCAGCGACCTCAAAAACCCATATATACAGTTTTCAGTCCAGGTTTTCAGGTTTATAGTTCAAAGTTTACAAGTTTAATGTGAATGCTCATGAGGTTGTTAGGCTATAACGGCGCAGGGTTTGGAATTCATCATGTTATATTAAAATGGCCGTAACTTTGCAAGAAAAAATCAGAGATGACCATTCGACAGCTCATTTTGAAGGAAAAGAGTAGAACTAAATGATGCAATTAGAAGAAAATAGCTAAAAAATTTTGTCATTTTTCGAGTATATAACCTCAAATATCTCAAAATCCTGACATGATGGGCCAATTCTGACCTCGGATTCGGATTCTACGCAGAAAATTACTTGGGAAACGACCCCCAGCTGCCCAACAACAAAACCTTGTAGACCTGTGTTATTCTTAACACATAATTCTGACTATACTGATTATATTGTACTAACAATTATAGATAAAGATTAATTAGGCTAAGAGACATTATTATATGCAAAACATATATTTTATGTACACGACATTACTATACTGTAAACAATGTATAGAGTTTTCGTAAAACCGCTTTCACAAAACCAAAAGACAAAAAATAAATAAATATATATTTATATATCTAGTTAAAAATCGAATTAAACATTATTAACAATAAGATATTTTAAAAATAATATGTAAATAATACTTGAAATCTCCATTGCATTCAATGCAATTGCGTAGCCAGTTAATAAATAAATGATACAGTTGAAATGTTTTTGCAGTTAATATTTTACAGTCTATAATATTACATTTTCATAATATATCTTCAATTATCATTGGTGGATAGCAATAAATTTTATTTTTTAAATTTCTACCTGAAAAGGTAATCAAGTAGCGTTAAATCCAGAGAATGAGCCGACCACGAAATTTGTCCAACACGTCCAATCCATCAATTAGAGAATATCTCTGTAATACATGACGTGCTTATGCATAATGTGGAAAACTGTCGTACTGATATGTATCACATTGTTGGGTTTAATTAAATAGATTTTCTAATAAAAGTTATATTTTTCAGATAAAAAATATGACATATTTGTTAATAATCTATCAATAAAATAAAAGTCGATTATCAATTGTCATACTAGAGACATTAATTTCATGTGACTGATAAAACCAATGAATTTTTTGCTGATTTTTTTAAGTTTGTTTTTCTGTGATTTGTAAATACATTTTTGGCCTCAGCACAAATCTGACAAATATATATATATATATATATACTGTCGTTGATGACTCATGATAAATTTAATTTTCATATTTGTTTTATTTACATATTATACATTATATAAATATATATATATATATATATATATATAATTTAATTTTCAAATTTGTTTTATTTACATATTATACATTATATATATATATATATATATATATATATATATATATATATATAATGTATAATATGTAAATAAAACAAATTTGAAAATTAAATTTATTATGAGTCATCAACGACAGTCAAAGGCATGCGAAAACATATCATTACAGCGTATAATGTTGAAACACTTCAACGTATATTGTTTTCATTCTTTAATCGATTACACATTTGCATTGAACGTAATGGATAACCTTTCAAACATTATTAACAATTTATAATATCTAAGTAATTTTTGATTTTTTATTCCATATAATATTCTTTTATAATCAATGCTCTTTCGAATTTTGGAGTAAAATGTTGTGTTTCTTTTAAAAAATTTGAGCTAGCTTATATCTTCTTTATATCTCAATGAAAAAAAGATAGTAAAAATTAGATTATTATTGCTCTGTAAATTCTCGTTAATATTATATGATTTCTAAAACATTTTTTCATACAACAAACAGTACGAACAGTTTACGAATAATTTAAAGTGATCATGTTAGGTAACTTATCCTTATAACTTAATTTTTTATATTGCTTAATCTTTTTTTATATTTCTATTTGTTTCATATAAATTTAAATACTTTTTAAATTTAGAAACTTGTTTCTTTTTTATTTTTTTAATATCTTTGTCATGTGAAAAATGTGCAGTTACATATTTGAAAAATTCATGAAGTACGAAGACGAATAGCATATCAAGTAAAACAATCGTGAGGTATATCGGTTGCACAGTCTCGAATAATATTTGAAACTTCGAGCGGTTGCTATCTGTCAGGAGAGAATGCTTGGCACTCGAGAAAAATGGAGAAAAAAACGAAGGACGCGATAAAATTCGAGCTCGATATTGGCTGCGTAACTTTAATTCTTTGATATATCTGGATTATTTATATCTATTTCTTATCTGCGAGTTTTTATCGTATTTTATTACTGACGGATACTATGCTATAGTAATAATGAGAAAAAAATATCGCTGTTGATTGTATGATAAAAGAATGATAAAGAAATATTTCGATATATATATTTTAAAATCAACAAGTTGTGAATGTTAAAAATAATATTATTTTGACTGCATTGAAATATTCATTATAAGCGTGAAGTATTCATTACAAGCAATGAGTTCGTAATGTCTGCATGTTCATCAATCTTCATCAAGATTAATCGATCTCGGTTAATCGATTTTATTGAAACTGACATGTCACACTTTCGCTTGTTGTTCATCCTTCATCATAGAATATATTGTAGTATTAAAATATATAAATATATATATATTTCCACGTAAAAAATCGTTCATTATGTCAATGCAATCATCATTATTATACGTCTTAGAAATCAGATTTGCCAAAGTAGAATATCACTAACGTTTTTGTATGTCAATATTAAATAACAATCTTGCAATATTAAAGTGCTTGATTTTTAATCACTTGCAAGCCTGACAGATAGAATCCATTAATTTTTTGAATGTATTATAGTGTTAGACTTTACAAAGTAAAAATAAGCTAGGATTTATATGGAAAAAATAGAAATAATACAATTTGTGTAATATATTTTACAATGATATACTAATTTATTCTATACAAATATCAGTACACTAATGTAACAAAGATGTTCAATTGACAAATAAAAAAAAGGAAAATTTTTTTTCCAAGATCAGAAGATACATAAAAACAATTTCTGTCAGTAATATGTGTGGATATATGTGTGTCTATGTTCATGTATTCTCATTTATTTCGGAGATTAAGAAATCGCATGAAAATAATATTTTCCAGCTAAAAGATTGTTTTTTTGTGACTCAAAATGCATAGTAAGACTTCTAAAATCTTCTTTGCGAACATTAGTGTCATCAATTGTATTCACCAAAATCTCTCCATATAATTCCATTTTATCATGTTGATTATCTAATTGAAAGGCTTCGTCGTGACAATTCGATAAAATTAAAAATTTAATAGCAGAATTTAATCATTCATCCTTTGAAAATATCTTGCAACCATTTTTGCATCTTCTATACTTTTAGTTTCTTAAACAACTTCAACACTACGAGCTGTATAAACAGAATAATAAAGTATATTATTTAAATATTAATGTTTTTTATTATAATAAATCTTGTACATATATAGAGAAATAAATAAGATATATTTACCAGGATTATATTTAAATGTTCCAGATTAATTCTGATTATGTTATCGTAATCCTTAGCTGTTTCATACGCTTTGACAGCTTCTTCATATTTACCTTCTGACTCTTTGACTTTAGCATATTGTATGTTAATTTTTGCCGAGGATATTTGCGGCAGAAGTTATCCTACTTTGTGCCAATTTTTTAATTTTATATATACAGAAGCAGCTTTGTCGAAATATTCAGACTTTTCGTATAATTGCGCAGCCTCTCTAAATTGCTAAAAATATGTACAGATTTATGCAATAGCAAGATATAATTAATTTTTTAAGACCTAACTAAGATGAATATATATATATATAAAATGAATACCTTCATTGATTCTAAAATCTTTGCACATTCTTTCCTTAATAATCTTGAGCTTTCATTATCCATGGCTATCCCAACACCTTTTCTACTATCGCCACATCTTATTGACATTCTTGTTATTCCTGCTTTGACTTCGATGAAGAGGATTTTGTGCAGCCAAAACAGACGAGGTATTGTAGTCGACCAGACCACGTTCGTAATTTGTCAAAGCTTTTGGATTGTTTCCTCTATACAAAAAAATGCTTTTATTAAACATCAATTCTTTGCAATATATGATAAAAACATTATTTTAACATTATTTAACATACATATTTCTAAAAAAACTTTATTGAAGATAAATAGCTGATTATTATGCATTATTGCTATGAAAAATCTTATTTATTTTTAATCACTTCTTAAAGTAATACAGTATATACACATTTAATAATATTTGTTAATCTTACGTAAACTCAAACTGTTGGGCGTATTCTTTAGCGATAAAAGGAATTTTTGTCGGGTTTTAACTTCTGTGTCAGACTTAACGCTTGTTCCCATTGCATTAAATCTCTTTTTAGATACAAGGCTTGTACAGGTTCGGAAGATTGTAGAAAATACTTTTCGGCTTTGTTATAATTTCCTAATAGTATACAAGCATGGCCACATAACAGTGCTAATTCGTCTATATTTTCCATATTTTGTAATGTCTAAACCATCGAAGCATC
This sequence comes from Anoplolepis gracilipes, assembly GCF_047496725.1. NCBI lineage: Eukaryota > Metazoa > Arthropoda > Insecta > Hymenoptera > Formicidae > Anoplolepis > Anoplolepis gracilipes. The sequence continues at coordinate 6,603,525 of NC_132978.1, read as the reverse complement.
CTCTATTTGTCGATATACGCAAATGGCTGTGTACACACAAGTTGAATATTTTATAATATCTGCATAATAAAAATATAAAATTAATTATTTCATCTTACCAAATTCGACATTTGCAATAGCGTTTTGTCCCAATTTTAGCCATGCATCTTTTTGTGTATGGTATGTTTGATGTATGTATATGTGTGCATGCTACATCTATAATATGAGAAATAATATAATTATTTTGTCAAATATATGCTTAGTACATAACTACAAAAATATTACTACACAAAATTTTAGTGCTATACAGACATACATACGCACGCACGCATACACGCACGCACGCACACATATGTATAGGAACGCAATACACTCACTATATACTAGCTACATGCACATATGTATGTATTGAAACTTTCATAATTTATTAAATACTACTATTTTAGTACAATCAGAGCCACAAAAGTGACTTTGTGGCAGTCTATATATAAAAATTAATAAAATATGACTTTAATAATATAAAACAAGTACAGTAACATAATCAGATGCAAAAAATCATCTTGCAAAAATTTAATTATTACAAATATATAGAATTTAATTTAATAACCTATATTGTTCTTAAATAATCGTTAGAAAATGAAAATTTATAAGAAATATATCAACTGATAGAAGGCTTGTTATATTTATTATTCGTGAGAATCCTTAAGGATCTTCGGAATTTATTTGTTGAACTATTTCAAAACAGAATCAATACATTCTAATAATTAAAACTCTATTTACGTAATTTTTCTTTAAAAGACTAGAACATCACAAACGCGCGTAACGTGCGCTATTTATTTTGTGTGTGTGTGTGTGTGTGTGTGTGTGTACATATATATATATATATATATAATATGAAAAAGCGATTTAACTGGCGCGGATCAGCCCGACACGGTGTGATCGGAAAGTTATCAGATTGCGCAAAATCCACAGACCGTCGAACGATCCTCGCGAAGGAACCGGGCTGTATGGAGTCGCACCCCCAAGAGGCGTCTTGCGGACTTTTTTTGGCGAAGAAGTTGGCGTATCACGACTGGCTATGATCATCGACGATGGATCCTAATAATATTTCCGATCGAGATAGAAGATTCCGACCTTAGCAAAAAGCCCTTCGAAAGAATTTCGATAGATTTGGCGTGTCGTAATTGGAGGTGCGTATACTGTCGATACTTTCTTGAGCGTGCGGCTCGCCAGCGAGACGGCGTGTCGCTACGTAATTGGCCATAATTACGCACGCCGTGTGCGCAGGATTGATCGGGCTATCGATCTGGGAGAGAAAGATCCGCGGTCAGTCTGGTGCGAGTACCTGATTGAGGCGAATCCTACAACAGAATTGTAAGTTACAAATTCAATCATATTCTTTTGTACATTCAATTTTGAAATTGATCAATTTCTTATGATTTATAATTTGCATTTCTATAGAATTGGATTTCACCCGAATGAGGAAGCAAGAGAAACCCATGCGGATAACGAGCAGAGAGAGAACTTAGGAACAGGACAGATATGTCGGACTCTAGGACACTCGTGAATGTGTATTGTGCCGGTGAGTTATCTGCACAGATTTCTATATATTACTAACTGCTAACTCCTTAAGATAAATATTTAATAATTAATATAATTAAATAATTTTATAAATTTAGAAATTTTTATTTGCTGCAGAAAAACACTTTTAAAAGATAAAATTACTCCTAATATATAAAACAGTTTTTACGAAAAAAAGCTTTGTATAAAACATTTTTAGATATCTCTAATAATTTTCGAGATATAGCGAGAAAAGTAAAAAGCCGTTTTATATGTATATGAGGGATGATGTCATCTCTTAAAAATGTTTTTCCGCCGCAACTGAAAATTTGTAAATCCATTTCTTTGTCCATTTCCTAAACTTTTAAAAAAAAATTTAATAGTTTTTATATATCTTTCTTTGTGTTTCCAATTTGTTTTAGAATGGATTGATACATTTATTTATTTAATTGCATAAGTATAACTCGCAATTTATTAGAATAATTATTATTTTAATTTAACATTTATACAAAACATAAATCAATATAAATTGAAGATTACAAATTCTCTACGAAAAATATTTTATTTGAAACAAAACATAGATAAAGCAAAAAAAACATCTTTCTTATTATCATATAATAATATTAAAGTATTACGTAATATATAAATATTTATATCGATAATACTAAAATAAAAAATAATTATTTTATATCTGTATATACAATATATATATATATATATATATATATATATATATATATATATATATACACATATATACATGTATAGTATTTTATAATAAAATATTTTTAAAACTTCATAAATTTTAACTAAACTTTCATAAATTGTAACTGAAATTAAATAATTGTAAGAATTTAATCACTTAAATGCGTTTAAAAAAGAATGAGTATTTAAAATAATATAAATATTATATAAAATAATTATTGCCATTATATAAATATACTATTTTAATTTGAATTAATTATATAATTATTAATTTCATGTATTAAATGTTATAGAAGATAAACTTGTGGAATAAAAAATCAAATTTTTTTGTTTAAAAATAAAAATGAAAACATTATATGTTTACGTCGTTTCGCACAGTATCATTTCTTGCATTTTCACGATTTAATCGCAGGGTTGATTGTTTAAACTATGCTTTCAAAATCTTTTCAAATTGTGCTTCTGTTATAGTAGAACAAATATTTTTTATGGCATCTGAAGAAATGAATATTTATAAGATAAAAAAATTAAATAAATAAAAAATAGAATATGTGTAATACATGGGGAAACAATATTTTGTATGCAACTTACTCTTCATGCACATAATTAATTTCAAATCTTTTAATTTAAAATTATTTTTGCTCCAGTCCATGAACACTTTGAAGCTAGATTATTTGTGAATAATTTTTGCAATAACCTATTCATTGCATCTTTCTCATTTGTTCCACCAATCATAGTCAACATATTAAAATATTATTTTTTATTCATGATATTTCTAACGCATTAAATATCAATTTAAAAACAGAGATAAAATTGTACATACCAGTTGTGATTGTGCTTCTTGAGATACTAATATAATTTCGAAATTATTAATATTTTCAAGACAATTCATTGGTAATAATGGAAGCAAGTTAATATTACGATGAATATTTACATTATTGCCATTATTTTCTAAAATATGTAAACGCTCGTTTATTCGTCTACACATTACAGTTTTATTTCGAGTACATTTTCTAATATAGTATTTAGAGTTCTAGTAGCTGTAAAAAAATAAATATGATTTGTATCTATGTTTTTTCTATTTCTATAATTAGTGTGTATTGATATGGTGCGCGCACGCACGCGCGCGTGTGTGTGTGCGTGCGTGCGCGCGTGTGTGTATGTGTAGATGCTAAAACTTACTACAATTATCTACAGGAATATCATCTTTTGTAGGAATACTATTGTCTTGTGCTTCTATAATAATAGGAATCTCATTAATATTTAATTGATATGTATCACTAATTTTCTTTGAACTTGATTGAGATCATTATTATTAATATTCTTTTGAAGTTGATTGACATCATTATCTGAAAAACACATTTGTTATGAAAATTTTAACTCTTCATGTTTTAATATATTTTCATATAAAATAAAAAAATAAATATAGAATATCGCTATTATACCTTGTATATAGAATCATTATCGCTGATTTCATCTTCACTTGAAGTACTAGAGTTATCTGAAAAATATTATTTATGTTTTGTATTGCTTATTAATATTATCTAAAAAAGAATTATCTTATATGAAAATAAAATAACATTCAAGAGAATAATTATATTCATTTATTAAGCACAAAAAATAGTTTCCAATAAATTTCATCCAAGAAAATTTTTATACCATTTTTATTTTTTTCTAAAATGTGAAATGAAACTTTTTTATTTCTTAATCCACGGCCTAATTGAGATTCCGATTCGGTATTGCTTTTGTCTTCCATTAACCTTCTCTCCTTTTGGAGAGCACGTTCATATGAATCTATAAAAATTAATTCTTTTCAAGATGTCATTAATATTTTGCACACACACAAAATAAAAATTTATATACATACGAGGTGTCAAAAGTTCCAACCAAACTTTGTGATTTAATAAAAAATCTGAATAGAAAGTTTTCTTTAAAACATATGTAAAAATTCCTCGAAAAAGTTAACGCTCAAATACATTTTTAAACCTTTTTTAGACCTATGTTTAACTTTTTATAAAAGCATTTCTGGATGTTTATTAGAAGCAATTTGTTCATAAGTGGCTAAACCGTTTGGCATCACCATATATACATATATATTTACATACAGCCATACATATAATAAATACATACACAAAATAATAATAAAATTATATTTGTATGCTGCTCTTTACTATTAATTATGTAAGCAAATATACTTACCATATTTATCAATTACGGTAACCGGGTGCATAATCCAATCATTCTGAGGTTTTTTACATTTAATGATACAATTCCGAGTGTTCTCTTTAGGCCAGTAGGAATATTTGTCATTTTCTTTTAACCATATAGTTGGTACTACAAAATATATTTCGTCTCCCTCGTACACGGCATTGAATTACAACAGAATAAAGTAACTGCAAACAATATATCGTTTAAAAATGCAAATTTTAAGAATTTAATTATACTTATAACAGTTTATTTACTCATACTTAACTTAAAGATACTTTCTTATAACACCAGTGACAAATGTTATCTTAATAGACCAGAGAAAATAACTACTACTGTTATTTTATATACAGCACTTATATCAAACCACTATTAAAATTTAATTTATTATTAATCATAATAACATTTTTTTACGATTAAAATTGTACAAAAAGTGACATTTTTAATTAAATATAAATTAGAAAAAAATTATTAAATGTCAAAATAATATTTAAACTTTACATGTGTGAACATAATACTTTAATATGCAATAGATATTACAAATTGTTGTGTAATATTGGAATTACTGCAAATTTATCATTCATTGGTAAAATTAAACATTTTATTTTTATATCTTTACAATCAAATGTTGCTGTATTTGATGTTTCATGTATATCAACGACTTTTATAGCTAAACTAAATGAAGGCTTTTCTATGAAATTTGATATATTTTAAAAAATTTTTCCAGTTATTTTTATGTCATTACTTTCATTTTTATAAATATTTGAAATAAGCATATAATTAGAATTTCTTAAAAAAACACAGTTATTTTCTTTGAGCTAGTGATATTGTAAAATTTTCAAAAGACATTTTTTTTATAATATCTATAAATTTTTCCATTTTCATTAATTATTAAAGAGTTGTCATCTTTTTCACATACATACATGTGGGCAACTCAATATTGAAAACAGAGTATCAGAAAATATAGAATTGTGATAATGGAATTTATCTTCGTGTCGCGCTTGTTCCAGATGAAAAATAAGGTCATCGCGTTATTGTTCGGTTTCGTTGTCTTTGGTTTTTTTTGCATTCCATTGACTTCGCAAGGTATTCTCTCGTTTATGTTTGCGATTTGTATAACTTTGAGAAGCTATATCCCCGAATTTAGGAATAATATAGTCTATTCACATTAAATTTAGAGGCTCACAAAAAATACGAAATATTTACCTAAATAACTTTCGTTTAATTTAGTACTAATTATGTGCTAATTTGTTGACGTAGTCCAAATTTTGTTATTCTTACCATTTTGCAGGTATTCAAGTTCAAAGTGGAGAGAAAGCCTAGTTTTAATATAGTAGCGTAGTAGATATATCTCTATTGTTCAAGAAAGAGGAAAACGGAAGTCTTCAGCAAGTAATCTGGCAAAATTGGCGCAACAATTATCATGACAATCTTACAGCATCGTTATAACGTAAGTTTCAAAATACAAAAATATAATTTATTTTATTAAAATATTTTTTAAAATATTTAGTGCGTAGATTTTTACGCAGCTTTTTATAGCAATAGCTGTTTTATGTGAATAATTATAAAAATTTTTTATTTGTCGCTCAATGTAATTATAGCCAGCTACATAAAAAACGTAAAATATATTTATGCCTACATATCTGTAATCTACGGGTAATCTCGTATTTTAAAAAACTATAGAATATAGATGAGTTATATAGTTTCCAATATTTCGCTCCGCTATTAAGTCTAATTAGTTATTAATTTTCTAATTGATTTCAATTTTTTAAGTTTAATTTTTTTAGTTCTAATGGTTTTCAAATATTCTTATTTTGAACATTTCTTTTGCATTTTTTTTACATTTTGGTTAAATAGTTTGTTTAAAGTTATGGCTTTCAACAGTTGTGCAATCGAAGACGAAAAAAATATGTAATACTTTATGTACAGACATCTGATATGTTGTACATAACACTGCGAATTGGTTATACTGAGATATCTATCTCTAGGTTTATAATACTATATATATATATTAAAAAAAATATGAAATTTTAAAATTACGATTCTTAACGTAGTTATGTACATGAAAGGCTTTCAAAAAATTTCTCAGTGGTCAAAACATCTTTTCAACTTTGTTTCTAATTGGTTTTTAATTTTCTAATGTGGTTTTCAATTATCATTCTTCTAATAGTTTCAATTTGTATTTCCGACAATGAAATGTATAACAGTATCTGCAATGAGTTTCTAATATTTTGTTCCGTTATTTATTCTAATTAGTTTTAATTTTCTAAATAATTTCAACTTTCTCTCTATAAATCAATAAAATTAAAGGTTTCAAAATAGGCGTAAAGAGCTATAAAATTATATAAATTTAATAATCAAAAATCAAAAATGAAAATAACATTTGACGGTACATATTGATGTTTACAAAATTTAATGTGTGTATGGGCGAACATTTCGACTTATCTTTAAGTTGTCCTCAGCGCTAAAATATACCATATCGTAATTAAAAACCGGAAAAAATAGAATACTAAGTAATCGCACAGTTAGATAAAAATATTCAAATAATACATAACAATGGAGTCGGATAAGCGATGGTACTAGCGCAATAATCATTATATACCGTGATTGTTTTTAATCATCCTTAGGATGTGAGTTGGAGGTTTTTTTGGATCGTAGGCAAGCATGGTAATTTATTCTGTAATCGTACAAGCGTAAAGCGCAATCACAAAAAGGTAGTTACAGTGATAAGTCAACAACAGAGAAGTCAACAAAAAAAACTAACATAATTATATAGTTAAATAAAAAAGCATTTAGTGGGAGGTCATGTAACCCGAGAAAACATTTTAAGTAAATAAAGTTGTTAATCCAATAACTAAGTCAATTGTGTAAAATTTTTATGAGTCAGATCATTAGTTAATTGAAAACGTATATATATAAAAAAATCAAAGTATAAAAATATGGATAAGCATAAAACATAATAATAATCAAATAAAAATAAAAAAAAACATATAGCACAGAAAAGGAGATAAAATTATAATATGTGACAGATAATCAAAAATAAAAAATTTTTTAGAAAATTACATAAAACGTGATAACTCACATTGCCATGAGGTGCCACTTTAAATCCGTAAATGTCGCTAATCAGTTTCCTCCGCAATACTTTATATTGTGACTGTTCGTCACGAAGATGTCTTTATAAGTGACGATAATGTTCGCAAATTCTTTCCAAGTATGACCCCTAAATCTTAGGCAGCTTGTTTATTACTTCAATGTAAATGTCAGGCAAACAATATGTGTCGTTTTGAACGTTTAAACCGTTGTGTTGTCTCTTAATGTATAACATTTCGGAAATTAGTCTTTTATTAAGATATGTTTCTTTATCTAATATTTTCGCGTCATCCCATTTAAAATTATGATTTAGATTTAATCTATGCTCGGTGATGACCGACTTGTTAGTTGAACAATTCTTTATATTTTTCTTGTGTTCATTGATCTTAGTGTTTAATTTTCTATTAGTTTGTCCAACGTAGGATGCATCGCAATTAGCACAATCAATTTTATACACAACGTTTGTGTTCGAACGTTTCGGAATGACGGCCTTATGAACTTTAATGATAGAGTTTAATTTGTTAGTACTGCGATATGCCAACAAGGTGTCAGTGTCCTTGAATATGTTTTTTAATTTACATGTAAAGGATGGTATGAAAAGAACTGTAAAAAAATAATGATGCAGGTTTCTTTTTAGTTACTGATACGTCGATGGTGTTATTAGGTTGATGTATCAAATGGTGGAGTCTATGGTTAATGTTCTTGAATATGAATTCTAATGGGTATCCATTTATGAGTAAAATTTCAATAATTATCATAATGTTTTTTTGATGAAAGACGGGATGCGAAAGTAGAAAAGCTCTGTCAATGAGGTTGAAAATCGTGCCACTCTTTTGGCATTCAGGATGTTGCGATAAATAATTTAAGTATCTCTCTGAAAATGTAGGTTTATGATACCAATTAAAAAATAGCTTTTTACTGTTTTCAGATATAATAGTAATTTCAAGAAATCTGAGATGATTATTATCTTCTATTTCAAGTGTAAATTGCAATCTAGAATGTATTGAATTAAATAGATCTAAAACGTTGGTAATAAGGTTGCACGGAGAGGCCATGATTATGTCATCGACATATCTGAAATAAAAAGATGAAGTGAATGTCATCGCGTCTAAAGCTCTCCTCTCAATATCTTGCATTACAGCGTCCGCTATAATCAGAGAGAGGGGGGAACCCATAGGCGTACCAAATACTCTGTAAAAAACGTTATTGAAAACGAAAAAGGTTGAATCAAGAACAAATCTAACACTAGTCAAAAATTCTGCTCGTGGGATATCTGTGTACTCGCTAATGAAATTCCATCTATTAGAAACGCTCTTCATTGCCAGATCGATCGGGATGTTGGTAAAAAGAGAAACTACATCAAGTGAGATTAACATGTAATCATTCTTTAAACGGATATTCTTCAAGTTATTGACCAAATCAAAACTGTTTTCTATATATAGCTTGAAGCCGGCAGAAAGCTTTTTTTCATAATGTTATGCAAGAAAAGTGCTATGTTGTAAAGAGGACTGTTGACCGAAGAAACTATAAGCCTAAACGGACATTGTTGTTTGTGTACTTTCGGTAGGCCATATGCACGAGGGAGAGTGCCTTCACTAAACAGTAAGGATCGATATGTTGGAAGTGTAATATACTCTTTCTTTTTCCACCTCGTAAGTAGATCACGTAATTTAGAGATTAGTCTGTTCGTGGGATCTTTATGTACGATGACGTAAGTGTCTTCTTCGCTAAGTAATTCTTCAACCTTCTTTATGTATTCATTTTTATCAAGAGCAACAGTAATATTGCCCTTATTGGCTCGTGTGATAATGAGAGTAGGGTTGGCCTCTGGAAAATTTTTTGTGACGTCATTAAGTTTTAATAACTCATTATGAGCTTTAGAGAGATGGTATTGATAAGAAGATAAAGAGTTAATTATGTTGGTGGACCTGGTTCTAATGATAGTGCGATTATCCGTTGGTAATTTTCTAAAATTGTTTTCGAAATTGATAATAAAATCGGTCGCTAATTTTGTTTTAATTATTTGTGGTAGACTGAAATTGTCACCTAACTGTAAAAGACATTTAATCTTCTCAGATATGTGAATCGACGACATGTTATAAAACCACCTATTGTTTGTCTGTAAAATGTCATATTTACAATCTGAAAATGAGGAAGGGACCGATGTTAATGGTAGTTTTTTCAAAAATATGATCAGGAGAATGCCGATTCTGTAGGTGGACGTTATGGTTTGAAGAAGCTATTTCAACATGGGGACCGCGTGGAGCTTCATGTACCTACTCTGAAATAATGAATGTGTTTAAAGTCAGGTTGATTGTTAAATTTTTTCATAATAAATTTGAACTTCTTGTCAAATCTCCGAAATGTCTCACGGTAAAAAGAAAACAACGGACCACTTTGCATGTTAAAAAACGATAAACAAACCGGTTCAGGGATGTTATTTATAAGTTGTTGCGTGACATTGTAGATTTGTTTATAATAATAATTCCTGGCTTTGTATGCGTCGTTAATTTCCAATTAACAGCTTCTTTCGAAGCTCGTTTCTAATGATTCTGAAGTCATACATGGAATTACAATCAAGATGGCTAGTTTCATATTTATTCTAATTAAGTTTAATTTTCTAATTAGTTTTCTATTTATTTTTATTTTTGGTTTTTGAATTTTTTTTAAACATTTCGGTTAAATTTGGTTATCTAGAATTTGATATTCTAGAAGAAGGATGTCTCTTTGAATTAAGAACATGAATTTACTTTAAAGAAACAAGAATTTACTTTAAAGAAAAATCAAATTATAGATTAGAATAAAGAAATTTTTCTTCGATTCTTTCCTTACATTTGTATTGTGGAAGATAATATCAAGAAATTCATTCGAATTTCAACTGCAGTTTTATTGTTTGCGATGTATTTGGATCATTGCAAAGGTGAGCTTTGTTCATATAAAACCTGAAAACTAGAAATCCATTTTACTTTTCTTTACTTTTATTGTTATGTTATTTGGAAATGCCTGGGTGCTCTCGAATCAATTGAGATGGGTTATTATTCAGAATACACAAAGTGGTAAATAACTTCTTTAAAAATAAATTTGTGTGGGTCTTGGTTCTGACATCCGGCCCCTTAATCGGAATGTCATTGTGCAGTTTAAAAATCAGTCACAGCTCTGTTTGTGGAGACGCGTAAAGCATCCAATGGGAACAAAGCTAACATAGAGAAAATCTATGGATACATTTATCTAGCGATTCATCTACTTGTGTATAATTCTACTGGTCTTATCAGATAGATGAGAAGAATTTTAAATCCGTAGTGTAGTATACAAAGCTTTTTAAAAAGTTTGATTAATATTTTAATAATTTAGCAAGTAAAAAGAAATAATTGTTTTAAAGTATCAGTTGGAATATTGAGATATAATAGCATATTACATTATAATTTATTAATAACAATTTTATATAAATATATTTTATACAAATATAAAAAATATGAAAATTAAGTTTACAAATTTGAAATTGATATTTTAATGAAGTTGCATAAGAAAATGAGAATTCGAAATAATTCGCACAATCGCTCACACTAGCACGATCTTAATGGTTTTACTATTCGTGAGTTATTCTTCCTTATATAATCAATTTAATGAGAAGCCAGTTTTAGTATTTTCTTTTAATCAATAATTATAAAAAAAAAGTATACCGACACTGATGCTGATAAAATGTGTATAATTTGTATTTAATTTAAATGCACTAAAATTATCAAGTTTTCTAAATAATAATACATCATCGTAAAGATGCAAGAGATTATGCACGTTATATGTAATATATTCCTTACCACATATTTTTTTGTACTTTTCAATAAAATATCGAATTGAAGATTTTGTATTAAGCCTAATACACTCTGATGAACATAAAATTCTTATAGCGATGTGTAAGCATAAAAAATGTTTATATTGAATATTAGGCAATTTTTCTTGCAATGCAACAGGATCTATATATAAAAGAAATTGTCTAAATTCTGTTGCTTTCCAATGTTCTACATCTTCTATAGCTCTTGATAGACGACAAAACTCTTCAGAGATATATTTTCGGAAAATTTTTATAGTTTTTGATATTGAATTTATATCATGATCATTTAATTTTAGTTGACTTATTTCCTTTTTCCAAGTCCAAAACAATATAAGTGTTTTCATAATACCAAGGCATTCTAAATGCATATAATCGAGAGGCACATTACTAACTAAACCAATATCTTTTCTAAAAAAGTAAAACCTTTATGATGTTCTTGTTGTGAATGTAAAGTAAAATTTTTATTAGTTCTTAATGTGACATCAAGTTCTGGAAATGTCATTTTGCCTAAGATATTTACCCTTTTGCGTACATTTATTGCAACCAAAATACCCTGTATAAGATTTTATTGATAGAACAAATGCTGTAGCAGGTGTATCACAAATATTTTTTTTTAATATTGGCCTAACAACTTTATTCTATATAATAATACCATTTTCTCTTAAAAACAAATATTCTTCCACAAATAAATTTAAAAAATCCATTATCGATTCTGGTTTTTTAATCCATGATAAATACCGACAATAAAAAGTTTTGAAATTTCTAATAAATCAATTGACATTAAAATAGGCCAAAATTGACTCTTTGATGATTTGCTCAATAGTAAACCATCAATATTAATTGTAAACGGTAAAATTTCTAAATTCTCTGTTAATGTATTTTTCATCTTTTCAATTATGCCTTTTTCAATATTTAAATGTATATATATATATGCACCAGGTGGCATATTTACAATATTACATAATGAAGGAGTTTTTAGCAATGTTTTACAATCTTTTGAAACAAGCAAGTTTTCTGATTTTATTATTGATAATAATTTATTTGCAGAATTATGCGAGATATTATTTTTAATAATTCAATGAGCAATTTTATCTGCTAATGTAATTTTATTCTGCGATTTAAATATATCTTTATCATTAAAATGTGTTGGTTTAATTTCAGAAGAATTACTAACTAAATTAATATTTTTATATCCATCGGTATTACTATTGTTTGTGTTTAAAATATTTTCATTAAAATTTCTTGCAATAAATTTTTCATTATTAAAAGAGTGCTGTATTTTATTGCAAATAAAATACCGCACAATGCAGTAGTTGTTCTCTTTTCTTAGCATATTTATTATTAACAATCCTACGGCAATGTCTACTTGTAATCTTTGATATTTCTTTTTTCTTCTGTTGTGGTATCTAGAATCAAAAAATAGAATGTAAATAAATATTGCACAATAAAAGTAATCTATTTTGATGCATTCTAACACATGTTACATTGTAAACAAGAAAAGGTTATAAATTGAAATGTAATCAATTTTAGGGTTAGAGTTACTAATACAATTTTTGTAACTTCTTATTTACGGTATAAATAATAAGTATTAGAAAATACATAACATATAAGAAATTTTTTTATTACAAATAATACTCCTATAATAATTAAGTAATTTCTATATACACGGTGAGGCATTTATATTGAGATGCTTAAATATCTCAAAAACTATAAGAGTTATAAAAAAATGTTCTTGAATAATTGTTTGAAGGTTATATAAAGATCACCTTTTATTTCTTAAATAGAACCTCCCATTTTTCATTGCATATTTTTGTAGCTTACCTCGAGAGCTTTTCAAAACACTATAATAAAATATTTTTTCATTAAGTCCGTTTCGAATTATGAGGCTCAAAAGTTACAATATTTTAACATAAAATACAAAATATCTTGTAAAACATTTATAAATGCTCCATTGATTTAAATACCAAAAATTCTCACATTCTTTCGGATAACATGTGTTGAAAATGATAAATATTTTAAAAAGTAAAACGGCCTTTAATACAAATATCATTTTATATATTATTTTATCGAAACGCATGTATACTTTTTTTATTAAAGTTATTTCCGGTCCAACAACAATAATAAACGGCTGCATTGTTCATGCAAGATTCATTTGGGACATTTTGTTTTGTCCATTAATACAGATTTGTTCAATATAACCTGGTATCTAAAAAAAAGAAATATTAAATTGCATTTTACTAACATAAAAATTTAACAAATTATTACCTCTTAACTACAAATATTGATAACAAACATATATTATCGAACTAACCTTGCAATGTACAAGAATGTCATCTCGGCTTTCAGAAACTGTAGGTTTCCAGCCTCTTCTGCGATCTGAAGATTTTATACTAATTTTCGTTGATTTAGGAGCTAAAATAGTTATTAAAATCCAAATCTGAAGAACCGTTTTACTATCTATAAAGTTATTACATCAAATATTTAAAAACATATAACAATTACCTTTCAATAGATAAATATTAATAGCTGAGCAAAAAAAAAAGATCTAAATATTTACCTATATTCACAGATTCCGATTGTATGAGAATCTCCTTGAGTTGATCTCCTGTTAAAAAATTTTTTTCCAAAAGCTTGTAAATTGTTTTAAAGTCCATGATGAAATTAATCTATTTTTGCATCCCGGATATTTTCTATCAAAATCTCTTTTGATCTAAATATGTGCAAAAAAATTAATCAGCTACACATTTTATATATGAATGCAATTTAATAATATAAATTTGGAATTTCTACACTATCATGATTAGTATTTTTAACTTAAGCATATTATTACTAATATGTCTGAAATATATCTGAAATTAGAAGTCAATATCAACTACTTTTTTTATTATATCAATAATACATTTTATAATTTGTATCATTATGCAATCATTTAAACGTAACTCATATAACTCGTCCCACTTTTTAATTACTTCATCCTTAGAATGTAAATTATGAATTAATTAAATCCTGTATTGTTCCGTAATTTCTAAGTTCATATACAAATTTTACAATGTTTAAAAGAATTTCGAAACAAACTACAATTCAATATTTTGTAGATGTTTCTTAATAATTTTGAATATAATTCAAATTTTGTATAAAAATATCTGCGTTGGTAAAAATGTTTTGTTCAGCTTGATTTTTTAATTTTTTAAGTAGTTAGTAGAATTAATGAATTTTATATCATTATGAAATCTACTAATTTTCTTTGTGAAATTCCTGCTTTATTTTTCTCAAAGTCTTTTTGCGAATTTTCACAAAAAATATTCACAAAAAAAAAAAAAGGAAAATCGGAATTAAGGAAAGAAACAGAGAAATGCAATGATTAATCTCAAAGATATACATGAATGGATGTAAATAAGTGAAGGATGAAGCTTAGTGATTTTAAAAGAACGAAAGATTTTGTATAAAACTAAAGGTATACTTAGCTATCTCTTCGATAGCATAACGGACAAGGAGTTTCAAATAATAGATTACAATTGTAAGAGCAAAAAAAGAGAATAAAAACAAAGAAAGTATACTTGGAGAAGAAATAATATAAGCTTAAAGACTTAGAAATATTTTAATTCTAGTGTAATTATTACAGAAAGTTAATTATTAAATCAAATTACAAGATAAAGATTAATGAAAGTAAGAGACATGAAGTAAAACTTATATTTTCTATGTACGACACTATTATAATTTATAAAGTTTTTGTAATACTACCTTTCAAAATCTAAAAAGAAGGTACGTAATATTTATCTATCTGTCTATAAGTATATTAATAATATTCGTACAATTAATATATGTATACTCGTATGATTAGTACGCGCCGGCACCGTTAGGTGGCTACGTGGTGGAAATCTTACTCTTAAGTGAAAAACCATTTTTAATGTTTATATATATAAAGCAGAGTGGTCATCCCTTCGATTTAGGTGCGACCGCAATTTAAGACGTTTCTATGTCCATAAAAAATGGACATTGCAACTACATAGCTATGTCTACAAAACTTCTATATCGGCATTATCGATCATATTTTCCCTTTGTCTTTATTTTTATTAAACTCGTACAGAGAAGCCAGATTCAGGATGCGCAACATGCCAAATAGAGGGGATACACCGGTAGAAGGGATGATGCACACAAGCGCGAACCGCATACGTGTATGCTCGGAGATTCGGTTTGCTTCGGATAATAGAAAAGAACAGATGTACTGTTTCTTTTCTATCAAGCCGACGATGAAAACGACGGCAATACTGATCTATTGTGCTGTTCGCTTCTCGATTCTCCATACGCGCAACAGTTAATAGGGCGAAATGCTTTCTCAAGAATTATTTAAAAAATGATTAATAATGTAGAATATTAAAATTATAACTATAAATTATATCATTAAATTAAAATTAAATTAAATTAAATTTGATATTAATATTAATATTAATATTTTTAATAAATTATTCAACTGTTGAATTGATTAAATATTTAATTCTATAGATAAAAATTTAATAATTGAATAATTATAAATAATCTAATATTAAAAATATTAAATAATAATATTAATATTATATTTAATTTTATTTAATTTTAATTTAATAATTTAATTTATAAATAATTTTATAAAAGAGACTATAAATCTCGGAAAAGCATTTAACACTCACGCATATTAAAAACCAAGCAGCGTTGTACTAATAAAAAAATAATAATTGTAACAAATATTAGTAATAAGAAACTATATATTTATAGAAAATATAATATATATAATAGCGATTACATATTTAATTTAATTTTACTTTTTTATACACGTATATTTTTGTAACACAATACGACACACAAACATATACTCATTACATGTATCGTTTTGACAGTATTAAAATAATAAATGATGATGAGTTTCTACACCACCCGTGAGGTATCACCAATGGCGCATTTGGTTTTTTTTGAATGGACCTTCGCCTGGAGCCCTATTATACCACATCATATTATGTTGCATTACATTATGCTGCACGCGAATGTCGTACAGATATCTTTTACACACCTATTTTTTTCAAATGTGATGTCTTATGCAGGCAAGATAATTTTTACATATTTGTTCTTTGCAAAAATGTTGTCTTTTACAAACAAAATATCTTTTACACACTTCTTTTTAAAAGTGTGGCATTTTTTACAGACAAAATATCTAACACATTTGTTTTTTTCAAATGGTGTCTTTAATAAACTTTACACCTCTTTACACATCTTTTAGGTATGGTGTCTTACAAATATTAAAATAAAAATAAAATAAAATAAAATAAAACATGTAAAATTAAAACAAAAATATATAATTAATAAATTATTAAATAAAATAAAAAATAAAAATAAAAAATTAAGTAATAAAATAAAAAATAAATAAATAAATAATTAATAAAATAATAAAAACAAATAAATAATTAATTAATAAAATAAATAATTTAATTATTTGTTTATTATTTCCAAGAGGGACCAGCTTCGTCAGCATCCGCAGCATATAATCTTAAAATACTTTTTTTTCTTAACAGCGGGAGCATATAAATTATCTGCTGACATAAGAGACAAATGTTTTTTATCAATTGTCATGTTTAAAACTGTTTCTCCCTTCGTTTTTAATGCTGATTTAAACACACAAATAGCGTTAACAGAAACTGACGAAAATTTATTTCGCTTTTTAGTTTTAACATTATTTAAACAAGAAAACATTCTCTCCAAATCGGCATTTGAATTTGGAAGTGATCTAATGCTACTTACAAGTTTTGTTAAAATTGGATATATTTAGCAATATTATTAATATACTGACGTTGTAAAATTTCTTTCCACATATTGTCGAAATTTAATTTAGAGACATTTTTTTCTTCCATTGTAAAATCTAATGGTAACGCAATTCATTCTTGTTTTAAACCATTTTCAACGTCAATACCGCCGAAAGTTTTAGCCACGAAAGAAACATCATTGAAAGATGTTTCTCTATTATTACTGACTAAACTTACACATGGTTGAAAAACTTTTAATTTTGATAAGAATATATCATTTATAGGTAATCTTTGACGAATTTCCTCTGCAGCAATCACATAAAATGTTAAACATTTTTCTCGAATAGTTGTAATTATGTTTACGTAACCTTTTATTATTAATTCGTTAAGGTATTCTTCACATTCTGATCCTAAACTAATTTCATTAAGAACTTTTTGATTTTGTTTTAGAGAGAATATAATATCTGTAGAAAATGGTTTTAAATGTTCCTCTTTTAAAAAATTTTGACAGATTTGGAAAAGAAAGTTTACAGATTTTGGTTGCAACAAATGAATTCTCGTTTCGGACGCTTGAAAAAAAGCGTTAAATGCGTTAAAGAAATTTAAAACGTACTTAAAAAAAGAAAATAAGCTTTTGTTTCTACATTGTTCATCGTAGACAGTAGCTTTCCTGCATTGTCTGTTCTCTCACTCATTATCATTTCAGTAAGAAAGTATTTAATTGTATCCCAAGATTTAAGAAGTCTTTCGACACATAAATAATGAGAAAGCCAGCGTGTATCACATAATTTGAGATGTTTTTCTTGAAAACATTCGCAAAATTCTTTAAAAATGGCCGTACGTTTTGGACTAGTATTAAGATAACTAGCAACTTTTTTTTAATTTCTCGCAAAATTCGGGCAATTTATTAGATGCAGCATGCGCTACTAATATGGCAGAATGATATGAAAATAAATGAGGACATTTTTCTTCCAATTTTTTTTAAAAGATAAATGTTTTCTTGTCATAACCGACAAAATTGAAAATTTGATATTTTGAAGCTTATTAACGACATAATTCGTTTCAACCGGACACAAAACATTTGTAATAAAGTTTGTACATTTTGTTTGACCCATGCTCATGTTTTTCGATACATTAGGATCTTTTCCTATGTTTTGAAACAAGCTAAGAATCTCTTTCGCAGTTTGATGGGAAATATTTTTGTCAGCAATTAATGCGGCATATCTTATTTCTGCTGCTTTTCTACGGTCATTAAACGACAAAAGCGACTCAATATTTGTATCTTCGATTACATTCGATTTATTTTCATTTATTTTATTTTCTTTAAATTAAATTGTGTGACTTTTACATTTTGCGTGTCTGTATATTTCCGACAGACTGTTAGCAATTGATTTATTACACACCAAACAAAAAAAAGAAAAAGCGGTGTTTGGTACTTCACGTAACCATGACTGATATTCTTTAACTTCCAGCCACTCATGTTTAAAAGTTTTTTTGTATTGTATTTTAGGTTTTTTATCATGATTATCATGATTATCAGGATGATCATCATGATTATCATTATTATTATTATTAAATTTAATATTATTTTTATGACTTAAAGTATTTGCATGTCTGAAAACAGACGAATGATATGAAAAATTGTTTTTACACACAATACAATAAAACAGAGAATTATCGGAAGAAACTTCCTGTATCCACGATTTGGTTCTTTCATCATTAAGCTTTGCAAAACTTTCGCTTAGGTTTTTTTATTATTATATTTTTGTCACATATATTATTACAAATTAAAAAATGGCAAGACAGAGGAAAAAGAAGAAAGTTAATATATATATATATATATATATATATATATATATATATATAAAATTGAAATATATATATATATATATATATATATATAATTTAAATTTAAATTAAAATAATAATCTTACAATTGATTTGCTGGCGAGACAGTTTGACACCGACACTGACACTAATACCAAGTATACACATGAGCAAGTGACAACTTAGCACAGTACACAAGACTTCTTATAAGAAATCTTTGTTTTATTTACGTTCTACAGTACTACACTAGGTTATCATTTGCTCATGTTTATTTTCACCGTTTAGTATAGTCTTTACAAGTATACTAAAACAAAAATAAATAAAACAAGTTTAAATGTAATTGAGATAATTATATAAAATTATATACCTCGGTAACTCGAAACTCGAAAAACCTCTCTAATTTGAATTTTTTTATTCCTAAAAAAAACCTTTATAAGTCGAAAAAAAATGGGAGATTAACTAAAAATTAAAGTTTTTTTACAAGTTAAAAAAACACATTTGCAAAAACAGGTATGTGAAAGATACATATCTTGTCTATACGGCATTCGTATGCAACATAATATAATGCAATATAATATAATGTGGTATAACAGAGCTCCAGGCGAAGGTCCATTTAAAAAAAACCAAATGCGCCATTGGTGATACCTCACGGGTGGTGTAGAAACTCATCATCATTTATTATTTTAATACTGTCAAAACGATACGTGTGATGAGTATATGTTTGTGTGTCGTATTGTGTTACAAAAATATACGTGTATAAAAAAGTAAAATTAAATTAAATATGTAATCGCTATTATATATATTATATTTTCTATAAATATATAGTTTCTTATTACTAATATTTGTTACAATTATTATTTTTTTATTAGTACAACGCTGCTTGGTTTTTAATATGCGTGAGTGTTAAATGCTTTTCCGAGATTTATAGTCTCTTTTATAAAATTATTTATAAATTAAATTATTAAATTAAAATTAAATAAAATTAAATATAATATTAATATTATTATTTAATATTTTTAATATTAGATTATTTATAATTATTCAATTATTAAATTTTTATCTATAGAATTAAATATTTAATCAATTCAACAGTTGAATAATTTATTAAAAATATTAATATTAATATTAATATCAAATTTAATTTAATTTAATTTTAATTTAATGATATAATTTATAGTTATAATTTTAATATTCTACATTATTAATCATTTTTTAAATAATTCTTGAGAAAGCATTTCGCCCTATTAACTGTTGCGCGTATGGAGAATCGAGAAGCGAACAGCACAATAGATCAGCATTGCCGTCGTTTTCATCGTCGGCTTGGTAGAAAAGAAACAGTACATCTGTTCTTTTCTATTATTCGAAGCTAACCGAATCTCCGAGCACACACGTATGCGGTTCGCGCTTGTGTGCATCATCCCTTCTACCGGTGTATCCCCTCTATTTGGCATGTTGCGCATCCTCTGATTTCTGGAATCTGGCTTCTCTGGTGACGAGCGTGAGGCTTGCGGGAGACACGCCGGCGACATCGTACGCAATTAGGCCACCTGTGGCGCTATCGTGATCCTTAGGGCCAATCACGGCCGTTTCTTATCGCGGCCGGTTTGATTCGGATTATCGATCTTTGATCCTTCGGTCTCCGCGAGGCAACTTCCCGGTGCGGCTCGTTGGCTGTTACCGGCCGGCTCGGTCCGGTGCCCTTGGCTTCCCCGGACCCCATGGTCGAGTCAGACCTTTCAGTTCCATGGTCGGGGCCCCGATGCTCAATACGTCGGGAGTGGCCATCCCCTTGACCGTTTCTTTCAGGTCCTTCGCCCTCGTTCCGATCCTGCGGATGTGAACTCTTTAACGGCAGTTGATGTTTCCGCCGATTTATGAATTATCAAAATTAAAATGTACGATCCTTACCGGGCGTGATTTCTCTGCATTCCTTCGCCTCCGCTCGCCGTCATAACCAGGTTCCTCGGATCCGTGTAGCTGTCTAACTAGAAGTTGCTGCCGCCAAACTCGCAAATAACGCGCGCAAGTAAAAAGTAAATTTCGCAGGGCGCTCTCTCTATAATTCGAGGACGCAGGCCCCGCGAAAACCCTTCCCGATCGGGCCTTTCGGCCCTTGTGACGGACGAAAGAAAACGTCTCGTCACAATACATACATATAATTATCAACTATTATAATTTAGTGTATAATTTTATATATGTATATATATATATATATATATATATATATATATATATATCGCGCCCCTATATATATGTAAGATTAAAAACGCATTATTTAACATACTGCATTCCTCAGAGCACTGTTATTAGAAGATAAGTTTTATGTGCGCGCTTGGGACATTGCAGGCGATAGCGGCTAGATCATACGGCGCGAGTATCTAGCATTGTTTATAACAGAAAGCTATCGGTTTACTATTGTGTCATTAGCGGCTAGATCATACGGTGTGAGTATACAGCATTTCTCTCGCAATCTACCTCTACAATGTATATAGTTATACAAACAAGCATTGCCTCAATGTATACGTTATTGCTTAAACCTGATTTTTTTCTATAAAAGTAATGATATGAAGAAATAGCGGCTAGATCATACGGCGCGAGTATCTAGCATTGTTTATAACAGAAAGCTATCGGTTTACTATTGTGTCATTAGCGGCTAGATCATACGGTGTGAGTATACAGCATTTCTCTCGCAATCTACCTCTACAATGTATATAGTTATACAAACAAGCATTGCCTCAATGTATACGTTATTGCTTAAACCTGATTTTTTTCTATAAAAGTAATGATATGAAGAAAATACGTCAATTGAGAATAAGTAGTATATTATTATAATATTATGCTATGTTATATTTATTTATTATATTATATATTAGATTATATATATATATATATTTATATTTATATATAATCTAATAATGCCTATAATATGATTGTGTATTTTACTTTAAAACATTTATGTATATACATTTCTTATACATAATATATATATATATATATATATATATATATATATATATAAATATATATATAATTTACAAAATATAATTACAAGATATTTTTAGCTAGAGAATTTTTGAAAATATAATATATATGAATAAAGATTAAGACAATTAAAGTAATTAACAGTAAACAAAAAATTTAATGTAATAAAACAACACTACTATATATACACATATATTATATAATTATTACATATATTGCAAAACAATAAAATGAATGACATGAAAATTGATTACATGATTACAAGAAATTTATTACAACAAATTTTGTTGCATTAAATTTTTTTGTTTAATATAGTATATCTAATTATATTATATTCTATCTATCGTTTTCTTTTTTTAATATTGTATGTCTTGACTTACTTTATTGAGTAAATTACTCGATAAAAATCTTTTTACTTCTGGTACGCAATATGCAACAACTTCTTCGATAATAGTTCCACAAGTACTTAATGATTATCATTGGCTAACACCGAGAAGGTGTATCATTAGATCGTAATGCATCCACACAATCGCGACTTGCAGCAAGTATTGTGAAGATACAATAACAAGAAGAACATGCATAAATATTAGTTAAATATAACCTACAAACTTATGTTTTCGATTGCTAACTATTCGATGCGACAGCTGGCAAAGAAGCGGAGCAGTGATGTTACTAAGTGCATTGCTGATTTACTACCGGCACTTCAGATGATTCAACAACAGTTACATTGACTGCAGTTTGATCTTTATGTCTGGAAGGATTCCAACCAATCTACGCTGAATATCTAATGACTAGATAACTATACAAGGATATTTTCTCATTCAAAATCAAGCCGAGTTGCTTTGATAATCAAGCACTCAATTTCGTAGATGATTGGTTGATTCTCTAAGATGGTTAATATCAGTAGCGATCCGTGCAAAGAGTCTCATTTAATTAACTTGGTTGCAACAATTGTATTGAAGCATTTACTGAGATCAAGCGTTCGATACAACTGACAAAAAAGCTTGGAAAAGTTGTATCGAAGAGAAATTTTTATTTCTAAAATGTGTTTCGATAGTTTGAGACTGGAACTGTAAGATGTCGGCTGAAGCTCCACAACTTACTGATGCTTCCTGATTGATGAGTGAGATTATGCAAGCATAATATATCTAAGAGATTAAGAATAAAAATACAAACAAAACGCCTAATTGTTTTCATCCTTATTGCTTATATGGACCAAGGTATTGCATCAAAAATTATCACTACAGTATTTGAAGCTAAGCTGTTATTCTTTTCACCAGGCTAATAGCGCACATAATCCGAATTTGATCAAGATGTGTTTACTCATTTATAATTGACCATGCTTTGTTATAAATTCAAGGTCATCTATTTAAGAAAAAAAAAGTTTTATGTGGCGCATTGTACCTGATGATTAAAAGTGGATTTATTTTGATAATCCCAAGTGAAAAAAATCATGGGTGGACTCCGGATGAATCATTCACATTAACGTCAAAACGAAATATTCATACAAAGTTTTGCTCTGGTAGGACCAGGAAGGCGTGCTTTATTATGAGCTACTGCAACTGAATGAAACAGTTATGGCTGACGGCTATCAACAATAATTGTACCAATTGAACGAATGAATTGATGTGAAAAAGGCCATCAGTAGCCAATAATCGGTGCAAAGTAATTCTTTTGCATGATAACGCACGACCACATGTTGCAAGAACCGTGAAAGAAACACTATTGGAACTCGAATAGGAAGTTCTTTCGCACCCAGCCTTTTCTCCAGACTTGGCTCCATCGGATTACTTTTTCCGATCATTGCAACACGCGCTCGCCGATACACACTTCTCCAATTACGAACAAGTTCAAAAATGGGTGGATGGATGGCTTGCTTCAAAAAACAACTCATTCTATCCTCGCAAAATCCAACTTTTATCAGAAAGACGGTAAAAAGTAATAGAAATGATGGAAAATATTTTGACTGATGTATTAATTACTTTTCTTATTAAAATAAATGCATTTTTTAAGTAATAAAAAACTGGCGAAAACTAAGTTTAACATCTATATGGAAGACTTATATAATTAACAGATCCAGTGGATATTTTTAGATGCACGGATTATTTATTTAGCAAAGAAAATTATGTAAATCACATCTTTTAAGGATCGTCTCTGCACAATCTGTTGTAATGCGAGTTTACGTAGACTCGTGTAGCTATTGAAAAACATAATTGGCTCCAAGGACAACCTCTACTTGTCATAGCAGACAGCATCATTACAGTGATTGATGAGCAATTTTCCATTTGATCTTCAAATTACATCGTCGAGACTCTTCCTGCAAATCTGGAATCCACTACATTGCACCGTATATCACTGCATTGCCAATGTGGACACAAGATAGAAGATTTTTATTGCTGTCTTTGCCTCAGCATCAGAATGGTTAATTTGTGTTAATTTGGAAATAATCTCTGACTATATTTTTGAGCAGCATTTTCGACGTTTTGTGTCTCGCCGAGATCTCTGCGACTGTATTCAACGGAATACCCAAGTAAAATATGATCAACGAATCCAGCAATCAACTTAAATAGTCAACTTTTACATTGCTAGACAATTTTTGATAACATTGGTCACGCTAATATTTACATGGACTAAATTTAAAAATTTACGATCCAAGTGATGGACAGAGGACGATTGTTTCCGAATCAGCATTTGTTTGATGTACTCTGAGCTGATTCTACTTTACTATTGCGTGAGTCGTCCAGATTTATCCTGCAAACGATAATCAAATATGCATAGTGACAGTATGGATGATTACAACAATGTTCAAATGACCCGCAACAAAAATTATTCTCTTGTTTGCATACAATGAATGAGTTCACGACGGAGAATGTTTCAATTGGAAGTATCTTTGGCGGCTTCAAATATATTATTAAAATTATGCGTACAATTATATACACTTTACATTTAGTTATTAAGTAAATCTTAATGTAATTACTATGATAAGAACCAGCATTATTTTTAATAAGATTTTATTCTGCAAACGCATGTATCTATTTAACACACTCTATACTGAACACAAGCTGTTGAAAAATTTATTTAACTACGTTTACTTTCATTGACAACAGTCTCACTTGAATTAGAATTTGATTTTTTAAAATAAAAAGCAGCGATCATAAGAAAGCTAGCAGCGATGTAACATTTTGTAAAACATTGCCTACCTTATACAGTATATTTTGTGATGTTAATTTTGTTAAGTGTGACATGACGAGCAGGATGGCGTGTTTGAAATTATTAAATCACAAATAAATACAATAAAAAATTGTAATATTTATCAAAAACTTTATAACTCGATAATGTGAAATGCATTGTGCATTTACTCAATGTCTAAACTGCATGCAAGTAATAATGCTTGCAATAATTGGCAAAATAATTATATTGTACAAAAAATTTGTAATTTTATAATAGTTATAATTTATAATGTTAGATAATAAAGAAGAAGAGAATGAAACTTTCAAATAAAGATATCAAAAACAAATAATAACGGCGAATGGCCAAAAACCAAAATATTTGTTACTTTTCGTTCAAAAGTGTAAAAATTTACTATTATTAAAATTAAAGATTTAAGACTTAGAAAGTTTTGGTCTCTTTAAAAAAAAAATATATATAACATATAAAGATCTCGTGATCGGTGCTTTCAGATTGTTTTTTGCAGCATAATGTTATTACTTACGATAACAAAAGGAATTATCTACAAAAAGAATAATTTTGCACTTAAAGGAACTGAGCTTTTTATGCAAATTTTATAAACAAATTATAAAAATATATATAGACAAATATACATTTATAAAGTGCACGATCGTATTATGCGTTAAATATAACAACTTAGATATTTAAACGTGATACATACACATATAATAAAAAATAAAATAAATTTTATAATGTTTATAATTTCTACTTTTTATATCATCATTTATGTAAAAAAGACAGATTTAAGCAATAACATATTTATATATTGTAGCAACTATTTATTTAAAAAATTAAAATATGCATTAAACAATCTTATTACTTTCTATTACTTATCTTATTACTTTCTTTTATAATAATTTTCTGGATAGATTTTTAAAAAATTTTTGGAAAGTAATTGTTTAAAAATATATTAAGTTCTTTAAATTACGAATATACATATAAATATTGAATTATATACATATGTGTGAGCATATGCTGTGTTTTATGTATGTATGTATATTTGAGTTAAATATTTCAATTTTTTTTAAATTTACATCATACACACACACACGCGCGCGCGCACACGCACACACACGCACGCACGCACGCACGCACGCACGCACGCACGCACGCACGCAGGCACGCACGCATGCACGCACGCATTCATAAGTACGATCTCCCGCAGAAATGCGAAGAAAGCAATGCAATTGATGTTTTCAATTATCTAGAATTTTGTGAACTTATGAAAAAATATAAAAGTAAATTTCGTAAATGTGTTACGTCTACACTCAAGAAAGAATTAGTCGGTGGAAGGACGTTACTTACCCTTATTGAATCGCGCTTATGATCTCGAACGCTTTCAACTCGAACGAACTGTGTAAGACCCAGGATCTGTCAACAACCTCGAAGGTCGCTTTTACTAGATCAATAGGCCGATCGTTTGGTGGTCCCTTTTTGGTAAGGGAATTGAACTCCTTGAACCCCTTATCATCACTTTTATTTTGTTTATCACTTTCTATTTCAATGTTATGATTTGTTATATCACTATTTGAACTGGGTTTATAGTTACTATTGTTATCATCTTTTTCATATTCTGAATTAGCACTTATAATTATAAAACTATAAAACTTGGCCTGTGATATACCATGGAACAATGGTATTAGGATGGCTCTCTGTCAGGACCGCGTGTAAGGTTCACGGGTTCCAGAACCTATGATAAGTGAGTCTTCGAGAAGAGGATATAGAATAGAGGGGAATTGACTCATAAGATAATCGAAAAAACGGTCACTAGACGCTTTGATTCTCCTTCATAGGCGGAACGTCGCGGATTTCCTTCTGGAATATCTGCCACAGACGGCCATGAAAGGTTGAAGTTAATTTGTGCTAATGGTCCAGGTCAACATATAAATTAAAAGATTCTTCTAGTGTAGATTTCAACTGATTTTTTTGTATAAACACATTGGTAGAGAATGAATATCCGTTACCGGTCATTTAAATATATCAAGATAAAATTAAAAAAACTATCCACACAAATATATCCACACAAAATTATGTTATCAATTGCATTCAAATTGTTTGCAGAAGCAAAAAATGCATGTTTCTTTATTGGTAAAAAAAATTTTTTGATACAAGAAAGAAATGTCATACAATAAATGTATATTTTATTTAATATATATGTGTTCACGAACGAACATAGAAAACCTTAAGTCATTCATAATCGCCGCGCCGCGCCGCGCCGCCGCCTCAGTGTTGTGAGACGGGTTTTTTCGCGCATGCGCGGCGAACGTACCACCAGTAAAGTATCTTTAGACATAAAAAGGTGTACCATGTTGGCCCTCATGTATAATTTTGCAAGTTTTGTAATTTTAGGAAAAATTAAATTTTTTAAATTATTTTATGGAAATATATATATATATATATCTGTATAAATTTTATATACATATTACATAAATGCCAATTTATTTTTCCTGAAATTACAAAAGATATATCTGTGTGTATGTGTGTGTGTGTGTGTTATGAAAGAGATGGAAGGATGTTATAATAACTTAAAACAAAATATATAACAAAATAAAAAATTTTATTTGGCAGAAAAATTATGGAATACCAACATTTGTTGCAAGGGTAAGGGAAACTGCCAAAAACCTTACCAGTATTCAACAAAAATAAACAAAAGTACATTAATAAAATAAAAATAAAATTATTTTATAAATATTAAAATAAAAAATTTATATTAATATTATAATTAATAAAAATTAATGTTCTATACGTAGATAACTAAATAATACTAAACAATAAAATAACTACTATACTAAACAATAAAATAAAATATATTTTTAATAATCAACAATAAAATAAAATATCTTAAATTTATTAAATAAAAATAAATTATTTAA
This sequence comes from Anoplolepis gracilipes, assembly GCF_047496725.1. NCBI lineage: Eukaryota > Metazoa > Arthropoda > Insecta > Hymenoptera > Formicidae > Anoplolepis > Anoplolepis gracilipes. The sequence goes on along the minus strand of NC_132978.1, from coordinate 6,575,479 downwards.
AAATAAAAATATTGCACATCTTTTAAAAAAATAAATAAAATCTGAAAAATAAATAAAATTAATATACATATAATATACACATGTATGTAGCATGCATTAATAAATATTGGCTAGAGACGTGTGAAAATTTAATTAAATATTATGCAAAAAATATAAATAAAAAAGCTAAATTATAAATAAAAAAGCAAAAATATAATTAAACATCATCAGATGTGTCTTTTCTCTGTATAAATTTTGTGCATTATGCAGTTCAAGATGCCTCGAGTCAATTTCAAAATTTATTACAATTAGTATTTTTTGCTTCAAAACTAGACTAAACTACACAAATTGAAGAGATTGACTCATTAGCTAATCGGTTTCTTTTTTTATTTTTGACATCTGTTACAATAGAAAATATTCGTTCGGCCTTTGCATTTGAGTGGGGAAAACAAAGAACTACGTTAACTAATGATTCTAAATTTGGAAACATCTTTTCCCCATCGAAATTTGTAGATTTTAAAATATTTTGCCACATTTCATCTATATCTAAGCAAGCTAATTCTTTTTTCTGTTCTTCATTAAAACTTGATGGCAAAATTCTCCATTCGAAAGCTAAATCAGTTATGTCAATATTTGTCAATAATCGTTTCGCGATAAAAGTTAAATCTTTAATTTTTACTCTACCTTCATGATATAAAGCAATTTTAGGATCTAAAAAAGTTAATTGTTCAAAAAGTGTATCTTTAAAAGGCAAACGTTTAAGCATTTCTCGAACTGCAGTAATGTAAAAATCCAAACATTTCGATCTAATTTGTTGAGCACATTCCAAAGATAATGTCTCCAAAACACTCTCACATTCTGATCCAACATAAACATTTTCTAAATTTTGAATATTATTTTTATTATCTACATCTAAATTGTTAATATCTTTTAAAATGTCAAATTTTACAAAATTTTGAAATTAATTCCCGACTGTTCTGATATAATTTGTGTATTAATATGTTACGCGACTGAAATAATGCATTAAAATTATTTAAAAAATTTAAAGAATATTTTAAAAATAGCAAATATGCTTTAACCGAATCATCGTTCAAATATTCTAAAATAGTTTCAGCAGATTTTAATTTATCCTCTACTATTGCTAAAAGAAAATAACTTTTCAAAACTTCCCAATTATCGAGAAGTCTAATAACGCATTTGTGCAAACAAAGCCACCTCGTTTCCGATAATTTTAACATTTTACTTCTTTGAACATGAAAAAAATTTTGAAATTCGCCCAAAACTGCACATCTCTTCGCACTGCCCGAAATATAAGTGGCAACTCCTCTAATTAAATTTTCGCAAAAATTTGGTAATTTTTCACAAGCTTTACTGGCTATAATCGCGGATGAATGGCAAATGCAATTTAATGTTACTAATTCCGGTATTTCTTTTTTAAGACGAGACATAAAAGAATTTTTGCATCCAATCATAACGGATGCATTATTGCACGCCATTCCAACAATATTTTTAATCGGAATTTCTTTTTCTTCTAAAAAGTTTCTAAATATTTCGAAAATTTTAATCGTGGAACAATCCGTTGCGTCTAAAGGTAACAATTCTAATAACTGAGTTGTAACTTTTTTATTTAAAGGCGAAACATGTTTTACAAGTAAACACATTATTTTAGTATCCGATCTGTACTTTCATCGATTAAAATGGAAAATTTACATGTTTGTAAACACTGAATAATTATCTCGACTTCACGTTTTGCAATAACATTTTTAACAATATTTGCACACTTATTTCGAGCAAGTGAAAGATCTTGCACGACTTTAGGCTCTATACAAATCTCTTTTAATAAGGGCGTTAAATGATCTCATAAAAAGCTACATTGTATTCCGCGAAAAAAGCAGATAATTTAATTTCGGCGTGTTTAACTTTCTCTTTGTGCGATAAATTACTATTACTAACGGTGGCTTTAAAATCGAATAAATTTACATTTTTAATATGTTTGGCCGTCTGTGAGTGTTTAACTAAATCCGTTTTACAGCATCTGATGGGCTTATTGCATGCAGTACAAAGCGCTTTATTTTGTTCAGGATGAGGAGTTAACCATCCTTTAAAAATACTTTCGTCTAGCCAAGAATGTTGAAAATGTCTAATTCTAACGTTTCTTAACAACTCCTTTTTCAATACTACTACTACTACAACTACTATTATTATTGTAATCCATTTTAAAAGATTAATATTCACTTACCAACAATTGGTATCCAACCTCTTTTCCTCCGTTGCACGTTCAGCCCGCCAAAATATCCACACACATAACACACCGCTCTGCAGAGACACTCGATACGTTCCTGTAACGGCTAACCTAACCGACAACATGGCCGCGCATGCGCGAAAAAACCCGGCCCGTCTCACAACACTGCGCCGCCTTGCCGCGCGTTTCCAGCCGCGTCGGCAAACACGCAAGCCCGGCGTAATCTAAAATTCACCAATCAGATTCCGACAACTCAACTCGAGAATTAAACTCTCTTATCTTAAAACGGTCGCCCGACGGGGTGACAACAACAAATGCCGAGCGATTTGAACAAAAGATGACTTTGAGTATCAAACTTAACAACAAAATAATCGCCGAGAAAATTCGAGAATCTTCTCGAAGCTTTGCGCCTATAAAAACCCCCTTGCGCGACTGTTTCTCGGTACTTGATCTCGAGCCTCGTTGTTGATAGTGTGTTACTCTTCTGCTTAGAATTTATCGTGAAAAAACTCAGAAGGACGTGCTTTCCTTTGAGATTCGTTGCTCGCGAATCGCGATATCAAAATTCGTGCTTTAAAAAAAAACGCGCTTAAATTCACGTTCAAATTCTCCGAAAATTGATGAATCGCGACCGCTAAATTCGCTTTCTCGAATACTCGCGCCTTGCCGCTGCGATTTTGAACGAGTAAAAGGTATTAAGACCAAGACAGACTTTTATGTAAATTTTTAGTCATTGTGACTTTATAATAAAAATAAGGAAACGTTGCACTTCACCAAACTTTGTTGCTTGCTCACTTCCGTTTAGCGTTTCGACGCTATCTCGCACAATATGTATATGTAGGAACACGTGAACGGTTGTCAAGAAACTTTTGTGACTCTAGGCGTGAAGTAATGAAATTGAGTATATTTGATGCGAGATACAATGTTTTTAGAAGCGTTCGGTATCGAGGATGAGCGAGGACTGCTCGCTCGGCGGCAAATCGGATGTATTTATTTATTTTTCCTTAGTTTCTAGATTGTTCTCAAATTTTTCGGTTACAGTTTCGTCTGTCGTCCTCGTCATGACAATCGGAGTTATCTTTTATTTACCTTACACAACAAAGCGAGTCGACTTAGTCTGTTTTGTTTATGTCGCTAATACACAACTCATTCCGAACAAACAACGAATTCGGTATTATTGTTTTCGCTTTTCATATGTTAAAATTATTTCCGCGATATACAGGGTGTCCCAGAACAATCTTCCGTCCGTAAAATGACGTATTTCTGACACAATTCTAAGACAATTTTTCCTTTACCAAAATTTGATTTGAAGCGTAGTTTTTGTGTTATAAGCAAAAATAGTTAGCAAATCACGCGTCGAGTATAGAAGGCAGGCAGGAGCGGCGTGGCGCACCGCGAGCGCGGGCGCAGCTGACCGTCCGACTAGTGATTACTGCCGTATGAGTCGGTAACTATTTTATCTTATAACATAAAATTATGTTTTAAATAAAATTTTGGTAAAGAAGAAAATGTCTTATAATTACGTCAGGAATAAGTGTTCCTTAAAATAACGTCGGACGCTGCGATCAGCTGATTGCTACACGCGATGTGTCTCTCAGCTGAGCCGGAAAATCAATATATCGATCGGTTTGAAGTCGTCGACGACAATGTTGATGACAATCGAATGAGCGTCGCCGTCGCGGAGATGGTTATTTCTCTCTTTCTCTCACTCACTCTGTCCCTTTTTTTTACGCACACACTCAGCCATACACACATCGCGTGTAGCAATCAGCTGATTGCATCATCCGACGGTCGGCGATCCGGAACAACTTTTGATCATTAAACGTTATTTTAAGGAACACTTATTCCTGACGTAATTATAAGACATTTTCTTTTTTACCAAAATTTTATTTAAAGCATAATTTTATGTTATAAGATAAAATAGTTAGTGACTCATGCGGCGGTAATCACTCGTCGGACGGTCAGCTGCGCCCGCGCTCGCGGTGCGCCGCGCCGCTCCTGCCTGCCTTCTATACTTGACGTGTGATTTGTTAACTATTTTTGCCCTCAACTCAAAAACTACACTTCAAATCAAATTTTGGTAAAGGAAAAATTGTCTTAGAATTGTGTCAGAAATATGTCATTTTACGGACGGAAGGTTGTTCTGGGACACCCTGTATATATATCTGTACATATATATATATATATATATATATATATACACATATACAGAATACACATATGCATATACAGAAATAACAATATTATATTTAAAAATAATTCAGACCCCACATATATATATTTTTTCTTTTCATTAAGTGCATATTGAATTTAAAGATAAAAGAAAAATTGAATTATTTTTAAATTGTACGAGTCAGAAATAATACTATTTATATAAAGAGACACATAAGAGCAGGGACTTTCTATAATCAGTGCATAACAAATGTGTAGATTCCTGTTATAAAACTAGCTCGTAACCACTTATAGTTTCTCGTAGTATTTCCAGAGTTCGGTGAAGTTTCTCAGTTTCTCTCTCTCTCTCTCTTTCTCTTTAGCTTTTTCTCTTCTAGTATATAGCGACGATATAGAACCGCGCACTCTCGTGAGGGGGCTGAAGAGCGAGAAGATGGTGGATAGAAAACCGATACAATACCGGTCTCTCTCGCAAGTCGACTTTTCTTCATACATCGCCATTGAGCCATTGTCCATCTCCCAATGCTCGAACGAAGGACTCCGAGGACGAAAAATTCAATTCAGCTTTTAAATTATTCCCCCCCCCCAGCCCTCCTCTCTTTCCGACCATGGGGCCGGCTTTGGAGGACGAAAAAAATTAAAAAATAATCGTTAGCTGTACATTATTAAAATTATTGTAATGTCTCTAAAAGTTAATTTAAACAGCAAGGCCGACGCCGCGCATTTAGATGGAGCCCGCGGGAGAGTCAGGAGTAAATTAATTAGGACGCACAATTTTCCTTTAGTTCTATGCCTTAGGCTCCGTATATTTTCACTGCCCGTACAAAACTCTGTCTGTCGCTCGTCTCTCGAGATCCCTTTTTTTCCGCAAGGAAGGATACCACGTGCTTGTAACGCAATAGGTCGTAGCCAATAGTTGGGCGCCACGCTTAGGGAACACAGTATGTAGATGTGCTTATGCTCGGTCGTCGCGTCGGCTCTGGCGCATAAATTTGATTTGTCTCTCTGAGGTTCTTACATTATTTGATCCTACGATTTATATATTATTCGCATTTTTTATCTGAGAGAGAAGATTGGTGAGAAAATTATATAAAATTATAGCGCGATACGAGATTATATTAAAAAATGTAAGAATTAAAGAATTGATTAACATCGTGTATCACAATAAAACTATATAATTTATAAGTAATATTTCATCGCTTCGATTCTTATTTTATGAATCAATCAAAATATTTGCTTCGATAGGCATCATCACGATTCGATTACATATTGTTTATAACGGAAATTAGTTATTTACAGGTCAATAATCATTAATTATAATGATCATTGCAAATCACAGTGTTTAACGTCTCGTAGTACTTCTCTCGATCACAGTTTATCAAATACTGCATGTGAGATACACGTCACTGTTTATACTTTCGAATCTCACGCGAATAATAAAAAAAAAAACGATTGTGCATAACAACTACTTACCCGTTATATGTCACTTACGAGGGTAGTTCGTAAAGTTCTCGGTCTGACAAAAAAAAACACATAATTTTTGAGAAAATTTGTTTTTATTCTTCAACATAGTCTACTTTCAACGCAATGCACCTCGATCAACGGTGTTCTAATTGTTTTATACCTTGAGAATAGTATGATGTCTCGATTCCTTCAAAATAAGCGTCCATCGCAGTGATGACTTCCGTGTTTGATTTGAATTCCTGTCCAGTGAGTCATTTCTTCATGTAAAACAAATGGAAATCACTGGGGTTCAGATCTGGTGAACATGGTGTGGTAGCAATTCAAAATGCAATTCCTGGAGCTTTGCAACTGCAATTGAAGACATGTAGCAAGTGTATCGTCGCGATGGAAAAGGACTCTTTTCTTTGTTAAATGAGGCCGTTTAGTCTTAATAGCATCATTTAGTTGCTCCCATAATATCGCATAATATTCCTCAGTGATAGTTTTGCCTTCTTCTGGATTATTTCTAAGCACGACACTGTTCGAATCCCAAAAAACAATCGCCATCATCTTTTCGGCTGACACAACTGTTTTTTGCTTTTTTTGGAGCACTTTCACTTGCTTCCATCAATTGGTTGGACTGTTGTTCAGTCTCTGGCGTGTAGTGAATCCATATTTTATCTGTTGTGATGAATCGTTGCAGAAACTCGGTTGAATCACGTTTAAACATGTTCAATCACTGCTGAGAAACGTCCGAATCCTTTTTTGAGCGGCCGTTAGGAAACACGGCACTCATCGCGTCGAAAGCTTTTTTATATGCAAATCTTTGCGTAAAATCTTTCGTATACTCTCTGATATATTCACAATGTTTCTGAATGTTCACAAGCTCTTGCACGTTTACTCTTGGATCGTTTAATACAAGATTCCAAATTTTTGCGATGTTTTCTTCATTCGTAGCGGTTTTTTGGCGACTATTTTTGTCTTGTAATCAACAAGCGTATAACCACTTTTAAATCTCCTAATCCAATATTCTACCGTTTCCATTGATGGCGAAGTGTTTTTAAAAATCTCATCCAGCTCCTCTTTTATTTCACTCGGCGAATAATCAAGTGTAACTAAATTTTCTATCACTGTACAATAATCAGATGTATCCATTTTTCGAGAAATGATGAATTTACCACAACTGCTTGCTTGCTTTACTCGATCGTAACAAAGGAATAACTGTATCTGTTTGAAATTTTACAGTTGCCTTATCGTCGATGCCCTCTAAAGAATCAAACTTGTAAAAAGTCATAATCATTTGATATTTCTGGCGTCATCTATACGTTAGGCCGAGAACTTTTCAAACTATTCTCGTATCACGAGACGCGGTAATCTGTCGCGCGAAGAATATAGCATATTAATACATAATTATTAGATATATAATTATTGCCATTTAAGATATATTTAAGGCACCATAAAATGAATGTACGCGAAACATTGTATGTTTTTCGAAATAATTATCACCATATTTCCCTTGAATTTTTATTTTATGAATCAATTTTTTAAATTTATTTAATGCATTTTTCAAGCTGTAGAAACTAGAATACATTTATTGCAACCAAAATCATTACAATTTTTAACCAGTTTGTTGAAAAACTTTTTAAAATCAAAGCTGGTAGATATAATAAGAGAGTTCTAATACAGGGATCTGAGGGGGGTGAGGTAAACGGGGGAACCGGTACTGATATGGGGGTACTAAATGCCCCCCAGATTGAGGGGGAAAGGGGGGTACCAAATGTCCCCCAGATTGAGAGGGAAGGGAGAAGGGAGGGGGTACATATGATTCCACAGGTGGAGGGAGTGTCCTCTCCGACTGATTGTGGAGGTCTGATGGTGAGAGAGAGGAATGTCAACTGTTATAGATAAAATATTCACCCCACTTTTTTTATCCATAATGTATATTTGCAATAAATAATTAGATTAATATTAATAAATTTTTTATATTGCCATGGTAACGACGCGATAAGCGTTCGCAATGCGGTAGAGAGAGACGGTGCTATAGGCGTTTGTAACGCGATAGAGAGAGACAGTGCTATAGGCGTTCGCAACGCGGTAGAGAGAGACGGTGCTGTAGGCGTTCTATATAGCGTAGGACAAGGAAAGTATGACGTGGTGTAAGAAGGAAGGCGCTGTATGTGTAGGACAAGGAGTGCATGATGGTAGGAAAAAGGAGATATGGGTGCGAGAGAAAAGAATAGAGAGGAAGGAGGATAGCGAGAAGGAGAGCGTGTTATAGGTGCGAGAGAAAGAATAGAGAAGAAGGATAGCGGAGGCGCGATAAGAAGGAGGCTAAGGCGTACGCGAGAAAAAGATAATTTTTGTATGTTAAGTTTTTTATAATATTAAATGTTATCTTATTATATATTTTATTATCTAATTATATCTAATACAGAGGAAGAAGGATGGGATAGATGAAGAAGGCGCAAATAAGTAATATATATAAATGAGTTTAACATAAATTTTTATTTATAAAAGATATAAAAATATGAAAATTGTTATATGATCTATAATTTTTATTATCTAACGAGATATAAAAAGTATAAAATTTAAAAAAACTAAAAATCCGTGGAGCAAGGCGGAAGGGAAACTTGTAACGGCTGCGTCTGTAACAGAGAAGAAAATGAACATTTTTATTAGTACTTTTAAAAAAAAACATATTTAAAATTTGCGCATACTTACATTACGAGGGGCTCCTCTCCGAATAGCCTGCGGAGGCTGAATATATCCGCATAGAAATGTGGAAACTCCGAGTCAAGAACTCGGTCCACGAGACGATCGCACCACAAATCCTCATACTCGGCGCGCTCTTTCTCTCTCGCCCGTACCCAGCGCATCCTCTTCTTGTGCGCGATGTTAATGTACCCAGGGATCGGATACGTATTTATTCGGAAAATCTATGAAAAATTAATAAATATAAATATATTATAAATAAAAAAAAGCGTATAAAATAATAATAAAAACTACTTACATCTCCGAATAAAACGTCCAACAGGGCCAAATCTCACGCTCGCCAAAGTGACCGATGCGGCGATGGTATCGGCGATGGGTAATCCCCTCAGGAACATGAAGGCGGCGAAAGCCCGTCTCGAAAAGCGCATCCATAAACGCCACAATTTGCGACATTTTTTTAACTTTATAAAAAATGCACTTACTGCACCACAGTCAGACACTTTATGTCAGCTCCAACGGAGTTAGACAATGTCTCGGGAAAAAAGAGTAGGGGATGTATAGCAGCATTTAGGCTTAAATTACGCAGCGAGGTCGATAGACAAAAGATCCTTTGATCCTTTTTCAGTTTTTTTCAACACGTGTGTGTGTGTATTAAATGAGTTATGTACAAGTCGCTTTCTTCTTTCTTCTAAAAAGTCTATCCTTCTTTCTCTTTTTATCTGTAGCAGCCTCTCTTTTCGAAGATACTTCATTTCCGCAATAACAGGATCTTCAAATTGCATAAATTCTATATTTTCATTGATCACATCACATAAAAAATCTACGTCACGGATCTCGAAAAACAGTTTTAGCGATCTTGTATAAGTCTTTGGTAAACCAATTTCACGATTTTGTAAAAATTGCACTACAGAAGTCATGGCACTACCGAAGGCGTTGTAGTTTATGCGATACTAAACTATTCAAAAGTTATAGCACTACTGAAGGCGTTGTAGTTTATCCGATACTAAACTATTCAAAGTACTGCGAGCAACTTTTTAATATTGCAAAACGTAATGAGGAGGGGATCCCCACGTGCTTTCTCGAGTGCCGTGTGTGGCTGCCGTATGATGAAATCGATTCAAATATTCGGTTACAAATGTATACGACAAAGCGTGAGATATAAATTTTGCTAAATGAAAATATATACAGAACGCCGACAGTACGGATGTTTGCGCTAAAGAATAACGTTTCGCATAGTGGGTGGGCATTATCATGTATATTTAATTTGATTATAAATATAATCAGGCGTTCTATAGTATGATGTGGTGTAAGAATAAAGGTGCTGTATGTGTAGGACAAGGAGTGCATGATGATAAGAAAAGGAGAGCATGATAGTAGGAAAAGGAGATATGGGTGCGAGAGAAAGAATAGAGAGGAAGGAGGATAGCGGGAAGGAGAGCGCGCATGGTGAGAAAAGGTCAGCGCTATAGGCGTAGGACAAGGAGAGTATGATGTGTAAGGAAAGGAGAGAGCATGATGATAAGGAAAGAAGAGAGCAAAGGAGAAGGCAACAGTAAAAGAAATATAAATGTATAAAAATTCCAAATTTATTCCAAATAAAAAAATTTAATTACAGAATATAGAAAATAATACTTGAAGTATAGTTTAATGTAAATATGGGTTGATTGAACCTTCATGATGATGATTCGACCACCAATTGAATATTTTAAATACATTTTTAAAGCGCAATTTCGTACATGTCTATCGCAACGCAGAGTAGCATCTAATTTATCTAAAGCAGGAACGTCATCATAGTCGTTATCCAATGTCTCGATAATAAGACCGATTCTCGCATCGTCTTCCAATAAATATGCCAACCATTCTCATTTTTCATGTCCTTTGACATACACTCGAGAAGATGCATCTTTCAACGTTACGGCGTCAGTGATTAAACGTTTGGCTATGTAGTATGGAATGTTTCCATCTTCCCATTGCAGATTGTGATGTTTTCCAATTAACCATGCAACTTGAGATTTCTCAGACCTCGTGAGCAAATGGAATGGTATAAGACTCGTAAAAATATAATGAGAGAGTACAGATCCCTTTGTCAGAATCGCAATTTCTTTCACGATAAATTTTTTATCGATAATAAATCCTTGAAGATCCACAAACATTGGCACAACCATAATGAAAAGATATTGGCGAGAACTACGACGAACGACTGATGTTAATCATCGAGTATCACAAGTTTTTATGTTATAACATTAGAGGGGATAATTAGTGATCTATCGTGGAAAATTATATAAATATAATAATTCGTTACTCACTCAACTTTCTAATAAAGTACAACTTATTTTTCTATGCTCAATTTTACTCCTGAAGGCCGTCCTTGGTTGTCAAGTGGATCTGAGAGAGTATAAGATACTTGAATAATATAATGAATACAGCGAAATTAGTAATGAAGTCAGTGTTAATTAGATTACGGCTAGAATAAGACTGATCTCTTTTGCTGCTGCGATAGTTTCGATAGTCCTTTCTTTACCTAATGAGGTGGGGGATTTTGGCCTATGGAATGCTGTTGCTGTCTCTCTTACTCGTGTAGTACCGATTGTTCCGGTGATCCGGTATGCGATTCTCCAATTTCGTTGAAATTCTCCCTTAATTGTAAAAAAAACATTAAATGTCATGGGCTATGGATATTTTTGAAAGATTGATGAACCATTTTTCTTTTATATGTTTAAGTTTGAATGTACGTTAGAATAAGTTGTAAATTCAATATGGACATTCGTTATCCTATTTATCGGAGTATTATTAAAGGAATAATTATTAGAAGAATGGTCATAATCTAGTTGAGTTATATGATATTTGTTGGAGACATAAGAATTATGAAAACAATAATAACAAATAGGTTTGATAAGGTTACCTTTACGTTGTTTAGTCAACAAAACCTCAAATTTTTTATCAAACCTCTTTTGAAAATAGAAGAATAACGGACGACTTTGTTTATTAAAGAAGCCATTGTAAACAAACATTGGTAAAGTTTTGTATATTTCCATGGAAAGAAGGAAGATTTTTACAAAAGTCTTTCTGATAACAAAATACGTATCTCTAAGCTCAATGCTTTATTATCTATTAGCTATTAATCTATTAAAAAATGAAATTTTAGAACGGTTATAGTTATGTAAAGATTTACGATTGTTAAGATTAAATTTTTATGTTTTTCGAAATTACACTAATTCACAACACATGCGTAGATTTCGTTAATTGTTAATAAACTATTTTTGTCACTACATAAAATATTCTATTATTCTGTAGATACAGTTTTAACTTTTCTCAACTGCCATCTAATTCCATTTATACGATATATAATTTGCTCTCTACTGCCTGTATTGTTTTTAATTTTATTTCCACAGCGAGCCTTGATATTAAAAATTTCAAAGTCTGCTAATAATACTCAGGCTTACAAGAAATCTGTTATACAATATGTACATGTGTAACATAATTTTACGATAAAAATCTTTTAAACGACAGTGACGGCAAATAAGAATCAAAACGCGGTTATTATAAGCATTATGAGCATTATGCGTTGCTTAAATTTTTCACAGAATTGAAATATTTTCTATGTATTAATTTAGCTGTCCTATTTTGAACAAATATAATGAAGAGAAACGGAAGAAATTATCTGAGAATTTAAATTTTGAAGAACAAGTAGAAAAAAGCATAGAATGTGTCAAAAAATTAAAGTATCATGTATCCCTGATGTTCAATAATACCTTAACGGTTTCTAAAAAAGACAAATTGGATTCACTTCTCCGTTTTATAGCCAACAATGTTTTATTATTTTGTAATGTTTTATCTACATACAAACGTTTTTTTTAAATCATCAAGGTAAAATTTAATAAATTAATATTAACATTACAAATTAATTATTAATTATAATTATAAATATTTTACAGTTGCCATTGTACAATTAATACGTAATTTTTTTTTAGGAAATTTCATAATTTACCTAATATATCTTATTTTGAAGAAATTTTGCTATATTTGAGACAATATCGATTAATATATAAGCTAAAAAAATTTAATAATCTATCAGAAAAAGAACAATCTTTAGAAAAACTTCTTACTCTGGTGCTCGAATATATCCGACCACATGTGTCTTACTATTTTATAAATACATGGCTAAATAAGGTTGTGGAAAAAATGCAATCTTCTCTTTTAGAAGTATATCCTAGGCATCCAATATTCTCAAAGAATTATTTAAATTCTTTTGACGATGATTTTTCTTATTGGAGAGATAATATAAATAAAGGCGAATTCTGGACCAAAAAGAATTTTTGGAATGAAATGAAAGCAAGACTGTACGTGAATATATCTTTTTATGTTATGCAAATGTTTAATATTATTTTTTCTAATGTAATTTATATGTTACAGATTTTATTTCAATATTTACGGAAATATTTACTGACTGCTACATGTTACGCTGTAATGAGAAAGTTTGGCATAGCCAGCAGGTTAATACCCTTTAGACCTAGCAGGAGATCTAGAGATTATAATTTCTTAGAAATTAGATTGGTAATTATATAAGTTTCAGAATTATTCTCTAAATATAATTCTCTTATATCTCTTTCAATGTTTCTGATTTATATATATATTAGATTCGAACGCGTATTGCGAGCCCGATAAGCATGTCGCATGGTGTAGATGCTTAATCGGTTTCACGAAGGGCAAGAACAACAAATGTGTCTCACGTGAGTACAAGTTTTCGAATAAAATTGCACGATTTATTGACAGTAAAATTATATCTTGTATATTTATATTAAATATATATATATATAATAGGACAGGCACTCTCGTATTCGCATTCGTTAATATCTACACAATAAATTTAAGTAAACTCATAATTATATATATATATATATATATATATATATATATATATATAATACCTGCGGAAGGGATGCATTATGCATAAACTTCCCGGGCTCGCATAAATGCGAATGTCCTCAAGGATATGATGGTAGATGTAGTGTTCAGGAGTGCGAGGACATTGACGAGTATCTAAGGAGTCTTTGTGGACATTCCGCTATCTATACAAACGTATACGGTAGCTTTCGGTGTTCCTGTCTTGAGGGAATGAACGGTGATCCATTGTCAAGTTGTCACGGTAAGTTCCGAGAAAATTTTTATAATTATACCATCTTACGTAATTGTTATATTTCTAGTTTTTTTTACATATATTTCATAGCTTTGTAATATTTTCTACGTGGAATTGTTTCGAGTATTCTCTTCGCTATTGCAGACCCCTGCGACGGTTTTCTATGCGGCATTAATGTAAAATGTACGCCGAGCGATCCACCGCGATGCGTGTGCGAGGCTGGCTTCGAAGGCGATCCGCAGCAAGGTTGCGTCGACCTGAACGAATGTGCGAATAATCCTTGCAGTAATGATGTGTATTGCATCAACACGATAGGAGATCACGTGTGTGAGTGTCCCAAAGATATGACTGGTGATCCTTACGGTGCTGGTTGTACGGGAGTTGTAACTGACTAAAGCTAGTGTTCGTCCAACGACGATTGTGAAAATTATCTGGCGTGCGTTCAAGGAAGCTGCGTTAATCCTTGCGACAATATAACATGCGATTCGAACGCGTATTGCGAGCCCGATAAGCATGTCGCATGGTGTAGATGCTTAATCGGTTTCGAAAGGCAAGAACAACGAATGTATCTCACGTGAGTACAAATTTTCGAATAAAATTGCACGATTTATTGACAGTAAAATTATATCTTGTATATTTATATTAAATATATATAAGAAATTTTTTAAATTAAAAAAGATATATATTATTATAAACGATTGATATAAATTGTTTTTGTTAAAAAATGTGGTAGTAATTTATATTATAATTTTTATTTTTATGTGTATATTTATTTTATCAGTTATCAATATATGTATCAATATGTTATGTTATTAATTAGGTGAGAGATATCAATTGTAATTTTATTGCACACACATTGCAAATTTTTCTTGATACAGAATGCGATGATTTTGTTTGTGGCACGGATGCACAATGTATTGTCAGTTACGATGGGCCGATCTGTAAATGTATCGAAGATTTTAAGGGTAATCCTTTCTCTGGTGGACAATGCATGTCGGATATTTGCTCAACTGAAATCCCATGCACCGAGCAAAGCGTTTGCTCAAACGACTTTGAGTGCGAGCCCCAGGAGATTTGCTTTCAGATCGGTGAAGGTGTTCGCAAGTGCGTGGATGCCTGCAGCAAGTTGCAGTGCGGACCTAATGCAGTTTGCATTACGCAGAACCATATGTCGACCTGCTTGTGCATCAATGATTATCAAGGTAATCCGAGTAATTTGATCAAGAGTTGTCAGCCATCCAATGGCTCCGTGATACAAATATGCGAATTCGAATTGGGCTGTCGACCAGGTATCGGGTGCGGTTTATTACGTAGCGAATGTCCAGCGGATACTCTGACATGTCGTGACAACAGAGAGTGTCCGCTGACAGAAACGTGCATTAGGCATACTTGCCAGGATCCTTGTTTAATTCAAAATCCTTGTGTAGAAAATGCTATTTGTATTAACAGAAATCATGAAGCAGACTGTGGTTGTGAAAAAGGCTATATAGGAAATGGATTTTCGTATTGTGAGTTATGCATAAATTTTGACGATATAAAAAAATGAATATGTAGGAGGAAGGTTGATTCTTTTCTCTGTTTTCGGAAGATCGGAAAGATATTTATTTCTCTTGGTTAGGTAATATAACGGTTTATTGTTAATTGTACAAACTCAGAAGCTCTTCCTTCTTTCGACTGTTTTTCTTTTCGCAACGAGTCAGCCTATCCTTCGTATTCCGCTCTTATATATTCGCAAAACGCGAAAAGAGATTCCCGTGGGGGTGACCTCTAATACATCTTGACTTCGACTCTTAAGTAACATAAAGAGCTCCGCTATCAAAATAAACACGCGATGCAACGGTCGGGCGTTTAAAATATTATATTATCGTTTATAGCTCGGCCATGACTTTTGATCGTCATGGTCATTGCTAAAAATCGACTATTTTACATTGAATACTACCAAACAAAATAAAATAAAAATGCGCTAAAATATAATTTTTTATATACAAATGTAGGGACGCATCTGGTCCGGCGCAAGTATTCCAGTATATGGCCGCTGAGTCAACTGAAACCATCGATGTCGGCAACAACATAGCGGTCGCGATCTAACACTTTTTTAATAACGTACAGACCTTTAAATTTTGGCACCAGTTTTTTATTAATTCCAGCAGTTGTGTCTACATTACGGATCTCAACATAGTCGCCGATCTTATATTCGTGTGCAGCCTTTTGCCTTAAATTATATCGTTCAGCACCTTTGTGTTGTGCCTCGTATATATTAGCTTATGCCTTGTTTCGGAGCAAGTCAAAATTTTGTTCTTTATCAAAATTTTGCTCGATTAAATCACGCAGCGAATCATTCGGCTTTCCCCGCTGTCCAAGACCAAACAATAAACGAGCCGATGTCTTGCCAGTCGTCCGACAAACTGTATTATTTAGAGAAAATTCCACCTGATCTAAAACGTGGTCCCATTTGAAAGGCATCTCACTTAATTTGGTTAACATTGGTATTATCACCCGGTTAAAACGTTCAACCTGCCCGTTCGCTCTCGGCGTATTTACCGCTACCAACACATGTTCGATCAATTCTGATTTTAAATATTCTTTAAAAACATCGGACGTGAAACACGTTTCTCGATTAAACGCTTCGGTCGACTATATACACGGAAATAATGGTTAAGATGTTTTAACACTTCATCCGTCGCAGTTGATTTGCATGGATATAATCTAATAAATTTGGTGAACGCGTCAATTATTACGAACAAATGCCGATAGTCCTTCCTGGTTTTTTCTAACGGACCCACATGATCGACATATATTGTTGCGAACGGTAAACCTTCCTTCGGTATACTGTGTAGATAACCTTCGGCCTTTCCACTCGGTGGAACAAATTCAATACATCTAAAGCAGTTAGAAATATACCCCTGTACTTTTTCACGCATATGGGGAAACCAATAGACCCTTGTGATATTTTCTATGACTTTATCAATCCCTACGTAGCCAAGGTCGTTATGACACGTTCGAATTACGTTTGGCTCCATAGAGTGCGGAATGTAAAAAAGTAACTTTTTATTTCTATCTTTTCTATACACAAGCCTGTCCCGCAATTCATAATATTTTACATCTCCCTTTTCGAGTTCGTTACGTATTTTTAAAATATCTTTGTCGCGATCCTGATAAAAGGATAAGGTTCTTTCCAATGTACTGCCCTCAAGTACGAGCACGCTATGACATCGACTAAGGGCATCAACATGTCTCATCCGCTTTCCCGGACGATGAACGATCTCATAATCATAATTCTGTAAAAAGAGGGCCCAGCGCGAAATTCGGGGATTCACGTCTCTTTTATTTAACGTTAAACGGAAACTGTCACAATCCGTAATTATTTTAAACTTTCGCCCCGCAAGATATATATGAAACCGTTTCAGTACATACACAGTCGCAAGACACTCCAACTCAAAACCATAATATTTCGACTCAGCGGGAGTCGTTCGCTGACTCCAAAAAGAAATAGGACGCCAAGTATTATCGCTCTATTTTTGAAGCAAAATACCGCCAAACCTGCTAGCACTCGCATTACAATGCAGTTCGGTCTCGGCCGGAAGCGAGTAAATCGCAAGCACCGGCTTACCTGACAAATGTCGTTTAAGCATTTCAAACGCAAAATTCTCGGCAGATTCAAACTTGAAGATAGCATTTTTTTCATCACATCATACAAGAGTTTTGCCAGAGTCGAAAAATTCGGAATAAAGCGACGAAAATAGCTCGTAAGACCGATAAATCTTTGCGCGTCTCTCGCATTATGCGGTATCGGATAATTAAGAATAGACTCGATGTTCTCGTCGCTCGGTCGAATGCCGTGTTTACTTACGCAATACCCTAAATATACAATTTCTGTTTGCGCGAAATAACACTTGTCAAGCTTAAATCGTAAATGATATTTACCGGCTATTTCAAAGGCTTTAGACAAAATCTCAACATGTTCGTCCATGTCCTTCGTCGCGATCAACAAATCATCGAGATAAATTAATATTTTGTTTCCCCGGATTAACGGCTCAAAAATAGCATGTATAAAACGTTGAAAAACGCGCGGCGCGTTTGTCAAACCAAACGGCATACATAAGTATTCGAATTGTCCTAGCGGTGTTACGAAGGATGTATACTTTATAGACGCTTCATGCATTTTCACATGATGAAATCCGTCCTTCAAGTCTAGTATCGAAAAATATATTTTATCCCGCAAGCGATATTGTCGTCTATCAATTCAGTGGGAAAATTATCTCGCACAGTAATTTTATTTAGTTCCCGATAATCTACACACAGTCGATGGCCACCGTCTTTCTTTTTTACTAAAACGATAGAGCTCGCATACGGCGAACAACTCGATCGGATAATCGTTCTTTCTAATAATTCATCTAAAATCCTTTGCAAGATCTCCTTATCCGCAAGAGAAATTCTGCGCGGACGTGAACTGATAGGCTGTTCGTGTGCGATGACCATTTCGAAATTGGGTACGCATTTTTCCGCCTGAAGATTTTCCAGATAGACCGACCTATACGCTTCGCCAATTCGCGCAGACACATCCTCGCCAATCCCCGGATTGACTTTCAACTCATCACACGGGCGGGTAAAATCATCGTCGTATTTTATGTGCATCAGCTGATTGATTGCGCGTGCTTCCTCGACATCCGTGACTTTAAGAGTCTTTCCAAAGGTAAAACACAGCCGCGGACAATTCAAAAAATCTCTTCCCAGGAGAACATTATACGCCATAGTATTACTTGGTACCGTATAAAACTTCATCCTTATCCGCACACCGCTGATCTCCAAAACACCGAAAAATACCCCATCGATTCTCAATCGCGAACCATTAATCCCGCAAAACTGATCACTCTCTTCCCGAAGTAAATATGACTCGCCCGGAATCACGTCGCTTCGTACAAGATTAATCGGCGACCCCGAATCGACCATCGCATCGACGATATAGTTATACGGTTCGCAGTTCACACTTTCGGTAATAATTCTCATGTGAATCATGTACGGCTTAGGTAGCTCGACGGGCTTCCTCGACATCCGTGACTTTAAGAGTCTTTCCAAAGGTAAAACACAGCCGCGGACAATTCAAAAAATCTCTTCCCAGGAGAACATTATACGCCATAGTATTACTTGGTACCGTATAAAACTTCATCCTTATCCGCACACCGCTGATCTCCAAAACACCGAAAAATACCTCATCGATTTTCAATCGCGAACCATTAATCCCGCAAAACTGATCACTCTCTTCCCGAAGTAAATATGACTCGCCCGGAATCACGTCGCTTCGTACAAGATTAATCGGCGACCCCGAATCGACCATCGCATCGACGATATAGTTATACGGTTCGCAGTTCACACTTTTGGTAATAATTCTCATGTGAATCATGTACGGCTTAGGTAGCTCGACGGGCTGCACGACGTTTGTTGATGTCGTTCGCGCAACGTCACTGGACGTCTCCGATGTTGAAGGTCGGCTGCGTCTCGGACATTCCCTCGCCAAATGCTCTGTTGACTCACACACGTAACAGGCTCGTTTCGTCGGTACTCGCTTACAATGCAGCGCGATGTGTCCCGTTTCTTGGCATTTGTAACACCTTGTCGGCCCTTCTCTTGCCGACGGCATCTTCGCTTTCCTGCCGCCGAACGCTCTCGTTCTATCCTTCTTTGTCCTGTATTTATCCGGTCTTCTGAAGTCCGGTTGGACTTTCTCAAATGTCTTTAATAGCTCGGCTCCCGTTCGATAGTTCATTAGGCGAGCTTGATTTTGCAGTCGTAGATCCGTCACGCCCTCGATAAGAAAATCCACAATCTCATCTTCTGCAATCGGTATATGGTTAGCAAGGATCATTTTCTCATGATAATAATCAGCGAAAGACTCGCCCCTTTTCCAGACTCGTAACTCAAATTCTTTTTTTAGTGTCAACTTGCTCGGACGCAAGTCAAACATTTGCTCCATTTCCCTGAGCAGTTCCTCCATGCTGAGGGTCAAATATTCGGCTCTTGAGTAGAACCAAGATAGTGCTCGTCCCTTCAATCGCGAGCTAATTAATACTCGCGTTGAGTTCTCATACGGGTCATACGAGTGTCTTAATAACTGTAGTTGTTGCCTCCATCTCCAAAAGGCGTTATCCGTTCCATCAAACTCGGGTAGTAACTCTTTAATACTCCTAACGTTGTTAGACAATGAATCGCTACTCGCCGTCGCGCTCGTCATCGTCGTCGCGGGGGAACTTCGCAGCATCTCTAATTCCCGCTCGAGCAATCGCTGCTCTCTCTCCCAGAGCTTCTTTTCTCGACGCAGAAGCATAAGTTCTCTCTTCATCGCGGCAGTACTCTCTTCATCCGTCACGACACTCTCTCGCTCCTTCTGCCTCGATAACCCGTATAATTAATTCTAAAGTAGAATTAATTATACGGGTACACGATAATGATCCGCTCCATCCTCGATCGCGTCCTCGTTCGGGAAATTTCTCCGTCGCTCCGCGAGCTTCTCCCATATTCGCGGATCATTATCGTGTACCCGTATAATTAATTCTACTTTCGTCCCACTCGTAGCTAGTCCTCGTTTTCGAAAAGCTTTCTTTATCTCGACTATCGTGAATTCACTTCCCTGACAATGCTCCATATTCGTTTTTTTTTCGCGTCACTCAATGTCACTCCACGTCTTTCGAATTTTAAATGATACACCGTCGCGCAACTCACGTTTATCGCAAAATTTTCTTCACGAACCCGTGCCGATAAGATTAAGAAGGCTTATCTTGTTCAATAAAAGTCTACACTTTGTTAGGTGCGGCGTCCGTATCCCACTTCTGACGTTGTAGGAGGAAGGTTGATTCTTTTTTCTCTTTTCGGAAGGTCGGAAAGATATTTATTTCTCTTGGTTTAATTTGTAATATAACGGTTTATTGCTAATTGTACAAACTCGGAAGCTCTTCCTTCTTTCGACTGTTTTTTTTTGGCAACGAGTCATGCCTATCCTTCGTATTCCGCTCTTATATATCTGCAAAACGCGAAAAGAGATTCCCGTGGGGGTGACTTCTGATACATCTTGACTTCGACTCTTAAGTAGGTAACATAAAGGAAGAGCTCCGCTCAAAATAAACACGCGATGCAACGGTCGGGCGTTTAAAATATTATATTATCGCTTACAAATATATATATATATATATATATATATATTACGTAAAAAAATTAAAGGGCCACTTTCTTCCATATGAAAAAAGGTCAATTTTCAAGTAGGGTAAACTCGGATAAGATGGCCATAGTTTTTTAAAATGCAAAAAACATACTTTTATTTTTGTTATTTTTTAATAGTGTTTGGCATATTATCTTCACTGAAGCTTAAATTACGTAATATTATCAAAATTAAAAGGAAAATATTTTTTTAATAGAAATTTTATAATATCAAAATAGTACAACATAAGCATTGACCATCTTATCCAACTTTTAAGGGAAAGATGACCATAGGGACGGAAAGATGGCCATAATATTTATAATTTATAAAAAAATAGTGAAAACGAAAATAAAAATTATAGGTCACATAACAATTTATATATCTTTATAATATGTCTAACGTCGATTACGATAGCTTAACTATAATTTATTCGACGTTATAACAGTTTTTAGTGGACAAGTGAAAAACTTTGCAGATAGTTAAAAGTAAAAATATGATATAAGATTCACAATATTGTTATTTCAAATAATACATGCACATCAACTACTGTAAATATCGATTATCTTTGATAATGACTAAAAAAGCGCACTATGTAGCGATTATTGAAAAATTACAGCCTACGGCCATCTTTTCCGTATGGCCATCATACCCAAGTTTACCCTAGTTGCAACTTCCTTAAAAACTCATTGACTTAACGTATTTCTACAAGGTTTAATAACACATTGTTTTCTTTATTAACTATTTACTAAAATTAATAAAACCTATAAATAAAAATTACCAGCATAAAATCTATTTCTCATACTTCAGACTCAATAATATTCCGCCAATATATGTTTCTTATTCATTCATAAATGTCCGACGGATATGGCATATCGTTGATTCTCACTTCAAGACACTCTTCTTTGAAATTTTGTGATTCACTGGAAATACATAAATAAATAAATAAATAAAAATAATGTGTGTATATATACATATATATATATATATATATATATATATATATATATGTATATATAAAAGCAGAAACATTGGAAGAGATATAAGAAAATTATATTTAGAGAATAATTGTGAAACTAAAATTATATAATTACCAATCTAATTTTTAAGAAATTATAATATCTGGATCTACTTCTAAAGGTATTAACCTGCTGGCTATGCCAAACCTTTTTCATTACAGCGTAACATGTAGCAGTCAGTAAATATTTCCGCAAATATTGAAATAAAATCTGTAACATAAATTACATTAGAAAAAATAATATTAAACATTTGCATAACATAAAAAGATATATTCGCGTACAGTGTTTTAACAAAATATAAATATATATAATATAATTAACATAATTTAACATAATCTGCAATACAGATGTTGGTATATATAGTATACGCAAATCTTTCAATAGTTGAAAAAATAAATAATCGATGGATTTAGAAAATATACATTCTTTTAATATATCCATAATTTGTCTTGCTTCCATTTTATCCCAAAAATTCTTTTCGGTCCAGAATTCGCCTTTATTTATATTATCTCTCCAATGAGAAAAATCATCGTCAAAAGAATTTAAACAATTCTTTGAGAATATTGGATGTCTAGGATATACTTCCAAAAGAGAAGATTGCACATTTTCCACAACCTTATTTAGCCATGTATTTATAAAATAGTAAGACACATGTGGTCGGATATATTCGAGCACCAGAGTAAGGAGTTTTTCTAAAGATTGTTCGTTTTCTGATAGATTATTAAATTTTTTTTAGCTTATATATTAATCAATATTTTATATATTAATCAATATTGTCTCAAATATGGCGAAATTTCTTCAAAATAAGATATATTAGGTAAATTATGGAATTTCCTAAAAATAATTACATGTTAATTGTACAATAACAACTGTAAAATAATTAATTTGTGATGTTAATATTAATTTATTAAATTTTATCTTGATGATTTCAAAAAAACGTTTCTATGTAGATAAAACGTAATAAAATAATAAAATATGGAATTGTTGGCTATAAAACGGAGAAGTGAATCCAATTTGTCTTTTTTAGAATCCGTTAAGGTACTATTAAACATCAGGGATACATAATACTTTAATTTTTTGAAATATTCTATGCTTTCTTCTACTTGTTCTTCAAAATTTAAATTCTCAGACAATTTCTTTCGTTTCTCTTCATTATATTTGTTCAAAATAGGACAGCTAAAATTAATACATAGAAAATATTTCAATTCTGTGAAAAATTTAAGTAACGCATAATACTTATAATGCCTATAATAACCGCGTTTTGATTTTTATTTGCCGTCACTGTTGTTTAAAAGATTTTTATTATAAAATTATGTTACACATGTACATATTGTATAGATATTGTACAGATTTCTTGTAAGCCTGAGTATTAGTAGCAAATTTGAAATTTTTGTTTCATGAATGCTTCGCATTTTAGTTACATACTCGTTTATATATTCTGTAATTCGAGATTTTTTACCTATACCTATATAGTTATTGTATTTTTAAATTATAACTTCAGAAGGTAGTATAATATATGTCTGCAGTGAAGTAATAAGAACCTTAAATTATTAAGGTAAAAAACATAATAGTTTAATTTTATATTTTTATTGTTAAGTTTTGCAAAAGTCCTCCATCGTACGAAAAATTACTAATTGTAAATGTTCCCGATCGGCCCGATCGCTCACTTGCGCGCGCCTATTTCGACGCCGGCAACCGAACGCACGGCGCGCATAGAAGCGCTCGCATTTAAACTAATTTTAAAAGGAACGGTTGCCCGAGGGGTAACAAAACAACAACAGATGACAAGCTTAGTTCATAAAAATGACTTTGAAGTCGAAACGACAATAAACAAAACAACGAGAAATTGCGAGAAACCTCTCGAAGCTTTGCTCTTATAAATTACCCCTCGCGCGACCGTTCCCACACACTTGATCGACAGCTACCGAAGAGATAGTGTGTGATTCAGAATCAAACGCAAGGAAGAACTGCTTTCTTCTTTAGTCCGTCGCTCGCGGACCGCGCCGCTATAAAGTCGCCCGCGAAACTCCTCAAGCTCCGGCTTAGCTCGCGATACAGCCCGAGACTCAGTGGAAGACTTGTACTGATCATCTTATTAAACAGACGCTTTAAAAGAGAGAAAAGAAAAGCCTCGTTGACTATCCCATAATTAATCGCTCCTATCCGTAGCGCACACATTGTTGGTCCTTCGAGCCGGATTCTTGCCCGGCAAGTGCTGTGTGTGTCAGTGGAAGTGGTGCTCCTACGCAGAGTCCTGGATAGCTCAACCTGGAAGAAGGAACGGCAACTATGAGTAAGGATATTCGCGTCCTAGCCGACTCGCAGATGAATCTGTTTGGCAAGATCACCCGCACTTATGATAACTTGCGAAAGGCCGGAGCCTCCAAGATCTCTCGAAGCCTCATAGAAGCTGGGCTGCAAGGCCTAGAAAAAAATGGAGTAAGTTTGACGCGCAGGACGATGAAATTTATCCACATCGCGACGCCCTCGCGGACCACGCCTACTACACGCAGGACTTACCGTTCAAGGCTGAGAAAGCCTACTTACAGCAAAAAGGCCTCCTTCTGGAACACCTGCAAAACTTGAAGGATAAAGCCTCCGTCAGAAGTGATGAGGCTGGAGCCCCAGCGATCTCCCCCGCTCCTTGGACTACGCTGCCACGGATCCAGCTACCCCACTTTTCCGGCAAGTATGAAGACTGGCCTTCCTTCTGTGACCTCTTCTGGTCCCTCATCGGAAAGGATACGGCAACTAGCAAGGTAGAAAAATTTCATTACATACGAACTAGTCTGAAGCGGGAAGCCGAGCTCCTCGTTCGCAACTTCCCTACCACTTCGGAAAATTACGAGCGCGCGTGGAACACACTGAGCTCGTATTACGAGAACAAGCGGTTATTAGTGCGCTCCTACTTCGCCAACTTCCTCGCCTTGCCGAAGATGAAGGGCGAATCGGCATCGGAGTTGCGAAAATTATTCCACGGAATAAAGTCTACTGTCAGCGCACTGCACGGGATCAAACGACCAATTTCGGACTGTGAAGACCTATTCGTTTATCTCGCCGTCGAACTGCTCGATTTTCGCTCGCATCGCGACTGGGAGAGCTCCCTGAGCGATACAGTAGAGTCTCCCTCTTACGAGTCTCTCGAACGATTCCTCGAGCAGCGGCTGCACATTCTGGAAGCTATGGCGCCTCAAGGCCGACTACCCGTCCGGCAGGCCCGAAAGCAAACCTACCCGTAACCATCACGCTCGGAAACAGGAGACGAAGACCGAGAACACTCGCGGCCGGTGCTCGCTTTGCCAGGAGAACCATTTCGTCATGCTGTACGACGACTACCGGCGAAGAATCGCGAGCGAACGAAGATCTCACATCGAGGCCCAGAACATGTGCCTGAACTGTCTCGGCCGATACAAAGTAGTAGACTGCGGCTCCAAGAAAAACTGCACCGTCTGCGGGAAGCAGCACCACACGTCCCTGCACGACGCTTATCGAGAGACCGCGGTCGCGACCACTTCTTATGTGACCAAGGCTCCCTGCGAAGGTCGCACCGCCGTCCTATTAACTACCGCTCGCGTTCGTGTCGTTGACAGCCAGGGCGCCTGACACCTCGTACGAGCACTCTTGGACCAGGGCTCCGAGTCTTCATTGATCTCCAACCGGCTCGTCGCCAAGTTACAGCTACCGTGCTCCCGCGTATCTGTCACCGTTTATGGCATCGGCAGCCAGAGAACCGGCACCGCCAAGGGTCGAGTTGCGCTGACACTTACTCACCGCTCGCAAAGCCGGTCTATCAATCTCATCGCCTTCGTTCTGCCCAAGCTCACTGCCTACTCCGGGTTGAGAGCTCGCGGACCCAGGGGCTGGCAGCATACTCGGGGCTTGCTGCTTGCCGATCCGGACTTTCTTGACGATGCCCCAGTGGACATCATCCTCGGGGCCGACGTGTACGCCGAAATCCTGCTTCCGGGCCTGCGAAGAGGGTCCGCTTCTGAACCTGTCGCACAGAAGACCAAATTAGGGTGGATACTCTCTGGCCCTGTGCAAGACACCAACTTCGAGCGATCGATCCTCTCCCATCAATGCAAGGTCGGCGACGATCTCCCAGCCTTGGTGCGACGATTCTGGGAACAAGAGGAAGTGCGTACATCGGTCTGAGCCCTCTCACTTGCGGAACTCGCGTGCGAGGAGCACTACTTGCGCTCCCATGCTCGCGGACCGGGGAGCCGATATACCGTCAGGTTGCCGCTGGCCTCCCTTCTGCCTGATCTCGCAAGCACTCGCAAGGCAGCACTGCGGGCCCTGAAACAACAGGAGGCTCGGTTTGCCAAGGATGAAACCTTCCATTCCCACTACCGCAATTTTATGGCTCAGCACGCTGTCCTGAACCATATGACGCCTATCAGCGACCCCCCGGAAGGACAACGACGAGTAAGTTACTTGCCTCACCATGGCGTGTGGCGTAGCGCTAACGCATCGACTAAACTGCGAGTGGTCTTTAATGGCTCGACGACCACTTTGACGAGCTCATCGCTAAATCAGCACTTGCACTGCGGGCCCAATCTGCTGTCAGCTTTGGCAGACATCCTCCTACGATGGCGCCGGCATCGCTTCGTTTTCGCTACAGACATCGAAAAGATGTATCGCCAGATCGATGTCCACCCTGACAATAGAGACCTCCAATTAATTCTTTGGTGTCTGACAATGATGGAAACCATTCAAATTTATCGCCTCAACACCGTAACGTACGGGTTAGCTTGTGCCCTACCTCGCAATCCGGACGTTGCACCAACTCGCCAACGATAAGCGAACGCGCTACCCGCTTTGCTCCAGCGCCTTTCTCCATGATGTCTACATGGATGACATCCTGCCAGGCTCAACCACTGAAGGAGCCAGGGAGCTCCGGCGACAACTTATCGAAATCTGTAAGGCGGGCGGCTTCCCCTTGAAGAAGTGGTCAGCCAAACGCTGCTTTGCTAGATGACATCCCCAGCAAAGACCGCCTGCATCAGGAACCCCGCTGGTGGCTCCCGGGGGAAGGACACTCCACTCTGGGGCTACTGTGGCACCCGCACGGCGATCACTTTGCCTTCGCCCCACCAGACGCTGCTCTGGACGTGATAACCAAGAGAACTGTAATCTCCTTAACCGCGAAGCTATTTGACCCGCTGGGCTGGATTTCTCCCGTCATCGTGCGAGCTAAGATCCTGATCCAATCCACTTGGCTGCTAGGCCTCGAATGAGACCATCCCCTTCCCGAAGCCGATGCCTTGCGGTGGACAGAATTCAAGACGGACCTGCCACGCTTGAAAGAGGTGAGCGTCCCCTGATGGCTAGCCGGCGGAGCCGACGACTGCCTACTGGAACTCCACGGATTCGCCGACGCCTCAGAGCGAGCCTACGCCGCCGTCGTATATCTACGATCGCAAAATTCCAAAGATCAGACTCAGGTGACACTAGTGTCAGCAAAAACCAAGGTAACCCCTCTGAAACAGGTAACCTTACCGCGGTTGGAGTTGTGCGCCGTCACCCTTTTGACCAAGCTTGTGAACCATCTTCGCCATGTGCTGGAACTCCTCGACACCCCCACGCATCTCTGGACAAACTCCACCGTCGCCCTGGGGTGGATTAGAGGCCACCCAGCCTCCTGGAAAACTTACGTTGCCAATCGAGTGAGCGAGATCCAGACCACCTTACCCGACGCTGTTTGGCACCACGTCTCAGGTCGCGAGAACCCGGCCGATTGCGCTTTCCGAGGGCTGCCGCCCGGTGACCTGATCAATCATCAACTCTGGTGGTGCGGCTCCCCCTGGTTGAGCAGGAATCCTGAAGTGTGGCCCGTACTCCCGGACAACGCTAAGGGGGACTTCCCAGAGCAGCGAACCCTCTCACATGCGTCAATTGCATTCAAGGCTAGAAACGAGGAACCCGCTCTGCTCATCCGATTTTCCAGCTTACATCGACTTCTCCGCGTAACGTCCTGGTGCCAGCGCTGGCTCCTGCTCCGGAAGAGGCCCGTACAAGAGAAACCAAGTAGCCCTAACGGATGCTCGGCGACCCTCCAAGCCGCCGACATCAAGGAGACCCTGACGCAATGGATCCGGGTAGTGCAAGCAGCGACCTACAAACAAGAACTAGATAGATTGAACAAGCAAGCCCCTCTTTCGGCAGGGAGCAAGATAGCCAAGCTTAGTCCTTACAAGGATGCTCAAGGCCTTCTCCGCGTAGGCGGACGGCTCCGAAACGCCGCAATCTCCCACGACGCGAAGCACCCGATCATCCTACCCGACCATTCTTACCTTACACAACTTGTCATCCGAGCTTTCCATCAGCGAACGCTCCACGGGGGGGTGCAGTTGACTCTCGCCTCGCTCAGGCAAGAGTACTGGGTGCCTCGCGGACGCGCCACTGTCAAGAGCCTCATACACCACTGCAACCCCTGCCTGCGATGGCGGGCGACAACCCCTCAGCCAGCCATAGAAGACCTGCCCAAACCAAGGGTCACCTCAACTCGCCCCTTTCTCAATACAGGCGTGGACTACGCTGGACCGGTATGGCTGCGCACCTCAAAGGGGAGGGAACAGCGAGCTGCCAAAGGCTTCCTCGTAATATTCGTGTGCCTTAGCAGCCGCGCCGTACATTTGGAAGTAGCTTCCGATTACTCCTCCGAAGCATTCATTGCCGCCTTGAGGAAGTTCACCAGCCGACGCGGACTGTGTCGCTCCCTGCACAGCGACTGCGGGACGAACTTCGTCGGCGCCGACACGCAGCTTCGTTCCATCTTCGCCGCCTGCAGCCAGGAAGGACGCCGCATAGCTGCCTACCTGGCCGACGAACGGATAGAGTTGTAATTCAATCCTCCAGCCGCCCCCAACTTCGGAGGCCTGTGGGAAGCAGCCGTAAAGTCAGTAAAACACCACCTGCGATGCGTACTCGGAGACGCCAGATTCACTTACAAGGAGATGTCCACGCTCCTCACGCAGATCGAGGCCTGTCTAAACTCGCGGCCTCTTCAAGCCATGTCAGACGATTCGGGGGACTTGGAGGCACTCACCCCTGGACACTTCCTCATCGGCACCGCCCTCATCGCCATCCCGACCGCGCCAACGGACAATGAAGCCACCTCCCCGCTGGCGTGCTGGCAGTTGCTCCAAAGAATGCGAGAACACTTCTGGTCGCGCTGGTCGCAAGAATATCTGCACTCCTTAGCCCACCGACTGAAGTGGCTCCAGGACACCGAAGGGGCCCGAGTGGGACGACTGTGCCTTATCCGCAATGAAGCAACCCCTCCAACGAAGTGGCCCCTTGCGAGAATAGAATAGCTTCATCCCGGAGGCGACGGCCGAATCAGAGTCGTCGCCCTACGTACCGCCTCCTCAAGGCTCCTGAGACCTGTCAACAAGCTCGTGCTCCTCCTGGTTTGCTCCGACTCCGACGGAGACAACGAACCTCCGGCGGGACAGTCATAAACACACAAACCCATTCACCTTTTTTATTCATCAGGGAGAGGGTCAGCTGTGGTGACTCTGACGCTAATCCGGGACAATGACCTAGCTACAACCTATCCCGTGCGGTCATCTCTCGGCAGAAATCCGTACCGGTGCGGTATTGGTGGACCTGACGCAGCGATCTTGGAAAAGTCATCACAACACTTACCTGACCGACAGACCCCACGTCCGGACCACCAGAAGACACTTCACACCACCGCACTTCCGCCCTAGGCGCCCAGACGATGCGCCACGCTCAGCTCCACGGAGACTTGCCGCCATCAGCTGATCCGACCGCGCGCAACTACACGCGGTTGCGAACGTATCTAAGGCTTCATTCACAGGTCCGCTGCACGCCCCTCCAGCCCCTCGTAGCGGGATCGTATAGTCTCACATACGAGGCGGGTGGAATGTTCGCGATCGGCCCGATCACTCACTTGCGCGCGCCTATTTCGACGCCGGCAACCGAGCGCACGGCGCGCATAGAAGCGCTCGCATTTAAACCAATTTCAAAAGGAACGGTCGCCCGAGGGGTAACAAAACAACAACAGATGACAAGCTTAGTCCATAAAAACGATTTTGGAGTCGAAACGACAATAAACAAAACAACGAGAAATTGCGAGAAACCTCTCGAAGCTTTGCTCCTATAAATTACCCCTCGTTCGACCGTTCCCACACACTTGATCGACAGCTACCGAAGAGATAGTGTGTGATTCAGAATCAAACGCAAGGAAGAACTGCTTTCTTCTTTAGTCCGTCGCTCGCGGACCGCGCCGCTATAAAGTCGCCCGCGAAACTCCTCAAGCTCCGGCTTAGCTCGCGATACAGCCCGAGACTCAGTGGAAGACTTGTACTGATCATCTTATTAAACAGACGCTTTAAAAGAGAGAAAAGAAAAGTCTCGTTGACTATCCCATAATTAACCGCTCCTATCCGTAACGCACACAGTAAGTAAAATTAATATGGAAAGATTTGTAAATAAAAACTTACCTATGGTAAAATTTCTTCTCTCAAAATCGGTTATACAGTTCAATCTCTTGAAATCTTTTGCACGTAGATTTAAATTTTAGCACATCCTCGATGCTCTCACATTCCAAAATAGTAGTAATTATTTCGTCAGGCAAACACATTAACGTAAGCATTTTAGCAGAAAAAATTCAGTAAAGCACCAAAAAAATTTGCAATTTAAAATCTCAACGAACGTATTAGTTTTGTATTACTAACTAAAACTAAAAACGTTTAGAATGTATATATATTAGAGCGTAGTGAAAAAACCGAAATTGATATATTCAAAATCGAGTAGTGCGCAAAAGTTGTGGTTTGACTTCAATAAGAAACGTGCAAAAGCTCATTGTTCAATATCTTCTGTTCCGGTAAAACACCTAAAGTTTCGCTTTTTAGGTAAAATTATCAAAATGTATGAAACCAATACTTGCTTTGAAAAGACGTTAACATTTATATGATATTATATAAACTCTTCTATCATGTCCTCTTATAATTCCCTTTTAAAAAATTATTATTTCTACTGCAAATATATTTGCAGATATTTTGTTAATATAAAGACTCGTTTTGAAAATTATAAACATTAAAAAAATAGGCAAGTAAAAAAAACTAAGTGCATTTGTAAAAGCGTAAAGAAATCAAGTAATAAACTAAATGTAATTATATTAAACTATATTAAAAGTTTCGGTGCCAATGGCCTATCTTCTGTAGAGAAAAAAAGGAAATACAAAACATTATATTAAAATATACATATTATATTAATACGAATATTTATTTGTATTGTTTGTAAACACACTCGCTGGCACGATTTTTGTTTCTCGCTGATTAACCTGTTAGCGCTTGAATCCGTTAAGTCGTTTCAACGACTCGACAAGAGGTTGGATTTTCGTCAATCGATTCACGAAATGCTTTCGTGATGTTTTCGCAATAGATTATCCCTGTAGCGATAGATTAGAATCGATCGATAGATAAAAGCGGAAACGATATATATGGGATATCGATAGTCAATCAATTGCTTGAAACAATGATACACCTGTTACGTAGATAATTTTTAGTGCAACTTTGATGTAATGTGATGCATCAATTACTTTTTCAGACAAAATAACTAAGAAATTTATGCTAACAATTAAAAAAATATAATTAATTTCAAATAATATATAAAATTTATTTAGTAGATTTCATAGTAGATTTAAATTGATTTAAGGCTCCTGAGTAGTCACCGCGGCCATATTAAAATCGTGACGTCACAAGCGAGAAATAGCGAGAAATGACACCCTGATTTATATTGCAACTGACATGTAAATAAAAACATATTTTAACGAAATAATACTACCAATCTCTTCAGCACACCTGTAAAAATGTACGGCTGGTAATCCTTTCTCCTGACAATTGATAAATAACTGTAAATTGAGTCCGAAATGAACCCTTGAAATGCGGAAAAACACGCGATATGAGAGCTGCCGAAAGGAGAGGAAAATGTTACTTTACACAGTTTATTCCTTATACAGCTTGGCAGCCGTACATTTTCACAAGTTTCATAAATACGTTGCACATCACAACACTAGTAAAAAGCAAATAATTACGACGTAGGTTGCAACATAAATTGGGTTGTCATTTCTCGCTTCTGAGGAAAGAAACAGAACTATATGTTGCCACCGTCGACATCGAAGTTTCGCGGCGAGTACTCAGGAGCCTTAAAAAACTAAATTTTATAAAATATTGTGTAAACAGTGTTTTTATTGATGAAATAATTTCTTTTAAATTCGTACAAAATTTCAAAGAATTAAGAATTAAGACTATCAAAATTTAGTTATATTATCATGAAGCCATTTTCGTTATGTAAAATTATTTCTTGTCGGTTCGCGTCCACATGTTTAATGAGCTATCATTCAGCATTTCTTTTCTTCTCCTTTCTCATTACGCATGAAAAATTGTATAAATCGGGTACGGAACACAATCGATTACCATCCCGTGTTTCAATCGTACATCGATGCACACTAATCGATCTTCGCGTGCGCGCTCTGTCGTCGCATCGCACCGTTCGCTGCCGCGAATCGGTCTAATCCATCAAAGCCGGATATTTCATGAATCCTTTCGTCATGTTGCGGCACATAATTATGGAGGATACGTATATGTGCCAACGACGTATGCGTTCGTAAATAGTTTTATTTATGACCGTAAGACACAACCGTATACGAAAAGTTGACCCCGCGGGCATCCACGTGTTTCACTCCATAATTACGCCGCGCTTTCTTTATTCTATTTTTTTTTCTTCTAATTCGATCGTTGATGTATCGATATGTCATGGGCGGATTAGTTCAAAGTCCTTTTATCAAAATTTTTTATGTGTTCATTTCGGAAAGAAATATGTTTGATTGCATGTAGTAGCAAAAGTGATGTATTTATCAATCGAAAGTATTATATTATATATGTATATAGAGGATGTTTCAGAAATAAGCGGACAAACTTAAAGAGTATATTCTATTCACTGTAAGGATAAAAGAAAGTCATATAAACGCGGATTTGGAAATGTTTATTTTCCAAATTATAAACACTTTTTATTTACAATTTTAATAAAAACATTTCATTCAAAGAAATTGTTGAAATGAAAGGAAAAAAGGAAATAATTTTCTTTCGTATCAATGCATGCCTCACATCAACGTTTTATGGATTGTCAAAGATATTTAAAAATTTCTGGACTATATTTCATATTTTGTCACACAAAGATAATTCCCTTTCGGAATACTTCCACAATAGCAACAAGAGTATTATAAATGAGAATCTTGTCTTTTTTTCTTGTCTGTAATAGTGTTTATAAATTGGAAAGGAAACGTTTCTGAACTCATGACATTTGTATGATTTTTCTTTACAATAAGTAAAATATTCTTTAAAAGTTTGGCCGCCTATTTCTAAAACATCCTGTATACAGAGTCCCGGCGTTTAAACGATAAACTTTTAGAATGTGTTCCAAAGATCATTCTAAATAAAAAAATTTATACGCTATAGATTAGTTTAGTTTAGTAAACGAGATGACTTTATTAATATTTTATATGTAATAATAAATAAAAAATATACATAATTTTTATTACATGAATTCAAACTAAATCGAAGCATGTTTTAAAAATAATGTTTTTAAGACTTGAACTAAAATTCAATACGCGATCGTGTATTTTAAACCAAAATCTCTAATATTCTATTATAAAGCAGAACGATATAAATCTCTTCTTAATTCAAAACACAGTTACCTTATCAAGAAATTATCAAGAAATACAAATATTATTTCTATAAATAACATTCGCTCAAACCGTTTCTATCATTAGTTGTTTATTATTTTCCCGGCTTATTGTCTTCGCGGTACCTAATCCCCAACGGTGTTTGGTTTTTCTGGTCAAGCTTCGAAAGCACTTTATCTCGTACGCACCGAAACAGCTGATCGGAGCAAGGATTATCAAAATATTTAAACAGATCCCTTTTCAAAACTAATTGGTTTCTTCTCACCTTGCGTCTCGACTTCGTTAAATTATGTACTCTTAATGAAAATAAATTTTTTTCTCATGTATCTAAAAGTCATGAATATTCTTGTGTCTGTATTTTTTCTCCGTTAAATCCCGATTCATCAACGTATGAGTAAATATGACTTTATGTAACACTTTGAAACAGTTTATTATATATCCAGAAATTTGTAGCAGTAAATATATGTATGTATGACTTTGTGTCCGGTCTTAGCATCATCTAAACGTCAATGTTTTAAAGTTTAAAGTTTTAAAATTAATATTTGGAATGACACACTGCATGTCTAATGGAAACTGACACCTTCAGCGAAGCGAGATCAGGGACTATTGTCAAAATTATGCATCATTCACAAGAATTCTTCATATTTCGATATTTAAGCTGAAATGACATATAGTATATAAACTTTTTTACTTAGAATGACCTCTAGAACATATTTTAGAAGTTTGTCGATTAAACTTCGAGACACCTCTCTGTATAAAAATTACTGCGTATGTATAAAACTATTATTAATATTTCTTATAAAACTTATTTTTTAATTAAAATTGAAAACTATGATTATAAATTATTAAATATTGTATTATTTTAAATTAATTATTTTTTTCTTCTCTTATAAGTTTTTAAATTATTATATTTATTTTCTGAAAGAAATAGAATACAATACATGTCACGCTCATTGTCAGAGAGAAAATTACGTATGTAAAATAAATCTTGTGTAAAGATAAAGAACAAATGTTTGTGTGTGTGTGTGTGTGTGTGTGTGTGTGTGTGTGTGTGTGTGTGACAAAAAGAAAGCATCTTAGTCTTCGATTCGTAACAAAAGAGTTTACTATGCTTTCGTTACTATAATATTGTAGTACTATAAAAAAAACAGTTCTCCAAGCACGTGTCTACTGTTATGTAAAATTCTTGGGAATCGAGGAGAGTTTCCAAGTAACGTAAATGCCATTTTTTTTCTCTCGTATTCACGCTCGCATTTAACGTGGGCGAACGTTTTGTCTCTACCTGACAACCGCATTATAAAACCGGATTACGAAAGTGCCGAGGTGCGTAACTCTGACCCTTTCGCACGTACCACGCCGTACAATCATCGCGCAGGATAAGACCGGAAAATGAGTAAGTTTCCGGTCGTCTCTCTCCGCGCATATGTACATATAATTCAAGCTTCTTTCCTATTAAATTTGAAAGACACTGCCTGTCGATGTATCCCGCAATCTCAGAAAATTGATTTGCCACTTATATACATGTATAATGCGTGCAAACGATATTGTGGAAACACGGTCTCGCCGCAATATACAGAAGTTTATAAGAATTCCGCAAGGCGCAAAAAAATATATGCACCTCTCATAAAGTGCGGTACACGAGAGTCAAAATGAGCGATATATAAATTATATGCTGCGCGCATTCTAATGCAATAATAATAGTATTTTTGTGTGATGCGGTATCTTTAAGAAAAATGAATCTCGGAGAAAAAATTGTGACGATCTTAACAGTCTTGTTTTTCTCAGAATTACGTTACAGAATTTCACTCTCCGATACATATTTAACAAGAAATATAGGTATATAGATCAAACTCATAATTCTATTATTTAAAAGAAAATTATTTTTCTCATTCTCTCTTCCTGCATTTTTGTTTTTTTTCTTTATTTATTTATTTAAATAAAAAGAAGTTTCTTTATAGTAATAACGTTATTAATAAAATCATTATTTAATTTATCGAGATAATTGTCATAATAACAAAAATTGCAATAATGAAAATGGAAAGGATAATATATATAATATATATATATAGTGCTTATTCTTTATTCCGGTTATGCGTTAGCCAATCGTTGCGCTGACGAACTAATTCTATGTAAGGGGAGGAAAGGATCGATAAGTCGAGCGATTATGATCGGGCTCGTTGCAAAAATCATCGACGCGCGGTATCGGTAATTGCATCGCGGCTTGTCGACGCTTATCGCGGTTCTCTTCTTGGCATAAACGCACGTACGCGGGCGTTGCAGATTTTCTCGAAAGGAGCAACCGATAGGTGTCCCGGATTGCAGGACCCGATTGCGCGTCGCCGCGACGATTGGAAAAAGAACTTAACCATAGATCGAGTCGGGGACGATTGTAACGAGTAAAAATTATATCGAATCAGTGATGAAAAGCCGGATATAGAGCGTTAACCCTCTCGTGCGTGTTAAAACGCGCGTAACTGTATGAATCACGCGCTCATGATGTATGCCGATTATTTAGTTATAATTTAAGGCAGCATTTTCTCTCTCTCTCTCTCTCTCTCTCTCTCTTCTTCTTCTTCTTCTTCCTCTCCTCCTCTCTCCCTCTCTCTACCCCTTTCTCTCGCCCTCTCCCTCTCCCTCTCTCTCGCGCTCACCCTCTCCCTCGCCCTCTCCCTCTCCTTCACCCCCTCTTTCCCCTCTCTCCCTTCCTCTCCTTCACCCCTCTCCCTTCCCTCCCTCCCCTTTTCCTCTCTTTCCTTCTCTTTCCCCCTCTCTCTCCCCCATCTTTATCCCCCCTCTTTGCCCCCTCTCTTTCTTTCTCTGAGTGAAGACGTGTGAAACATCGCTCCATAAAAGTGCTAACTTTTAAGTGGTTAAATAAGAGTGATCAAAAGTTATTAAAATCATAGTTGCATAGATCAGGATTAACCATGAGTGTTATCTAGCCGGGATGTGTTAATTTGTGAGTGCAAGAGCTACATTTTTCTGTCTGAGGTATCGAGGTCTCAACAGGTAGACATTAATGGTGGACACAAAAGTGTTGACGTGTGGAACACGAAGTGAATACGAAGGTAATTGACCGTCTACGCTGATTTTAGCGTTTCGGTCGATAATTATCGATATGAATGATGAATATAAGGAATATCGATGTTTGACATATAAGAAGGCAATAAGAAGCCAAGTAGTGACATGCAAGTCAATAAACTTTTTTATCATCCAGGATGTTTGAGTAAACATAAAGTTTATGATAAAAACCATGAATTAGTGCCGTGTCAAGGCCCATTTGAGAAATTTACAATTGAAAGCCATAGGGAGGAAGAGATAAAAAAGATGTCAACATCGACGACAGGATCGATTGTGACACCAAGTAGTGGAAGCAGAGCAGTAGGCACGAGTGGATTATTGATATAAAAATAGAATGGCTTTTAAGAGCAGTGAAAGAAATGAAAGATAAGACGGTATGTAAAAAGATGATTAAAAAAGTAGTTCGAGAAAAAATGGAAAATATTAAACAAGAAATACTGGAAGATTTAAAAAAAATGATACAAGGACGGATGTATGGTTCACATGGAGATGGAACACATAGAAGCTATAGTGAAGCAGCTAAAGAGAAGAAAAAAGAAAATGTTATTAAACCTAATTATTAAACCTAAAGTGGAACAGGAGAGTGAAGCTACCAAAAAATTGATAAAAGAAAAGGTAGACATCAAAAATATGGAAATGGGAATAACGAAACTAAGAAAAGGAAATAAGAGAATAGTGATTTTAGGTTGTGAAACTGGAAAAGAAATGGAAAAATTAAAGATCGCAGTACAAGCTAAGTTAGGTGAAAATTTCAAAGTTATTGAGTCGCCGCAAATGAAACCTAAGATAAAAATAGTCAATATCGATGAAGAAGACATAAAATTGAATGACAATGAGTTAATAGATACAATCAAGAAGCAGAATAAAGTTGCAGTAAATAAGGAATTTCAGATACAAATAATAAAGAAAATAATCAAGGAGAAAAGAAGCTACAGTAATCAATCGGGAAGAAGAGGAAGAGAAGAAGGTGTCGTAATAATTGAAACAGATAAAAAACTTATGAGTTATTGTTAAATAAAGGAAAAATAAATGTAGGATGGAAAAAGTGTCCTGTATTTAATCATATTAATGTCAAAAGATGTTTTAAATGTTGGGGTTATTATCATATTGCAAAAAATTGTACAAGAGATAAGACATGTCACAAATGTGCAGGAAATCATAAAGCAGTTGAATGTAAGGTGACTAAAAAAAAACTGTATGTTTAAAATTCAAACATACAATTTGAGATAAGTGATGAGCATGACGCACTTGATCCAGAATGTCCGACATATAAAAGAGTGATACAAGAGGAGAAGAAGAGGGCTGGCTGGGAGGACAACAATTATATATGTAAGAGACGATATTAAATATGAAATAGTATTGGTAAAAAAAATAGTGTCGAATTGTTGGTGTGTTGCAATAGAGATAAAAGAAAAATTGTATAAAGGTGTGGTAATGGTATTATATCATTCACCGAGTGCATCACACGGTGATTTTATGAGGTTTCTTGAAGATATAGTAGAGGAATTAGTAATAAAAGGAGACTGCATGGTAATGGGAGATTTTAATATAGATTTCATGATTGATTCGTTTTATACTAAAAAGTTGCAAACGGTAATGGCGAGTTTAGGTATGAAACAGTATGTTAATAAACCGATGAGAGTTACAAAGAACAGTCAAACAATTATAGATTTATGTTTTGCTAATAATAAGGTTCAAGTACAAGTAATGCATGAACCTAAAATAACAGATCATGTGTGGTTAAGAGTTGTATTAAGCGCATGTAAAACCATAAGTAAATATAGAGAATTTGGCGGTAGGAACTATAGCGAATTTAATGTAGATGAGTTTAATAGATTAATAGAAGACAGAATAGAGCAATGTCAAGGTTTAGAAGTTAGTGAGAAAGCGAAGAAATTTGTCGATAATATGGTAGATGCATTGGATAGTACAGCACCTAGGAAAAAATTTAGAATACCAAAAGTATGGGAAGGTAAAAAGTGGTTTTCAGATGATATAAGAGTAGCATCTGATAGAAGAGATGTAGCATACAATAACGCCTTCAATGAAACTCAGCAAAATTGGATGCAATTTAAAAGTAAAAGAAATGCAGTAGGAAAGAAAAAAGAATATTATGAAAATATGATAGATTATAGTAATAAGAATGATCCGACAAAAATGTGGAAAACTTTAAAAGAAATAATTAGAGATGAGTTAATGCATGGAAGAGAAATAGAAGATGTAGATTTTGAAAAATTAGGAGACATAAATGAGTGCAATATAGCTGATAAATTTAATATGTATTATATACAAAGTATTAATAATATTGTAAAATCTATAAATAGTGAAAAATTTACAAGTGCAGGTACGAGTAAAAGTCCGGGGAATAAGAGAATTATTTTTGTTATTGAAAACAATTATAATATTATGGAAAAGTTTGAAATGATTACAATAGAAGATTTAGAAGAAATTGTTGTGGAACTGCCAAAAAAAAGAGGTACGGAAGAGCGAATAACTAATGACATATTTAAAGTAACATCTTGCGTAATAAAAGAAGAGTTTGTCGATCTGATAAATAATTCTTTGAGAGAAGGTTTCTTTACAGAGTTGGATGGTGCGGACGGCACAGGAAAGTAGGCTGATGGTGGGGGCGGCGCAAACAAGTAGGCTGATGGTGCGGGCGGTGCATCCAAGTAGTGTGTGATTTAAAATAAAAATAAATAAATAAATGAAAATAAATATTGTTATATGAAAATTAAAAATAATATTTTGAATCACACGCCGGTGACTAATATAATGGTTATATTTATGAAAAGTATTTCAAGAAAGGTCGCATTGTAACACACACATGCACACATACACAGACACACTCATTTACAAAATTAATTTAAATGTATTTAAATGTATTTATGTAAGTAAAACAGGAGTAAAAATTTAATTTAAAATGTGTGTGTGTGTGTGTGTGTGCGTGCGTGTGTGCGTGTGTGCGCGTGCGTGTGCGTGTGTGCGTGTGTGAGTGTGCGTGCGCGCGCGCATATTTGAAGAAAGAAAATAAGAAAATATACATTCTGATCAAATAAATTGTTGACGCTGTTATTATCGTTGCATGCGTTACAATTTATTCAATCTGTTACGTCCAGGCCCGTAGAGAGGATGGGTCAGAGGAAGGGCGTAACAAGAACTGTTCAGATGTCAAAAGTCTTATCGACGAGTGACTCGGTCGAGCGAGCTGCAGGTTAGCAAGCAGGTAAACGACGGCTGTTGTTATTACTCTGTTATGCGAACGCTCTCTCGGTCCCTTTTTGGTAACAGAATCGAATCTCTTTTACACGGGACGGGACCAAGTGTGATCTTTTGCGTGGAGAGAGTGAGGGAGTTAAATAAGTTTACCGATCATTTAATTTTTAGATTAACATTTATTCAATTAATTCTTACCATTTTACATATAATCTTATTAATATCGGCTTTAAAATTATTTGTATGAGTGTGTGTGTTTGTGTGGGTGGTTCGCGGGTGTTACATAAGTACGGAGGTCATCAACCAGAAAAGAGGGGGAAGGAGTGCGATTCTAAAGATTTTATCCTGGTTGGTATTTGTTACAATGGTTTACAATAAGAAAAAAAAAATAATAAAGATTTACGAAAATGTAATATGTGTTACGGCGCGATTTCGCACACGGTCGTCCGATCTATGGTCTCGGTTGGCTCGCGAGAATCGGCGGGTCGGCGCGATTTTAGGCACTTAATAAAAGAACAAGGTTGAATAAAGGGGAACGATGAGAAAGGAGACGATGAGAGAAAAAAAAACAAAAGAGAAGGAAATTAAACTTACTACTTAGGCAGATTGGTTGCGTTTTAGCTGCTGGTGTAGTTGTGGCTCCAGTTGTGGTCTTACTCGGCGGGTGGTCTTTGTTGAGCACTGACTCTAATAGGTTTTAAGACGTAATCGGAACTCCCGCAGTGTAAAACAAATTGCTTGAGTCAGCGAACGACCGAAAAATCTGTGCCGAATGAATCTGATGCTGTACTATCGACTGATTTTAATTTTGTGGTCGTCGTAATGCGCGAGTCTTCCCTTTTTATATTAAATCTTGAGGACGTGTTAACAATTTGGGCGGGAGTATTTTTGAGATTTTGACGTGTAAAAAGCTGTCGTTCGGTGAGATCCTTCTCATTCTTTTTGATTGTTGCTGATTGGTGGGCTATGTACGGCCTCTTAGGAAATTTGGAGATTCTTCATTTGGTTATCTCCTGGGATTATCCAGCTGTTTCTATCCATTTATTTATTTAGGGGATCTATCGATCCTTTTCGGTCATTTCTTTGAACATCGATTTCAATGTTTAAAACATTTTTTCGTTCCGCGGCCCTCTTATGACTGGTCGGTAATTATTGCTTTATCTTTATAGGAGGTAAAGACGTGGAGCCGACAGTGCGTAGCGGCGTTATTTGTTTCTTTCTTAAGATTATGCAGCTGTGTTTGTCGATTTATTCATTTAGAGGATCTCACTATCGATCCTTTCCGGTCGTTTCTTTTGACATCGTTTTCAATGTTTTAAAATATTTTTCGTCGCGCGATCCTTTTTATGATTAGTCGAGCGATTATTGCTTCATTTTCGTGGGAGGAAAAACGTGGAGCCGACAGTGCGTAGCGGCATTATTTGTTTCTTTCTTAAGATTATGCAGCTGTGTTTGTTTGTTTCGTTGTTTAGAGGATTTCGTTATTGATCCCTTCCGGTATTTGTTTAGATATCGTTTTTAGTAGGTCTAAACATTATTTGATAATAACAGTTCTTTTCTATTGCGAGACCCGTTTTTTGTGACCGATCGGACGATTATTATTCATTTCGTGGGAGGAAAAACGTGGAGCCGACAGGACGTAACAGATCATTATTTATATGTTCTTATTTTCTCTTAGAAAGTATAAAATATAATGTAGAATAACTTTTTTTACATTTTGCTCTCTGCTTAGAGCAAGCGGCGTCATCGCCATTGCTACGCCAGTATCAACCTCTCTTTCTAGCGGGGTCGGCGCCATCGCCTCCGTTACAAGCGGTACAATCGGCATCGCCGTTTCCTCCTTATCGATTTTTTTTATTTTCAGATTGTTTTTGATGATAGCTATAAATTTTATTTTTTAATTTAAATTAAAATTTTTTTAAATATATATACCTTACGGTACCTAAAATTATAATAATCTGTAAACTGAAAAATTTGTTTTTCAGTTCGATCAACTGCTGGGTAGAAGGCTGCTGGCGATCTACCACCAGCAATGTCATCTGACGGTGAGAGATTAAATTTTCTGACGTGGGATATCGTTAATCTTTTTTCTAAAGAAAATAGCTTGAAATCGTATCATGTTTTCTAAAGAGATTTCAGTAAAACAATAAAAAATATTTTATATTTATTTTTATGAATAGCTCTGAATAAATAGTTTTGAATATTCATTATTTATTTCTATATAATAATTTTTTATTTGAAAATATGATTATAAAAATTAAGAAATAATGTAAGAGATTATTATATATATATTTCATAAATTTATTTACCTTGAAGTAAATAATGATTTTATTATAAATAATAAATTTTATAATAAATAATAAATTAATTATTATAAAATTATAAATAATAAATTTTCAACTTGAAGATTAAAAAATTTATTTTATATAGAATAATTTATATAAATAAAGTTATATATGGAATTTAAAAAGAAAAACTTTAATCTGTTTATTAAACATTCGGTTATCCTTTTATATACACCGAAGATATCTTTATAGCAATATTTTGCAATATATTTCAATAAATCAAACAGACTAAAATCGCGAGATACAATTTGCACGCACAATTAATCGATATGCACGATTGTATCTATTATTATAAGTACGTCGTTAATAATGTTAATAAGACTCCATCAATATTCGCTATCGCGTAACGAATAGATTGTGAATTCATGTATTGATCGTTAATATGTTGTGACCCATAACATGCATTTCCCGAGTAATTTTGTTAAAATTACAATAGCATATAGTTGGAAATTAGTATTATGACCAATTCTTTTATGCTACATTTATTTACACTGGCTATTAATGTGTTTTCATACAAATTATAAATATGATAATATTAACATGCATTCATAACGTGCCGTTACAATTATTTGCGAGCTTATTACTGATTATTATGTGCAGAAACGCATTTAGCTGTATAGCTATATAACGAAAACATAAAATGTACAATTACGATAGCTAATGCTGCAGCGCTCATTAAATTAAATGACTTAAAAACTTTAAAAAAGTTATTTTTTATTTTATTTTATTTTAATAGATCAAATTATTTCTTCATAATTTCAAATTAAAATACTTTTTTTGAAATCGGAGATTACAGATGCAGAAATGAGAAATTTAATATAAGTATATAATAAAAGTATATAAAATATGTGTTTCGAATTCTGTAGGAATTTCATAGCATTTTCGCGTCGCGGACATTGTCAGGCGAGGTATGTGAAAATCTCTGTCGGAATAGATAAATTTAAAATACAAAGGAAGACATACGAGCGACGCGTAAATCATTTCGCGATCCCTGTCATTTCGGAAAGAAAAAGCTAGAGATAGAAAGACGGATGGATTGAATAGTTGAAAGACGACGTAATGAAAATGCAGGAGAATGAACCAGTTAAAGTGGTTTTAAATTAAATAAAACATAAAAAATCTTGAAGTATGTTCATTATTTTTTTGAGTCACAGTAATCGCGAATACTTCAGCTT
This sequence comes from Anoplolepis gracilipes, assembly GCF_047496725.1. Lineage (NCBI taxonomy): Eukaryota > Metazoa > Arthropoda > Insecta > Hymenoptera > Formicidae > Anoplolepis > Anoplolepis gracilipes. The sequence continues at coordinate 6,532,053 of NC_132978.1, read as the reverse complement.
TATCGGTTTGCAAAATCGCCACAGTAAATTTTGTTTCTTAGTCGAGAGAGCATGTTATAAGCTAAGATAATGTTTACGAAAAGCTTTTGGTTTAAACTAAATTTGGAAGAAAATAAAAAATGAAACACGAAGAAAATGAATGAGATAAGACGGTTATACCGTTTTCCTCAGCTTTCTAGTGAAATTAATGTTTCTGTCGGCTGAAACTTTATTTTCCTACCGCGCGTCGGTGACACAAATGTATGTACAAAGTTAGCTATTATGCAGATAATTGTGTACTTCAATCAAAAAAATCTTTTCCTGCTTTCTATAGATTAGAATTTACATTAAAATTACTCTACATTAAAAAGATTAAAATTATTTTGCATAATAATACTATTATATAATTATTTATATTTATATAAAGAAAATATATCATTGTCTAAATATTAAAAACCAACATAAAAAATAATGTTTATAAGAATCCCGCTAATGCATAAAAATGACTCGGGTTCAAATATTTCCGTGATATACAAGATCCTTGGATATTATTTACTCTGACAGTTGAAAAATTGCTACCGCGGAACTCAATTCTCCGTCGAGTAGAAGAGCGCAAGCTAATACATGCGTGAGGACCGTAATTCTGCTTCGTACAAATGCTTGTAACGGCACAAAGTAATTCTCTGAAGAAAGGTGAAGAATGAGCGAAGTTGAATAGATAAAGGCATTGTGTCATATTTCTTAGTTATCCATGAAAAAATGTGCAACGCGAAAATGATTTGAATTTGTTTTTATCCAAGTTTTTTGCGTAAAAGAGAAAATGTCAATGAAGATAATCGAAATCTCGGATACAATTCTGGACAATAATTAATATATGAAGATTAGATTATTCAAATCGATAATAAAAAATAGACCTGTATATATAAGCGATTTATATAAAAATTATAACATGGAAAAATTTTTAATTCTATTCGTGAGTGGGCGAGTTTAATTTACTTCGATCTAAAACTTGAGAATATTTCTTTACGGCAAAGACGTTTGAAGAGATTTCTATTTTCTATGAAACTGAAATTTATAACTTAAATATTTTCGAGATTTAATCTTATAATTACGTTGTCTACAAGGGTGTAGAGTGATACACAAAGAACGCGGCAAATGCACGTACCAACATGGCGTATCCTACATTTTTTTCGCACATTCTGAATGGATTGTTATTCCCAGGTCGCATCTCGAGGATGCTCGCAACCCTCGCGCATAATATGAATGCATAAGGCCGGGTCTACAATAGCTGTAGTAAGCCTTAAGTCGTAAGAAATGAACCAATCATATTCATTATTCTTCTCTAAAGTCAATTGTAATTGGTTAATTTTTTACAGCTTAAGACTTACTACATCTATTGTAGATCCGGCCTAATGCGCCTCCTCCCCTCCTCCTCTTTGTCCTCGTGAGTAACTGTCCATTAGCTGTGCCAGTCGTTTCCAAGTTTCCGCAACGAGGCGTCTAGGGTAGAGTGACGTAATGAGGTAATACTTAAATTACGTCCACGTGCCGTGTGACAGTATCGACAGACAAGACCTTTGGCATAGAAAGCCATCGGTCGGACAGACAGAACTAGGCCGCAAACAATGGCGGTGCCTCTCGTTAACGACGAGATGCCGTCCCATCGGCGTCGGCTGCGGCATCATCTGGCGCAGTCCAGTCTGGATTGTATGAGGCAGGCAGCCTCATGCGAGTGAGTTCGTATAGCCAGTCTTCGCGATTATTGAGTATCCCGCAGGATAAGTGTTGAGAGTCATTGGACATTTCGAGAATGACTGAGAGGAACATTTATTTCACTATAACTATTGAATTTTGCATCAGAAAGTCATGAAAATGTGACAAAGTGCGCGATAATAATGTGACGTTTAGGGTTGTATATCATATCGTAGAAATACAAAAACACTTTTGCAAAACAAATGGCGGTGTGAGCTATAATTTTAAAGGAAAGTAGCTGAATTACAATTAGTTTTAAGAAGAAAAAATTAACGAAGTACCAAATAATATAAATAGAAGATTTGTGTGAAGACTGAATGAAATGCACTTAATGCAATATATGAAGTGCACTTGTTATGGCAGTATTAGGAATAAATTGGTATTCGCGGTAGGTGTGCTTACTGCGTTCCCGTGACTTGGGCAATAGGACAAGTCTGCAGGACTTACCTGTAGTGGGCAGGTCTCAACACTCGCCCACGGGTGGGGGAGGGGGAGGTTTTAGTTGGTAGAACCAGCCGGGCGCTTGCGCTGACGGGCCGGGTGAGTCCAACACTACCCCCGGGTTCGCCTGGGGGTGTGCTTAAATGCATTTCCTCCCCCCACCGCTGGTAAAACAAAAAAAAGGAATAAACTGGTATAAGCATAAATCATTGAGCGTTTTATATTATATTTTATATTTTGATAAAGAATACTTAAAGAAAATTCTTTAAAAAACCGTTTTTGTATTTGTATAATTTTTAACGTAGAAGAAAATTAAATCGACATTTATTCTTGAATTTTATGCACAAGAATATATCGATAAATAATAGAAATATAATCATATTTTTATTCTTTAATATGTATTTTTAACAATTATTTTTTTTCGAAATTTTATTTTTTTCTTTGAAATGTTATCTAAAAGTTTTTATATTAGAACTTGTTATCATTAACTTATAATATTTGATTATAATTGTTAGAATACCTATGTGCACATAACAATATGTAGTTGAATAAGGAACATATATATCTATAATGACAGCAACGTGTCGGACTGACATGTCTCTCATAACGTGCTGTCATGTAGATCAAAATTAATCATCATAGCTTTGAGAGGTAATTAATACACTCGCGAAAGAGCAAAGCTGACTAGATTTTTCCATCACACGCGCATGTTCAAGCATAAGTTATTTAATTTTTGCGAAAACTTATTTGCGCTTGAAATTGATTACTACATAGAAAATACTGTCGAATTAAAAATTAAATAATTAAGTAGTTTCGGACGTTTGATAAATAAAGAAAAACAATAACATTAAATATAATTTTCACCCTTTAATAAGAATGAGTGCAAAAAGTTAAGTTCAAAGATTGTTATAATACGAGTAATAATTTAATATTAAACTCGAATATGTGTAATTATAATCTAACACACGTAATTTGCGTACTAACACAGTTTTGTGAAAACTTTACGAATTAATATAGAACTGCTTAAAGTCACAAAATAGTTTGAATATTATTGAAAATAATTGAAAATCTATAATAAAATATTTATTTTATTATAGATTTTCAATTTTAGTATTAGAACACTAATCATATGTACTAATCATCTAGTACTAAAAATTTTAAAAATTTACAAAAATGAAATTTATCAGTTTAATTTCAGAGAGGCTTTCATATATCATTGCGCTATACATAATTTCTATTAATTTACTATCTAATTTCTTGGTTATTTAAAAAAATTGAATGGATTTGTTAAAAGATATTTCTTAAATTCCATTAAATTCTTTAAACAGTGGATCTTAAACATTGATTTAATAATTAAAAAATAACACGAAGTATATTAAAATCTAAAGATAGTTACAGGTTTTACGAAGATAACATTAATAAAACGTAATAAAATTTTACAGTAATAGATGGCGACTTATTATCGCGTAGATGCAAAGTTCTTGAAGCAATATCAAGGTCTATAGATGAACGACGGGAGGGGAAGGAAGGTCTTCGCATTCATATTTACACATTTGGCCTCAACATGGCGGCCGCTATCTTCCAAATGTTTAACTTAAGTTTTTTTGTCAGAGTATCAATATATAAAAGAGGTTAAGGGTAGATAAGAGTGCTTTAAAAAATTAATATAAATAAAATTACATCAAAAAGTGGTAAAATAAAAGGAAAGAAAGTGTATTGAAAATAAAATAAACGTAATAAATTGTAAAATATTTAAATATTTATTATAATTTAACAAAAGAACACAATTTTTTAACATAACGATATAATTTTTTTATTTTTAAACATAACGCAATTTAATATATAGTTTTAAGTATAACATGTATTATAATATTATGTTATAAAAAAAATAAATTCTAAAATAAATGTTGTTATTTTATTAGATCTCAAAATAAAAAATTATTAATAAAAATTAGTAAAAAATTAACTTATTACTTGTCTAAATGCACTTTTTGAACCAAAAGATTTATGTTTTGACTGTTTAATTAATTGCTTTTTGTTATTAAGATGGATAATTTGGCGAATGTGGATATAGCGACAGATAATATTATTAAATGTATTACATGATTTACAAAGTATGGTAGAAGGTACCCAAGTCTTAATCATAAATAATAAGTGTTTAAATAATTGAGGATGTAGCTCACACCGATGCAAGTGCTCTTGAAGATGTGCTTCGATTGTAATTATATATTTAAAAAGTGGAGTAGAAGGATTTTCTAAAAATCCAAAGGACAGATTGTTAGTATAAATCGAAAATCGATTGTTATCATTCGCCGTAAGTGTCATTACACATGATCGACAAACATATTGTTTACGGAGAACATAAGATATAAGCACTTCCAATAACATTATTGATGACATTACATTGGATTGTATTTTCTATAGGTTTAACAAAACTATAATCTTGTTCATTTTCATATATTTGTGAATACATACATTTTTCAGGTGGAATACTTTCGTCTTTTTTCTCTTTGTTTAAAGTCTTTCTTAAAGTATTAAAAAAATCAATATAATGTTCATCATTATCACAATCATAGTTTCTTTTAGTTTTATGAGTATCAACAAATTGACACAAAAGTAATGAGACGAAGACATCTTTTTACTTGCAAAGGTGTTGGGTTAACATTTCCATGTCTTCGCATTGTGGAAAATAAGTTTTCCAAAGCATCTTGATTTAAGCGAGAGGTAAAAAAATAATAATAATCGTCTTTAAAAAGTTTATCTATAAGGCATATTGAATTTAAAGCTGATATCTTGATACCAGTTTGAACTGGCTTCCATGCTCCTCCAATAACAATATGCTCAATTAAATATAATAAATTATCAATAATTGACACTTTTTTCTGTTTATTTCCTAGCGTAATTGCATCCTTTTGATATCTACCATTCATAACATTAAACCAGGATCTGACTGTTCTTAAAAATCAAGCTGTAGTTAATGCATCTCGTTCCATAATTTGTAATTGCACTAAAGTTTCTAAAGCAGCTGCTGTTCTTTCACTAAATATATGAGCTGCGGCTGCAACATTCATTTTATTAAAATTCGAAGGTTTCAAGATATCCACAGTGATATTTGGCGCAAGTTTCAACTGATAACGTCTTTGGCTTTCTTCTAATTGCTCAAGATATCGAAACTGAACTTCATTACAAGGTAATCCTTCAGATTGCACAATCGTTAAAGCTACTTTTATAATAAGATTATTCATTAAAGCTGACCGTAAATTTTTCAACAAATGAGGAACATCTGGAAATATGTATAAAGATTCATGTGGTCGTATGGGATGAGTTATGAAAGGTGTATTGTTATCTTTGCCCACTTTCACACCTAATGTTCGCCATACAGCTTGGTTTTTTGGTCCCATATCTGAGACAAGACCATGTACTTTGTAACCTATTTTTTCTATCTCACCAATTATTTCTAAAATGACGTGACACATGACCTTTTCATCTGAGGTTTTCGTTGTAAGATGCCATGCAATAACTTGTTTCCAATTGTCATTTAATCCTCTTAGCATAAAAACAATAACATTTGAACTTAACGTCTGTATATCTTCTTCATATGTTATTTGACCAAAAAAAGATCCTAAAGCAACAAATTAAACACAGAAAAAACAAAATTTTAAAAAATTTAAGAAATTAATAAGTTAATAAGAATATATATATATATTTTTGAATATATATATATATATATATATGATTTTATAATTATAAATATTAGTAAATGATTAATGATATATAATAATTATACATAATTTAATAAAATTATTCATTATTAATATAGGTATATAGAAATATGAAAATTGTGTGTGAGTATAAATGTATTTATTTCCAATATTTAATTATATAAAATAAATTAAGGAACAAAAATAAGGTAAATATTTACATAAGGTCACCCCTTTCAGAAGTCAATGACCTTGACATATGTTGTCAAGATCATCACCCTCAGTAACGCTTATAAGGTTTTAGCCGTCGCTCGTTGTTTACTAAAAAGTTACATACAAAAATTGTTAAAAATTGACGTTTTTTTCAATTATTTTATCAAATACTGGAAATTAAAAAAAATGTTTCAAATAAAAGTTGTAAGTCTCTTCAAAATACACGTTTTGTATCCTATCCATTTTTATTATACAAGTGATAGTTTTCGAAAAAAACAACGATAAAGACAATAAACCTCATACAATATTAATTATAATATCATATTATAATATAGTCCCACTGTATCTGCGTATACACTTTTCTACCCACACAACAAATGGGTTGGATTAGGTTATTTTTTTCGGAAGTGGAGCCCCCCGCAGGGGGGCGGAACCCGCCATGCCCGCGCATTTCTATGCGTGAAAAGTGTATGCGTGGATACAGTGGGTTCCGCCCCCCTGCGGGGGGCTCCACTTCCAAAAAAAAATAACCTAACCTAACCCATTTGTTGTGTGAGTAAGAAAGTATATGTGTAGAAAGTGTATGCGCGGATGTAATGGGACTATATTATATATTATGTTATAATTAATATTGTATAAGGTTTAGAGTCTTTATCGTTGTTTTTCTCGAAAACTATCACTCGTATAATAAAAATGGATAGGATATAAAATGTGTATTTTGAAGAGACCTACAACTTTTATTTGAAATATTTTTTTAAATTTTCAGTATTTGATAAAATAATTGCAAAAAACGTCAATTTAAAAAAATTTTTATAACTTTTTAGTAAACAACGAGCGACGGCTAAAACCTTTTAAGTGTTACTCAGGACAGTGATCTTGACAACATATGTCAAGGTCATTGACTTCTGAAAGGAACCTTATGTAAATATTTACCAAAAATAATAGCTCTATACAATTTTTAAAAAATAACATAAAATAGGTATAATAGGAGCAAAATAAAGTAATCTCAGTTAAAGATAAATTCTTGTTAAAAATATAAATATAATTAAATCGGAACGAAATTAAATGAGTAACATTGTCGCAATAATATAGTCAAAATAAGTAACAATGTCATATTTATATAAATGAATAAGCAGAAATATAAAAATATAAATAGAAGTAATAATAGTGGCGGACGTTTCGACCCAATAATTCAGGTCATCTTCAGCGCAAGAATTAACAAAGATATTACATGGTTATATAAAAAAACGGATGTTATAAAAAGACCGAAAGTTAAATACAATTTCCGCAAAAACACGAAGAACGTATAATGCAGATGGTTGGTGACTGTTCATAATATGTCAAGTTAGAAACGCAACGAACGTATGTTGGCAAGAATGCAACAGTGGATCGCATATTTTACTCTTAGATAATATAATTGGTCTTCTCTAGTTCGATAATTAGAGGGATCAATTATTCAAAAGGAATTGTCAAAATTCTGGAAAGATTTTTTGAGAATCAATCGTTAGAATCAATTGAGATAATGTCAGAGAATTTATGACGTTCCAATAATTAATTACGTCAATCAGTTAGTGTATAAATATTAGACGCTAAAAAATCATTAAAATCTTACAGAACGCTGCAGTTGAGGTGGCAACACAATTTTTTAAACATATGTAATACGAACTTCTTAACATTCTTATAAACAAATTTTTTAACATAGTGTTGTGTCACAAACAAAAACAATAATATTCATCCGATGTTTCAACCTTCCTATATATAACTCGATCGTTAGTTTGGTATTTTCTTAATAATATTATTGTAAATGTCAGGCAGGTTATTTGTGTCGGTTTGTAAATTCAAACTATTTTCTTGTTTTTTAATGTATATCATCTCTGAAATCAGGCGTTTGTTATAATATGATTCTTTATCTACAATAATGGCATCATCCCATTTAAAATCATGGTTGTAATTAAGTTTATGATCAGTGATGACCGATTTTATGGATGTATTTTTATTAATATGTTTACGGTGTTCAGTAATTCTAGTTTTTAATTTTCTCCTCGTTTGCCCTACGTAAGATGCATTGCAATCATTACATTCAATTTTGTAGACCACATTGGTATTGCTAGACTTGGGAATGGTGTCTTTGTGAACTTTAATGAATCTGTTGAGTTTGTTAATGCTGTAGAATGAGGCAACAGTATTATTATACCCTCTAATATAATTATTGAAGTTGTCTGTTAAACCAGGTAGATAGGAGACAGGAAAGTATGAAGTGTTTAATTTTTCTTTTTTATTTGGATTTATTTTTAATACTGTTTTTTTTGTGCAGAAATTTTAATCTTTGGTTAATAGTATCGAATATTAATTTTTTTGGGTAACCATTCTCCAATAGGGTGTTGATGGTGTTATGTAAATTTTTTGGAGAAATTTAGGATGGAATAGTAGAAATGCTCGATCCACCAATCCAATGATTGTTCTTTTTTTGGCAAAACGGGTGTTGAGAAAAAAAGTTAAGATATCTGCCTGAATATGAACTCTTATGATACCAATCTGTAATAATCCCTTCTTTTTTATTATTGATAAGGGTGATATCTAAAATGAATCGAAAAATTAAACACTTTAAAAGTTCAATTTGTTGTCCTTCTCTAATTCCAATGTGAACTGTAATCTCGGGTGCAATGAATTAAATGTTATAAGTGCATGATTCACTAATTCCGGAGGAGCTACTAGTAAGATGTCATCCACGTATCTGAAGTAGAATGGAGGAGAAAAACTCAAAGATTGTAAGGCTCTAGATTCCAAATCTTGTAAGACTATATCAGCTATTATGGGGGATAGAGGGGAACTCATAGGGGTACCGAATGTTTGACGATATATGATATTGTTAAATTTAAAAAATGTTGAGTTAAGAATCATTGCAACTCCAGTCATGAATTCTAATTTTGGTAATTGGCAATTATCCTTTATTAAATGCCATCTATTAGAAATTTTCAAGGGCAAGATCAATAGGAATATTAGTAAAAAGAGATACAACATCTAGAGAAATGAATACGTGGTCTGTAGGGAAGTTAATATCAGAAATTTTTTGTACAAGTTCAATACTATTATCTATGTGGCTGGATGGTGAAGGAAAACTTGTTTTCATTATATTGTGTAAGTAACATGCTAGGTCATATAGCGGTGTGTGGATAAAGAAGACTATAAGTCTATACGGACAATTTTCTTTGTAGATCTTAGGAAGTATGCTCTAGAAAGGGAATCCTCACTAAATGAAAGAGAGCGATAGCAATTTAAAGAGATATAATCTTTCTCCTTCCATCTCTTCAACAGGTCGTGAAGGTTGGAAATAATTTTGTTAATAGGATCTTTTTTAATAACCGTATAAGTATCTTTGTCGCTAAGCAACGTTTCAACTTTTTTAAGATAAATTAAGAAAAGTGATATATTATTAGTATAAAATATAAATAAAATAGAAAAATGTAAAATATTGGCTTATAGTTGTCAAATAAAATTAAGTGAGTGCTTGATTTATATGTAAAATTAAATAAATATTTAATTTTAACACGTTAATTGTGGAATGCACTTATTTACTTCAACATGTTAGTTTGGTTAATTAACGTAACAATATTACAACATCAGTTTAGAGTTTAGAGTGGTTTAATGGTTTTATTAAAATTCAATTAATACATCACTTGTTCCATTCATTTTATAAATAAAAGTTGTTTTCAGAAATTATAACTCATCCTTTATGATGCTCATCATGTGTTGGTTGTTTCCCAATTTGTCATAAATTTGTCATATTAAACTGACTGTATAAAAACAATTAAACCATCATGTTATGCCACATGATTAGTGAGTGCTATGGCAATGAGCTTTATTTAATTATTTAATAAAAAATCTACTTTTATTTAATGCTTTGTATTACCTGTGCTGACATCATATTCCAATGTTTTGCAAATATCCATTTCGTCCATTAAAAGTACACAGTCTGATTGGTGTGAAGATGTGAGTTTCTTTTTTTTTTTCATTAAGGAAATCACATCTTTTAGTACGCCAGGACTGAAATCTAGTTGAGCGATGTGTCTACATAAAGTGGAATAGGATGACAACGGTAATTTCAAATTCTTTTTTAAAAATAAATATGCTTTCCATCCAACTTAAAATCAAAAAATAATAATAAGCCATAAAAATCATTATTTAATGTTACTTAATGTTTTAATGTTTTTATTAATGAATAAATAATTACTAAAGAAACTAATTACTTACCAGCATATCTTATTTGCATAGCCAATTTCAAGCATTGTGGAGACCAATTTGCTCGTCGATTGGTTAACCCTGATCCAAATTCTTTCAGAAATGGTATTTCTTCTATTTTTTTAAACAATGTTGCATATTTTTTAAAAAAATTGTTGTGCTTTAATCTTAACAGTTTTTCTCTTTTAAATTTTAATGTAAGTTCATTATTTTTTTTTATCGTTTCACCTAATTTCTTTTTTAAATATTTAATTTCATTAGCTTGTCTGATTGTTCCATCTTTATCAGAAAATTGTATAGTATTAAATGCAACATTGTTATATACTTCAGTTTGAGTTTCTGTATTTACGTGCACAGATTGATTAGCATGCTGAATATTTATTTCTATAAAAAAAAGATTATTATTAAGATATTAAAATGACAAAATAAAATGCTAAGATAATATTTGCCACTTACGATCAATTACATTTTCTTCAGGCAAAACACCTACAGAAGATTCAGTTTCATCTTGTAAAACTTCATTAATACTTTCCTCATTTATAAAAATTGTAGGAATGGCATTAGGTTTTAATTTACGTCGTCCATCCTGTCGTTTATTTTCAAATTGAGAATCATCAAAATGAAACTGCAATGACAACAAATATTTATTGCCTATTTATTGTATTTGGCAAGGATACTCCAAATATTCAACTATACAATTTTAAAACTTAATATATCAATAATGAACTTGCTAAGCCTCGATAACTATTATATAATAGTTATAAAAAAATATCAAAAATTATATAATAGTTATTATAAATATTATAATAATAATAACTAATAGTTATTATATAATAGTTGTAAAAAAATATCAAAAATTATTTATTTAATATCAATTTTATTGAATTAAGCAAGATATATATCTTACTTAATTCAATAAAATTGATACTAAATAAATAATTTTTGATATTTTTTTACAGTTTTGTACTATGTTTTAGAATCGAATAGTCGTATTACAAAATTATTTACTCAGATTTAATAATACCTCACATAACCTCGAATCTCCTTTTGGATGTTTAGCACACTGTTTAATCCAAATTTGTTTACGTTTTTCGTCAGCAGGAAATCTAAAAAGACGAAATCCTTGTTCTGCATGATTGCGACAATTTTTCGCACAACAGCATGGCATTATTACAATTTTTTAATACTATCACTATCATATATATCAATTCCACTTCCACCTTCCACTTTTACTACTACTCACTCTTCTCGTACAACACACACTCACACATACTTCGTAGCTCCAAAATGGCGCTCATGCGAAGACTTTCCTTCCTCTCCCGTCGTTCATCTATAGACCTTGAGCAATATAATAGATTTTTTGATCAGAGAAGTAAATTTTATCGGACAGACGGTAAAATAATTGCGCGTAATAGAGCACGGAGCGAGCGTTGGATTTTCCTCGGCACATAACTACGTAATGTAGCAAACTATTAAGGTATTCTGGCCAAGTGCGCCGCGCCGCGTGTTCTAATTAATGGCATCCCATGCGCGGCTACTGATTATATCACCGTGTATAATCTTACCCGAGCGATGCGACGGTTTTAGACGTTCGTGGTCTGAGCGGGATTAGAGGCATCATCGATAATCGATTAAATTTAAGTGCTTCCCACGCCGGCAGCTCGTGTAATAACGTATGATTCTTTGGAGACGATCGTCACGTACTTACATAAGTACCACCGCGGAAACTTGAGGGATCAGTTATTGCGGGTAGAACTGTGGAGTAAATGCGCCACAGTTATCGGCATCAAGATGAGACGATCACAAACTTTTGATGTTCTTAAGATAGCGTTGATAATGAGATACGAATCTATTGATAATTCGCGTGTTAGAATTTTTAAGAAAATTTACATTAGTAAAAATTGAATCTATCATTTCAATTTGTGATAATTTTTTAAATTAAAAATATTAAAGACAATATTTGCTAATAAATTTTTAGATTGATATTTTGTTAAGTAAAATGATATTTTATCTGTATTCTCATATAATATAAAATATCATGCAGTTTCTTCTATCTTACTGCAAAAAACGTTCCATTAATCCAACGGATCGTTCCATCTCAGTTCACATGTCAGAAAACTATAACTTTTTGATGTCTAACAATAAGTACATTTACAAGACTGTAGCACTCAATATATTTCTTTCCTCTTAATCTTTTATTGCTACGAAATCGTTACTATAAGTTGCTTGTAACGGTTTCAACAAATCCTTTCTTATTTCAACAGAATGATATTTGTTTTTCCAATTTTCATTCTGCTATTATCACTTTCTAACTAAAAACTAGTTATTTTCTTAAAAGCCTCTCTCATTTTCTTTCATTGCTATTTCAAATATCGCCTATTTACAGTACAAGAGCATTATCCTGAAATTTGCATTTTGTATATAACTTGTTAGAAGAAACGATTTTTGAAAGATCTCTATAACATCTTATATCTGATATATTTATTTTTAAAATATTCAATTTTGTCGTTAAATCTATTACTTTTTCGTTACTACTTAAAATATTTAATTATTCAAAGAAACGATTATGTAATAAAACTTTGAATCTTAGAATTTATTTTTAAATAATTTGTGTAATCTGCTTCAATTGCCGAAGAATTGTCTGTTTAAGACAATTACGCTAGTTACACGCGTGATAATTTGATGAACGCTTTTCACAAAATAGTTGACGCTTTTATACGAATTTTGAACGGTATGTAATATTTTTTGTCTTCGATTTTTTTCCACCATACGTTTGTCTCTAAGGGAATGACCTCACGTATGACATGATATTCGCTCTTTTCTGATTTCCTCTATGATAAGCTATGGTCAAAGCAACCCAATCTCGATTCAATTAACCAGATGTCGTGCTTTTATTTTTCTTGATTTTTACACGGTATATCTTGAAGGCACGTTTCGTCCAAGTTCAAGCTTGTTCTTTAGTTCGATGATTGCTTTACTCAGGAATAAACCCGCTGAACCCACTCGTTTCTACGCGTCCGATGTAGCTGTTCTTTTTCATTTCACAATATCTAATACACTTTCATAAATTTATAACTTTTACAAATGTGGTCAGTTTACGTTATATTTATCGAATCGAGTCTATAATATATTCAAGCGTATGTTTTTTTCACATTTTAAGAACATAAACATTCTCATGTGAGGTAAATAAAAGAATGTTATAAAAAAATATTATAAGAGGACAAAGTTAAATACAATTGATAAAGATATTATTCAAATTATTTGTTATAAAACATTTTGATATTTATTTACTTATTTTATCGTTTTTGTAATCTCTCTTTGCATCACATTTATTAAATGAGACATTTATTAAATGAAGAATACTGTTTTTAAATGATATATTACATTAATTAACGTGTCTTTCATAAAGTGTCTTTGTTGTACAAGTGAAACGAAAAAAAAATTCAAATTTTTAAATGACGCGACGTTTGTGCGACTATTACTGTTAAATATTTTCCCCTCTTTCAATGCAATTCCACTTCCTCTTTTGTCTCTTCCTTTTTTGCGTCACACATTATGCATAGAATGTGTCGCGTTTTAATCTATGAACACCATTTACCTTCAAAGACGAAAACGGGAGAAAAACATTTCCTGCGTATGCTACGAGGCAGAAAGATAGCGTCTGGAGCAGATCCTTCTGCACTGCCAAGAAATTGTTTTCATTTTCTTAAATGAAAACACGCATTCCTCCGCGGTAACCTCCTGCAATCTCAACAAGAACTTTCAAGATTTTTATATTACGTTACATCGTACTTTCTTTTTCATCTCTCACATTACAAAAAGTTATCTTTGTAGAATTAAAGTAAAGTATCTCATCTATAAGAAAAATTTCTATTTCGAAATTAAAGCATTCCGAAAAGGATCAGAGAATGAAATAAATCTTATATTGCTTTCTTGCTATTATTAAAGAGATTTTCATCTTTTTTTTCTTAATCAATATTATTCTCACTGAATATTTATCTTGGTAGTTTATATAACCTAAGCAATGTTTATAGAGGAAAATAATTTAATATTCTATTTGGTATGACTCTAAGAGTACAATAAATTTGCAAAAGACAAAGACTATCAATTTGTCGAGGTATTACATCTAAAGATTACGATTATTGCCCTCAAAATGTAAAGAGTGCATATATCTTTAACGATGCTCTTTTAGAATATTGACGTATCAAAAACACGTGTAATAAAGTGAAATTTTCAGTCTTACTTACATGTTCTTACATATTTATCACAAAGTTTTTAAAATGGATATATGAAAATTTTTGTAAGATGTGGTATTAATAGTTTTGATTTTTGCACTATTTTTATTAAATATAGTGTTTTTATTATTATTATTATTTGTGTTATAAATTAGCAATTAATTAAAAATTAATTAGAAATTTATATCATAAAATTAGAGAAAAAAGTTTATTAAAGCTCATATAATAAATCTGAAAAATAATTTATTAAGTAATTATATATATCTTACTTCGGCAGAAATTGTTATTAAAAGCTTTTTTCTGCTTGTGCGTTGTTGTACGTTATCACAGTTCCAGTTGACAACATTTTTCATGCAAATTTTTTTGTATATACGTTTCATATATATCTACGTACAAGTAAATTTATGGACTCATAAATTTTGTGTAAAAATAACATGGGCATAGAATCATCTAAAATATTTTACGATGATATTGTTACGTCCAGGCCCGTAGAAAGGATGGGTCAGAGGAAGGACGTAACAAAAACTGTTCCGATGTCAAAAGTCTTATCGACGAGTGACTCGGACGAGCGAGCTGCAGGTTGGCAAACAGGTAAACGACGGGTATCGTTATTACTCTGTTATGCGAACGCTCTCTCGGTAGTCCCTTTTTGGTAAGAGAATCGAATCTCTTTTACGCGGGATGGGACCAAGTGTGATCCTTCGCGTG